>NC_071469.1:73880360-74528217 GCF_028500815.1 Rissa tridactyla | reverse complement strand
GGTTTACTAAGCACAGAATAATGCTTATTTTACAGGCGGGGAAACAAAGCCGGGGTGTCACCGCTGCCCGTGACAGAAACCAGGTGAGGTTTCAGACCTGCCCATGACTGGTGGCTCCTTCCCGACTTGGGTTAGGTTGACATGCAACTTCTGCAGATCAGGAAATCACATAAAACGTTCCAGTTGCATTCACAGCAAAAAATTTTTTAACTGTCTTAGCCCTCTGCTTCCCCAGGAAGGGCAGGAGCTGAAACACTTGCCTCTTCCCTTTTTTTGAAGCTGGGTGCTGGGTGTAATGAGCTGAAAAGAGCGCAGACCCTACCTTGGCCCTCTGAAATATTCATCTGCACCTTAGAGAGGAGAAAGCAAGCGAGAATGGCTGCTTAATGAGGAGCAGAGGGGGATTGGGGCTGTTCGGTGCCTGTTTCTGAGCTTTCCAAGAAATCTGGATTTAATAGGCTATCGCAGAGCTGGGGTGTATTGGAGTTGGTAGCACTGGCCTCTGCTTCGGGTTGATTGAAACTTCTGTATATATCATTCCAGGTTCACTTTTTTTTGATGTTTCTGCCAAAGTTTAATGATAAAGTTTGCAAACTTCTGTGCTGGCAGTCTGCCTGGAGCTGACGGTTCCCCAGTGTTTCAGCTAACGCGTTCCCAGTTGGGGCATGGCGCAAAATCACCTACGTTGTCTTTCTAAAGCTGTTTCTGACCTGTCCCCACTCAGAAGCAGGGACGTCCATTTGGCAGAGGAGGGTCAGTATGATGCCAAGATCTTCCTTTCTTTCTCTTCCAGTGAAATAACACCCAAATTCGGACAATATTCTAGTCTTAGAGAAATGGCTACGTGCACGCTTGCTGGGCAAGCTTGCTAGCGGTCGGGCTGTGCTATCGTCTGCTCTGCTGCAAACATAGTCTATATGGTCCTCTCCTCTCGCCTCCCTCATCAGCTGTTTTGCTGCTCTTTTGGGAGCAAGAAGGGCCCTGTGCGGACTGCGATGCGTCTTAGGAACGCGTGAGAAGTTACTGTCAGTAAGCGATGGTGTTTCCCCACGTGATGTGACTGAAGATGAAGAACCTGCTATCTAGAATTTTCTGCCTCCTCTCTCTCCTGTTCACCGTGCTCTTTGGCAAAGCATCCGCTGCGCTGTCTGAGGAGGCCGAGTGCTGGGTGCGTTCTGTGGTCCAGATTTGCTGTGGGGCTCCTCATCTTTGAGCTGTTCCCTAAATCCAGTGGGGTACAGAGTACATCTGACAGCTGTTCCGGAGCTGCTGTGCCAACGCTGTGGCTGCTCCAGCAGTCTCCCAAGATGATCAGTCGTGCCCTCCCCATCTGGCTGGGTGCAGGAGGGAGCTGTGACTCCAGGGTCTGCTTTTCAGCGTAACAGAGCTTTTGGCTGCCCTCGCAGAGGTGGAAATGAAATGACCTACTGATAAGCTTGAGAAGTGATGTTTTGACTTCCCTACGGAGGAACCCAGGTTTCCCTCTTTGCTGCTGAGCATGGCAGGAGGTCAGGCACTGGTGTGTCTATGTGATCAGTCCTCAGTCTCCCGGGAGAGAAGGGACTCTGCGATACGGTACCTGTGGTAGCTTCTCAGAGGCTTTTTGTTCAGCTAAGGTGAAGGTAACCTGGAGTTCAGGAATGCGTCAGCTCCCTTAGGGCCCCATCCCGTTGTTGTAGGAGACTTGAAGGAGAACACGCCGAGTGCCACCGTGGTTCTCCATCCCTGCCCATCACCCTGAGCTTTGTGCCTTTTAGCGTATCCCGAGGGAAGCATCTGGAGGAGGACCATGGCGTGGCAGGGGTTCAGAGCCTTTCAACAGCCTGAAACCATGCGTAGCTTTTGGTGGAGGCGGGCGGAATTGCAAAAAAGTCTCCCCAATAAACCGACTGCTCTGCTTGGGTGGCGGCAGAGCTCAGTGGCAGATTTAAATCTCTCTCTGTGATTCCCAGGCCACCTCGATTGTGCAAAGAAAGAAATACTTAACCTTGCAGGGTATTATGTATAACACCGTGGTTTGCTGGGACATAGGAATTAACTATTTGTTGCGTAGGAAAATAGCAGCAACACTAGCGAATATTCTAATATATGTATCCAAATATCAGTTTTTCTCACATTGTTTATTTTAGTGTATTGTTGATGGTTTGTAGCACTTCCCGTGCAGCATAGGTTTTTTTTAGGGCGCTGTAGGAGGCAGGTTCTGTTCTCTTTGAGCAAGGTCTCCTTGGGAGAATTTTGCCTTAAATGGAAGGAGGAAGTTTTGAAGTCAGGATTTACAGCTTTGGGATGGCTGGAGCACGGAGTGGTCTCACATTAACGACAAGCTGTGCTGTCTTTGTGTTTTATTTCCCCTTTAGATCAAATGTTTGGAGAGGCTGTCAGTAGCTCGGGCGCTTTGACCGGCAGGTTTGGTAGTGAGAGCTTGTGGGGTTTTTGAAATGCAACTTCAAAAGTTGAAGTTGAAGAAGGGGTCTGCAGCAAGGCTGCCTGGGCAATTAAACAGGAATTTTGGGGATCGAGTAGTAGGGATCAAAGGTTGATGGTGTTTGAACCACTTCTCTCCATACAGTCTTTTCTTAAATCCTAGTTTTGTACTACTGCATCCACAACTCCAGTTCAAAAAGGAGAAGGAGGAGGGAAGTGTTGGGGAGGGAGGACGCTGAAGGCGCATTAATGGAGAACGTTCGGGCCAACAGAGAAAGATGGGGCTGAGTACTGCTGGAGAGAGCAAGGCAGGTGTTTGAATACGTGGAGAACCAAAGCCTTTGGGAGAGAGAATCGGGCTGTTTGGGTCAGGTTGTCTCTTCATGTGGACGATTTACCAGGAGGTTGGTTCCTGTAAGCTACAGTTCCTTTTCCCGAACGTTTTCCCACTGGTCTGCCCTGAGCTAGACCAACATGTTCATGTACAAAGCGTCCCGGGGCCCCAGATCGCCTGCGGTTTTCATAAATGATTGCAGAGCAGCAGCAGCACGTGGAGGGGCTGACTCAGTCCTGCCTTGCGCTGCTGCAGATGTGAAGCAGATCTATTGGAATCAGCTGCTGGCGTTCACTTTCTTTTTAAATGGAAAGAAAAGCAGTTTAATTAGCGAGAGGGAAACTGACACAGGTTTTCCATAGGAAAACGGTATGGAATGCTGGCACCTCTGGCTGAATCCTCTTCTAAATGTTTGGGTAACTTTTTTCTTACAGCCTCTGTTAAGCAGCGATTGCACTGAGCCTGGGCAGGCTGTTTGCACCCTGGGAAAATCTGATCCCAGCATTTAGTTCGTAAAGCACTGGGAAATCCTGTGGAAGACATTCCTAGGCTGAAACATCTGAAGTCAATATGTTGGGCGAGTGCAGAATAAAACCCATTTAAATCGGTTCGTAACAGCAGGGTGAGGATTGTCTGGGAAATGGGGGAAAAAAAAAGTAGTCTTCGCAAAAGACAGTGGGAGAAAACGCGCTGTATCACTCCTGCATGTCTCCCTGCCTACCGGCCTACATTCCCTATCTATCTATAGCTACTATTAAAAAGAATTTCAAAATTACTTCTAATTGTAGGATGGCAAAAGGCTTGATTTGAAGGTAAGAGCTGAGCAGCTTGATGAAAATTCTGGCGTGTTAATGGACATCGCTGGGTGCCCAGGCTGTTCCTGGTGAGATGGAGAGGCAGGTTTCTGGCTGCCACGCAAATCCCCACTTTCCCCCAGGCCAAGTCCCGCAGGGAAGGTTGCCAGTCCTCTGCTTGGTACACGCATACTCATCACCCCAGACGAGAACCAGGCTGTAACTCATTCCTCAACATCTTATGCTGACTGATGAGGTTATTTTGAAATGAAAGTTGCTTTTCCCCCTTTTTTTAATGGAAATGAGAAGGTTTAACGCTGGCACAAAAAGGAGCCTCAGTCCTGCTGTATCGGTGCATGTAAAGGATTTTTAATACACACCCGTTCCAGTTGTACCGCGAAACTGCATTGTCTGCTGCAGAGGAGGAAGAAAAAGACCAAAAATGACTTATGTATTTTGTTTGATGAGCTCCGCGCTTTGGTACAGAGAGAAGTATCTTCAAATTCCTGAAAAAGAGCTGATCTTTATTACTGGGCTGAATGCCCAGGGAGGGACATTGCCTGACTTCTTAAGAGCTACTTTTTCGTTTGCCACGTGCAATTTGTGTCTCTGTAAGGTCCTGTCTGAGCATAGAAAGGAAAGATGTCCCAGGAAGATGAAAAATCCCAAAGGTTTGTGTTAACACATGGCAAAAAGAAAATGGCGATGCTGAAAGTGGAGCTGCATGTGGCAGCCTGCTCCGCGGCGAGGAGCACGGTGGGTTGTGCTGGTGGGAGCTGTGGTGGGGTCACAGGCAGAAGACAAGAGACGCTACCGTGAAACTGTGTCAATGGCAAGAAGAAAAGCACTTATCAAGTGTTTTCCCATGAGTTGAGTAAGCAGCACCCCAGCCCCTGAAGTTTGGTCCCTGGCGTTGTCGGTGTGGGAAACTGTGGCTTCTCCCGTGCTAGCCTTTGCATTCCCATGCCCGCGTCAACCAGACGGTCCCATCAGCAATGCCAGCCGGCATTAGGAAGCGCACAGGCGCGTTTCCAACAGATATTATCAGCTGTGATAGAAACATCAATCTGTCTCTCAGGTTATCCGTGTGCATGGCTTGGCGTGGCACCAACCCTGGTGAAAACATCTGGGCTGGGCATCCGTTACCTTTCCAAAAAAAGGTGATTTTGAAGTCATGACTTAAATTCCTTTCACTAGAAAATGACCATAATTGTAGTAATTTCCTTTTAACAATGTGTGTTCCATCTCATCAGCAAAGACGTTTGCAGTAGTTCCAGTGGCGATGGCACCATCCTTGTGAGGAGCCACCAAAACACAGGCTGTGCTTCTCCCGCAGAGCTCCCATGGCATCACGGCTCCAGCCAAAGCTGGGGGTGAGTCACCAGCCCTGCTTCCAACTAAATTCAATTGCCCCCGAAGCAACACTGGGATACTGGAGGCAAAGTGGGCGGATAATTTTCATCTGGCTGCAGGTGACTTTGGGAGCAGAGGTCCCCCTTCCTCAGCCAGCAGAAGGCTTGTGCAATGCCGTGCAAGGTGCAGTCCCAGACCTTTGGTGACGCAGGGGATGTGACCCATGAGCTTCTCCTGAGAGTGGCAGCTCAGCTTGACAGGGGGGTCCTCCACCGGCCGCCCCAAAGCCACAGATTAAGATGTTGGAGGACATCAAGACACTTACCGGGACAGCATCTAGGTAAAAAAAGAAAGGTCTAAAAAAACCCACACTGAATTCTTCTGAAAATGGAAGATGAAATGGCTTTCTCCAGGCTTAGGGACCTATTTATATCCTTCCCTCCATTCAGTATGACTTCCCCTTGCATCTGATTCTCGGGGTGCAGTTCCTGGTGCCTTCCGGGTGTATCTGTGTTAGCCACAGCCCGGGGAAACAGGGTGATAAGCGATGGATGTCCCTGCTGGGACAGGGGGAACATCCAGTTTTAAAAGTAGGTTTTGCAGCTTAAAACCTCTGCTAACAGGGCTATTTTGAGGTCTCACATTTAGTGTCTGATCCGCATCTTTCAGATCCATCACAGATCACATCTCTGGACCTGGAGGTAATTTTTCCTGACAGCCCAGGACTGGAAAATCAAGTCTATATCCAGGTTCATTTAAATGAATAAAAGTGTTCCTGCTGACTTCTGAGGGAGCTGTGGGTGAAGGGGCCGGGGTAGAAAACTAACTGTCCATGTTCTCACTGGCTCTTGTATCTGCACACGCATTTCCCAAGAAAGAAGAAAAAAAATGAAGTTGTCATTTTTATTCACAGGCCACAATAAAATCCAGTTTGCTTACCTGTAGCTCTGCTGGCAACTGCACACTAACCCGGGCTTAAAGCATTCTAGAACTTATACAGTAATAAAAATAAGTAATGAAATATATTCATAATATAGCTAGAAAATATATGAGCAGGCTCAACCTGATGTAATTGGAAATGGATTTAGCAAACTCAGGCTCAGAACAGTGACCTTATATTTTGTAGATGCTTTAAGCTATTTGTATCGCTTGAGTGAATTTCCAAAAACTCAGCCATCAGATTTCCTATATTTTGGACGATTTATGATTTGAGTTTGGTTTTTCCCCTGGCTGTGTTAGTGGGTGAGAGCAGCCTTATTGTGCGAGTTAGAAGGTGCAGAAGCCGCCTCCAGACTCCTCAGATTTTCACGATGGCAAATGGAGCAATAATAAAATCCCATTTGGGGCTTTCTGATGTTCTCCATTATATCTTTGGTTAGTTTTAACTTTGATAACTCTCTTTGGCAGGTAATTTGCTTTGGTCTCTGCCTGCAATTGAGTTATTTTGAAAAGCTAGAGTAAAATGAAGATTAGTGTCTCGGGAAAAAACGGCAGAGTAACTGTAGCCTGATTATCTCTTTTCTCAGTGGTGGCATTTGTCCTTGCTGCCAGCTTCGGTGTTGACTTCAGGTGCTGGGTTTAAAGGGGGAGGGCTGTGCGCAGGTGGAAGCAGGTTGCCAGCCTTTGGTGTGGTCACCCAGATGAAAAAGTCACAAGTCACAAAGACTTCTGTAGGTCTTGAAACTGCTGGAAACTTTGTTTTGTTTAGTGAGATTTGGTGTGGAATCTCAATTTTTCTATTACCCTTGCTATCAGAAGTAGCTGCCTAGGACTGACGTGTCCCCAGAGGATCTCCTGCAGGGCAGGGCACGGGGCAGGTCGGACCGTACGACTGACGCTGCCACTCTGGTACGACACCTGACGGTTTGTCTGGAGAAGTTGTATCTCTCCAGCCCAGGAGCTTTCAGCAAAAAGCAGGTTTCTAGAAGGCTTATCCTTTCTTTGGTGAGCGCAGACACTTCTGCATTCAGGAGAAGCTTGCTTTTCTGTGACTTTCCTGATAAGGCTGCTCCTGGACCACAGCGGCTCCATCGGCTCTTATCACAGCCCCCGCTGGCAGGTAGACCTGGTGTCTGTAATGTGGTCAATCCTCCTCACCCGGGATTTTCCACCAGTTTAATTGTAACTGCCAAATCCCAGCCCTGTCTGCGTCCTCTTATCTCTCGAGTTCCCCCAAGGCTTCCTCGTCGGCTGGGCTCCAGCAACCCGCTGCTTTCAGGCTACTTGCACAATTATAGATATGCAGCTCAAGGATTATCTCGTTCCTCTGGAAGGCTTTTGCTTTTGTGTGTTTGCAGACAAGTATTCCCCCTTGTATGAAATAAGGATCAGCTTTAAGCTGGCTGGTACTTTAAGGCGTTATTTGCGGGGTGAAAGTCTTGAGCACTGTTTAAGAGGGAAATTTGTACTTTTATTCAAATTCCTGCCAGGGGCCAAACCCTTCTGTGGGGTCTCCAAACAATGAAAATTAAATTTACTGTCCTCTCCTCCTCCCTCTAGATCCTCCACCCGTCCTGTATTACTTTGGGCTGTTGAATGCCAGTGAAAAATGGGCACGTGTTGGTACCTGTTCTCACCTGTGACTCCAGAGGCTGCGAGATAGGAGTCAGAGCAGCATTTTAACACAGATTTTAAACACCAGCATTTCAGAGGCTGCAGCAAAAATGCAGCATGGCACACATTACTCAAAAAAAAAAAACCAAAAAAAAACCAGAACCCAAACCAAAAAAACCCAACAAGAAAGAGTAAAATGAAAGAGCAGGTTACAAGATACAAACTAGGTAAAGGAAAAAGACTTTTTCCTTGAATTTAGAAACACTTTGTGCCTTTCAGAAGTGAGCAAACTGTAAATTCAGATTAAAGTACACTCCTGGAAATAATCACTTGCTTTTACAGTTTCCCTTTCCTAGTAAGTGGATTTATGTGACTTTCCTGGGAATTTACTTCTGCCTGCCCTCTGTGCGGAAGGACAATTTTGAGGTGGAAAAGTACTCATTTATGGTTTACAAGAAAAGTGTACCATATATAAAGAACTGTTAGGCCCTCATGAGGCAGGAATGCCGTTATGGTTTTTATGTTGGTGCTTGAAGACCTATTCATTGTCAGTCAGGATCACAAGAAGCCAAATGAGCCAGATCTTGATCTTGGCTTAGGATACTGCACAAACAGGAGCGCTGTGGGGGAAGCTTCTCATCCAGCTGTGGGGATGGATGGTGTGGATGGGGCTCTTGCTCTGGGCACAGCCTTTCTGAACCCCTCGGGTTAACCTCCAGGTGATGCTGGTGGGATGCTTCAAGCCACAGGCACTTGTTGAAGTACAGATCACAGAATCGTAGGGTTGGAAGGGACCTCTGGAGATCATCCAGTCCAACCCCCTGCCAGGGCAGGGTCACCCACAGCAGGTGGCACAGGAACGCGTCCAGGCGGGTTTGGAATGTCTCCAGAGACGGAGACTCCACCACCTCTCTGGGCAGCCTGTGCCAGGGCTCTGCCACCCTCACAGGAAAGAAGTTCCTCCTCATGTTGAGATGGAACTTCCCATGTTCAAGTTTGTGCCCGTTCCCCCTTGTCCTGTCACTGGGCACCACTGAGAAGAGCCTGGCCCCATCCTCCTGACACCCACCCTCTAAGTGTTTATAAGCGTTGATAAGGTCCCCCCTCAGTCGTCTTTTTTCCAGACTGAAGAGACCCAAATGCCTTTCTTCATGAGAGAGGTGTTCCAGTCCCCTCATCATCTTGGTAGCCCTTTGCTGTCCCCTCTCCAGCAGTTCCCTGTCCTTCTTGAACCGGGGAGCCCAGAACTGGGCTTTAGTTTTCTGCCATCAGAAAAATTGGACCCGTGCTCCGAGCTGTGTATTGGTATTCTGCACCCTGCCTGCTGCAAAGAGGTCACGTTCTGGGGAAGGAAGGCAGGAAAACAATATAGGCAGCTGCTCTCTCTCTCTAGCCATTGTGGTGCTCTGGAAATGATACCCTTTTCACTGTAGATTTTGTTCTCCTGCTGTGTTCCTTTCGTAATTGCCAATTAAATAAGTATCTTGGGCTCGATTTATCACTGGTCTAAATTTGTCTGTGTCAGGTAAAGCAAACTGGGTTAGCATTTGGCAATGCAGGTATGTTTTAGGAGCAGCAGACTTATTTAGTTTGGGGAAGAAATATTGATGAGTATGTGGTAAGTTGGCTAATTTTGTCCTCTAGCATCATTTCCTGAAAGAGAAGCAACAGGGTTTATAATTAGTTTGATTAAATAATAAATGATACATTCTCCTACTGCAAAGTAGGCATCATTTTCAGTCTATGAATCTTCTGTGGATATGAATGGAGAGACTCTAAATAGTACGTGACCTGGGGTAGTTATTCCTCCCTGGGCACTGCTCCACACCAGAGCACAAATTAAAGTTTCTTTAAAGTTTCTTTTGTGTCTCTCCCATTGCTTTATTGCTGAACTCCATAGGAGCTTTCTCCAGACCTCATGTCTATCTGTGGCTTTGAAGACGTGCTGTACCTGTCCACAGCACACAGACAAAAGCTCAACATCTAACAGTTAAGTGTGAGCCTTTGTCCCGCTATCAGCAAAAGTTGCAAAGGAGTCCTTCTTGCATCCCCTCGTACATGGATATGATAATTTTTTTTGTTCTTCCCTGGTCATTTAAGGAGGCTGTAGTAATCCTAGTATTAAATTAATAATGAATTAATGAATAATTAATACATAAAATAATACACAAAGTGTATGGCCAGATTTTAAAATCTGGATGATGTTATTTTTCAGTCTCTGAGTTTCCCCCGGGCACTGGCTTTCTCCAGGGCCACTTGGTCCAGCCGGAGGTGAGGCTGCTGAAGTGCCCGCGCGCTTCTGCCCAGAGCCGGTATCCAAATAAACATTCGAGGATGAGCTTGGAGATTGCCGCTAGAATGAGCGCACATTCCTCTCTAGGCGCCCAGGAGAACATCATTAAGCCTCTGCCTTGTGACTCCTTCGCCTGCCGGTGGGTTTGCCAAAAGGCAGCCAGCAGCCTGTAGCCCGTATGGCCGGGCAGATGGATCCTGTGCGTCATCGGGTCCCTTTAGAAGTAAAGGCACAACATTACGGTGACACAGCCCTTGTGCGTTTGAACAGCTGACAACTGAAGCAAGGCATGTCTCGTTATGCTTGGTAGCTGCTATTTTGCGTTTTCTGTCCAGAGCTGGGAGATGCACCATGTTGGGGAAGATGCAGCTGGATGGAGATGGCGAAAGATACTGCTGGGTCTGTCATTAACCTCCAGCCCTGGGTCTTTCCCTATCTATTATATGTTCCTTAATGAGCATTCTGCAGCACTTGAACACAGGGTAGACAAAACACTCCACAATTTCTTAAACGTAATTCAGTTTTAGGATGATGCTTGCAGGCTTTCCTCTTTAGGCTTGAGTCATGCTTTGGGTTATAGCCCAATTAGTTGCTAACGACATCCACACCCAGGAGCAACTGCAGCTTCACCTGCCTCCAGTGCTGCCCTATGGCCGGTAAGAGGTTGTGCCCTGCATTGGTTGAGGGTCAGTTCTGCAAAAGCACTTGGAGTTAATTTTTGGTCCGAATCTTTAAATCTGAACATAACTCTTGATTTTTCAGTCGTCGTGCCCCTCGCTTTGCCTGTTCCCTAACGGCGGCTGTGTTGCTGTTTGCAGATGACGGGAAGCTGTCCCTGGAGGAGTTTCAGGCCTTTTTCTCAGATGGGACACTCAACGAAGAAGAACTTGAGAAGCTCTTTCATACCATTGACTCGGACAACACCAAGTGAGTTCCCTGCGCTGACACATCCTGGTTTCACAGGGCCTTCGGATCATTGCATTAGTGTGCAGCAGCAGTGCTGCTCTGGAGAGCTAAGCACCGTGGAGGCTGCAGGGGTGCAAAACTTTGCAAAAATCTCCATTTCTACTTGGTTTGTGTCTCCTCATGATGGCTACCGTGACTCCTGTTGTCTTGGTGGTTTTCGCAGGCCATTTTCTTTAGTGCAACCTCATCTTTATGGCATCTGAAATGATGCTTAGTTTTACTCGTGATGGTGTTTAAATGGCTCTTCAGCTTTTGCACTTTATCTAAAAGCTTTGCTGTGCTATAAAAGGTAACTGTGTGAATCTCTGTAAGCATTGTCTCGTCCAGCTATTTTACACACAAAAAACTGGAATGATTTGTGGTCTTGTCTCGTTGTGATCTGTCTGCATCCCCCGCACTTAGACCACGCCTGCTTTGCCTCCCATCCAAAATATCCCCTGGCACAATGATCACTCTAGCACTGGATAGAAACCAGCCCCCTTCTCTTCAAGGTGGAATTCAGTGGTGCGGAGGCCAGCCCAAGCCCTGCAGCCGCTTTGCCTCTGCTCTGACCCCAGAAGCCTGGTGCGGCCGTACTTCTGTTCACACAAAGCCTGTGCAAAGAGCAAGGGGATGGATCATAGCATGGTTGTGGTTGGAAGAGACCTTTAAGATCATTGAGTCCAACCATCAACCTAAAACTGCCCAGTCCACCACTAACCCATGTCCCTCAGCACCATGTCCGCCCGGCTTTTAAATACCTCCAGGGATGGTGATTGAACCCCTTCACTGGGCAGCCTGTTCCAGTGTTTGATAACCCTTTCGGTGTACGAATTTTTCCTCATATCCATCCTAAACCCCCCCGGCGCAACTTGAGGCCGTTTCCTCTTGTCCCATCGCCTGTTCCTTGGGAGAAGAGACCGACCCCCCCTGGCTACCCCCTCCTTTCAGGGAGTTGCAGAGAGCGAGAAGGTCTCCCCTCAGCCTCCTCTTCTCCAGGCTGAACACCCCCAGCTCCCTCAGCTGCTCCTCACAGGACTTGTGCTCCAGCCCCCTCACCAGCTCCGTTGCCCTTCCCTGGACACGCAGGAGCAGTTCCAGGAGCAGACCGCGCTGTCTGCATCGCAGACGCAGTAGCAGCAGGGGAAAAGGATGGCAGAGGAGGGCACTAGGCGTGCTTTAGCTTGATCTTACATCAAAGTTGAAGCTAAATGTGGCACCTGACTGCTCTCCCCGAGAATCCAGCTTTTGCAGGCTGCGCCCAGCTATCAAATTAAGGTGCCAAACTCATTAGCAGCCCCTCTGCCTGCCTTTGCTGTCTCTCCATCAGGTCCCTCGGACTGCCTTTGCCTTTGGCGGGGTGTGAGATGTTTGTGAGCCCCCTGACAAGGCTCTGGCACCGGCAGTGTTCAGGACGGGCACAAAGCCATGGGGTCTGTGGGGCCCTGGTGGGAGCCGCCCCTGCCAGCAGCTGGTGGTGGCACTGGGCACCAGCACAAAGGACACAGCCCACTGCTGGCTTTTGTCTTTCCAAGAGGAACCCATCTTCAAAAGCCCGGGTAGGTTAGGCTGTTTGGAAATGCAAACGAAAGCCAGCTTTGAGTAGTATTCCAGCGTGACTCTTATGCCTCTAGAGAGAAGAAATCTGTCCAAAAAGCAGATGAAAAGAGAATCCAATTTCAAATGAGAAGTCTTGCAGTAAGTGCTTAAAAAAATAACGGTCTGGTTAATTGTAAAACCTTCTGGCAGCAGGTAGATAGAGTCTTGCCCATGTGAGTGGTGCGTGCTTTGCCACCATCCAAAACATCCCCTGGAAAGGAGTTGTTCTAGAGTGCGCTGGCACCGAAGCTGCAGCTGTAAAACCCTTCAACCCGGCACAACGGCTGCTGCTGAAGGTGTTCCTGAAGGCAAAGTAAATGTGGGCTTCTCAAAATCCCACCTTTCCAATGTGTGTACTTCCCAAAGTTTATTCCAAGATCAGAAATGCCGAAGACCAGCTCGGCATATACTATTCACTGAATAATTAATCAAAGGAGCTCAAGTGATCTTGTTACGAAAATTAGCTGGGAATGGTCCATCCCGTCTAATGGTTCCTGTTCAATGGACATGAGGTGCTGCTGTATGCGTTGTGGGTCTATTTATCGGGCTCTAGGTGATGCTCCGGGCGGGCTCTCTATAGACTCTGGGAATTGGGTGCTCACCTGCCTCTCTTCTGAAATCATTTATAGTGTTGCCTGAGCTTATCAGCTTTCACCTGGCCTTTGACAGGATGGAGACAGCTGATGTGTCAACCAGGCTGCATGGGGGTTAGTGTGCAGATGTTTCTTCTGGCCTTCTTGAAATGGGACATTAGGTTGCAGTCCGGTTTTCCTTGGGGACTGGAGAGAATGTGCAGCTTGCTCAGAGCCTTAGTAAGGGATTTCCTCTAAACTGGACAGAGAGAAAATGTGCTATTTCTCAAGTGTCACGCACCAGTGCTGCTGGCAAGGAAGGTCTTGCTGAGCAGCTCCTGAGCACGGCAAGAGTTCCCACAATTCAGTAGCACCTTTCTTCTGCCAAGCTGGCTTGATTCAGTCACCAATACCCGCCAGGGACCGATGCTTGCGCAGAGCAGTGCAGCATCTGCCGTTCTCAGCTGGCAGGAGAAGCAGTGAGTTGGTCACCCTTCCAAGTTAAATCCTGGCATGAAATTGGCACTTGCTTATTGATTTGGAAAGCATAGGCACCCACAGCAAATTTGTCGAGTTGGGGGAAGAAAATATTCCTCCGTTTTCTTTTCTCTGCGAGAGCGCTCTCAGTCTCCAGAAAACCTATTTCGGAGCCGAGCTTCCTTCTGCAAAAGGTGCTTTTCCCTATGGAACGAGGGGTTTGCTTGACTTGCAGTCTTGCGTCTGGTACGGCCCTTGGAATTGTGTGCGCACTCTTCACCTCGCCCCGTCCTCTGTCCTCCGCAGCGTGGGTCGGCAGCTCTGCCGGGGGGCCGGGTGGCAAGGACGCTGCCCCCGGGGCCGGGGCTGCAGTTCCAAGTGCTGCTGCCACCGAGCAACGAGGAGTGGAGCGGAGCTTTCATTTTTCCATCTCACAGGGGAGCATAGGAACAGTATTAGCTTCATCTTTCCAAAAGGCTGCTTGAATGACAACCATGTGCCGTTTGATAGAAGTTTGTTTATTTTTGAAGCTGTTTTTTGATACTTTGTTTTATCTGTTTTCCTCATATTGCCCATGATGTTTGTTTAGTGTGCAAAACAGTTTGCTATTGAAATTACATTACAGCGAGAGTAGAAAATGAAGAAAATTATGTTCCTGCTGATTATTAGTAAGTGCTGTTAGCAGCCAAATTGCAAAACGTTGATTCGATTTCCTGGAGTATTTTTAGGAGCAGGGAACTGCCTTACTGGAGTAGACAAAATGAACGCCTGTATTGGTTTCTTGGCTTGCTTTAGCTGGGACGACGGTGGAAAGGAGAAAAGTTGGGGCAGATGGGTGGGAAGGTGAGTCTGGTTAATGAGGGAGCAGCAGCTGGGCTGCTGTGGGGCGTCAGTTGCAATGTGCTGCGGCGGGGAGGTGGGCTTCTCCTTCGGGAATTACGGTCCTTGGTAAAACACTGCGTTGCCCACAAGATGTGTTAAGCAGGATGCTGAACTGAAATGAGATGCTCTGAATAGCCCAGAGGCATTAGCGAGGCTCCTCCTTTCTTCTTGACTGCCCGGGAAGTGTCTCTGGGAGGTTAATGATGGGCCTGGGCTCCAAAAACCGCCATGGGGTTTTTCTTACTGGGTGTCTCTGTAAGAGAACCCATGGCAGGGTGCGAGGACTGCGCTGCAAGTCCCATCGTTGCTCGTAATTTCATCTGGCAGCAGGAACGTGCGAAATGTGTCACGTATTTCAATCCTTTTTTTTTTCCTTTTCTTTTCTTTTTTTTTTTTTTTTTTGGCAAAATTATACTCATAAACCTGCTGTTGCTTAAAAGCAGTGATCAAGCGGTGCTTGCCTGTGCGTTGCTCAGGCTGGCTGCCCTCCTTCCCTCCTCCCAGCTGAGGCAGGAGGCAAAAGCGAGGTGTTGCTAGGTGGTTTTTCATTATTGGTTTTAGCTGCTATTTCAGGAGGTTTCAGCAGTGCTTTATGGGGAGCTGCCTGAAGATTAATGGGGAGGTAATGGTATGTTACTATTAATATCGATGCTACTGGAATTGCACAAATTATGTGTATGATATGTAGACAGACATATTTTAATATACTTACCTTTGGTTTAGTGGCAGAACAGGGCTTTAGAAAACATTAGATTGGTGTTCCCCTGGGAATTCCTGTTACATGTGCAGAGAGTTATCTACAACTTTTCCTACCTCTTCTAATATATATCAATTTTAAAAGGAAAAAATCATTGCAGATGAGAAGTCAAGCCAGTTTTAGGATCACGAATGTCCAGGTGAAACCTTCTCCAAGGGATGAGGTGAAGCTACTGGGTGAAGCTTGCTTTGCCTGACCCACAGGTCCCATCTTGTCCCAGCTCCCTGGGCCAGCGCTTACACCTGCTCTCCTTCCCCTTGGAAGGAAGGACCTCTCAGTCCTTGTGAAAGCAGGGGGAGGTCGGACGTGGCTGTTGACCAGACTAATTTAGTCCTGGCAGGGGATTTTAAAAATTCCTTTTCTATCTATCTATCTCGTGCGTTTTTCATGGCTGCAGAGGACGATCCTTTGGGGAGAGATCTGCTCGCTGGAGCAGGACTTCTCTCTGATGAGCTCTTCAGGTCCATTCACAAGGAGCCAAGAACATGGCATTAGCATTCTGCTGCTCTGTCGTTTGTTATCTCTTTGCTAGGCTTATAGCTCTTCTTTTAATTGCTTTATTTCCCCCCCCTCCCCCCTCTAAATGAGCTCTTCTCTCCAGTGGCAAACACTAGAAGAGGTTGGAGCATGCACGTAGGATAATTAACAGAAGCGGTATCTCTTCTTGGAAGCCCTTCACCGCTTCCCCAGGCTGTCACTTTTGCTGGAGGATTGTGACAAATGGAGAACTGGAGACAATGGGGTTTTCCAGCCTGTAGCGCATTCGGCAGTGTGCCGCCTCCTGCCCTTCGTGGTGGTTAGATAGGGCTGTGCTCGGACAGGGGGTGGATGGGTGTCAGCCTTCGGAGACTGAGAAACATGGAAGCCACCTTGGAGACATGGAGCCACCTTCCTCCCCCGAGCTCTCGGCTGCTCAGATATCACAGGGAGCTGGATTATAAATCCAGAGTAGTTTGGGGTCGCTTTGGGGTGCAGGGCTGTGGTGGGGTACAATGAAGGCAGCCCGAGTGCTGGCTTCAGCCCCAGAGCTAATGGAGACGCGGCTCTGCAGGGCCACCCTGGGAGCAGGTAACGATGCTGATGAGCTTCTCTACCTGTGCTAATTAGTCCCGCGACAGAGACTGCTGTGGTGGCCTAGCCACGCTGCTTCCAGTGGTGGAGTCAGCTCCAGGGTTTTGAGAGCCCTGCAATGCTGGTGCAGAGAGGGTGGGAGCTTTGGGTGGGAGCTTTTGCAGGGAGATGGGGCATACATGGCCCTGCGCAAGGTGTTTAAATGTCTGCAGTTCCATGCGGAACTGTTGGTGGGGACAACCTGTTGCTTGGCGAAACGAAGCTGATGAGCTGGGTCCATCCCTGGGCTGGTGCGGTGGGACCTCAGCCGCTTACTTAAGGTTGATGGAAGCAGAGCAAACGAGGAGGGACAAGCCTATGTGTCATTGGCTGTTAATTGTGCAGGAGAAGCTGTTAATATCGTGTCAGCACTAATGAGGAACAGGAGCTGGGGCGAGCTGCCTCCTGCATCGTGAGGTGTGGGCTGTGGTGCGTGTGGTGCCGGCGGCAGGCGTGCGGAGCATGGGTGCCGGGAGAGCCAGGGACCGCGGCAGCCTGTGCTCCTCCTGCTCCTCCTCCAACCCAGTTAGGAAACATCCCCCAGATCTTCTCCCATTTCTACCCTCCGCAAACATCAGCAGGGCATTTGCGGAGCCAGAAGCTCTCAAAATTGGGCTGATGCTTGCATGGATGAATTTTGTTTTTTCCGTTATTTTGATTGCGATACCCAGAGAATAAAATGGGTTTACATTAGACCTTGTGCAAACGCATAAGGCTCTGTGCCTGTGGCTATGGAGCCTGACGCTCTACAACGGTGAGCAGCTTCCAAAGAGTGGGAGGAGGTGTTCGCAAGGTGCTGCCGGTGTAGCTGGGGGTCCAGACTGATGCTGTTCCCCACCAGAGGAGCCAAAGGAAGATGGAAAGATGGGGAGGAACTCTTTTTCAGGGAGTGGAGCAATAGGACGAGGAGTAGCGGTTTTACACTGGAAGAGGGGAGATTTAGCTGAGATCTGAGGAAGAAATTGTTTGGTGTGAGGGTGGTGAGCCCCTGGCCCAGGTTGCCCAGAGAAGCTGTGGCTGCCCCATCCCTGGAGGGGTTCAAGGCCAGGCTGGACGGGGCTTGGAGCAATGTGGTCTGGTGGGAGGTGTCCCTGGCCAGGGCAGGGGGTGGCACTGGGTGGGCTTTAAGGTCCCTTCCAACCCAGACCATTCTATGGTTCTATGACTCTATGTCTTGGTAGCAGCCCTGCAGCTCTCTGGCTCGGTGGTACTCTGAGCTCTGAAAACTCCTGGTGTTCGTAGAAGAGCAATGTGACATTCTGGTGGGGTTAGAGGTGACGGCAGAAGAGCTCAAAATCTGTTCCCAAGCAAGCGGCGAATAGCTTGCAAGGAAGCTTGATGTGTGCAAGGCTAAAGCTATGCCTTGTGCTCCATCTGATAACCTGGGTAGAAAGGGAGCTTCACATCATCACAAGCGAACATGAGGTTCTCAACACCCTCCTTCCAGCACACAACCCTGCTCCACACCTGGACACCTTCAGGACCTTCAGTCCTGCAGCAACTTGCTGTCCTTCTGCTCCGGTAATTGTTTTCCTCTGGTGGAAAAGGTCTGTTGTTACCACTTTGCTTGGATACCACAGCTGCCCCGGGCATACCCTCTCAGATGCTTTGCCTTCCCATGACCTACATCAGGTTTGGTGTCCTTTGGTGATGGAGGAGACTCCATCCGATAGATGTGGGCAGGGAGACTTTAGCAGCAGTGCTCTGCTGCCCATGCTTTTCTCCAGGTTTCTGCCACCCAGCCCTCTCAAATTTGAAAAGAAAGTACTTCCTCTTCTTGGGCAAGGAACAATGATGATTATGATTGGGCATTTTTTCCCTCTTTTTTCTCCCCCTCCCTCATCTTGGCTATTTGCATTGCAAACCTGGCTCAGTGGCGTGCCGGATTCGTCTGGGAGCCCAAAGCCCACGCTACGGAGATGGATGTGCCCATTGAAACCAACTTAATTTCTGAATATTGAATGTTCTCAATTAGCTCTCTGGGAAACAAGCTACGGATGGTATAATCAGCTGAGATTTTGATTAACTGATTCAAGAGACAATTCTTGTCTCTTCTGAAAGGGACAAAATGATTGCACAAAAATTATATGTCTGGCTCTAATTCCTGTCTCTCGAGAGCGTGGGCATTTGGTGGAGTTTGTTCTTTCTGTTTATGTGGAAGATGTTTTTTGAGTCCTAGCTTATTCTTCTCTAAGAAGAATATTCTTCTAGCTTATTCTTCTCTAAGAATAAGCTAGGACTTGTCACTTATGCTGTACTCTGCTCTACTTTTCATCTAAGTGAAGAAATACTTGGTGCCAAAGTTGCGTGCTGATAGAGCCGCAAGACACCTCAGGCTCATGGGAGAAAAGGGGTTTTTAAAACAAATCGCTCGCTGGGAAGGTCATCGGGAGAAACACGAGGCTGGAAAAACTGCACAGAAACTCATTTGAGCAGACGTTTGAGAACATTTTTCTGTTTCTCATTGTATTTCCCAGGCATTTCCCCAGGCAGCTGCTTGGCGGGGTCCCCGGGGGCAGCCTGTTCAATACCGTCGGCCAGGCGGGTTTAGCTGTGAGCCGCGGGCTGGTGTTCGCTGTGGAGGGCGAGGACCGGGGAGGGTTTGTCTGTGCACACAGAGTGGAGAAGCATCACACCAGAGGGCTTTCCAGCTGGGAACGGGGCTCGGCAGCTTATTTTTCGGACTGTGCAGGGGCCCTTCTACGTCAGGGGTTTTCTTTTCTCAGGAATGGAAAGATACTGAGATCATGTCTTAAAACCGTAAAAGTGACTAAGATATTTAATTTTAATCAGCTGCTCGTATTCGAGTCACGTAGGCATTCAAAGAGGTCGTAGCATTTTGGTTTAAGCTCCAGTCTTACGAATCTATCCATGTGTTTTTCCTGAATAAATGTGCGTAGGGCACCAAGACCAAGCAGCAGACGTGTCCTTGGTAGGCAGAGCAAGCGGTCCGCCTTGGGACTGAGTGTGGGGAGAGATTTTTCCAGATCATTTTTCAGTGGCAGGAGAAGAGACTACTTAGGAAACAAAGATACTGGGAAAATACAGGCAGCGGAGTACAGGGGTTTCTTGCTTTGCTGTTCTTTTACTAGTTCCCTGCCAGCTGTGTGTGACGGATTGCTGCTCTGATTTCTTCCTCTCCGACGCACAAATTTGATCATAACCAAGATACCTGCGAAATCTAAAAGGAAGAGCAAGCTGATTTAATTTTAACTCATGCTCCCAGTGTCTTACTGTTTGCTTCTGGCAATTAGCAAATCATTCAGCTGAGCTCCAAACAACTACTTTTTCTCTGTCTCTTTTGCAGCTCAATGTGACAGAGATTACAAATAGAAATCAGATTAATTCAGGCTTCCGTATCAAGTAGAAATAGGCAAAATGTTAAACATTCATTTGTCAAAAAAGGCCATTTCTGACTGACTTGTACTGTTGGCACTCTGTGCAAAAAGGCCCGAGAGACCCTCTGCTCGCCCCCAAAAAAGGAGTATTTCATTGTTTTAGTGGTTTGCTTTGAAAAATGAGCTAAAAGAAATAATAAAAGGTTAAAAACATACACAAATGGTTACTCTTTTGAAGGTAACAAGAGGACCAGAGAAGCTGTGTCTGCCCCATCCCTGGAGGGGTTCAAGGCCAGGCTGGATGGGGCTTGGAGCAACGTGGTGTGGTGGGAGGTGTCCCTGGCCAGGGCAGGGGGTGGCACTGGGTGGGCTTTAAGGTCCCTTCCAACCCAAACCATTCTGTGATTCTCTGACCAAGAAGCAGAGGGAGGTTTGTGAAAAAACAGCTGAAGTATATAGCTTTGCTGCGAGCCACAGAGCCATTGATGGGCCCCTGTGAAGGTGAAAAGCCACGGCGTCCCCTGGCTCTCTTGCCCAGGGAGGATGAGGCCAGCAGCACCCCGGGGCGGCGGGGTGAGGGCGTTTGGATGCAAACCGCTCTTTTCCGGAAAACTCAGCCCTGCAGGGTCCAGTACGGTAACTGCTCTGAAATCCAGGCAGTGGTTTCCAGTCGCTGTTATGAATGCATAAATCTTTTCCGCCTTTATAACTGGTTTATCGCTGTGTGCACTTGTGTCTTGGGGGTGTCTTGGTTTTGTCCCCGCCTGCTTCCCCGCCGTCGTGGTGGGCACTGAAGAGCAGCGCTGGCTTTGCGAGTGCCCTCACGTTCCTGGCGGTGGCATTTGGTGTGGAGATGACCTGAGCCCCTCCGGCATCGCGACTGGGAGAAGAAGAGGCGCTGCATAAAGGTGATCCCTTATCCGCTCGCACTGCCACCGCAACCCAGCAGCCCTGGCTGAATGCTGATTAGGCTTTAACATGCTTGTGGATGTTGCTGGCTTCTAACAGAGCAGCCGGGAAAATGCTATTGAACTGGCCAAACTGGGAAAACACTCGTGGGGGGTGGATGGGAGCCTATCTGGACAACTTTTTGTTTTGTTGTTTTTTAAAGCACTTTATCAAGCACTCCATGGCAGGAGGGCTACCTCGTGATTCCATAAATGAGCATCATAGGTTGAAAATACTCTTTTCCTTCCTGGTTTTCCTTTTTATTTTTCCCCTCAACAGGGGATCCCTCTTAGAATAAACTGAAATAGTGACAGTAACTATCCCGGTAATAGAGTTGACATTACAGAGCCGTTCAAATGCATCGCAAGCAGCTGGTATTTAAAAGTCTGTCTTGAGGCTGATGAATTTGCAGAAGCCTGACAGCAAAATTGATGCGTCGTTAACTGGGACGCAATTGCTGTGCTTACTGTTCATGGAACGCACGGGCGAGACGAAGAGCTCGGTTTGAAGGGGGACGTGGTGCAGGACGCAGGCTGGTGACACCGGCTCTGCCTGGGACCAGGCTGCCAAAATTAAATGATCAGTTATCTCAACGATGGAAATATCTCAAAAAATCATGCTGTGATTCTGAAGTGAAGCTGGTGGAAATACCCTGAGAGCAAAGGGGTCGCCCTGTGCTGCCTCTGTGCTGGCCACGGTGTCTACAGCCCATCGTTCCGAGGATTATAGTCCCCAGTTTTACCCTCCACTGCCTGGGGATAAATTAAACGAGAGCTGATAGAACCTGGCGTATATACACACCGGTCCCAAGTTGTGTATATAATAATTGGCAACTTAATAAATTTGGAAGTGCCATCCCCCCTAGCCGCTAAATTACTTGTAGGCTGAAATTAAACCTGCATCCTCTTTTCTTTGATGTGATACTTTCCAGATCAAGTCATCCATCCAAAAAAAAAAAAAAAAAGTTAAGGGTTTAGATGCAATTTATTAGGGATTTGGCACACGCAGAGACTTGAAAATGTTTAGTACTGTACTAAATGTCTGTTTTATTTAAGGTGATGACTGTGCTCAGAAACCAGCTGTTGGATTAAGTTTAGTAAATCAGCGTGCTGCATTGATATATTTGTCAGGGTATCAGTTGCACTGCAAACAGGCATTTTATTGTGTTGTCGTCTTGTCCGGAGATTTTATGAGCTTTTCAAGAGATTTTTCTTTTGTTAAGTGAGTGGTTAGAGGTTCTGGCCGCCTCTTACAAAGCAGAGAGAGATGATGTTGATTATTTTTAATAGCCTGTGAAATGGTCTTACAAGGTACAAAGAGGGATGCAAGAGGAGCCTTTTATCACCCAAAATTTTCTTCTGTGGGCAGAAACCACCCCACCAATTTTTGCTTTTAACACGGGTGGCCCGATTGGATACGTAACGTGGGAAAAAACATCCCCTTGCCCACAACTGAGTGGCAGAAGCCTGTGGTGTCCCTGAGTGCAGGGTGCTCCGCGGAGGGCAGGATGGAGAGCTGCCGTGGGACATCTCTGCCTCGGGCTTCTCCTGCGCTCCATGGAGTCTGGGGACTTGGATTCATGAGCAGCACTTTGCGGAAAATTGCACCTTTTTGCTGTGTGTGTGATGTTGTTAACATAGGGAAGCGGTAGGGCCGGCGGGGCAGAGCCGCACCGGTGCTGGGCCCGGCTCGGCAGCGGTACCCAGACCCCGGCGCCGGAGCTGCGCGACAAAGCGAGACGGTCCCGCATGGGCTGACAGCCCGGAGTGCCATATTGCAGTTGGTGATGAATGAACAAACAAATGTCTGGTACGCCGCAGATGCCAGTTTATTGCCCCTGCCTTTTTTTTAAAGTGACATTTATTTCTCTTACAACTAATGAGAGCTTAGAGCGTGTTTTCCAACAGCATGCAGAACATTTGTTTCATTTTTATCCCTGTTCAGTCACTTTTCTTGGTGCCCTTGATGATCAGAGCTGGGTGTTTTGTTCTGTCAAATACTTCGCCGCAGAGAAAATGTGATTTTGGTTGGCTTGAAACCACTGATGGAATAGAGCGTCTGGTCTGCGTCAGGGATGGTTTGCAGCTTGGGATGTTCTGGGGATGCAGGGGAGGCAATTGGGGTCTTCACCGTGCTATTTCTGACCCGGACCTGCAGCTGCAGGTGGGAAATCAGGTCCCGCGGAGGCTTGCGTAGGGCAGCCCCGGGGCTTCATGCATATCTATGGCTGCAGAATAAATCAGTGAATCAGTATGGCAAGGGAGCGAGGAGCTGAACCGGCCTTGAAATGTAGCAGCAGGTTGGAGTCTTTAAAAATGAGAAACTAAGCAAATAACATGTTGTGTTGTAACGGTCTCTATCTTTATGGTAGATATCGATTCCCTGAAAGGAAATGGAAACTCTGAGAAGCTGCGCTGCTGAAAAAGCGTATTATGAATGGAGGGGCGTTTAATGCTCCGCACCCTGACAAAGTGCCGGCGTTGGTTTTATCAGCTGCAGGAGCGAAAGCAGGAACATCACCATTAGCAGCATTATGGTCAGGCTGAGCCCCAGTGTGTGAATGTGGCCCGGTGCTGCTGCACCTCCACCTCATGCACAGCCCTCGGCCGTGGGGAGGGGAAGGGGGTACGTGGCCCGGGAGGGCCGGTGGGGTCACTCCTGAGAGCCTGTGGAAAGCCTGGAGGAGAGTTTTCCCTTTTCCAAGCCTAGGAAAATCCACACTAAAAGCCTTTCCTCAAGGACGGTGATGAGTGTGAAGCCATGTCCGAGGTAAGGGGCTCTGCCGGGAGAGGTGGGGGTGGATCCCATGGGAGACCAGCAGCCAAGATGGAGTCGGATCCCGTGGGAGACCAGCAGCCGAGATGGGGTCACGGGGGACAGAGATGCTGGCCACACCTCGGCTTGGATAGTTTTGGACTTCAGAGAGTCTGTTTAGCAAGTTTAATAGCCTCTTCGCATCATATTTACGAGGTTTATTACTGCTACAAGGAAAATGCAATTGCTTTGCGGGCCACTGGCCAGAGAAGAGACATTTTCCCATCGCATCCCTAATTACCGCTCAGGCCGAGTGCTATGGCAACCGCCTTTCTGCACCGCGCTGCCAGGCAGGACATCTGCACTCGGGTTCCGCAGATTTTGGAGCAGGTCCAGGCTTTTTTGGACCTGTTGCTGCCCAAAGTGTGCCGCCCACCTGTGGGATTCAGCGCCATGATGAATCAATTACGAGTTAGTATTCGGTGCTAACCAGCCTTTTTTCTTTTTTCTTTTTTTCCTCCCTTTTCCTTTTCAGTCAGAGCTGGAATAGCCTTCCTAAGGCACTTGCCTTATGCGGAGGTATGAAAGCTGCTCCAGGCTGAATTCAGCACCTTCTGGCATGGCGGGAAGGATGCCAGTGTCTGCTTGGGAGCCCTGCACCCTGGGCTGCATGGTGGCCATAAGGCGATGTGGCACTGTGCTGAGGGTGAGACTGTCCCCAGGAGAGCCACCACCCCGGGGCTTCCACATCAGGGAGGAGGAGGAGGAGGAGGAGGAGGAGAAGGGAGTGAAGGTCTCCTGCTGATCTTCCCCATCATGCTAGAAGGTCACTTAAAGGAGACTCCTTTGTGATGCTGAAACCCCAGATGTGGGTATCTTGAGATGCTTTTTGTCTGGTTTGGGCATCGAGAGCACTACCTGCGGGTGCTCAGCAGGGAACCAGGACCTCGTGAGGTCTCTGTGTTTCTGCAGGCAGAGCAGGTCTGTCCTGGCCTCCCGGTGCCACACTGCAGCAGCTTCACAGGGACTCCTTGTGTAGGGAGGGAACAGCCTTGAAGCATGATGAGTAAAGGAGCGTGTTTTGTCCTGAGCCTGACAGATGTACCGTGCTTGTTTGTATTGAAGGTCAGTTTGGTTTACCTTGAAAAATCAGTGTTTTTCCAGATTGCTGGCTTGTAATGAGGACTCCGGTGCCCTCGTGCACAACTTCGTGCGCTAACATTTCTGATGCTTGTGGTCTTCTGGGTTGAAAATTGGATACGGGCAGTGTCTGTATTAATGAGAATGCAGATGGCTTATCAAGGTGAGGAGCCACGGAGAAAGCCATGTGAAAATACCAATATGAAAATATTAATATTCAGTGGGTCTAAATGCGGGTTTGCTGTGCAGCCCGGCTGCTGCTCACCTTCTGTCTTGCTGAGCAGCAAGTGTGGAAAAGAAGTGAAACGGTCCCTATCTTGGTTATCATCTGCCCAAATCCAGAGGAAAGCCTGTGCAGGGAGCAGGAATGACTTCTGCCCTGGGTTTGGGTGGGCAAAACATCCCTGGGGACACTAGATTTCACCCTTCAGACCAGTGAACAAAAATACTGCTGATAGCAAGGGCAAGTAGGAGGAAAGAGATTGTCTCCCAGAGTACCTAGTATGTGTTATAATCCCAAATCACGCACCATAGGTGATGAGGCTCTTCGTAATACAAAATCTATATGTGAAAACTTCATACAAAATCCTCCTTTTACTTCTCTCTGTTTCTGGGCAATTTTTTGTCCCTGTTTTTAACTCTCTGTGGTATCAGCGCTTCGGAGAAAACAGCGGTTGACTGCTGGGCTTTCAGCCCCCCTTGCTGTGCTCCCCAAGCGCTCGATGATGGAGCAAGTGCCAAGGCAAGAATAAAGTTATTAGTTTTGCTTTGGAGAAGGCAGCCTTTCTGTCCCTTTCAGGAGCCGCGGTGGGAGCTGTTCCCGTGGGTCTTTTAATCCAAATCATTGTGCTCCGGTGCTGGAAGTGTCCCAGTTTTGTGGCGATCCACATGGACTCTGTTTTACAGAATGACAGAATGGTAGGGGCTGGAAGGGACCTCTGGAGATCATCCAGTCCAACCCCCTGCCAGAGCAGGGTCACCCACAGCAGGTGGCACAGGAACGTGTCCAGGCGGGTTTGGAATTTCTCCAGAGACGGAGACTCCACCACCTCTCTGGGCAGCCTGTGCCAGGGCTCTGCCACCCTCACAGGAAAGAAGTTCCTCCTCATGTTTACGTGGAACTTCCTATGGTCAAGGTTGTGCCCGTTCCCCCTTGTCCTGTCACTGGGCACCACTGAGAAGAGCCTGGCCCCATCCTCCTGACACCCACCCTTTAAGTGTTTATACGCGTTGATAAGGTCCCCCCTCGGTTGTCTTTTTTCCAGACTGAAGAGACCCAAATCCCTCAGCCTTTCTTCATCAGAGAGGTGTTCCAGTCCCCTCATCATCTTGGTAGCCCTTTGCTGTCCCCTCTCCAGCAGTTCCCTGTCCTTCTTGAACCAGGCAGCCCAGAACTGGACACGTTTCATGTAACGTGGATTTGGGGAGAAATCTCTGCCTGCAGTGAATGGTGAACCCTGTATCAGCTCATGCGAACGGGGCTCTCCTCCACCCACTCGGGGCATTGAAATAGGTGCTTCCCCCTGCCCTGCTGGAAAAAGCAGAGCTGAATGAAACCCCCACTGGGTTATTTCAGACGCGCTGCTCACTCTGTGCATTGGTTGTACCGCACCCTGTGTGGGACAAGCGAGCCTGTGCCTGTTCATTCGCTTTCGAGTTATTCCCGCTGAATCACACCGCAAAATACGTTTCAGATTTATTTCATGCAGGGAGCAGGGACATTTTGGCAGGAGATGAAGACCACCCTTTAGAGTAAGAGCCAGGTGGGCACCAGAGCTCTGCCTGCCAGCTTGCCACAGCTAAAGAAATGGAAGCCAAAGCTGACATAACGTTACGAATACTTGTCTGTCTGTGTCATTTGAAGCTGCAGCTGGCTGTGGGCACGTCTGGCTGTGGGCAGCCTTGGCATGGGGTTCGTGCTGTTTCTTTGCATGTGGCACCTCAGATTTTGGAAGTCTTTGTTTGACTAAATATCATAAAGGTGGTGTGGTTTTTGTTGCAAAGCCAGTGGGCAGGTGAAGGAGGTCCTTGGGTAGGTCTTGGTAAGGATTTAGCAGGATTCTCCAGAAGAGTATGATGAAGGGCTTGGGAAGTTGCTTAGTTCTTTAGAATTAAAGTTACTCAGCTCCTGGCTGGCATTCAGTATTTGGTATTTCTCATGGTCTGCCTGCAAGAATTTCACTCACTCTGGGGTTTGTGTAAAAACGTTTCTTTGAGTTCCGAAACGAATGATCAAGAGTGACCATCTGTGACCCTTTAGTAGGCATCTGGATGTACATTTTCCACTTCTGAGGCGCTGAGATAACACAGCGCTGTTGCTGCTGGGACTAGAAGGCGTAGCATCAGATATAATAATACTTTCCAGCTGCACATGTTGTTTTTTAGTCTTTCCTAAATGAAAATGAGTTTTGCAGGTGGCTAACGCTAGAGGATAATTTGTTTCCATGCTCGTTTGAAGCCTTGTAGCAAACCCAAAGCTGTGAATGGAAGATGGAAATAGAAGTAGTACGTGATTTCAGAAAAAAATTCCATTTTCTGTGCTGCTGAAGCAACTAAGCTGTGTGGCTGCTGATGCAAACCTTTCATCTGCCCAAGTAAAAGAGTTATTATCTTCAGCTGAAGCTGATCAGGTGTTGAGTGGCATTTGAGCAGCACATCCAGGCAGCGATTTGCATGAGAAATACGCTGTGAAGATGAGACTTTGATGTATTTGCAACTTCTGAGTTCCCATTATGTTTTTGATTGTGCCGCCCGTAGGGAGAGCCTGGGACATCTTCCCATGGCTGAGCTGGAACTCAAGAAGGGAATTTCACGCCCCCGCTCCTCCATGTTATCTTTTCCTTTCCGAGATAACTTTTCTGCTCCTCTCTATAATTGAAGAGAAGCCTGGAGAAACGCGTTAACAGCAGCAAGCCAGAGGCCATCAGCCTTGCCTTAGGGAGACAGGGAGATGCTGGGAAAGAGAGGGAGAGATGCTGGATGGTAGATTCATGACCATTTTGGTTGGAAGGGACCTCTGCAGGGCTCTAGTCCATAGCAGCAGGACCATCACCAGCACTGGACCAGGACAGCCCTGGCTTTGCCGTGCTGAGCCCTGAAGACCTCCTGGAATGCTCGCTGGGTAACGCCTTCCAGTGCTGCGCTGGGCTTGCTAATTAAGAGCTAAAGCTAATAATCAAGGTGCGAAATTTCCAGAAATACCCTTTTTTCCCCTGCTGGAAAATGCTGATTTGCTTAAACAAAGTATTGGGCTGATTTGTATCAATGTAGCAGGAGCTTCTGACCCGAGTCCTGGAGGTTATGTGGGGGACGGGCACTCACCCAGAGGTGCTCAGCTTGAGCTCGTAATCCCTGGGCTGTTGGACCCCCAGTGGCAATGTGCCGTCTGTCTGGTGTCACCACCCCACCTTTCCCCGGGGAGAAAGTCTGAAAAACAGCAGGGTGCTTCAAGAAAGGCAGGCGGGGAAGAAAAACAGCTTAAAAGTGCTTTGAACCGATGGAAAAGCAGCAGAAAGTCGGTGCAGGGACAACTCCTATGAAAGCCCCGTCCACCAGATAACGTGCAGTCAGGGACGCGGCGAGGCGAAGAGGTGACTTCCCAGGGATCCTCGTTAGCTCAGGCGCTCATCAAACCTCGTTTTAACATTGGGTGGGGTTTTGGGGGGAGAAATGCATTTCCCTCTGGTGTAGGCAGGAGGCACAGCGATTACTCCGGGCAGCCACCTCCTCTTGCTGGTTGTGCAGCAGTAATTACCCGCTGGGCAAATTCACTTAATTAAGCCCACTGAGGAGATGCTCTCGCAGCATGGTTGTTGCTCTTTAAACTCCCACATACGAGGGAGGAGTATCACGCTTTGAGGACTTTTCTTTTTCTTTGAAATAGCTGGATGTGAACCAGCAGGGAAAACTATTTCCCTATTGCCAGTATGTTTATCTGGTCAAATTATCCCCGTGTATTTAAATGGTGGTGGGTGGTGAGCAATAAAACAGTCCTTTTTTTGGCCAAATGAGCCTTCTGGCTTGGATTCTGATTTTTCAGAAGATGCTCTAGGTGGAAAGCTGAGCTCTCGTGTTTGGCTCGTATTTCTGTCGGAGAAATTAGGTCCCAAGAGGCAAATGGAGGGTCTCCAAAGTATATCTTTGCCTTGGAAAGTAGTCTCAAAGGGTGCACACCCCCACCAAAACTGTGGATGGATGCTTGTGCTGTGCCATGCTACAGCTTCATTGGTTGGAAAACGGAGGAAAAAGGCCTGAAACTAAAAAACACTTGGATTTTCTTGATTTTTTTTTTTTATTCTACTTTGAAAGAAAGACTTTTGTTTTGGAAAGAGATCAGATAGATGTGGCCTCTACTATGCAGAAAAAACTGTGTAGCGCAGAAGTCTTTAATGATTTCTTCATTTAAAGTTTCACTTGAACATTATTATATTCTGCTTAGTTGGTTGGGTCGTGGTTTCAATAAGTTTTCTAATTAGTCACACTATTAATGTAGAGAACACTTAAAATTAAAAGCTATTTCACAGCCAAGTGTTCTGGTAGCTGCAAGATTTTTTTCTTTTTTTTTTTTTTCTGAAAAAAAATGAGAACAACTTGTTGTGATTTTTCTTTTTGTGGCTTGCAGGAATGTTGACTACCTGGCAGCTTAAAAAAAAAAAAATCGGTAGCTAATGCTCACCTAAATGTTTTTATGTCAAAGGGCTTCGTGGTACGCGGCCGCTCCAAAAATCTCTGCTGAAGGGCAGCGCTGGGATGAAGGGCTCGGGATGCTGAGGGTATTTGTGGGGAGCTGAGGCTTGGAACCCAGATGCTGAATACTTGCAGCGTAAAAAATCCTACTGGCATAACCCACGTAGTGCACTTCCCATGCGTTGTGTTCCACCCACTTTGGGCAACACAACCCCCGTGACACCAATGGGGACGTGACCACCTGTTAGCAGCGTTCCTGATGGACGCGCTCCTGCAGGATGGAAACATCCCAGGAAATGCCATGGGTCATGCTCAAGTACCCATTGATTTCTCCTTATAAATTTTCACCTGAACATTATCATATTTTTTATGAAGATAACTTACGACTTCAGTAATTTCTTTGATTAAGCTTATTCTTAATGCAAGATGGCTTAAAATTAAAAGCAGCTTCTCAGCCAAGTTAACATTCAAGCGCAATTAAGTTAAATAATATGATGGCAGGATGTGAGGAAATAAAAGACCATTTTTTGGCAGCAGCAGACCAATTATTACAATGCAAAACCCCGTGGAATACAATAATAGATTTCTTTCCTCAGTAACGTGCCCTAGCTGCAAACCCATAACCACTTCGGTAGGTGTTTATAAACACTTCTGAAAAATATTATTTAAGGACCTTGTGGGTGGTGCTAATGTAAAAACTACTCCCGTGTATGTTCCTGAGAGTACGGGTTGACCTCCCAGCTCCCATGAGAACTTTGATGAAAGAGCAGCTGTCGTCCTCAGGTGGACATGGGGCCATGCTGGTGTTGGAAATGCATCTCCTGTGTTTCTTCCCCCACCTGAATTTTCTCTGCCGACGGATTGCTGAGGCTCCGTGTTAGCAATCACACGCTGCCAAAGCGCTGTGGACTCTTCGGTCAGGAGTCGGCTCTTTTGGGTAGGGTTTCGGATCTGGATATTCAATGGGTTTGGGCATGAGAACATCAGGTCAGGGAAACTGAGCTTGCAGCCTCCTCCATTTGTTTTTTTAAGATTCACTGAAGTAATCCCAAGGTTTGAGAAAGATGATAAATCTCCGAGGGAATTAAGATAGAGCAGTGCGAAAGCTCATTTTGCAGAGATGCACGTGCCGCCTGTGCCTCTGGCTGAAGCTTGTGCAAGCAGCTTCCACGCCGTGTGTCCTGAGCCACAGAGGTGACGGACATGAGGGATGACTTTTGTTTTATATACCGTGACAGACAAGAGTTACCCACAAGGGTGTGTGACTCAGTAACGTGCTTCTACAGCAGGAGACGGGTTGGGTAGCACCCTTCTGGCAGCCAGCATCATCACAGGATGGAGATGTTGGTGTTCGCTCCGGCAGGTCCCACAGCTCAGGAGGGTCGGTGAAGGCGTCCCCAGTACCGTGAGCGGGGGCTCTGCTTTTGGGGAGAACCTGGGCACAGCTGGCACTGTGGATTCGGGGAGTTTCCTCCCCAGATATCACCAGCGCACACATGCGTTTCTGGTTAGCTGTAATGCACCTGGCTAATGCGCCTGGGAGATGAAAGGCATCTAGAGAGGGACCAGCAGGGCCCCTGCGCCGCATCTTCTCAGAGCGTAAATAGAAAAAAAATAATCTCCTATATCAGTGTCTGATGTCAAATAGCATTATCGAGCTCTCTTGATAATGCTATTTGAGGCGGAAACGCAGGCTGTGCCCCGTCCCGCTGCCCCAGCGAGGCTGCTCCGCCCACACGTGGTCTGACCCTGCTGCAGAAGAGGGCAAAAGATTTCAGAGGAGATGAGATTTTCCTTTGCATCGTGAATCCTCGATGACAGGGTCCAGCGATCCCAAATGAAGGCTTTCCCACCGCGCACCCTCCCTTCGGAAGGATATCTCATCCCGAGGGAGGGCCCGCAGCGAGGGAAAGCTTCAGGTGCCAGAGGGAGGGAAGGTCCCAGGGCTGGGAGCGGATCTGTCGATCAGGGCTCGGTCGGGCGCTCGGGAGGATTTTAGGATTCAGGGCAGGGCCGTGCTGATGAAAGCAGTAGCGAAAACATTCCTTTCCCTAATCCACTTACTTTGACAGGTCAGCCAGAGCAGGGATGAGTTTGGTTAAAGAAATAGCTTTCCAGGACATAAATGGATTGATAAAATATAATTCTATTAAGAGATCGTTCCAGTGCTTGATCAGCTCTAATAATTGTGTGGGAATCTGAGGCACAACAAGATTAGCAGCAATCTTTATTTCTGGAGCAGGTTGGCTGTTGAGGTGTTGTTAGGTAAACTAAATGTCCACGTATTAAGAAGTAATTGTGTGATTTTGTCCGAGGGAGTCGGGCGGGAACTCGCGGGAACTGTGCACAGCCCCGTGGATGCTTCCCCAGGGTAGAATCGGGAGGGTTGATCCATCTGGGAAAGTAAATTGTGCACATTTTTATTCCAAGCAAATGGGAACAAACAGGTTCCTGTGCCACACCTGACTGGATATGTGGGAGGAAGGCAGGGGAGTTGCCGTGCAGGGTGGGTACAGTCCCCCATCGGCACAGGTCCCCTTTTCCCCCTCAAAATATCCAAAATAACGTGTGAACCCGTCCCCACTGGGCAGATGCTGAAGATGCAGAGTGTGGGGTTGCCCTGAGTGGCACCAGCCATTGCCTTCTCCTTAGGTTGTCCCTGGGGATGCTGAGGGGTGGCTGACATTGCAGGTGGGCATCTGGGGTTAAGCCTGCAGAAATCCGAACTGTATCCTTTGCCTGTCCTTTACGTTACAATCTTCTTTCTCTTTTTTTTCCTGCTTCCTCCCCTGCCTCGTCCTCCCCCTCTTCCAGCAACGTGGACACCAAGGAGCTGTGCGGTGAGTGCGGTCCCTCTCGCGGGGCAAAAACGATGGCTTTTGGTGCACGTGGGCTTTTGAAGGATGCATGAACCCGTCACAAAGCTGGGGGTGCCGTGGGGGGCTGCGGAGCGGGGGGTGGGGTCCCAGCACTTCTGCTGCTTCACCCCTTATTCCATAGGAAAATTGACAAAACTTTCCTTCATTTTCGTGCAGCACAAAGGGGGTCAGAGCTGAGCGGAGCACCTGGGTCCCCTTCAATAACGAGCCAGAGTTTAATTTCTGGCGATGTCATGGCTTCCAGCTCCCCTCTGAAGTTCAATAAAGCAGTGTCCCTCTGCAGTACCCGTAACGTGTTTCTCCTTAGGCAAACCTTCGCCTGTCCCAGCAGGATGCCTGAGGAGCGCGGCACCTCTGCCGCACCTCCCACGGCTCACAGAAATTAAAGGCTGAAAAGAAAATCTCTGATAACGTTTTGTCCCACACCTTGACCAGAAAGGGAATATTTCCTGCCGGGATTTCTAAAGGGCTTTGCCTCTGTGAGAGCTGACTCATGCAGAGGACTCCTGCTGCTCATTCGGGTGTATTTTTCCATGGACACTTGGTATTGGGAAATGTTTCCTGCGCCCCAGCTTTTTGGGAGGAGATGGGGAGACAGAGGTGTGTGGCCTGGCAGAGGGCTCATCCACCTCCTCTCCTCCCCTCCCGTGCCAGGATGTGGAAGCCACCTCAGCAGGTCCTCACCGTTCGCCTTCATTGCTTATATGTAAATATAAGAACGTATAAATATACGTATAAAGAAACTAAGCCTTTCATAAAGTCCTTTTGGTTTGCTGACGATATGATGGGCTTGTTCCCATCTCATTGCGTTAGGTCTCCTTGCCACGTGACCCAAGAAACCGAAACCCCACAGGTTGTACCATCACCTTTGCCAGGAGACAGAGGGGTAGTAACGACATTGCTTGTCCCCCTCCCTGCTTTTTCCTTCAGTCTGATAAAAACCAGAAAAATCACACGGCTGTTACCCAGCGTGATCCCACCTCGCTGCCTCTCCTGGGGGTGACGCTGCCAGGAGAGAAGGGAGATAAACCCACCACCTCCTGCTGGAGCTGGAGGGGATCGATCGGTGTGAGAGCCTGCCTGGATCACATATCTGCTGAATACCTGCCCGTGTCTGCAGTTTCTTGTTTGCTTGCTCCTCTTCTAAATGTTAGTTTAAATGTAAAACCTCATTTCGGCAAAGTGGAAGCTGTGGTCTCTCTCTTGAGAGGGGTTGCGTGTTGTAGGATGTTGAGGGCATCTTAAAAGCGATTTCTTGATCCCTGCAGCTTCTGTGAGAAATCTGATATGGCTTAATCCATATCAGGTACCATCTTATAAAGTTCTGGGGCTTTTTTTTCGTGCCGAGAAGTGCAACAGTTCACCAGCACCTAGACTGATTTAAACGTGGTTGTGTAGCTCCTCACACCCAGAGGAGGTCCTGTCGCAGGACGGCTTGCAGAACTTGATATGCCCAGAAAATGCATGTACAGTTTTCCTTTACCTTTAAGATCTGCTCAGTTTTTCTTTCCCAAGCAAAGTAATAATAAGAAGAATAACACGAGTAAACACGCTGCAGTGAGGATAAGCTGTTTGGCTTATCGTGGAACAGCAAACAGCTGCTGTCAATCACGCTGTGACATTCCGGTTTCTGCCAAAATCTTCTTCCCCTTGGATATGTTCTCAGGCTGTAAATAGCTATAGGCATTTCTAATTAAGCCAAGAGAACCTAATTAGCAGGATTGTTTCCTGGAGTTTGTGTCTTGTTGCATTCCGCAGAGATGCCACCTCGGTGTGAAGCTTCATGTCTTAGCACTAAGGAACGGCGCCGGTGGCTTTTAAGGAATGGTTTTTAGCTGTAGTCTGTGTCAATCACCCAGAAACCCGGTAACTTCGCATCAACGCTCCCGCAGGAGAGATGAGGATGGCACAGGGAAAGCGTGGACTCCCTCTCGGTGGAGAACACGTGCTTTTGGGCCCAGCTTGCAGCTCCCTTCTCTTTTTTTTGAGGCATATTTTGCTCTCGGGAGCCCATGCGACCTGGGATTGCTGGCTGAGGCGCAAACGGCATGAGAATGTAGGGGAAGATGTAAGGCCAGTCTCAGCGCCTATAAGCTGGGGTGAAGCTGGCAGGTATTTGGATGCTTTGAGTGTTAAAGACTGCCAAGGGAATGGAAAAATTTGAGCCTTCTCTCTCCATGTTGGCAATAGGAAGGAGAGAGACAAGATATAGTCAAATGCAGAAGTGGGGCACGGAAATAAAGCACCCGCTCCTTTATTTTCAGCTGAAGCTACTGTGCCTTACATCTCTTTTTTAAAATGGTCCCAAACTTCACAGGAATTGCACCACTTCCCATCCCTGCAAGACAAGCTGTGACTTTGACTCAGGATTATAGAATATAAAAATATACCTGAAACCACCCTCTCATTTTTTTCTTTCCACCAACGAATAGACCTTGCTGCGTCACGTAGCCTTGAAGCGTTAAGTTACATCAACGGTTCCCATCATGTCCCTCTTGGTTTTCCCAGACTATTTTGCTGACCATATGGGAGACTACGAAGATGTCTTGGCCTCGCTGGAGACGCTGAACCTCTCCATCCTGAAGGCGATGGACTACACCAAACGGGTGAGTCCTCCTGACTGCGCCATGTGCTCCACGGGCTCGGGGCAAACGGTGCAAATGTTATCAGAGCATCTAAGTCCCAAGGCTTCATCTCGGTCAGCAGTGTTGTCTCCTCGTGCCGGTGCATTTGTGCGGTAAGTGGATCGTTGCAGCAACAGGACGATAGTGGGGATTTTTTGTTTTAACAGCAAATGAGTCATGAAAATCTTGGCCAGATTGTGAACCAAGGTGCCAATGTCGTGTGCCGTAGATGGTGGCACAGGGTCTTTGTGGCAGATCATCATACCTTCTCGGCAGCCTTCCTAAGTCTGAAGGTGCTCCTCTTGTCTTCAGACAACACGGCCCGTGGGTCTCTCCGAGTGGGATTTTCAGTGCATGAGTTCTTGTTAGCATCACTGGGAGCGCTTTTGGAAACATCGTGTTACAAAGCTGCCATTAAATGCAGCTCGTGTGTTGGAAGGCATCCTGACTTCCAGCAATAGGGTTGTTGCTGCGCACGGCTGCAGTGTTGGAAGGTAGGGGGCTGTGCGTTCGAAGGACTACGGGGGAAATGTTCTATTTCATATGTGCAGGGTACCTCCAGCTTCTTAAAAAATCCACCATGTACCTTTATGGTACCATTAATAGCGGACTACTAGACAGTGGCACTCATCAAGAAGCACGCTGAAGTTTATTTTACAAATATCTAGAAAATCTGAGCTGATGTACCGGGTAAACATCCCCGCTGGGAGGTGCACCATTCGTTTGGGAGGAGAGAAGCGTTTATAGAGCTCTTGCTCCTTTGAAGCCGTTTCCTGGTATTTCCATACCACTTAATAAAATAACCAGGCTGTATCGGTGGTATTTATTACCTCAGGGTAATCAGTCCTTCTCCCACTTTTACCTTCAACCGCATTTGCATCATTCTTTTGTGCCACGACGAGAGAAAAGTAGCTGCTTTCCTCCCCCAGCGGTGATGTGGTGCGCTGAGGACTGAGCCAAGGAGGGAGGTGTGTGTGTCTGCTTTTTCCAAGCACCCGTAAGGGCTTCCCGATTCAGCTCCAGCCCTCCTCCGAGCAATCCGGATTGAAATCTCCCTCCTGCTTATCTTCGAAGCTAAAGGAGAAACGCAAATTACTCCACATTTCAGATGTGGTAATGATAAGAAGTTTTAGGAGTCAGAGTGGGAAACAGCGAATTTCCCTCCCTTCTGGTTGCTGAGTAAAGATCCCAATTTCCTTGCTTTATCCAAATCCGTCCTTTTTAATGTGTGTGAGGAGGGCAGCCTGGAAAGTGAAGCCATATATTTCACATGTTGATGTCTTGCCATAATAAACCAAAGGCAAAAGTTTCCGGCCGAGCACCGATCTGTCTGAAGTGTTTGTGATTTTTTTTTTTTGGTCATTTTTACAAATCGGGACAACAGTAATAGTTCATTTTTTCTAATTAAGTTGCTAAGTCTGTTCGTGCCTCCATATATATTCATTATTAGCAAATTTTCTGGCAGTCAGATTTGCCAACTATGTATTTTAAACGCTTGTTAACATAGATATCTCAGTAATTCACTCCCGCTTGCTATTCATTATGCCTTCCACCATGACTTTTCGAATGCGAGGTTGATATATATATGACTAATTCCTCACAGCGTTTTGCAAGAGGGGGATGGCTTATGCCTTGTTTATAAAGGGATCTCACATGGGATTCCTGAGCGTGTGGGTGTTGCCTTGCATAGGAAATCGCAGCAGAAGCGGGATGGTTACTCATGATCCCAATCCGCTGGGATGCATGTCGTAAGATGAGCGTTTTTCTCCTTCCTGGATTCAGTGACTCGTGGCAGGATTCACCTGCCTTAATTGCAGCGGGTAAACGTTATGTACCAAAAGGTGAGCTGCTCACCCCCGTCTTGGTCTTGTGGAGGGAACCGGGGAGATCCAGAGCGCTGGAGGCATCTTCCTCCTGTGGCCCTGAAGGATCTCAAGGCAGACATCTGCCTTCTAGACGGGTAAAGCCAGGTGAGAGGAGTGTGGCCCCGGCACCCCCTCATCACCCCCATTTTATCAGCCCGTGGGTGTGCTGCTCTTCACCTCCCGGCAGACTTTTGGCGAGCGAGCAGATGGAGCAAGGCTCCTTCACGGAGAGGAGCTGGCTAAGAAGCACTTCATGAAAAACATCATCTCCCTGCTGTGATTTTGTGAACAAAGTGGTACAAACCTCATCAATGATTTATTCAAACACAGGCGCTTTGTTCAAGTAAAGAACTGACAGGGAAAAAAAAACCCAAACCAAACAGAAAATAAGCTGTTGTAGGTGATAGGGAAGCTCATCTCCAGTGTTCAGACTGGACAGGCTTCCAGGCAGCATCAGAAGCTTTTCCCGAGTGCAAACCATTAGTGCTTTTTTTTTTTTTTTAGATGTGAGATTTTTTCACTATATGTTTTCCTTAAAAAAAAACAAGAAGCATTTGTTTACTGGACTTTCTGGTTTTAGTGTCAGCATTGCCAAAACATAGTGTGAGAAGAAGGCTTCTTAGCATCCCAACTGATAAAATAACCCTGCTGAGATCTTCTCACCAGGCGCCAGCCCGTGTATGTTCCCATACCCCAGCCTGGGGGACGTCGCAGCGGTGTTTTATTTCCTCCAGGGCTGGGCTCACACCTGCAGGGTAAAGCTGCAGCCCCCGGGAGAAGATTCTCCATCCCAGGATTGCAGAAACCGGTGTGGGCTATCTGATGGGTCCCTCCACGCAGGCCTCCTTCTGCTCCACCTCCTCCAACCAAGGGCCCGTGCTGATGTCAGGATGTTTAGGGGATACGTACATATAAATATATTTTTAGAAACGCTGGATCAGGGAACAGACTGCCAAAGCAGCAGGTTTTGGTAGGAGCCCAGTGTGGTTTTGAGCCCCCCCCGCCCCAGTGCTGGAGCCCGTTGCTGTCTCTGCAGCGTTTCCCCAAGGCCGGATCCTGCAAAGGGCTTGGTGCTGCTGCTGAGCACCCTGACTCGTGAGATGCCCCTGCTTCTCCGTGCTAAAATAAGTATCTCATCAGCTGGAGAAAACTGTCAATCATTTGAGAGCGCTCCTTATGCCCTCTCTCTCCCCCCCATTAAAAAAAAAAAAGCGATAAAAGATAAATGAAGCCTCACCTTCTTCTCTGTTGGCTTTCTGACGAGAGGGGCTAGATAGCCATGGTATTTAATTGCTGTTTATATTTCTCACCTTAAAAGACAACTGATTATTTCTTCCTCATAAAAGGAGAAAGCAGCAATTATCTCGTGCTGGAGGAGCTCATAAAGTATCAGCAGTAATTAGATTCAATAGTGGAAGGTCTCATACAGCAACACAAAATCTGTCATTGTAATTATTTTCCAATACAGCAATGTCCGTGCCGCGCTGAAATGATGGGAAACGCAAAGTTAAATTGGAGAAAAAGGAAATCAACTTTCAGCATCTAAAAAAAAAAGAAAAAGCTGACGGCGGAAGACGTTCTCATATAATTCTCATTTACTGTTTTATAGTGCGGTCGGCAAATATCAAAACCAACGTGACCGGGAAGGACGCGATTGGTGTGTCTGGTATCGGTGGGAGCTGGGGGGCTGGAGCCGGGTTGAGCTGTTCCCCCCACTCGAATACTGACACCCCCCCCCCCCGCCTTGGGCTGTGGGACGGTGCCCAGTCGATGTCCCCACCATCCCCGCCAGCCTCGAGGGGGGACAGGAACGGGGGAGTGGGGGGACAGTGCCCAGGGAGCTGGAGGGACAGTTACCACTCAACAACCCACATGCCCTGGGAAATGTGCTTTAGCTTGGTTAAAAAAAAATGAAAAGCACATTTTGTCGTTTTTTTTGAACCCAAGAGGCTCAATTATCCCGGTTCCTGCTGGGTACGGCTCCCATCCCCTGCCGCACTGGGGTTGCTCCTGCTCCCCGCTTTTGCCAAATCAGCATTTTGCAGCACCGAGCATGGAAAGATTAGCACAGCTGACCTTTAGCGGTGAGGCACACTTTAAAAGAAAGCTGCAAAGAAGTCCCAAAAATGCTGAGTGAGGAATGCTCTCAAGGACAAAGCAGCTCAGATTTAAGGTCAAATCGTTCCTTCCTGGAGAAGCTCCTGTTGGGCACCGGGGGGGTCCAAGACATGCTGGTGGCTGTCCTTGGTGTGTCCCAGATGGAAGGAGAGGGCTTGGAAAGCAGAATTGCACAAAATCAGAGCCAAAATTGCAGCAACCCCCCACACATATACCGTAGTGAAATGGGGGTGATCTCTCTGGTGGGATGGTGGAAAGGCTGCACGGCTCTGCTCCAGCGAGGCGAGGGATGGGTGAGCGGAGCAGGGGAGGGGATGCTGACAAATCCAGTGGGAATACAGAGAGTGGCTTCAGGGAGGAGAGACGGGCAGCAGGAGGGGTTTATGGAGGAGGCCTGAGGACCTGCGGGTGGCCCTGGACCATCCTCTGCTTGAAGTTCAGCATCGCCTTTGGTCCTGGAGCAGGGCACGAGGAGAGGTAAAAGATGGTGTTTTACTCCTTGCTTGCTTGCTGCCAGCTCCATTGCCCTTCTAGCACTTGCCAAAATCCGTTTAATGGACCGGGAGTGGAAATACGACCAACTGGTGACACATCGCAACCCCCCGCCCCGAGAGCCTTCTTGTGTCAGGTTGCCAAATACCACATGTGTGCCTTGTGGACGGGCACCGTACTCAAATCAGCTGCAAATACATTTTCCCCTGAGAATCATTATTTAGCTGAGAGAATATGTAAATCATAAAGGGAAAACTGAGTGTACTGACCCTCCGTGCCAGCTGCTGATGCTCCAGCAGCGCTGGGGAGCCGGGAGGTGTGTACATACGGGTGAATAGGGGGCTGCCTGCGTTACTCGTGAGTTAAAACTGTTCCTGCTGCCATTCTCCCTTCTTGTCTCTGCCTTATGACATCTTGTCGCTCCTGGGGCTCAGCAGGAGCTGCTGCGGTGGACCTCCTCTCCCCATGGCCACGGTCTGCCCCAGCCTTCAGCACGCTGCCAGGGAGCGCTTGTTTGAGCAGCTCGGTTACAGCCCCAGAGCGAGCACCATCTGCCACCAGTCTTGGATGCTGAAAATGATGGATGGATTTTTTTTTTTGTTGCTGTTGCTTTGTAACGCAGTCCAGAACAGCAATATAAAGTGCTCTCATTTGCATTCTTACCTGCCAAAATTACGCTTGCCAAATATGATATTGCTCTTTTTTGAATGATGACACCTCAAGATAAAATAGTCAGTAGAAATAATCCTTAAAAAGAATCTTTTCCTCCTACCCTCTTAGCTAATCCTTTATCTCATCCCTTCATTTTTACTTGAGCAGGTTTTCTCCTGCTCTGCTGAACAAGCTTGGTGTTCCTACCAAGGTTGTCTGAGGTCCCTGGAGCAGAGAGCGTTCCTGCGGCAGGAGGCTGGCCCATGGCAGGGTGTCACAGCCACACGCTGGTACCTGCTCTGGGCAGTGCCCAGCCTAAACAGTGTGAGCTGCTCGGGGCTTCCGAAGGTGCTGGGAGGGCTGGAGCCCCTCTGCTGTGAGGACAGGCTGAGAGCTGGGGGGGGTTCAGCCTGTTGAAGAGAAGGCTCTGGGGACACCTTCCAGTCCCTAAAGGGGCTCCAGGAAAGCTGGGGAGGGGAGCCATGGGATGAGGGGGAAGGGGTTTAAACTGAAAGAGGGGAGATTTAGCTGAGATGTGAGGCAGAAATTGTTTGCTGTGAGGGTGGTGAGCCCCTGGCCCAGGTTGCCCAGAGAAGCTGTGGCTGCCCCATCCCTGGAGGGGTTCAAGGCCAGGCTGGACGGGGCTTGGAGCAATCTGGTCAGTGGGAGGTGTCCCTGCCCAGGGCAGGGGGTGGCACTGGGTGGGCTTTAAGGTCCCTTCCAACCCAAACCATTCTATGATTCTATGATTCCCATAGACATCATGATCTGGCTCCAACTCAGCTCGCACCGAGCCATGGTGGTTACATGAGCATCAGCTGAGCTCTCCTGGTCTAGGCTTGAAGCCCATGGGATACCACTGCAGCACAGCACTTCTGTTGCGTCATCTTTCATCCTGGGCAAATTCGTACCCTACCAGACATCACGCTGTCCTTCAGCGAAGTGCTTCTCTGGCTTCCTTGCTGCCCAACGCGGGAACAGCTTATCTCCTGGTACTTTGTACCTGGCTGAACCCCGGGAGATGCTGCCCACCTTGCCATGGTCTTCCCCCTTGGAAGCGTTTGGCTGTTCCCTAGGGGTCAGGATGTTTGCTCAAATGGCCCTTTGCTGGGGACGAGTTTGCCTTTTCTGAGGGGACTCAGAGCGTCGTCCATCCTCACCTTTGCAGCACAGAGAGGTCTGCCTTGGTGGGGTGGGAGTTGTTTTGGGGATTGTTAGCTCCTTTTTCGCCCCTTTCGTGGGTGGGCGGTTTTTTTGAATCACTCCTATAATGCAATTAAAGGTGTATCCATGGTGAATGGTTTTGGCTGAAAAAAGAAAGGAGTGGGAATGCGGCAGGAAATTTTGAATGTAACTTCTCTGGTCAGAAATGCTGAACAGTTTCAGTATCAATTTCTATAGCAAAGAAAAACGATGTGGATTTCTGGAAAAGTTATGGAACTTTATATTCCAGTAATAGTGTAAAAGGAAAAGAGGCATGTTTGTTTAGCTTATCAGAAAGTATTTCTGCAACTCTTCCCCAAAATTAATTTTAAAAAAATATTGCACCACAAATTTAAGCAGTAAGTGCTACTCCAGTTCTGCAAGAACTGAATTTCCCCCAAGTTTTCTGTTCATACTCCAGGCCAGAAAGCCGATTCTCCGTGCGATGCCATCCGGAGCGACTGCCTTGCCAGCCCCGCAGGGCTGTGTGTGAGATCCAGCCGGCCTGCCAGTCTGCCGGGGAGTGTGGCGGGGAGATGAATCTTAAGAAAGTCTCTCTTGGAGTTTATTTTTAGACGAAGATGTTTATTCACTGCTCTTCTGCTTGTCTGTCGCTGCAAAATTTATGTCCCTCCTCTCACTCCGAGAAGGAAGAGCATCTTCACTGGAGGTCCTGCTTGTGCTGCCCTGGCTCTCACAGACCTCCTGTAGGACGTGGTCTTCCTCCTCCTCCCTCCCGTTTTAAGGCACTTGCTCCTGGGATTAGTTAAATTATATGGTGAGGGGAACAAATAGTGCTTCCCCATGAACACTACAGGCATGGGGCAGAGTGGCTGGAGAGCTGCCTGTCAGAAAAGGACCTGGGGGTGTTGGTCGACAGCCGGTTGAATGTGAGCCAGCAGTGTGCCCAGGTGGCCAAGAAGGCCAACAGCATCCTGGCCCCTATCAGCAATAGCGTGGCCAGCAGGACTGGGGCAGGTCCCACCTCGAGTGCTGTGTCCAGTTTTGGGCCCCTCACCACAAGAAAGACACTGAGGTGCTGGAGCGTGTCCAGAGAAGGGCAACGCAGCTGGTGAGGGGTCTGGAGAATAAGTCTTCTGAGGAACGGCTGAGGGAGCTGGGGGTGTTCAGGCTGGAGAAAAGGAGGCTGATGGGAGACCTTCTCGCTCTCTGCAACTCCCTGAAAGGAGGGGGTAGCCAGGGGGGGTCGGTCTCTTCTCCCAAGGAACAGGCGATGGGAAAGAGGAAATGGCCTCAAGTTGTGCCAGGGGAGGTTTAGGATGGATATTAGGGAAAATGTCATCACGGAAAGGGTTGTCAAGCATTGGAACAGGCTGCCCAGGGAAGAGGTGGAACTACCGTCCCTGGAGGTGTTTAAAAGCCGGGCAGACGTGGTGCTGAGGGATGTGGGTTAGTGGTGGGCTTTGTCGGTGTTGGGTTGATGGTTGGACTCAATGATCTTTAAGGTCTCTTCTAACCATAGCAATTCTATGATTCTATTCTATGATTCTATATATCTACCAGACGTCTTGCCAAATAGCCTGAGAGCATCTTTGAAGGAGCCACCAAAAGGAAAGGCAGGGACCAAGTCAACACTTAACCAGCTGGCACAACCAGGCTGCGCCTTCAGCAGCTTGACCGTCCCACGTCATTACGTCTGCCGGGTCTTTTGAGTAGGTCCTGTTTGGAAAACAAAATCTGTACTTTGCTTGGAAAATGGAAATAAAATATGTATTAATTTACGGTCTTGTGGATACTAAATACAGCTAATTAGGAACTTGTGTGAAGGGAAAGGCTAATTATAGCCAGAGTGTTCAGAAGTAGGAGGCCAAGTCTGTTCTTTGCCTGATAAGTAAGTGGACAGGGTGCAAAAATGCCATATGCCTCTTGATCCATAGGTGACCTCCGGGGTGTGCTGCATAGCACGTGCGTGGGCCAACAGCTGCCTGCCCTTCACATCCACGTGGCTGCAGCCAGACATGGTGGTGTTATATTGCAGCAAGGAGCTTTTCTGATAATGAGAAGAGGGAAGTCCTGTGACAAATTGCTTGGGAAGGGTCCAGGGCTGGAGGCCTTCAGGACCAGACAAGGCAAACGTGAGCTGCGAAGTGGCTGATGCCAAGATTTATAAGAGGAGAATTTTATAGCGAACGACTTTTAAAACCCATGTGATGCCGTCTTTACTTTTTTTATCTGAACAGGTGTCTCATTTGATTTTTTAGAGCCTTTCGGGAAGGCTGAGGGTCTTTCATATGTTAATGATTTCATTTATCAACTATTTAAGTGTCTGTTCTCTTCAGGTTTCTTCTACTGATTATGTGCCAGGCAATCAGTTTTGGGTCTCCGCTTTTGAAGGGATTTAAGAGTCGGGTGGAGGGAAAGGAGCGAGAGGCAGGTCTGAGTGTTATTCTAATTATAAGAAAATATCTCTTGGAAGAAAACAGGCAATTATGAGCAACGAATTTAAATCAGCCACTCGGAGGCTACAGCACAACACATGCCTGGTGGTTTTTAAAGGGGTGAGGGGGTGGAAGATAACCTCTCCGTCATCCCGGAATGAGGTTTGACAGGGGTGTTTCATGGCCTGGCAGTGGGTTTGTTGTTGGGTTTGGGTTTTTTAACTGGAGGGAAGGTGTGGGTGAAACAGAATTGGCTTTGGTTTCTGTTTGAAAAGCCTCCTGCGTTCGGTGCCATCGCTCCGTGGGCGCGCTTTGGTGGTGGTTGGAGTTAATAAAAATTGGAGAAGCCGTCAATGTCCCCAGGCTTGGTAAATGTCAGCCAATTTGGCCGATGTTGCTGAAAACCAGGGCTGGAGAGCCCCATCGGTCAGGCGGTAACACTGCGAGGCAAGGCGAAGGTGCGGGGCTGTCGCAGGGGGGGTCTCTGAGTCGTGGGTGGCGCAGGATCATTTATATTTTACATCCTGTAGTCTTAACGAGATAAATAGTGACCTTTAAAAATGCCAGCAAAGAAACTTCGAGATGCTCAATAACATCAAAAAAATCTCCTTTTTCAGCCATTTGATACGCACAGGCACACAGCCACGAGAGCCCGGTTTTAGGCATTGGTTCGCAATGCCCGGTGAGGGATGCTGGGCACCGGTGTTGGCACCAAAATCCCAGCTGTGGCTTGCACAGGTAGCACGTCACAAGGGTGTTTTCATTACTCTGTGCCAGAATTTGGGCAGATGTGGGGCAAGTGCATATGGAAGTGGAAGGCTGGAAGAGCCGTGGCGGGGCTTTGAGCAGCCTGTGCTCCGATGTGTGCACCCACCGTGTGAAGAAAGAGATGGGATGGGGCTCGGACCTCAGCCTGGGTAGACCAGAGGACCCAGCACTGGGCGATATTTCCCCAATTGCCGGTGGCTAAAGCAAGTTGTCCTTTTCCCACGCCTTCCTTCTCTCATTTTTCAATGTCTCTGGCTCACGCCCCGGGTTGTCAAACAGCGAGGCTTTCCGAGGCTCTCCTGAGAGCCGTCCCCTGCAGAAATCTCAAGGCCGTCCTTTCAACGAGGCTTTTACGTTTGCTCCTCGCTGCGGATGCGCGCAGCCGCCCGTTCGCAGCAGCAGACGTCAAGGCCGGGCGCCGGGGACGTTGCAGAGGGAGAGATGCCTTTTTTCACCCTCCTCTGCCTCTTTGGAGGCCACCACGCTCCTTCCTCAGCCGAGGCTTGCCAGCGAAACACTCTGCGGCAGGGTAGTATCTGTGGTGCCGAAGTCTTTCTAACCTTGAACTAATGGACCAGCTGGATGGAAAAGAGCAGGCTTGGAGATGTGCCTCTCCAAGAGCTTCTGTCACGAAGCAGCTTCATTGCGCAGCAATTATTATATTATCTCCATAAATATTTTAGCTTCTCAAGCACAGCCAGGAGGAAATAACTCTTCAGGGTGGAATTAATAAGACCAAACCTCATTAAATCTCCCTAGGACAGACTGACAAATGTTTTAATAAGACGATGGGAAGGATTCCTTTGGAGCTGGTCTTCTTAATGACTTGTTTTTGCAAGGCCGAGTAAGACATTTGCCAGGGGAGGGCCTGAGGGACTGCTGAAGAGGCTCGGTCTGAGCACACGCGTGTCAGACCCGGCTCCTGCGAGCAAATGTCACAGCTGGGTTGGCAAACGGCCAGAGGTGGTTAAATGGAGAGAGGGGGCGGGGAGGGGGGGGAACGTGCTGCTCTTTTAATTTCAGAGCTATTGGACTGACTGGCCTGCCAAAAAAGTACCAGGATTCCGCGGACACCCCGATATTCCTCTGCCCCGCCTGGCGTAGCTTCGTGCGCAACATCCATCCGTGCAGAGCGCCGCGGTGGTGGGGAGTTAAACTGAGTTTTAAAGGAATGTGGGAATCGCCTCTTTAATTTTTCCTAAAGCTGAACTAAGATTATAGGCTGTGGCAATAAAATCCAAACGTTTAACTACACGCACCCTCACAGCCTTATATTCTTAGCAGCTGGCACCAGTCCGTGTGCTCAGACAGCACTCGGCTTCATAAATATGGTTTTCCAAAAGGAGCAGGACCTGTTCACAGGAGGCTCGGGAAGGGCTGGTCAGGGAATTGTTCCGTGGCGTTCACCGGAGGCAGGCTGTAGAGCCTTGGAGAACAGCAGAACAGTGGAGGCAAATAGCAGCACGTTACCCCATTTATTTGACACATGGATTGAAATGGAAAAGCAGCCGGTGCGCTCCTTGCACCTCTGGAAGGGAAACGGAGCGTGGGATAAACAGCACGGAGCGAGCGGAAAATCAGCCGATGGGCTCGGAGTAACCGTGGGCAATACAGTGCGTCCATCAGAGAAGAAGACAAGGCAGCGGTGGCGCAGATCTCGCTGGAAAGGGACAATAACGGGGAATGGCTGTAGTGCTTGGGGCAGCAGCGGGGTCTCGGGGCGGGGGGACCCGGGTGCAGCCCCCAGCTCCGTGCCCCGCTGCATCCAGCCCCCACACTCTGGCACGGCAAACCACGTCCCAGAAAAACAGCACTTTTAATTAAAAGAATAATCCAATCAGCTGCTCGAAGGAGCGTGCACAGCTCCGTGTTCAGCAGCAGGAGCCCCTGGGGGCCCGCGTTAAATCCGTGAGGAGGGACACTGCCCCCAACCACCGGGAACAGCCGTTCCCTGCCGGAGCCGTCAGATCCCCTGTGCCAGCAATCAGCGCAGGGCTGGGCGCGAGAGGTAATCAAAACCTATCCGTAATTATAGCAGGGCCTGTTTGAGCGCCTGATTAACATATTTATGCCTTGGTTACGGGCAGGCTGCTGGTTGCAGGCAGGCAGCAGCCGTGGAGTTTGGGGGGGTGGGTGGGGGGACCGCAAAAGAAATTGTTTCGGATCCCAAATGAAATGGTATGTCTTTGCCAAGGAGATTTATCGATTTAATACACCCTCCTTAGCCAGAGTGTGGATAGTGGAAGATGTGTTAAATGATAAAATAGTTGCCTGGGCGAAGGGGTGGATTTGGGCCGGTCTGGGGCTCTTTCCAAAGGCTGCCGGCAGAGGAAGATGAAGGGTGAGGTGCCTTCACAGCGAATTCAATACACTGCCTGTACAGAATTGTTCAGGTGTGATGTGTATGTCTGTGCGTATATATGTACAGGACCATGCTTGGAAAGAATACACACACACATATATATATCTAGGGTATATTGCACATTCTGAGCGAGTTGTGCCTATTTTTCTAGGGATAACAGAGACCGTCCAGCTATCCAGGAATATTTGTGAAAGCATTCAAATTTTTTCCCCCCATCCAAATGCTCAACAAATGTTTTCGCATCCCTGCCTTGGCTCTGTTGCTGTTTATTCATCTGGCGGTGGTGCCTGTGCTTCTCACGGAGGGGGCCAGTGCCGTGCTCCACCAGCTCCGCATCGCTGGTCCCGGGGCTGCCTGTTCATCCCTCTCCTTGCCTGCCCAGGGCGAGGGAAAACAGGGCAGGACTTGTCAGGAGATGTCTGAGCTCAATGTGGTGGCCCTGCTGTCCCGGGGGCAAGGGCTCGGTTTGCAAAAACGCAGAATCAGCCCCCTCTGTAGCAGACGGGGAAGGCAGCCAGCCCCAGGAGGCTGCGGGGTCTCGTGGCACGTCGCCCTGGTAAAATAAGGCAAAATCCCCAAAGGGGAGAGTGAGGAAGACATCGAACTTCAGTTCCCCTGGTGAGGCAGAGGCGGTCCCGAGGCAGTCCCGATGGGGACACTGCTCCATCTTGCTCCTCATCCCTGCTCATCCGCGTGACTGAGCCGTGACTCACCGGCTGTGCTTGGTTTCCAGGGGTTATGAATCTCCATGATAACAACCAGCAGGTGAGCGGGTTTTTCTAAGTTGGCTGACCTTGTTTTCAAACACCGCCAGGCCGTGGAGGAAGGAGGAAGGATCTTACCAATGCTTATAGATACTTAAAGGGTGGGTGTCAGGAGGATGGGGCCAGGCTCTTTTCAGTGGTGCCCAGGGACAGGACAAGGGGGAACGGGCACAAACTTGGACATAGGAAGTTCCATCTCAACATGAGGAGGAACTTCTTTCCTGTGAGGGTGGCAGAGCCCTGGCACAGGCTGCCCAGAGAGGTGGTGGAGTCTCTGTCTCTGGAGACATTCCAACCCCGCCTGGACGCGTTCCTGTGCCACCTGCTGTGGGTGACCCTGCTCTGGCAGGGGGTTGGACGGGATGATCTCCAGAGGTCCCTTCCAACCCTACCATTCCGTGATTCTCTGAGATAACTTGGAGGCGACACTCGGTCTTACGGGTTGTGTTTCTGAGGTTTTGATGATCTCCGGCCAGGGAGATCCCCCCTTCTCCTGCCCAGTCTTCTGACGCATCTCCCCGTATCCCGCACCGATGCCGGCTTTCCTCCCTCCGACCCAGACGTCGGATAATGGTGGTGCTGGTGGAGCACACTGGGCTGTGCTGGGGAGCTCTGGGGCTGTGGTCCTGCTTGGAGAAAGGCTGAAAAGGACTGGAAAAGGCAGGGTGCCATGGGTGCTGCTAAGTGCGTCCCCCAGACCCAAAGAGCATCCCTTGGTCCTCGGGCAGATCTGGAGCGCCCTGAGCTGGTCCTATCTCCGTTGGATCAGTGTCCTGGGACGGGCTGTGCTGGTGAAAGACCAACTCAGTGCACTGATCCCTGCCCTCCTTCCCCCTTCCTCCCTGCCACCCAGCAGGGCTACAGCAAGCAGCTGCAGCAGATCATGGACACGCGGCACTTTGCTTCAGCATCACTGTCCGGCGGTGCTCGCCATGTCATGTGTGTCCCCCAGAAATACTGTGGCCGTGACAGGGAGGGGAGCAAGTTTTTTTTCGTGTTACAGAGAAGTCATTAACTGCCACGCTAGTTAGATGCTCAAAAAGCCACCAAGAAACTCATGTTCCCCTACCAAATCAGGGGTGACAAAGCAGCTCTGCCACCAGTTTCCCCAGAAGTGTTTTTCTTCAGCTCATTCTTCTTTTATGATTTAAAATAGGAGATAAAGGCCCTCTGGGTACTTGCGGAGCTGCTCCAGTTGCCATGGAAATAACCCTTGTTAATCACTTCGCCATAAAACAAGAATAATTTGCTTTGGGGAGCTTGGGGTACTCACGTTGTGCCGCTGTGTGCTCAGGTAACTGGTGGTGCTGGGACCACTCCAGTCTCACCCCCAGTTTGGTCATTGCTGGTGGCATGGAGGGAGCCAGGAGTCTCTGTCCCCATCTCATGGCACCAAGAAGTCGTAAGTCCCAGAGGAGTCCTGTGCCAGGAGGTGCCGGCACGCAGGGACGGGCTGCCCGGTGAGGGTTTGCCTGGGCCACGTGCTGTCCCAGCAGGCACCGAAGGGTTGGAAAGAGCCTGCGGAAAACATGATGCGAGTGAGTCTGGGTTTAGAGAAGTCTTTTTTTCTCACCACAAGGTTTTTTAGCTCTGATGCTGAGTGGTTAGCTTCAGCCGGACATGATGCGGCCAGTGGCCTGGCTGGTGTTGGGCTGGTTGGGCTGGGGTCAGACCAGCTGGGCTGGTGTTGGACTGGTTGGAGCGGCATTGGGCCAGTGCTGGACTGGTTGGGCCAGTGTTGGACTGGTTGTGCCGGTGTCGGTCTGGTTGTACCAGTGTCAGTCCGGTTGTGCCAGTGTCCTGCCTCTGCTGGTGGCTGGCAGGAGGCAGAGGAGCAGGACCATGCCATGAGCAGGATGTAGCAATGCTGTGCTGGGGAAGGGGCCCTGGGTGCTTTGAGCAGATCACTCGTGCTGTTAAAGCATTTTATTAGGTGTTTTTCTGTCTTGGGAGGGTTTGGATTACCCCGGGAGCTTCTGTTGCTTGAACAGCTTGTCCTCCTCCACCAAAGCTCCCTGGGAACAGCCTGCCTCCTGCTGAAGGCATTCCTGCTCCACGGGCTGGCTCCATCCTCCATCTAGCCTCAAACGGACAGGGCTTTTCCTCTTCTCCCTCTTCAGAAAAAAAAAACCAAATGCCGAAATATGCTAAGTCTCTTGTCTCACAGTGCGGGACCCGGGGGAGGCTGGCGGAGGACGGGGGGAGCTGCCAGAGCTTTCTGCCGCTGGCTTGAAGGCATCTGCAGCTCGTGGCTCCCCGGGGAGAGCCACGTTAGTCATCCCAGACCCCTTTTACTTCAGCGCTGGGTTGCCCGTACTGTTGTGGGCTAAGGCACTAAACAACACACTGAAGCTCCCAGGGGAGGGATCTCCAAAGCACAGGAGGGGCCATTTCCCGTACCTGCACCCGCTGGCTCTCGCCGGGCAAGGCAATTGTAAAGTAATTTAAGATCACAGTAAAGAAAGCAACCATGGGGAATCACCTCTTTACGTTGCTTTATTTATCCATAAATGAAGCGGTGCTGATGTGCCTCCCTGCCCGCCCTCCCTCCCATTGCAGCCTCCTCAAGTCTGTCCCAGGGGTGACGGATGCTGGAGGGGCTACGTACTGGGTGACCTATAGATCCTGGAGGGCTATATTGCTGGGTGACCTGTGGGTGCTGGAGGGCTATATGCTGGGTGACCTATAGATCCTGGAGGGCTATATGCTAGGTGACCCATGGATGCTAGAGGGCTATATGCTAGGTGACCCATAGATGCTGGAGGGCTATATGCTGGGTGACCCACAGATGCTGGAAGGGCTATATGCTGGGTGAGCTATAGATCCTGAAGGGCTATATGCTAGGTGACCCATAGGTGCTGGAGGGCTATATACTGGGTGACCTATAGATGCTGGAGGGCTGTATGCCGGGTGACCCATGGATGCTGGAGGGCTATATGCTGGGTGACCCACAGATGCTCTAAGGGCTATATGCTGGGTGACTTATAGATCCTGAAGGGCTATATGCTAGGTGACCCATGGATGCTAGAGGGCTATATGCTAGGTGACCCATAGATGCTGGAGGGCTATATGCTGGGCAACCCACGGATGCTGGAGGGCTACGTGCTTCCCGTGGGGTGGGACAGCCCGTGCTCATTCCTCCTGTGGTCCTTACAGTCGGGGACACAGAGGGGAGGAGCTTGCGGGTGGGATGTTGGACGGATGCTGCCCCAGCCGGGTGCCCGCCGGCACTGGGTGGTCGGTGCAGGGTCTCACCGCGCTCCCTGTCTGCCTTGGCAGGTGTACGAGAGCGGCAGCAACGTGGACCAGTTCGTGACCCGCTTCCTGCTGAAGGAGACGGCGAACCAGACCCAGTCGCTGCTGAGCTCCGTGGAGAGCGCCGTGGATGCCATCGACGAGCAAACCAACCCCGCCAGGTCTGCAGCACCGCCTGCCCTCCTCCCCGCTGGTTTGGGTGGAGGGAGAGGAGGAGGATGGTTTTGCGGGGCGAGGGAAAACACAGCAGACAGTGCGCAGGAGCAAAGGGGAGCTGGGCGAGCGGCTGCCTTTCCCTTTGCCTCCCTTCCCAGCTTCCCGAGAGCTCTCAGGGCTTTCCTCCGCCGCCCTGTCCTGCCCTGTCCCTGACTCTCCCGCAGCTCGAAGGGTCCCTCTTGACCCTTTCACCCACGAGCGGTGCGGGGAGGGGGATGCAAACCAGGGGGGCAGCACCCCAGGGATGGACTGGGGGGCACTGACTGCACAGGGCTGCATAGGGGGCTCTTCCCCAAGCAAAGCTGTCCAGGTTGAAGCGTGGGCGCCAGTGGCACGGCAGCTGTGTCTGGGGTGTGCTGGGGACGGTCCGCGGCAGGTGGCTTCCCGTGCCAGCGATACTGTCCCTCCTGCTGGGGCACCCAGTGAGTGAAATCCTCCGCAGGGGCAAAAGGTGCTTGTGCATGGGGGACAGGTCCCATGTGAGGGGACCGTCCCCATCCCAGCAGCCCAGCACATCTTACCAAGCTTGGAGAAGATGGAGGAGATGCTTTCAAGATTTCTCAAGTGCTGCTAGGGCTAAAACATAAGGGGTACCCGTCAGCATAGCCCAAACCTCAGCGGAGCCCCACCTTGGTGTCACAGTGTCACTCGCCTCCCCCGAGTACCATCGTCACAGGCTGTAAGCAGGACAGGTTGCCACGGAAACCGTTCATCAGCTGCTCATGAAGCGGATCCATCTCCTGCCATACCTGCTCAGGGGATGCCTCGGTTTCCCTGAGCCGCGGGCAGGCAAAGGGACCAAGGCTCGCGGACCCCAGAGAGCGAAAATCCCAGCCTCTGGCTGGGACGCCACACGACGTACCCGAATGCTTCATTTCAGCCAGGTCTCGGCATTTTGGGTTTCAACACCAGCATCAGGAGCGTCCCAGGGCAGTGTCAGCGGGCTGGTCTCGCAGGAGCCATTGCATTTGGGACACAGTGAGACCCTGGGCAGCTCTGGTGACATCTCACCAGCTTTCCTAGGAGAAATGCACTGGGTTCCATCACCCCGCAGCGCTTTCTTCTCCCCCTTTTGGAAGGAAACTGCTGGCCTGCAGCAAACCTTGCAAAAAACATGTGGAAAAAGCACAAGCTCCTGGGAACCAATGCGGAGGAAACGAGTCCAACATCAGACGGAGCAATTAGAGCCCATGAAAGACTTTGCTGGCTTTTATTTGCTGACATGTGGGCCCAGTTCATAATGAGGAGTATTGTAGTTGTTTCCTCATGGTGACAATAGCCAAAAAAAACCCAAAACCACCCCACGAAATATAATCTCACACATCTGCATGGAGACAAAGGGGTGGCCTAAAAAGCACCAAAATAAAGGGCCGTAAGACGAAGTGCAAGAGCAGAGCATCCAAGCCTGAGACACCTCATTAAATTGTGATTAAAAAGAAGTCTCTGTCTGTTCTCGCCTAATTTCCTGCCTATTGACGGGGGATTATTCAGCGCTGGCAGTGGGATTATTACACAGCCTGTAGCGACCGGGATGTTCCTGCCACCTTTATCGCTGTTCCCGCTTCCTTATCTTGGGGATGCTCTTTGGCAGCAGCTCGTCATGTCCCTGTGTGCTTGTTCAGGTCCACACCAGCTGAGTTTTGGGGGCAACAGTAGCCTGGACATTGCTCCCTCGGCACCAATGGAGGCAGCTGGAATTGCCCGGGGTAGCCAGAGAGGGTAGAGAGAGCAGCCGGCTGTTGTTGTGCTGTCTCCAGCCGGGAGCCAAATGGCTGGTGAGAGATGCCAAGAGGAGCCAGGGCTCCCGGGCACCTCCATCAGCAGGCAGCCAGCGCAGAGCTGCTCTCGCTGGAAGGAAACGCTGGAAACCCCTTGAGCAGCTCAGTCTCTCCCTCTGCGGCTCAGGCTTCCCATCGGTGGAGGAGGAAGGAAAGAGGGGGTCATCCTTCCCAAAACCCATTCCCATCTCGCTGCACACAGATGGCGGCTGCAAACCCTGGTGGGGATGGCAGGTCTTAGCATCCTCTCTGGCTTCCAGATGAACGAGGGCCTGGGGGGACCGCTGAGGAGCTGAGGCTGGATGGTCTTTGATGTCTCAGGGGTACGTGTGTGCACACCCACTCCTTTTCTCCAAGAGGTGTTGCAGGATGAGCCAGGCCAAATGGGCTTTGTAGCCCCAGAGGAAGAAGCAAGGTAGAGGAGATGCTATGGTGGATGTGTCTCCATCCTCCAGGAGAACCATTGCTGGACCCTCTTGGTGGGACACCAACAGCCCGAGAGGATGAGGCCAGGTGGAGGAGATGCTATGGTGGCTGTGTCTCCCTTTGCCAGGAGAACCGTTGCTGCAGCCTGTTGGTGGGACACCCAGCCGGGCGGGCGGATGTTCCCTGCTCATGGGCAGCAGTTCGGCCATGGGCAGCCTGTGTGGTGCCCGTGTGACAGCAGCTTTTCCCGTGTGTTAGTCACCAACGCCATCCGACTGCAAACCCAGCCCCGCTAAGGTGCGGCCAGCTGGCCGGGCACAGCTACCAGTGCCCAAAAAAGTTGCGTGTGTCTGTTCAGGGGAGAAGAAGGTTGTGACCCCCCCCAGACCAGGTGATGCTGAAGGACGGGATGGGAGGGAAGCCCACGCTGCCTGTGTGCAGTGTGGGCACTGCTGCTCTCCATGGGGTCTGGCGTCGGTGGCAGAGCTGCCAAAAAGGATGCTTGTACCCGGCTCTGCCCTCCCTGACGGCCCGTGCGCTCTCTGGTTGCAGGCACTACCCCAGCAAGGCTGGCCACGGTCTGATGGACACCTGGTACGACAGCCCCGTGCCCAGCTACTCTCCCACCAGCCGGATGGTCCCCAGGGATTATGGGAAGAGCTTCCAGACTGGTAAGTGGTGGCCTCTTCCCAGCTGTGCTGGCAGCCTGGGGTGGCCCAGGGTGCTCGGGGAAGGGAGCTGTGATCCCCGCGGCAACATGGAGGTGATGCTCAGCGTCCCCGGAGGGCAGCGGGGCTCTCGGGGGTTGCCCATGGGTGCCTCTCGCTCCATCGCTGCCTCCCGGCTCCCCGCAGGTTCCCCCGACACCAAGGCGGAGGGCCTGGAGGGGCAGATCAACAGGCTGGCCGAGTTGATCGGCAGGCTGGAGGACAAGGTAAGGGCCAGCGTTTCCATGCGTGGGGCTGTCCCTTGGGTGTCCTCAGGGGCTTGGAGGTGGCCATGCCCATCCCTGTGCCGTGGTGTGCACAGGCCGCGGGTGGGAGCTGGGTTGCTGCTGCTGGTGTTGGAGGATGTTAACTTCTGATGAGCTGCCAGCAGCTATTGGATGTAGAATGATTAACTGGGCGTTTATTTAAACAAGAAAAAGACATAAGGAAGAAGTCAAAGGCTCTTGTAGAGGCAGTCTTACTCCATCTAGGGACTGAAGGAGAGAATGTTTCAGTGCAGGAGGTGTTTCTGAAATCCTCCTGGTTCTCATTTTCAGGGCAGAAGGGGAAGGGAGGCAGGAAGGCGGGGAAGGCAGTGGTTCAAGGCAGGAAAATACCGATTGCGGTTGCCAAAGAAATTAAGAGCATGCCAGGGTCTGGGGAAGGCACAAGTGAGCATTGAGGAGAGGTGGGTACCCCTGCTCCTCTGTCCCCGGGGCAATTCAGGGGCCGTGACAGGGTGACGGCTGTTTTGGGGCTGATGCGAGGAGGCGGTGTCGGGGATGTCTGCGGGGCTGGGAGCACGGGGAGCCTTGGCAGAGGGTCCTGACAGGAGGGCGCAAGCGGGTGTTGGAGCCTTCCCCTGTGGGGAAGGGGACATGGTCTGTCATGCCAAGTGCCGGGGAGGGGGGACATGCAGCTTCAGCCCACCCCCCTGCTTCAACTCCCCCCTTTTTCCCAGACTCTCTGGTTCGACCTGCACCAGCGGCTGTCGGACAGCGAGAGCACGGCTTGCACGGTGAGAGTCCCGCTGGGCTGCTGGGCTGTCCCTGCGGCATGGCATCCCACTGGGGTGGGGGTGGGGGTGTATGTCAGTCACCCTGTTTTTCGGGTCTCACGTGCGTCTGTGTTTTGGGGGGGGGGGTGCCCGGCAGTACCTCCTCCTGGTGCGGGACGAGATGACGGTGTCGCACAAGCACCTGGGCGAGTTCAGCAGCTCCCTGAAGCAGTACCTGAAGAGCGTGGCCGGGGAGCGGGATTGCTTCCAGTGGGTACCGCCGGCAGACGCGCCTTGGGGGGCCGGGGGCTCGGGGGGGTTGGGAGGGTGCCCAGCAGCCCTCGCAGCAAGGGGCACCCCACCAAGTGAAGGACTGAGGCAAAACAGCCAGGATTTGGGGGCGGGGGGGGTGGGGGTGTGGTGATGCTCAGCTACCAAAACTCTTTTGCATGGACTCGGGGGTTCTCCCCCCTCCTGGGCTGCTGGGGCTGGGGTCACCCCTCGGTGCCCACCCTACGGGGCGCGGTGGGCCTGTGGCTGCAGAGGCCAAGGCAGGAGGGAGGCGCCATGGCTCGGGGCTCACCCCTCTCCCGGCTCCTGCCAGCATCACCGCAGTGAAGCTGCCCGATGGGGTCACCTTCATCGTCTACGAGTTCTGGGAGACTGAGGAGGACTGGAAGAGGTAGGGGAGGGGGCGCAGAAAGCTCGGTTTTGGGTGGGGTGCTTGGGGTGCGGAGGGGTGTTGGAGCTGCCGAGCCCTGTCCCCTGTCTGGCGGCAGATCTGGTTCTCTGTCCTGGTGTTGTCCCTGTAAGAGGGGACAGGGGCCTGGGGGGGGTCTCTGCGCATCTCCCACCTGGGGATGCCTTTGGACATGGGGGCCGGGAGGTCTCGCTGTGCTGGACCATGGCGGGTGCTTTGCCCAAGGGGAGGGTGTGTGGGATTGCTGGCACCCAGTCCCTGCCGGAGGGGTGGGGGGGGCTGGGATGGTGATCTGGGGGGGGAGGCTGTCACCCCCTCTCTCCCGCCCGGGCACAGGCACCTGCAGAGTGCCACCTGCAAGGGCTTCCAGCACGTCAAGGTGGACACACTGAGCCAGCCCGAGGCCATCTCCAGCGTGGCCGTGCCAGGTAGGAGGGCGGCCGCCCTGCGGGGTGGGGGGACAGGGACCCCCGGGTGGCCAGCACCGCTCTGCTGTCGGGGAGTTGGGGGGGGGGGGGGGCACAGGGTGGGGGACAGCGCGGGCTGGGCTGCGGGGGGGCGGACAGAGAGGGGTCAGGGTGATGCGGGGCCGGGCAGGGGTGACCCTCCGGTGCCATTCCCCCACAGCCGCCTGGTGCACCCTGAGCCGAGAGTGACCGCCGGTGCCGGGGGGGCCGCCAGCGCCTGTCCCCGCTGTGGGGTGGCTGCGATCCCCAGCATGTCTGGGGGGGGGGGGGTGGGTGGGAGGTGTCGATGTGACCTGTCTGCAGTGAAGGAAACCCCCGTGTGCGTCCCCAGCACCCCAGAGATCCCCCCCACAGCTACCCCATCACCTGGGTCACCTCTCTGGGGGGTGTGGGGGGGGGTGTGTGTGCGTGTGTTCTGGGGTGGGGTGTCCCCCCCGGGATCTGCCAGGGAGGGGCTGGCAGGGTTTTTGGGGGGCAAGCCTCAGGCAGGGGCAGGTGGCGTGCGATGGGGAGGGGGCGAGGCAGGGGCAGGTGATGAGGAGCAGGGGTGGGAGTGGGAGGCTGGAGCTCCCCTGGGGGGGGGGTAAGCTGGGGGTCCCTGCATCCCCAGGGCCACCTGGGGAGGGGGCTGGGGTGTGAGGCTGTGCCTGGCACAGCGTGCGTGTGTGCCTGCAGGGACGGGGACCCGTCTCCCTGGGCGGGGAGGTGGGTGTCAGGGTGGTGGCAAAGGGGGATATCCCTTAGTCCTGCGGGTGCGGGTGGTCCCAAGGGGTTTCCTTTGTGCGTGGTCGGTGGCAGCGGGTGCCTTGCAGGCGTGGGGGTGGCTGCCCCCCCCCCCCACCCCCTCCCCCCAGCCCCCTTGCCTGGGGTCTGTACGTCTGTCTGTGTGTCTGTCTGTCCGTCTGTGCGTGTGCAGCGCTCGTCCTGCCCCCACCCCGCCATGCCCGGGGGCCCCTCAGGGTGCGTGGCGATGCCCTGTCCTGTCTTTATTAGCCGCTGTACACCGGCGATGATGATGCCAAATAAAACCACGATGGGATCCAGCGGTGTAGCCGTGTCCAGGGTGATGGGGCTGGGGGGGTTGCAGTGGGGGGGCTCATGGCGGGGGTCACGATGGGGGAGTCCATGGCCCCTCAGCGCAGCAGCCCCAGCACGGCCAGGGCAGCGCTCTGCCCGCAGACGAAGGCGCCGCCGAGGACAGAGAGGACGCCCCAGGCGATGAGAGCAGCCCTGCGGGGACATGAGCAGGGGGACGGTGGGACAGAGACAGCCCCCAGAAACGTAGCACCCCCGGCTCCCCCGGGTGCGGGCCCTTCCGCGGGGTCTCGGCCTCCTGCGCCGTGCTGCTCCGCATCGCTCCCGGCGGGTGGCCGAAGCCCCCAGCAGCCCCTGCGGCTCGTCCCCTGTGCCCGCTGCAACAACACACGAAACCCGGTCAAAAGCCTGGCAGCCGCCACCATGAGACCACCCCAGGTTCTGCCTGCGCCTAGTGGGGCACAGACCCGCATCGCCCCCACCCCTACTGCCACCCTTGTCCCCTCCCGGTCTCCATCCCCAGCCCTGCCACCCATGGGTCTGCATCCCCCTGTCCCCCCCTTCCCCGGGCACACCCCCCCCCCCATGGCTGGACACTGAGCCCCTGGGATGCAGCACTCACCACCAGACCCCGCTGCTGCTCCGTTGCGGGGCCATCAGCACCGTGCAGCCTCCTGAGCTGCCCCGGGCAGGCTGGGACTGTCCCCTCGCTGTCCCCATCACCCCAGCTCCTGTTGTCCCCACTCCTCCAGACGGCGCTCCCGGGCTCACGCCCTGTCGGATCTCCCCGAGGGACCGCTCCAAGTCCTTGTTGCCCACCTGGGTGTCCCTGCTCGCCTCCTGCCTTGGCCCCCCAGCACTCTGGGGGCCACCCTTGTCCCAAACAGCCATGGGGCCCCCCCAGGGCACCCTCTTGGCCAAGACCCCAAGGTCCTGGGGGTGCTGCCTCCAGCTGCCAGAGGGAACAGGACTCCCCACATCACCTCCACCCTCACTCAGACTCTGCTGCTCCCCCGCGGGGACACGATTTGGCACACGCTTACCCCAAAATGGGCCAGCGCCATGCCAGGGTCCCCCTGACACGGGCTGCTGCCGTACCCCCAGCTGCTCCGGCCAGGAGCGGTGATGGGGACGCACCGCCCTGGCACAACAGCCGCTGACCACCTGATGGCACCGTGCCCCTCTGTCCTCCACCCTGACCCCCACCGGGCACCCCAGTGCCCCCACACCTCGTGGCTCTCCATCCCATACAGCCTTGCAAGGGGGCTGGTACCCAGACACCCCCCCCCGATGCCTGGGCTCCTCCCCGATACCCAGGCACACTCCCGATACCTGGGCACATCCCTGGCACCCGGGGTACATCCCAGATACCCTGGCACATCCCGGATACCCAGGCACACCCCTGATACCCTGGCACAACCCCATTGCCCAGGCACATCCCCAATGTCCGGGCACATCCCCGATGCCTGGGCTCATCCCGGATACCCAGACACATCCCGGATACCCAAGCGCACCCCCATTGCCCGGGCACACCCCCAATGTTGGGGTACATCCCTCCACACCCACCCTTCAGCCCCACCACAGACCCCACATCCCCCAGCAACTGCTTCTGCTTTTAGTGCCTGCAGGTGTCCCAAAGCCTCCCCCTCCTCCTGGGGCTCCCACCTTGGCCAGGGTGACCCCTGGGGACCGTGCCCGGGCCATGGGATGCTGCACCCTGCCCCTGCCCCGGCCCCCAACCCGCAGACACTCACTTTTTGCGTGGCCCGATGTTTCGTGTCCCGGTCATGCACACCAGGCACAGCCCTGCCATCATCACAGAAGCTCAGCCCCACCACCATGGCACCCCTCACCCAGGCCCCACCGCGGCATCCCCCACAAGCACGTCCCCCGCACCCCCAAAACGGGGCCAGGATGGGCCACCCACCACCACAGCCCCCCTGGTTCCTGCAGCGATGCTCTTGGCACCGGTGAGCCCTCCCCTCCCTCCCGTGGCTCACTCTTGCCTGGGAAGATGAAGATGAAGAAGGCGCTGATGCCCCCGATGAGCTCGATGACTTTGCCGATGTCAGGGACGAAGAGGGCGATGACGAGCGTGGTGGCCATCCAGGCCACTGTCAGTGCCACCCGGCTCCGCTGCTCGTGCGCCTCGGGCACCGCCACGGCCCCGCACTTGGGGGTCACCCACATGTCCCGCACCACCGACCTGGGGGGCATCAGGGGGGTCACGGCACCCAGCGGAGCTCCACTGGCCAAGGAGGGGGACACCCAGCTCGCCACCGCCCCCTCACCTGCCCAGCAGCACCACAATGGGGTAGATGGTGACGACAGAGATGCCGAAGAGCAGGCGAGCGACGATGACAACCGGGTCGTTCCCTGGGTAGGACATCAGGACGTCGGACGCCACGGCCTCACCGAAGGTCATGTAGCCATAGAGCCCTGCCGACGGGGCAGCGATGGTGGGCAGCCATGCCGGAGAGAAGGACAGAGGAGCCCGAGGAGGATGGATGAGCCCTGGGGACAAGGGACCCCTGGGGCAAGGAGGGGGTGAAGGGCTGCGGTGCTGGGGTTACCGGTGAGGGAGTAGATGAGCAGGCAGATGAGCATGGAGAGCACGGAGACGGCGACCCAGTGGGAGAAGCTCTGGTTGCGCATGCTGCTGTAGATGGCCACGCAGGCCTCGTGGCACTGCAAGGCACGGGCGGGACAGTGCAGGGACAACCCCCAGCACCTTCCCTCCCACCCATGGGTGCCCTATCCCACTCTCCTCTGTCCTGAGGGGCTTACATCCTGCCCTGCAGCCACCTCTCTGTCCCCTTCCCTGGAAACCTCCTTGCAAGGGATGGTGTCCCCCTGGTCCAGCATGGCTGCCAGCACCACCCCGGCAGCCGGGGACAGTGGGGACAGGGTGACCTACCTGGAAGCCGAAGCAGATAGTGGGGATGACGCTGAAGACGGAGGCCCAGGAAGAAGCCCTGTGGCACGGGGGGAGGAAGCGCAGAGCAGAGGGCATGAGGCACCCGGAGGCAGAGGGGACCTTAGTGGCATAAGCTGTGATGCCTGGATGCCACTGCGGGAACCTCTCGCCTGGTGATTTTGGGAGAAGGGGGGATTGCTGGGGTAAAAGTTAGGGCTGAGGGCTGGGCTGCCACCCACCCACCCACCGCTGGCCCCAGCTCAGACCCCCCTGCCACTGCAGGCCACCTGCACTGTCTCCAGCCCTGCCCCATGCCACTGCTGACACCACAGGGGACAGAGTGGGAGGGATGCGGGGTGACACCCCCCACCCCCACCCCCCACCTGGAGGGCTGGGGGGGCTCAGGTGAGCCCAGGCTCTCTGCCTGCAGGTGGTACTTGAGGACGATGACCAGGGTGAGGTAGCAGGCGGCCAGCGTGCCCAGGATGCTGCCGGGGCATGGGAGAGTGTCAGCACATGGACCCCTGGCACCTGGGGGGGGGGGGGGTCCCATGGCCCCACTGGGACCTGGGAGGAGGTGGCATGGGGCACAGGGTGCCCAGGTGGTACCTCGAGTATTTCTGGAAGCCAATCTCCCTGGGGACGGAGAGGGGGAAGATGACGAGGATGCAGAGAGCCGAGAGGGTGAAGCGCTGGTCCGCGTACCAGGGGGGCAGCGGGGGGACCCCGCTCAGCGTCCCGTTGGGGTACAGGGAGTCACACACTGTGGGGGGCAGCGGGGGGGGTCAGCTGTGCCCCGAAAGGTGGCCCGAGGGGGTCAGGACCATGGCAGGGCCAGGGAGCCCCACGTCCTCGGGGTGGGTCCCAAGAAACCCCTGGAGCTGCCCCCAGCCCACACGGGACCACCTTCCCCTCACTCCCGGCACTCACCGGCCCCGAGTGCGTGTGTGAGGTCAACTCACGTTTCTCCAGCTGGTCGCCCACCACCCTGAGGAGGGCCACGGAGATCATGAAGAGGTTGAGGAGGAAGCAGACCTCGCAGAGCTTCCCCACCGCCGCCCCGCACACCGCCCGGACGACCCCCTGGTAGGTGGGCTGGGCGCTGAGGGCCGCCGCGTAGCCCAGCACCGCCAGCCCGCTCACCAGGAAGACCAGCGAGCCCTGCGGGGACAGAAGCACCAGCCGGACCCTCCGTCACCCCCCAATCCCCCCGGAGCAGGGGGATCCAGCAGGGCCATGGCCAGGGACCAAGTTGCCTTGTGGCCCTGGGTCACACGGGCCAGCAAAAGGATGGAGAAGCAGCCGTACGGGATACTTTGTGTTTAGATTTGGGGGTTTGAGGACATGGAGGGGATCAGCCACCAATTTTATTTCGGGTTGAGTTAAAAGCCAGCTAAAAGGGTGGCTGCGGATGCCAAAGAGCATCTCTAAGAAGGAGAGGGTCCGCACCAGCACCCCCAAAAGCCGGAGCAGGAGAACCCCACCATCCCTTTGCCCCGTTCCCCGGGCCGGCAGGTTCCTCGCTATCCTCAAGGGGCTGCGTTCCCCGCAGCCCCTCGCCCCCGTCCCCCGCCCCGCATGGGGCACCCCCCGGTCGTCCCCCCCCTTACCATCTCCACCAGGAGGGCGGGGGCGGCCCCGCCGGCCCTGCTGAAAGCCCAGGGGAAGCTCAGCAGCCCCGCGCCCAGCGCCGACTTCAGCATGATGAAGACGGCGCCGGCGGAGGAGAGCCCGGCGCTGCCCCCCCGCCCCGCCGCCGGCAGCAGGGGCCGGCCCTCGCCCGCCGCCCGCTCCATCCCGGCGCCTCCCCGGCAGGGCTCTGGGACGGGGGCGGGCAGGGGGAGCGCAACCCCCTCCGCCCCCGCGGACCCCCCGCCCCCGTGGGGAGGGGGCAGGAACCGGCCGCGGGATCCCCCTCCCCACCCCAACCCCCGCCCGGGCAAAGCCCCGTCCCGATCCCACCCCCGGCTCGGGTGCAGGGGTGGGGGCATCGCCCCGAAACCCCCCCGTGGGCCAGCGGCGCGGGGGGGGACGACGACGGACCACGGTTCGTGGCATCCCGCTGGCCCACGTCCCGCGGGCATCCCCACGTCCCAAAGAGCGGTGGGAAAACCAGCAGCGCCAGCAGCTCCCTGTACGGGGCCGGGCTGGGGGCTCCCCGGCGCGGCTGGGTTCCCTGCATCCATGGAATTCCCACCACGGGGCATTTTGGAGCATCCCGGGCCGGGGGGTGGGGGGGACGGGGAGGCGGCTGCAGGCAGCGCCCGTCGGGCCGTTTGGCTGGTGGATGCGCCACTGCTCGCGGGGCGCAGGATGGGGCCAGCACCCCTCCGTGTCACCACAGCAGACGAAAGCCCACCGGGGTGCTCCTGCCCGCCAGAGACCCTATCCCTATCCCATCCCTGCTCCACACAGGGAAAGGGGGTGCCAGGATAACAGGATGGGGCGACTGATGCTGCAGGGGACCCGCATGGGGGAGGCTGCACCCCACGGGGGACGAGGGGCCCGTCCCCTCCAGGGGGGGACACACAGGCAGCAGCTCTGTGCCGCTGCTGGTACATGCCCCCGCCCTGGGCTCAGCACACGGGACCCCAACGCTGGCTGACAGCCCCTAATGCATTTTTGATTTCCCAAATATGCACCCTTCTGATCTCAGTAAGACGGATAAAGAGACTTTAATCAGCTGCTAGGAGGAATTACGGATGGCTAATTGTGCCTGCCACCTCCACTACATCTCTGCCGCCTACGGGGCTTATAACCATTTAGAAGGGCCCTTCCAGGCCTTCATTAGCTGCACACCAAAGGCTTCAGAAATAATTGGCCTCTACGATTTAGAAATTGGCCACTGGGCTGTAAAATACCAGCCACTGGGAAAGGCTCTTATTCGGACTGGCGCTTTGACACAGCTTGACTCTGGTTTCAAGGCTGCAGCGGAGCTGTAATCTCTCATTAGCGTTGTGCCGAGAGGAGCGAGCCTCCTCATTAGCACCGACACCAAAGCCTTCCAGGCTCCCTCCGACTGGAGCGCCTCAAATCAAAGGGACGCAGCCCACCCCCCATGCCGGCACAGACCCCCGGGCGGTTTCCCCGCTCAGTGGCTCGGGGCTCCCTCACTCTTATTTTTCCCCCCTTTCTCCCATTTATCTGGGTGCAAGCCATAACCCGAGGGTCCCTATGGTTCGGCAGCTTCACCCACTGCTGTGTTGCCTCAGCAGGTGCCCTCCTCCCCTTACTTTTCTGGAAAAAGGGCTCCCTTCGTTTGAAGACAGTCAAAGGTACAAAGGTGCCTTTGTTTCGGACAGTCCTTGTTTCGGACAAATGAAAACGCAGACATTAGGCTTTGCTACCTGCAACGTCTTCTGAGGTCTGGCCCTTGAGATTTTACACCTTTACTGACAGCTCTTTCACGACCAGTGTGACTGGCAGAGCTGTGGCTGGCTGCTCGTCCCACGAGAGACCCCGATGCCATGGGTGAGTCGGACAAAATCCCCTCCCCGTCAGCATGGACAGAGCGGGAGGAGCAGTGGGCCCCAGCCCCATTGGGATGGCGCAGCAGCCCAACCTTGGGACCGTCTCCTCAGCCCCAGCGAGCTTCCACTAACAGCTCCAAAGTGAAAGCTCAGTCCCTCCTCTGGCACAGCAACAGGATGTCAGCTCTTCCAGCGCATCTTCGGAAGGGAAGAGGCAGGCTGGGGAGAGGCAACCGCTCTCCAGGTTAGGGAAAATGGGTTTTCCTGATCCTTTCTGCAGGACGCTTGTGCACTGTGAAACCTATTCCATGGCCACCTCCTGGAAGGTTTGTCCCAGGCCGCATGGAGAAATGTTCTCTCCAGCAGCGCCCTTCCCAAGGCCCAGCACCACCATCCATGATTATAAGCCCCGAACAGGGTGGGTGCAGTCAGACGGCCCAGCAGGGCTGTCCCTGGCACCTTCTCCCTCCAGCCGTGTCCAGGGCTGTGCAGGAGCCGACGAGCTGCCCAAGAGCCCACCAGTACAAGCCACTTCCCTGCCTGGGCACCACTTTGTTCACCGAGGTAGCCACCAGCTCCCTGCTCCTCCTGGGATAAGGCACTCTTATTTGGAGCAGTGATAAAAGCAGCTGTCAGGGGAAAACTCGCAGCTTCGCTACAAAAGAGAAGCCATTTCAATGATGGCAACATTCACCCACACTGCGTGGCTAGGGGCAACTTGTGCCTGCGTCCTTACCTAAGCCCATAACAAGTCGTCGGCTTTCAAACAGGACAAACCAAAGGCCAGAGGGCTTTTGGCTTTGTGACACACCACACTATGCTGTTAGGTGCCATCCACGCCAGTTTCTTACACAGCTCCTCACTGAGCTGCCCTTCGGGAGCTCTCTCCTCATGAGCTGCTTCTGTGGTTTTGAAGGTGCTCAAAACTCTGGGCTCACTCAGGGCTCCCCTTTAACGCTCCAAAGGAAAGTCTACAGCCCGGGATGCTGCTGTTAAGGATAAAGAGATGGGGGAAAGAGGGGGAGACATGAAGTGTTTTCTCTACTCAACAACTTGCGCTCCGTGACTGGCAGTGGGAGGAAGGGCCATCTACCACATTGTCTTAGCTTCATATAGATAACATATTTATTGAAAATCTGCTTCACCAACAACGGTGAAATCATGACCAAAAATTACAAAACATCATGGTAGTTGGCTTTATAAAAATAAACTGCAGGAGTACGCCTCACCGATTTGTACTGGTCTCTCTCGCCCCCTCCCTCCTTCAACGGTGTATGTTATACTCTTCAGCATAATACCATTCTAGAAAATTGCATTCCGTCCAAAAAAAATGCACTTGTTTTTCCTTAGCAGAGGCCCTTAAAGTGACTTTTCCCCCCGCCCTCCCCAACAATAAATATAGAAAATAGCCTCTAAACAAATAAATTTTAGTTTGGTCAGCTTAAAAAAAAAAGGTCCATTTTCCCCTCTTGGGATATGTAGTGACTAAGCAGCCATTTAAACAGTATTCAAGTCTTTGGTGGCTTCGGCTGCTTAAAGCTGCAGTTTTATGTACAGATGATCAACTGAGGTCCTTTTTTCTTTTCTCTCCAGAAACCAAAGACTATGAGATGATGTCAGGTGTGAATCACCAGTAAGATCAGTGCCGCATTCGCTGCACTTTCACTGGGAGCGATGGATCGCCCGGCAGAGCAACTGGTCAAAGGAGGTCAATCTTTGGCACACGAGAGCTTTCAAACAGAAGGCGTCTTTGGTGGATGAACCTGTTGCATAAGCTGCGGTCGCTTCACTCGTGGTTTCCGTCTCTTTGGCCTGCTCTTCGCTTTGTTGATCTGCACCACAAAGAACGCCAGAACCACCATGGCACCAAGAAAAGCAAAGACCGGAATAGTCTGTCCCACATCCTGGTTGTACCGGCCTGGCATTATACCTAGAAAGGCAAAGAGGTGTGGAAGCGACTAGCGACCGCATGAGCTACGAGTCTTCGCAGTATTAACGCTACCGACCCAAACGATCTGACAGTAACTCTTGTTCAAAGACGAAACAGCTATTAATCGGATTACATTTCAGACAAGAAGATTAACAACTGCAGACCGATTACTGAAAATAAGACAGGATGCTAACGTTACAGAAAAGCACGAGTATTTCCACCTTGGCCTATCCGGGCACATAAGAGTGTAACCCAGATTTCCCCTGCAACAACAATCTCCTGTTCCGCATCAGAAGGGCCATGCAAACGCTTGACCACAAATTCACCACTAAGCAATTTCTATAAATCACACCAAATCCTGATGCCACGAGGGAAGTGACTTTGTGCTTGCTCCAGAGGCTGTGCGCGCACACGGTGAGGATGAGCTGTAGAACCAAACCCTTCGGTTTGACAGGCATCTTTTGGTCTAGCAGCTCAGACTGCGAAAAGGAGCATGCATGAGGCTTTTGAGCTGCTTCCAGCTGGGCCTGTAGTGCCAAGCGAGTACAGGAGAGCAGCCCGCCATTAGACTGAAAGCCGTTTCAAGTGCTCTACATCATTTGTAGTGTAACACCTTGCCCAAAGCACCATTCAAACTCTTCTGGACTCCGCTTTTGTGCACTCACACAAGGAATTTTAACTCGCAGGAGGTACCTAGCCACAGCTCCCAAGGAGAGGGACTGCTGCTGACACCCGTCGGTCTGAACAGCACCAAAATAAATCTCAATTACCCAAAAAACACCCACCAAAATCTTCCTCCCAGTATGACACGCATGTTTTCTTCTAAATAAACTATTCATGTGCAAAAATATTTCTCTCGGGCTTTTACAACACAGCCATACTATTATTTGCACGTTTTTCACAACTGAAAATAAACACATGGCCTCTTTTCCCCCTGCGCTGTGTTTGTTGCTTTTTCAAAGCTTATACAAAAAGCAAAGCAAAACAGCAACTTTCACTTTTTTCAATATTTACCTCCAGGAATGTCCCATGCTCCACTTTCTCCAGGGGACAATGGTCTCACTTGGGGTCGGTTCTGTCGAAAGCTGGGCAGAGCCACTTTATCAAGGTCAATTGACAGTAACTTCTGATGTTTCCAAAGGTTGCTAGAAGAAATTTAAAGACAGAGGTGTCTGCCCGCTTACTTCAGCAGCGCAAGGAATTTTGTAGAAAGATACAGAGAAAGTGACAGCTGGAACCTACAAATAACTCACTAGTTTGGACCCAAATGATAATCCGATCTGTTCTTTAGGTTCTGCAGTTTGCAGGCCTCTGAAATTAAATTCAGGCGCCACAGGGACACACTTAGATTGGCAACTACTAACAACTCTCTTTTTTGCACACAGAGTACCAAAAGTTACCATTAGCAGCTCGGCAGACAAGTATGGGCTACACGCAGACACATTTTCCTTCAAGTGACTGGCAAATGATACACCAGAGGCAGAGTTAGGCAAGCTGTCCAAGAAGCTGCTTCAGAAAACTATTTCAAAGGCACACGGTGACGACGGATTTAAGCAAGACCATTCACTCTAACTTGGGATCACTCAATCACAACAGTGAACTGACTTGTGAAGCTATTTTTAAAATCCCACAGTTTCAGTGTAGCTGTAAGGTGAGTCAGAATTATTCACTGAAGAGCCATTAATCGTTATTTCCTCTTTGCAATCTGGCATTTCTCTCGGAAAGGCATTCCAGCTGTCCCTTTCCAAAACAGATGGAACAGATAAGTTTTCAGTTGAACTCAAAAGCAAGACTTCTCGTACAACTATAATGAAGATATACACTAACCTGGGGGCAGTTTCGTTCAAAGGCTGTGGTTTGGCCCAGGACAGGTGAGGACAAGCAGGAAGGGACCGGGGTTTAGGGTCTCCCAAGTGAGCCTCGAGCACCTTTGAGTATCGATGCAAATGGTTACCTGCAACTCACAGCAGAGACAGACTGGGTTACCAAAAGACTGGTAGGATACGAGTCACCGACATTTGCCTCCGGCTAAACAGAGCTGCTGTAAAACCTGGAGCTCTCTAGAGTAAAGGCGACTTGTAGCTAAATCTCGGTTCAAATTAACCAAAGGGTACCTTACAAAACAGTAAGACTGTGCTCCTACAATGATCCAAGTTTTGCTGGCAGCACGTGAGACAAGACTGAACGCTTTATACACTCTCCATAGCTAGTAACTAGAATGCTCCCTAGAGAACTAGGCATCTGAAAATTCCTACTCTATGAACAGAACATTTTCCTTAGTCATCCCAACTGTAACATGACAAATGCCTACAGTAAGTGCTCTCTTCTAGTAAAAAAACATGTTGTAGAGCTCAGACCAAACTAACCTTACTGGCATATAACTCAAGGGGTCTGCCTGAGTCTTCCTCAATCCCACCCTAAAATTCCCTCAGTTGCAGGCTCTGCTTGGAAATTAAGGCTCTCACCTTCCATCCGCTCGGGGAGAGAGTAGCCTGCTCCTGACGGCGGCCGCTGTCTGTTTTCGGAATGGCTGAGACTTGGTGGTGTCACCCCGTAGGAAGTGTACTGCAGGAGGGAATCCAGGAGCCAAAAGCAATCTGTGGATTTCATAGCCCCAAAACAAGACATACATTATTGCATACGCACAAGATATGCACATTTAAAATGGCTTATCTTTCTGTTAAGAAGGCTGTAATGACATTTAGACATGCCATCAGTTTTTCTGGCTCTTGTTTTTCTCTTTCTGAAGTTCTAGGCCCAATTTCAGAAGGATTCAACTTTCAACACACTCCCCACATCCACACCCCAATACACAAACACAAAAATAATCCCTTCAGTTTCAAGGTATCTTCTCTTGTGTACCAAATCAGGCTCTTTTGGGGAGCAGGACAGCAGGAACAGGTCTCAAATATGAGAATTCCAGGTTGTGCAAGGCCATCCAAGTCCCTGCAAAAATTACGAGGTTTTTTGGTGTTGAAATAGGAAGCTCAGAGCTTCTGATACCATTTTAAAGAGGGAAACAGAGAACTAACTATTTTTTTTGAAAGGATAAAGTACCTTGCAAAGAAAAGTAAGAACAAGGTGGTGTATTCAGTTGAAAGCTATGACTCATTTGCTTTCCCAAGCTTAAAAAAAATAAATAAACAAATGAAGGGGAAAGGTTCCGGCTACGTCCCAGCTAAAGCAAAAGCAGTACCTACGGCAGCTGTGGTACAGACCAGGCTGGGCACCAACGCCACAATATACTTGATCATGGTTTTCCTTTGCACTTCAACAGCGCATGAACCCTCATTTTGATTCTCTCCTGAATTACTACTACCTCAATCCAGAGCCACCCCTAAGAAACAAGGAGTCCAGGTAGTTAACATCACAATTCTCTAAAAATTCCATTTGCACGAGTAGGACAATGCCTTATCAGCTATTTCCACCACTCAGCAAACTATTTTTCTCAGAACTTCTCCCCCCAGGAACAGTTGGCGGGGAATGGGAATTAATCCTCATAATCCTGGTGTCCCTTAAACTCCCACCTTTGATATTTAAAGAGGTCAATCAGATTTTAAGGATTTATATTCACAAATGTTAGGAATTTACCTCAGTTAAAGCCACTGATGTCTCTGCAGGAGACATAGCTCCTGGTTCACAACTTAAAAGCTAATTTTAAAGGATTTCTTTAGAGCCTTCCACTTTTTCTTGCTTCACAGGTCACACTGAATTTAACAGCATTAGGGAGGTCACAAAGCACCATTTTCTATTACTTAATTTAAGGCTACATATCTTCTCTTATGCTACGTGCTTTCAATAACCTACAGCGCATAAGGCACCGATACGGTGGTGTGACGGGAACTCACTGGAAGCCACTCAAAGACAGATAAGTAGAAACTGCAGAACTTTCAATGAAAAAGAAAATGTTTGGGAGAAAAAGAAATGAGCTACAGACAGAGAGCTCCCTTAGGCAGTAAGTTTCTTTAAACTTAAAGAAATTAGACAAGGGATGGATTACATAACCCAACATTTTAAAATGTCAGTGACAAAAACTTAAAACAATTATAAATATACTTTTCATCACAAAAAGAAAATTCAGGTTGAACACCACATTCAGTGGAAATGCAGAAAAAGACCTCACATATTGCATTATCTTCGGCTTCTCGAGCCACAGATCTACCAGCTTGTGCTTTACATGTCATGAGAAACCCAATCAACCTCTTCAAAATTTTAAAAGTCAGATCAAAGTGCTGGAAAAAGGTTTTATAAGGATCAACCACATGGAGAGAACAGCTTCTCTGGGAGTCACAGAAACCATATGCGCACGCAACTCACACACTTGCCACCCAAAGTTGCAAACAAGCGCTTTGAAAACCCAAACAGGAATTCCTACTTTCTGACAAAATTACACCAGCTGGTCTGTGTCAAAGTAGAATAACCTGAAAATAGTAATGCACAACTGAAATGTTGAACATTACCATACATCCTCCCAGGAAACACTGCTGATGCGCAAACTCAAAAGGTAAAATCCATTCTACTACATAAACATTCTGAATATGCAACTGGGGAAAAAGTGAAGGGGTCCCCTAATGGCCCCTTCCCAACTGCAAATCAAGCATGTGTAACAGCATTGCTTTCTGGAAACAAAACCACCCCAAAGCAGCAAAAAACCCCACCCCAAAACCAGCCCCCAAAGCTTGTGGAACAGAAAAACAGCCAAGTAGCCTATGCGGGGGGCAGGGGGAATGCTCTCATCTATCAGGGGGCTATTTAATGTGGGGTGCTCTTTTGTTGTAATGGCACATTGCAGCGTTTTCAGTAGAGCTCTGCAGAACTGAGATTAATCCCCAGTTTGGAATATTTAGAGATTCCCTAGAAAACAGCTGTAAAAGCCCCACTGGACAGCTGTCAGCTTAAGACAGTAACTTTTCCTGCGTGTTGAAGCTTACAGACCTTTCTGTCGATGGCTGTCATCCAAGCAATTCGAGTCACCGTACAAAACAATTCTGCCACCACCTTCGGAAGGAACTTGGTAAAGTCCCAAAATAGGGACATTTTCAATTACAGCAGTCTCCTGTTTTAAAACTTCAAGACCTAAAGCAAAGCACAAATAAATTTCACAGCCCGCAGAGCATCAACATCAGTTTCCCTGTAAGTCAACACAGCCTACACTGCAAACTTACAAATGCAGTTATGCCACTCTTTCATGTAACATATTTATGCAAAATATTTTCAAAAACCCTGTGATGTTACAATGAAACTGGCTCCAAGACCCTGACTGTGAAATTTCCTACGGATAACTAATGTTTTAATTTCTTTGGTGGAGAAGCAGAAAAAGACCTCACAAGCTGGATTATCTTCAATATTGTCAAACAAAAAATCCTAATATTTTCAGCAACAGGTTTAAAATCAAAATGATCTGCCTTACAAATTGCTTTATGTTGTTTTAGTCCTTCTGCAGAAATCTACAGGACACAGTAACCTAAAAATGAGCCATGACAATGCACACTGCTCTTCCCCAACTTACTTTGCTGCCATGCCTACCTATTCCTACAAGAAAATTGGCTATGGAACCTACAAAAGAGAATAGAGACATTCCATGAAATACCACATCTGTCTCTCCGTAAGCAGCAGTTCCAATACAAAGGCTTTGATTTAACCCATTTAAAGCAGCCATTCAGGGGAAGCCCATTTTAAAGACTGCTGGGCTTGCATCTCTCTGCAACTCTGCAGTTACTAGTTACCCTTGTGCTTTGTCTGTTCAGCTTTCAGTTCAACAACAAAGAAAAGGTCTGTTTAGCAAGGATACCTAAGCCAAAAAAGAAAAAAAAAAAAAAAAAGAAACTCAAGTGAGTTTTCCCACTTTCCCCCCCCTCCCCGCCCTCCCCAACTTGAACCTTTGGCAAATTTTACTCCCTCCTCACCGCAGCCGCTCCTTGAACTGGCAGGTAGACCCAGTTTTCATTACGTCCAGCCCTGCCACGTCTCAGAGATCGGCTTCTCAGCCTTTTCTGGAACACTTATACCAATATTGTAAAGAGCAATTTTTGAAGGAGTATAATTCAAAAGCCTGCCTCCAAAAGCACTGCAAGCATCTGAGTAATAAACCGGCAACCTAAAAGACGTGTTCGCAAGATATTTACAATTTTAACCGAGATAATCGATGAACAGAAAAGATGAAAAAAAGCACAGGAACCTTCCCAGTGTGGATGGGTACATGCAGCAAAACCCAGAGGACACCTGGCTATAAACCTGCCGTTTGTACCTTACGAATCCATCCAATCATTTTATCCCCTGTGAACTGAAAGCTCCGATAGGCAGCAGGAGCGAAAACACCCCAGTTCCTGAAGGAACTAAAATGAATTCTGCAGAAAGCTGGTTTTAGGTTAAAGGTTTCCCACCTCTAACATTCATTTCAAAAAACAAAATAAGACAAACTTCAAATTCAGTATTTAGTCTCCTTTACTTTAGACACTGCCTTCAGAAAGTAAAAGCAAAACAGAAGCGCTCTTTTGCTTCATGACTGCAACGAAAAGGACCCACCAGAGAAGGCAGGTCTAGCAGGCTACTTGTCAAATTGACACTCACTCTCCCTCCCTCGCTCCCCCCCTGCCATGCAGATGTGTTTATATACGGCAAACACAATAAACGACTGCATATATACACTTGGATGTTGCTGTACTACACAAAAAGTGCACACAGAGCCACACTGCAGCTGCCTGTTAGGCATCCAACGACATGTTCTAGGCAAAATGAAGAAATACCTACCCTGCCGATGCATTTTTCCCTCCATTGTTTTTACACCTTTAGACTTCGTAGCTTTCCTTGTGCACCAACTCCATAGTTCTCAAAACACAGAAAAAAGACAAGGAAGCACATACCTTGATCCTTGAAAGTGTGTGCAATGACAATGCCATCTTCTGGAAACTTTGCAATACTGCATCCCGATGCGTAATTCACTGAAAGACATACCAAAACTGCAGTTTAAAGACTAAAAATGACGTTCCCTCCCTTCCCACCATATTTCAGTGAGCTGTTAGAACAAGCATAGAAGAAAATATTCCCAAGAACACTGCTCTAAATTTGCGTATTTTGACCAATATGTGTATTCACAGAGAAGGCATTTCTAAGCACAGCTTTTGCAGGTTCACCTTTACATACTGCTTTCAAATCTTTCCATTTAGGAGACTGACATCATCTTTTTTAAACTGAAAAGCTTAATCAAACGCCATGAGAAATGCAGTATTTCACACTAACAATCATTTTTTATACTACAGAGAACCTGCCTCCTTCAATCAATGCTGGTGAGTATAGAGAGACCTCAACGCTGGTGCCTTCTCTTTTCACATACACTTTCCAAATGAGCCAGTGAGAAGACAGAGATTTGGAAACAATGCTTGAAAACATCAAGTGACTTGATCAGATAAAAAGAAAGACCGGCTAGACCTAGAAAGTCAGAAAATGGTAAGGTGTCAGACCTGTGGCCTAACCACAAAGTTTGCACTTGAAACCAACCAAACATATTCATTTCAGGGGGAACAATTCAAAAGATTACAAGAACAGGAATTTACAAAACATTTCAGGATGTTGTGATGCATGTCTAAATCGAAATTTTGGAGGAAGAAAATCAATAGGGACGTCTTTCTTGGAAAATGCCAAATTTCCACATAATTGTAAAATTAAAACCAAAGGTTTCAACTTAGCAACTAATATTTATAGTCCAGACAAATACAGACACACCCCAACAATACTGTGCAAAGTATCAGCACCTGGAATGCAAGCCTCAACTGAGGACACGCATCACCTGATCTGAAATTTTTTCACATAGAGTCTACCAAGGAAGTAATCGTTTAAGCATGTTTATGAGACTCTTCTCACTGGATCTGAGTGGTTCCCTTGGTTCTCTCTCCATCTCATTCTCGCAGAAAACTATTTTCCAAACAACGCACTGTAGCCTGCGTCGGCAAGAGACTGCAGTACTCACTTTCGTGATTTGCCATAGTAAAATCGCCTTCGTACAGCCCATCACTAAAGGCCATATTCCAGACAGAAAGCAGATCATTGAGAGCTGGTATATTAGCACCTCCGGTATCAGGCATCCACCACTGTCTGTAAAAATTACAGCGTAACACAGTTCATTAGTACGCAGAATACACTCCTACAGTTTGTACAATGAAAAGTCAGGTGTCTTCCCCCATGCAGGCTTTTTCAAAGTCACTTAAATAATGAACAACATCTCAAAGCCCAAAGCCTTATTTAACTCCAGGGGCACGTGAGCAGCTGTCTCTCTGACACCAATGCTTCTGAGCAAAAGTTAAGCAATACTATTGTAAAGTTCTCGGTGCATTTCTGTTCCATGGAAAACTTTATTTGCTAGAAAGAAATTCAGTCTTACGCTCTTTCTTTGGCTAAGATGAGGCAAAAGCAACAGTCACCATAATCTGCTTCTCATTTTTCTAATGAAGCAAAACGTTACTTGCTCACAAACTGCAGAACAGATCTTTCTAGCTGAACAGTAACACAAAACAGGCTGACAATGACAGTAATTATGAGGGTGTCTATCACCATGGGTGATATTGGTGTATTTTCTCTTTATATGATAGTATCAATAATAGGCGCATAACCTGGCGATACTGTTTGCAATGCACATTTTCTTTCTATTCTGCTCCTTGAAAGTGAAAACAGATCCATTTTTCTTTGATTGTCAGTCTCCAGCTTCTTACTTCTTTTCATTGTAAATGTTTTTCTTGGCTTTAAAAGAAGAATACATTACCAAGGGGGCCTTCGCAATCATGATAAAATAAGCAGGTATTCTCCTTAAGCTGCTGCTTAAGGTCAATTTTGCTCTTCAGGTAGTCCCATCTCACAGGTATCATGCAAGTGCTGGAGTACAGCGTATCACATTTGGTATTTTTAGGGTAATATGTGCATAAAATCGCAATTCTATGGCATTTTATTTCCCAAAGAACTGACACAAATCAATACCTTGTGTTTTCATCATAAAACTTGACTTTTCTCATCACGGATGTGTTATACCAGTCACTAAACACTATAAGTGAAAGTCCATTATCAACATCCCTCCTCAGCTTGGTGATCTCTTCAGGAAAATACTCTTCTTCACTGTCCACCATCAGTAAAGTCCCTGTGCGTAAAACCAAAAACAAGAGTTCACACCAGGCTGGTCACAGTAATGTTATAGCTGTTCACACAACCCACGGCAAAAGTCAACACAAGCGCTCATTTTGCACCACACCTGGTCCATGTGCCCTGCTCTGGCAGCTCACCTAAAGAAGTCACATTTAAGGATGGGAAATATAAGACAATTCAGTTTACAAGTATATCCAAAAATTAGTCTGGCAGCATAATATGCTTTTTAAGGGTGTTACTTACAACTCGTGCTTGTATAGTCTCATGAACTGAATGCCCCCATATGTCAGGTATATATTTTGCAGTTTGGTCTCACCCAAATGCTCCATAAACTGAGCCAAACTGCGGCAGAAGAGGACAACCAGGAGATTCACCGCTGATCCAAATGAAAGTGCGCATGTAGATGCACCCTAGTGAGAAGGTGTTTCACTGCTCCAATTTTAACCCCACTCGCGACTGCAGATTTGCAGCCAGGTAGACAACAATTATTCTGAAACTTGGCTTGATTTGGATCTTGAAAATCACAGCTGCATTTTAGTAGACCTGACTAAAGTGCCATTGCCACTTTCATATAACCCTCTCCCACTGCTGTCAACAAGCAAGCTCAACTTTCTCTACATCACTGAAAAACACAACCAGAAAAATAACTTTTATTCCCTGAAAATACGTTTATGCTGTTAGATTGGTTCTAAATATCAAGTCATTTTGCTTCTTCACTTTCTGACTGCCCAAAGAGGTGGTGGAATTTCCATCCTCAGAGACAACGCAAATCTCGACAGGACAACACCCTGAGCAATCTGATCAAGCACTGATGCTCGCCCCGCGTCTCACAGTCTCTTGTAATGAGGCCACTTCTACAAGTCCAGGCAGTCTGCATTTGGAAAGCCTTCTGATAAAGATCCTGTAGAAACCATGTTAATGACATGGACGATGGGACAGCGCACCCTCACCAAGTCTGCAGACAATACAAGCTAGAGAGAAGTGGTAGACGGACCACAGATCACTGCATTTTCCCACTCACTTCTTCACGTTGAGGAAATTCTGAAAGCCCAACAAACTACTAACGAAATGAGGTACAAGGTAATGGTGAATCAGAGGAGAGAGAAGCAGCCTAATGTTGCTCCCTATCAACTATAAAACTTGGTGGTCTCAGAAGAGAAACTATTTTGTTAATTTTTTAAAAGGGTTACCATTTCTGTATCTAGTCGCACATTCGGTGAACTCAAAAAATAATGGTGAGATATTTATTGAAGAATCAAGATAAACAAAAGATTACTACCAACAACCTTTCCAGAACTAGAAAGCTGTCAGGAGAATGCATCCTCACTTTGCAGTCCACTGAAGAACGTCGCAGCCCAAAAGAGAAGAGGGTCCGGTTGGAGCATGTCATGGTTAAATACATGGGGAAACTGGAGCTGAAAAGAGCATGGACTGCTTGGTTGTGCCCTGCCTGGAAAATCTATCAAATCTCCTTCCTGATGAATGTGAGGAAATAAGCCACATACTGCTTTGCTATCACATATGGCTGAATGAAATACTTTACCAGCTCTCTTATCTACCCACAAAAATCAATGTTTTAAAATGCCGCTGCTGAGGAAAAAAAAAAAAAAACCCACCAAAAACTAGAATGGACACTTTTGATTTTAGTCTGCTATTCACATCATGCTTCACTGTGACTGTGCCAAAATCTTTTGGCAAATACAGGTCTGCCTTTGTGGGACTGAATACAGAGGGTTTTCTAACCCACTCAGAGGTGGTCTTTCCCTCTCATTTTTTCATAATGAGGATAGAAAACTGCACTAATTCTGCTAGACTCCCAAGCAGTGACACTTCCCACAAGTAAATATCAGCATAGAAATAATAAATACACCCACTGTTATAATAGTATTTTTCTACTACCACAAGAATTTTCCTTTGCATCCCCACAAGTTTTGTTGTTCCAAAACCCAGGTAATTTTAGGAAGAAGTTAACAGTATGGAGAACAAGGCAATTAACTGGTGCTTACCATACTGACTTGCATCAAAACATGTAAACGGGGAACCAAGAACCTCAACAAAGTACCCCATGCTCCTTAGGTGCTGGTACATGTCCCTGAAGTTTGTGTGGATATGGTCACCATTCCTTAGGAAAAGAGAAAAGTGTTGAAGACAATTAAATCTGTCATGCAGAAATCTGATTTTAATCTTCTAATTATAGATTACTCCCTAGCTTCCTTTCTAAAAGGTCCATTTTTTTCAAATGATAACCTGCAGTTTTCCAAGCACGATCTCCTCTTTGCAAAATTCTTCACAAATTAACACTGGTTTCAAGTGCTACAGAGAAGTGTCAGTTATACAGTCAAAGCTAGAGATTGAGCATGTTTCTTACAAAGCACAATTCTACACCTTTGCATCGCACCATGGAGAAACGCTGCTGCATTAAAACCAGATGCTCCTCACAGGACTTCCTCTGCACAAAAGAGCCAGCAGGAGCAGTTTTAACTACTAACTGGAAGAAGCACACAGGACCGCGGTGTAAATAATTGCTGAAACTCAGCAGAGACTTCCTCCTCATTTGCTTATCTGCATGCTCCAAGCAGCTTTCCCAAAGCCTATGTCTTGGTCACTGACCCAATTAATCCTCACTTATACACTGGTGCAAGATTCTTCCTATGGATGGTTTCCCTCTCCATCTATGGAAGAAAACAGGTCAGCCCTGCTTCGAAGACAGTCTCCCTCAACAGACAAGGGGTTTCTTCTTGAGGATTCAGTCTTTCAAATTGCTCATGCTTTTTTGATCAGCGAATGCTGAAGCGGCTAATAACGTGTCCCCCTTAACTTCCCAGGAAAAATCAGAGCAGAAAAGAAAAACGCTACACTCTGAAAGCCAAACAAAAATCTCAGTGTCTTAAACGTGCATTTTAAAAGCCTTTTAATTTCATGGGAATAAAACCACAGAGCATTAAAAAAAAATCCTGCACCAAAAGCATGCAGAGTCCAAGTGCTTTTCATGGATTTCTTAGACAAGGTAATCCCATGCCACACTGAAAAAAGCAGAGCGCTCTGGCATTCAGTAAAATTATCCCATATCATTAACACACAGTCAAGAAACACTGATTTAATAGAACCTGAGATAAATACCAATCTAACGGATCATTCTTCATCCTCAAATTATCCCTGGGGAAGTATCCTGGTGGATAACGGAGATTATGATATTGATCCCAAAGGACTCGCTTACTACGAGGTGGAGTAGGAATAATCTTCACTTTTATTGGAAGCTTCACCGTTGAAGTCTGCTCTGCACCATTCTTAGACTGAAGGACAGAACAAAATACAGTGAAATCCCTTTTCCCCACAGGAATATTAATCAGTTAACTGTGGATTGTAAAAGACCAAAAAAACGGAGGTATCAAATCTACTTTTAGTCACCAGTACCAGCTCTGGAGACAGAGAGATGACTTTTGCCTTAAATCACCATAGTATTTTTTAGTAGTATTTATATTTATGCTCAGAATGTAAAATACTTAAAATATTTTACAACTGTGACTTGGTTCAACCATTTAAAACCTTAAGAACTTCTCAGGAACAATTAAGCATGGTTCTAGAAGAAATATACTTAAGTTATCTCTTTTTCAAAACATGTTACTTAGAATTCACAATAAACAAATGAAATTATGAAGTTTGTCTCAATGAGAGGTTTTCTGATTCTAAAGCATATCCAATTCCCAGGTTAATCCTGCTGTCAACTATAAAGATTATTATTTGTACTCTTCAATTTCCTGACCCCAATCTAATTTACGCTTCAAATGGTGGGACGAGGGCAACCCCTTAAAAAGAAGGTAGTTGCCTATCGGGAAGCAGTTTTAATAATAATTATCACAGAAAAACCAAAACGCACGGAACTTACTTCATTTTCTGCAGGGGATGATACTGTGATCATAACATGACCTTGAGCAATGCCTTCCCAAGATGCTGCTTTCTTTGCTACGGAGATGGAAATGGCTAAGTATCCAGACCAAGGCCACAAAACAGGGGAATAGGAGAAAGCCACTTCGATATTATCCCCATTTTGGGGGAGATAGGGTTGCCAGTCTGGCTGTGAAAGGAAGAATACAGAACACTGGTAAGACAGTATTTGCAGTCACAATATTTTTGCACACATAGCCCTCTTCCTCTGCACAAAGAAATAACAAATCTTAGCTTTTCTGAAATTATGTCACATTTAAAAATGTCCACAAAGCCCAAAAGGTTGGTGTTGTGTCGGTGAATCAACTTAATCCTTAATCCTGACAGCATTAACGATCTGACTACAGGCTTTTCAGAGGCAGGACTCTCTAAGACACCACATGAACAGCATGCTGCCTAAGTGCACCCGTTTTAGCATTTTACAGTCCTGTGCATGAATTTATTGGGAAGAACACAAAATTTCCTTTTGGTAACAAAAAGAGCTATTGCTATAACAGACACAGGCAAATTACATCAGCTGTGTCTGAGTACTGCCATAAGCTAATGATGTTGGATAAGAGCTTCAATACCCTTTAATGTAAGCTTAAATCTAAAACAGACCTCAGGATTCACACTAAAATGTTGAAATTAAGCTCATTTACACTGAATAGAGTTTTGGGATAGGTGCCTTATTTAACTTTATAATTTCCCAAATCTGTTCTACGTTTAAACTTACTTAAAGCTTCATGAAAAAAAAAAATCATTAAAAACCTCCCTAGTCAACCAACATGCTCAACATCACCGGTGTAGAAGAACAGGTTTTGCAGCAGACCTTGGTAAGTCAACACATTCAGGTCATTCTGACCCATGGAAGAGGCATGATTTATAATGTCCGGATCCTTTATCGAGACTGCTTATGCTCCAGACCAAAAAAAAAAAAACATAAGGAAAGGCCATCCAGAAGATTTTAACTGCTATCAGAGAATACAAAGAAATCTCTAAGTACCTGTCAGTCCAAACTGGTTTTACAAAGGTAAAACGCTACACGCCCCTGAAACCAATGCATTGCTTGAAAACTTGTTGACAGTTCACGTTGACAAACCTTACTAATCTGGGCGCGTCCTTTAAAATCAAACATTGTGCATCTCTTGCTCTCAGCAGTTAAGAAATTTGATTTGTTCTATGAAATTTATAGCTAAAATAATATTTTCTGGGAAGCTTTTAGCAACATTAATAGTCAGGACATGGAACAATGTCCAGTCTTACCTTGTCTACTATTCTCCCAGTGACTCCCATTCCATTAAGAATAGTAACATTAACAATAGTTGGCATCCCTCCATAGTATATGGGCTGAGAACAATAGGGCCACATGTAAGGACACTCTGTCAAGTCAATATAGCTTGGGCTCAAACTACAGCAGGATGGAGGAGGTAAAATTAAAAAAAAAAAAAAAAAATCAATAAACAAAAGAACATGCCACCATACATAACTATGAAAAAATTACAGATAAAACATGCCAGTCCTAATTACTCCATCAAGCTCTCACCTCGCTTCCCAAATCTGCCCCAAAATCTTTTTCCCTCCCTCTCTTTTTTTTTTAAGCTTCGTGAAAAGATTTTCACAAAATAAAAGAAACTTTTCGTCATAGTGAGAACGTTCTTATTCTGGAAAGTTAAAGTTCAAGTACTTTTCCATTGTGTTCTAGGTTACATTATTCATAACATCTGAGGCTAAAAGAGAAATTAAATTTAGCTCTCACAGCTACTTCACCCCCTACACTGCTATAACTTACACAGAAAATACATTGAATTTTCATCCACTCTTGTCAAAATTCGTGCTTCACGATTACATAAAATCTGTGCAAGACCTCTTTGTTGCATAAGCACAGATTGCTCAACTGAGTTGCACATGCATCACCTGCTCTCTTACAAGAAATAGAGCAGATTATAGTGTATCATTGATTAATTAAGGATTAAAATTAACCTGGCCTGCGGTTTATAGCTGTTGAGGATCTGATAAGCTCTCAGAAGATCCAACTTGCCATGTCCTTGTTCAAACATGTTGACTCCAGGAAGTCTACGTGCTGACGCGATAAGCGCCTGCTTCATACTGGCTGGATTCACCATTTCACGCTTCTGAACTGTGCTGAAATAGGAAGCAACACATCACATTTGGTGGTCTTTATTCCAGTTTCTAGCTAGTGCTGTAGAATGGTAAACTCTGCCGTAACAGTCATTTGATTTAAAGAAAATGCAATCAAAACCACAGTTGTTGTGAGTAAGATCTACAGTTCACATTTGTCTATTATTACTTGATTTCTCACTGCAACAGCTGAAGAAGAGTGACAAGTTTCTGACACATTTCTCTTAAAAACTAATATTACATGAATTTTTCTCCTTACAATGTGCTCCATGACTAGCACTCATTACAATCAGGGTAGTATTTTTATATACTAAATAAAATATTCTGAAAATCAAAGCCTCTGTAACTGGAAACTTGCTGGTATCTTTTGCAACATGACTTTTCTGGGGGGAAAAAAACAGCTTTGTTCGAAGAAAAACAGATCGTTTTACAGAGCAAATACGATGATGACTTTGAATTTTCGGCATAAATGTTTTTCAAATAAAAGTTCGTCTCATGCTTATGTAGTAGCAATGAGAAACACAAAGTACAGACTTGCAACTTCCTTCTAAGTTCTTCAGTGTGCAACAGATGACTTATGCAAGCGGATAACAGCCATAAAACCCTAAATCCTATAAAATTTATAAGTACTTAGATAATTACCTGCTACAGGTGCCTACTTTGAGCAGCTGCTCAAAGACCAGGACACTCTTCTACAACACAACCAACAAGCTCAGCAATTCAAAATGATTTAAAAATGTGACAGAATTACTTCATAGTACTCTTCTGCTTAGTTACATTTTCAAAGACATAACTACCACTCAAAACAGTTCTGAAGTTTTTCCCAGGAAACTTGGAGCTAGTCAGGCAAGGTAATGTCTCAGGCGGAAGAACCGTGATTTTATCCTCCAAGTTTGTTTTCCTACATCTAAACACAATTTAGGTTTATTTGGTGGGTTCCTTTATAGGGCCTTTTATGACCCTCCTGCATCAGTATCTTTATTAGAGATTCTTATTTAAGACTTACCTCACTAACAAAGTAACAGCACCCGCCACCACAGGAGATGCTACACTTGTCCCAGAGAGAGAGCGGCATCCACCTTTCATACCAGAACCTCTCACTCCAGAGCCGTAAGTAACAATATCAGGCTTCACTCTACCGTAACCTCCAGGCAGCTCCTGTGAAAGAAAACAGACAGATTATTGCTCTAATACATAATGAACACTGGTTGCTTCATCTGGGCATTTAAACTGACTGCAGATCATTCAGAAGTAAGATTATCAACTAAATTAGGCAAGGTTCAGCATCACGGAATAGCAAGTAACACCTGAAGAAGGACTCAAGCTGTTTATGACTAGTTCTCAATGTTTCAACATTAACATTACTGCTGATTACTTTAGTACCTATGCTAAGCATGAAACCACTGACAAAATGGTAACCATACCGCTACCTGGCTAATGAATGAGATGCAGCACGAACAGAAAGATAGAACAGTCCCCTTAATCAAGATCACAATGCAATCTCCTCTGAAATCACGTGTGCAGTACCTGTCACTTCAGTTCAACAGGCAAATAAGTGCAATGTTACATGTAGCATCTGGAAACCCTAGGATTTTTAAACTAAAGGACAAGAGCAGGCTTTCGTTTTTGCATATTTAACCACACAGGCAAGTCCTCACCGTAAACCAAAAGGTACTGTACATTTTACAAATACATCAAGAATGTCAACAGTCGTCAAGATTAATAATGAGAAACCCTGCAAAGAATATTAAGCTTCTTGCTTAAAGACTTACAATCTCTTAACTCTTCTGATCTTTGATGAAATCTTTTATCACTGGTTACTCCAAAGCATACCATCTGCACAGGATTACCCCTTCAAAAAAGACTCCCTTGCCAAGGCCCTTATTTTGGCTGCAGGTATGGCTGGCCCTAGTCAAAGTATCTTACCCAAGTGGTCATTCCCCTAGATGAAAAGCGAGCTATGTTATCTTCAAAGTCAATGCCACCTACTCCAATCACATCCATTTGGTCAGCAGGGTTATTGAGAGTCCTAGAACAAGTTGGGAAGTAGGAAGACCAAAAAAACAGGACAGTCGTAAGTTTATCTTGATAATGGACATGCGGCCATCAGATTTTTGCCAGACACTCTTTTTAACCTCCACAGAAAAAAATCTGGTTCTACCCAATACATGTATACTTACCAGTGAGAGCAACTTTTCAGGCAGTTAGTAACTCAGCAACTAACCCAGTAACTATCAAACCATGTATCTTGAAGATAAAATGAAATCTATTTTTAAGCATTTATTTTAGAAATATACCACAAATCACTCTGGTTTGATCCCTTCTATATTCCTTAAGCCCAAGGTCAGTACCCAAAGATGTCTGCTCAAACTAACAGGGAAATGTCAGCTGGAAGTCCTGCCATTCTTCTTTTACGGACTTTCCACTGTTTCAATGAAAAATATTTAGCTAAGTACTTCACAAATTGCTGTACTACTACAGCAAGTGATAAAGACAGTGGAAAGAGGGAGTTTAAATCGAATCACTTTCTATAAATAGATTACAGCAAAAAGGAGGAGGCAAAACTTCCTGACCAAGCACAACTACTTCCAAAAACATATAACAACAACATAATTGCTTTTCTTTCAAGTGGTCATTGAAACTTACCCATACAAAGGGCCGTCATTGCCAATAGCAGAGACCATGATGACGTTGTTAGCTGTCAGTTCCCATACCTACAAAAAATAATGTACAATAAGGCTTTGCCACAAAAAAGAGACTTTTCTAACAAATGTACACTCCATGGGGCCTGACATAAGCCAACAATTAGTCCAGCCCCTCTCTCTTATTGAGACTTACGAAATACATCTCACTGGTATATTCAGTATTAAGTTCCAAGCTTTCTTAAGATTACGTGACCAACAACCCAGTCTCAACAGCAACACTGCTGATAATACAAGTTTAGGTTACACCAAAGGAAAAACTCCTGCCCATAACAAAGCACTCCAGATACTGAAGTCAAGTTATTCTGAAGCCCCCCCCGTAATACTCTGGGGAGAGTAGCGAAGTCACTGTCAAACTAAAACTCAATGCAGACTATCATAAAAAGAAGGAAGAATTTCTATGCCTCAAATCCCTTAATTACTCTTCACAAAGAAAGATTTTATCCTTTTTTAAAACATAAACTAATTCACTTAGTGCTTTTGAAGGACAGAAAAACAATTCAGGGAACCATGACATTTACGAAGACAAAAACTAATTGTGTCTTATCCTGAAACAAATCTCTTATCACATAGCTGAATCAACTACCTATACTTTTTACCTATTTGTTCTTAACAATTTGCTGCTAAATGCACACTATATGTATTTTTTCCATTAAATAAATTAACCATGAAAAAAAGTAAGCGTAGATTTCAGTTAAGCTTGTTCTATTAAGGGCCCACTTAGTTGCCGGCTTGGGAGTCACGCTTCCTAGCAGCACATACAGTAAAAGGACGTGCATCCATAGCTCTGTGAATATTTTGGCTGTGTGTGGGTTTTTTAAAATCCATTCCTTAAATATATTCCTAAAAGCCTGTATGCTGTACAAAATTTCTCTCGTGCAAATGAAACTCCACAGAACCTGTCAGCAGCTGTGGCAAGCAAGTAGCTCTGCAAGTCTAGCATTTGTGTGAGGGATATAAACGCCATGACCACTTTATTTCCTCGTACTAACCTTGTCAACAAATGGATGATCCATGAAGTCTGGCCCACCAATACTTAGATTCAACACATCTATCTTCTTTAAAATTGCATAATTGAAGGCATCCAGAAACCAAGATGTATATGAGACCTATGTAAGAAAGAGGGGTAAAAAGCTGTCATTGGAAAATCCAGCAACTCCATGACAATACAGACTTCAGACAGAGAGGAGAAAACAACACCAAAATAAACACAAAAGTGACAATGGTCTCCTAGTGTTTCTAGTGCTCAGTACATTTGAGTGATTGTTCCAAGACCACACAGATCAGACTTCTACACCTTATTTCTGAAAATACGCCAGATTTGGAAACTGTAAGATATCTTTTAGTAAGTCTCTTTCAGATAGAAACATGCATCCTTCTCACTTATCAAAGAAAATATGTTAACATTTACAAGTGCTTGCAATATTCCCACAGGAAAGGATTAACACAGCATTCATCTGGAAAGGCAAAAATTGAAACACATGTGAAATAAGTACCTGGTTATTGGTGAACACTCTAAAAATGTGCAGTTCTGCATTTGGAGCAAATCCCTGGCATTCTCTCATGCTGGCTATCACACCTGCTACAAAAGTCCCATGGCCTAAACCTATCACAGGGAGAAGGAAACATAATAAGAAGTTAGAAGACAAACTATTTCATTGTCCAGGATTGTACTGTTAAACACTGCCTATACCAAAAATCACATAAATCTAACAGACTTTACAACAACCCGCAAACACTGGATTCAGTCCTAGTCTTCTTGAATCCTATTTTGCTACTGGGTTCACTGGGGCCAGAATTTCCAGCACTGTCTAGCCAGACAACCAGCTGATGAAACTCAGAGTGATACACTCTCCAGTTTACCTGCTCCTGATTGCTACCGGCGAAATCAAGAGCCACACAAAGTGATCACGAGAGAAAGAGGTTATTTTGGAAAATGCACATAACAAGGCCAACGTATTTTTACATAAACTTCTTAAACGATTTTCATCCTGACTGCAATAACCGTATTTGCTAAGGATGAAAAATAAGAAAACACTTTTTTTTCCTCCCCTCAAAAAAAAAAAAAGCTTCAGCTTTATAGGACTGCGTGCATTGTATTTCTGTGCTCCAAATCTGCCTGTTCAGCAACCATCTGGGCAGAGAACTAATAGCAAGTTCTACAAAAAGCACGTGCTGCAATGCCAAGAATACTACACAGGATAAAACTACAGAGGTGCACACAAGACTGAGCAAGATATGCATACACCTTGAACTCTAAAGGGATTAAACTGCCAGCTCACTCACTGACTCAGAGTGTATGAAGTTAAAAATCTGTGAAAGCATATGGTCAGGGAAAGCTAGGGTCAACATGAAAACACACTGCAGAGAAAAGAAAAAGTTCTTTGGAACGTTGATGGGCATGAGTCAGCACAGTGTTTGTTGATGAAAACTATATAGATTATAAAAACTTTACAGGAAGGTGCCAAAACTCTGATTAGTTTAGGACTGCACAATAAAGAAGGAAAATGCTCTCCCTCATAAGTACAGAAATATGTATGCACTGTGAAACAGCAGAATACATAAGGAATAAGAACGAAACAGCTTTGCGGGGTTTGCTCTCACCTCCATCTACTTTCACAATGTATTTATGCCTGCATAATGTCTTCTGGCCCTGACTTTTTTCAAATGCTATGATGAAACGCCACTTATGATTCAAAGAAGACTTACACAACACCCTTCTGGAATCTTAATACTCTTGGTTGAATTTGGTATGTATACAAAGTGCTTGGGATGCTGCAAAATTAAGCTTAAAATCTCAAGATAGATATTTTCAACAGATGTTAGCACCACAGCAGCAACGACAGTTTTACAATGGGAAACAGAACGTGGCAGTGTCAGGAATAGTTGGATAATTGTGCACAGTAACTCACCGTCATCCAAGGTTCTCTCATTAGTCCAGTTTGTTCGCTCCTTTACGTTTTTGAAATGTGGATGTTTCTCACTCAGACCAGTGTCAAACACCGCTACTCTTACACCAGCACCTACAATAGAAACGGACCACTTTTTCTGATTCAGCTTGATAGCAAATCCATTCTACCAAGTCAAAGAAAACTTTTATGTTTAATGTAGCATGCAATTTACAAGCTCTGCCAGTTACAGATCTTAAAGAAAACATATTCCAATTCACAAATTCTACCACAGATCATAAATATGATCAACTTCTCTTAAGTACAGTACACAAATACACAGAAGAGCTCTCCATAGTATACAATGCATCTCAAAACAAAGTATTTCTCAATCTTTCCGGAACTGGCACCCAATGAGAGATTAACACATAGGAGCTAATTAGCCTTTCCTTACACTTCACTTGTTTTTTCAAAGAAGGTAATTGTTCTAAGCCAAGAGACAAAAGCATACCTGTGTAACCCATCTGCCAGAGGACGTCTGCCTGCAAGGTCTGAGCAACTTGGCGTGGGATAGCTCTCAGCAAACGCCTGCTCGAGTGTCGACCTGTTGCATGCCAAAAGCCAGAACCTAAAGAAAGACTTGCTCTTCTCAAGGGTCGAGACGACTGCCATTTTTGGGTCCACCTGGTTTCATTGCAGTGCAACATTGGATCAGCTACGCAGAATGAGGATGAAGAAAATACAGTATGAGGAAAACCACAAAAGATTAGCTTTTTATGCAAATACACACATCATATTGCTACAACAAAAATTTCAGATGAGTATCCATTTTCCCTGATCTAAATCAGTAAAAGCTTACGTTTTATCTACTAGAGATATAGTGGCTCACAGTCTCCGTTAACTGACTGCTGCAAAAGAAAGGTTTCTTTGTTGTAGTTGGAATTGTTCCAACGCTTTAGCAAAGGTATGACAAGACCCTAATAATTTTATAGGCAAAAGAACAGATTTTTGTAAATTAAATAAAACCTGTAAGGCACTTCTCATTTGTGTAACACTAAGCTGATGGTCCGAAATAAAGGCTGAGAAGACTTTTCCAAAGCAGATCTCATGCAACCACACAGAAAATTACTTACACTCTGAATATTTGAGCGATCGGAAGACCTTCCGCTGCGGTGTTACACGCTTGATGTTTGGATGATCTTCCAGTGTCAGTACTCCATCTTTCTGTTTCTCATTGATCTGAATAACTTCAAAATCACTAGGATAGTCACTGGCTGGGTTGTTGCGAGGTACAATCCTCCAGTTCTCAATATCACTACTTTTTAGTGCACTTGAAATAAATTTACTTCTAGCTTTAGCTGTGAAGTATCCATTAAAAGCCACAATATACTCTGGAACAAGAGCACAACTTATCAGAACTGATGTTTAAGCAGCTTACTTGTGCATTCACATCGCAAAGGTCCAAATATTTGTGTTTTAATTTATCCAGAACAGATAATCACAATTTAAATCACTTTTTTGTTGCTTTTAGAAATCTGCAATTTATTTCTGCGCTACATAATGCTTTTCTTTTTTTTTTTTTTCATCAGGAAATTTGCAAAATACGATAAAAACCTTTGAAAGGAAGGCAGAATTGTAAATATCATAGAAAGGTGAAAAGATGAGGGGGAGCAGGGGAGAGGTAACAGACTTACTGTTACATCCAGCAATCCAAACAACTGCTCGATATGCCAATTCAATATGCTTCTTGACACGTATGATTCAAAGACATCTAGCCTCTAGATGGTATTGAGGTTTAGTCCAAATTACTGACACCAAGTATGACATGCACAGAAGCTGGTCCCAACAGTTTAGTCCTTGATCTGGATTAGTGATTTGTGAGCGGACCTGAGCCCCAGCGCACACCGCCACATTCACCACAGTACGTCTTTGGCTAACAACGCGCAAAAATGGTTCCACGGACATCCTGCCTCTAAGCACCCAGGCACATACACAGATTCACTGCAGAAACATTACGGGTGCCTGAAGCAGCAAGTGGACACAGGGTCAAGGTGTCCTACTGCTATCCTTTGACATATCAGCAGTAATACCTGCCAGCTTTGCCTTTCATCTGCTCCCTTTGCAATTATCTTTGCAAGTTTTCCACGCATGCATTACTGCTTCCAAACTTTTTCTTGAACAAACAGACAGAGATTTACGGTCTTTCTCACACCTTCGAGGCCGACTTGTGGTTACATTTCATAAAAGAGCCTCAAATATACTACTGGCTGGGCTGAAACAAACAGCTACTAAACACACCAAAGTGACCACACTTGCCCACCTGAGCCTTCACACTCCATTCTTACTTTTAACATCCTCTTTACTCCCCTCTCTCTCGTTCTTTAAATCTTGTCTCCAGTTAAACCGAGAACCTTTGCAAAAAATCTGTTTCTCTTTTTGAATGTAGAGAATCTAGCAGATGATATGCTTCTACAGAAACTCTTTGAATGTCACAATGTCACAAACACCACAAATCAGTAACATACACTTGAACTTCATAGGGTTGGGGTTTTTTTACTGTTTAACTCTTTATTACCATGCTCCACGACTCTCGAAGTGAATTCCACTTTCAAAGTAAGGCGAGAACATCCAGGACATATGTGAGCCTCATGAGAGGAATTCCCTAGTCTGGTACCGAAGTGTTTTTTGCCACAGAGTAAAATAACAACCAGAACAAACCAGATGTTTGCAAACTTCATGGTCATAGAAGAAAATGGTTTCATTCCAAAAATTCCATATATTCAAATCACAATTTTCTTCCTTATAAACTAGTTCATTTTTGTTTCAGTAAACGTTGCTTTCACTGTGCTGATCAACTGGATATTCTTAAAGCTGTGTCCAAAATAAGTACAGAGATTTCATGGTCTTTTGAGGTAAAGCCTTATAAACAGGCTCATTTCTTTCTACGCTTCTTCTCCATTTTGTATGAAAGGATTCGGTCACTCAGGATGTGGTAGCTGAGTCCTGTACTCCATTTCTGATGGCAAAGTTAACTCCCTGGAAGAATTAGCAAAGCTGATTGCAAGCCAACCTGTAAGGCAGGGCAATATAGAAAATAATTAAATTCTCATTTGTGCAAATATATAGCCTGAAAAATCACAGAAGACAGACACCTTTGGCAGTTAGTATGAGAAATAATATGGGAAAAGTTGTTCATATGTTTATTATTTTTTCACAAATGCTCAAGTCTTTTCCTTGCTCACCCAGAGCACATGTGGAACACTCAAGCATTAACCTGACAATAGAACGGGTAACAGTGACAACTGAACTCTACCACCCTTTGTGCAAGAGGACTGAAAAGAAAAAAACGAAGTCAGGCCCATGCAAGGAAAACGTAAAGTGCAAAATAAAATATTAACATGATAAAAAGCGTCCACCGACACTTAAAAAAGCATGGTGGCTTTTTTCCAATCAGAAATGCGGCAAATAGAAATTCTACTATGGTACGCCATTTTACACAAGGAGAATGAAATTCAAACTCTATGCCAAGGGCTGGTAAGGACAGGAAGCAAACTTTCAGTCCCTGCGCTTGTAAGAGAAAATCAGCATGAAAAAAGGATTTTGGATTTTCTTGAGCTGGAATGTGAGTTACTACAACGTGGGGACCTGAGAAAATAAGGGCTGGGGTTATAGGTGTAATAACGTGAAGTTAAAAGAAAGCATTGAAAATGTTTTTCATGCGGAGGGGAAGCTTTTTCCCTTCACGTTCCAAGGTATGGGAAGCATTTGAGAAAAAACTGCAATGCTAACATTTTTAAAAATTCCAAACATTTAACCAGCAACCGACAGATAAAAAGCCATTGTGAGATTAGTGAAAAGAAACACTTTCATCTGGTCTGTCGCAGCTCGCGGAATAGCAGCACAGAGCTATACATTGCTGCAGTGACCAGGATTGACAAGCAGGAGTCTTATTAAGGAATTCACGCTATTTAGGAGAACGACAGGCTGAACTCACAGCACAACAACAGAATGATCAAGTCCGCACGCGACAGCTCTTTCTTAATTTTTATTTAACTTTATTTAGCATTCTGAAGTATTTCCTTACAACAGGGACAGAATTCTCCTCTACTTCTAGCTGACGGCAACCACCGCCACAGCAGCTCACTGTGAACTGCTTGTGATTACAAAGTTTCCCCTTCCTCCCTAAATTAGACACGGTCAGCGTACACTAACTGCTGATCTTGGCTGAGCTCTGCCTACCTTATCACTGCGTTGGTTTATAACCCGTAATGCAATAAAATAAAACAACTACCTACGCTAATGAGCAAAACAAACATCCTTATGGCTGATAACAGACTGTATGTAAGCATGATGCTGAACTACGACAGAAACCAGGAGCAAAGGAACAACAGCACGCTCACACCTTTATTCTGTTTAATACCCTTAGCGTGTGGAGCTGGACAGGGTCTTAAACTTGACAACTTCTCCTAGAACAGCGACGTTTGGAGCTACTCCGCGGTTTTCCCGAAGCGAGGGCAGCCCAGACCGAGCGACGGGATCTCCTCAGAGACGGCCGTCCGGGAGAGGCCCGGAGGCAGCCGAGGAGCCATCCCGTTCAGGGAGCTCGGCTCCTGCCACGGAAAGACGAGGCAGCCCCAGAAACGGGGGGCGCCGTGAAGGGGCACCGGGAATGGCCACCGGCTGCTGCAGGCCCGGGTGCTGCCCGCCCCGCTCCGCGACCCCCAAAGTTTGACAACACAGCGCTCCCCCCACAACACACACACACCGAAACGGCGCGGCGGAAGCAGCAGCCCCGCCGCCGTCCCGCTCTCCTCGCCCACCGCCCGCTCACCGTGCCGCCGCCGGGCCTGCCGCCGCCATTTTGTGCGCTGTTTACCACAGCGCTCTCGCGAGAGCCCCATGGCGGCCCGCGCATGCGCACCCCGCCGGGGGCGCGCAGTGCGCATGCGCGGGGAGGCGCGATGGCGGACCGCGAGGGGCGCTTCACGCCGGAGCCGGTAAGGAGGCTGCCCTTTGAAGAATCACGGAATGGTTTAGGTTGGAAGGGACCTTAAAGCCCACCCAGTGCCACCCCCTGCCCTGGCCAGGGACACCTCCCACCACACCACGTTGCTCCAAGCCCCGTCCAGCCTGGCCTTGAACCCCTCCAGGGATGGGGCAGCCACAGCTTCTCTGGGCAACCTGGGCCAGGGGCTCACCACCCTCACAGCAAACAATTTCTGCCTCAGATCTCACCTAAATCTCCCCTCTTCCCGTGTAAACCCCTTCCCACTCGTCCCATGGCTCCCCTCCCTGCTCCAGAGTCCCTCCCCAGCTTTCCTAGAGCCTACTCAGAACAACTTAGAATAAAGTTATTTACAAACAGATTTGTACCCAGTCTCTTACTGGATGGGATGACCACTAAATTATTCTCTACAGAACCTACTCATAAAAGCTTCGTGGGGGACGTCACTGTTACAACTCCAGGTTCTAACATCACCAGTCCACAGCTACTGTAGAGGAGCAACAGATACCTGCTTTGTAATCACAACTGCATTATTCAGCAACAGAATGCCACTGTTGTACGTCCTCCAGTAGGGATTTCAGGGAGCAAGCCAGGGTAGTGTACTGACCTCCCATTGTCACCATCAGGAAATACAGCACCATAACATTCAAGCAGCAAATACTAACACAAATGAGGGGAGGATGCTCCTTGGGCATAAGATACTGTATATTTCAGTATAACATTACAGAAGCGGCACTAAATAGCCCATGATAACATAAAATACAAAAAGACTGACACCATTCTTCGTAAGTCGTGTCCCTCTTTCAGGTAGCAATTATGAGTACACAGAAAGGACAGCTTTCATGACTCTCAGATGTAGAGCCTGCAAAACACGAGCCATGTATGATACCAGATGACTTCTAGTAAGTACATATGCATAAACATATTTATTTATATAAATAAAAGCATCAAAATCATAGACCATCAAAACTTCAATAAGGTTTATTATCATCTTAGGTAACCAAAGAGTACTTTAAAATCAAATATTACTTCTTCATTATTTTTCTTTAGCTAATGTGTTTTTACATTCTTTATTCAATTTCTGCAGCCATATTTCAGACTCATGAAGCAATATCTCAAGTATTATCAAGATCATTCCCACTTGGAATATGAAAACTTATAAGCTTATCTCCAAATTCCTTTACAGCTCTGTAAGACCTTTTCAGTCATTTAAACAACCTCCCAGTCTGTGTTGTCATACACCTTAATTTTGAGAAGTTCCTTAAGTAACATCATTCGAAAGCAACAACATTTGCACTTAGAACATACAGAACATCTGCTGTTAAAAGACCAGAAAAGTTATGCAAAACTACATAATAAAGACAATACAGTTGACTGTAATTCTCTTTGTGAACAGCATCATTTTTGGGGGGCCCATTTCTGACAAATTTGGAGAATTCTCAAATTCTGTCAATTTTACGAGTTGACATCATGTAGCGCTATGCACGAAACAATTTACTGTCAGAATTAAAACTATACCTGCTCCTGCCCAATTACCTCGAAGAGAAAGTGAACAGAGATTAACCTCAACAAGATCAACTCTTTGGCGTGGAGGAAAGCAGAGGAGGAGCTATTTAATACGAGGATACAGAGAGGATCCAGACTTCTGATGTCTAAGGTTACACGTAGCTTGTTGAGCAAGATATGGATAAGTTACAGTAAGTCCGGCGAGGTTCACTAAACATTTTTGCAGCACTCTGATCAGAATATAGCACTCGTTACACAGGACGTCTAGATATTCCTATTTCGCTTTGTGTGTTAAAGCTTCCTTCCGTATAATTCTGCAAAAATACATTGCAAACCATGCCCAGATCCATTCAGGTAGGCGCTCACCCAACGTGAACTGTGGAGAGGCACAGGGAGACGAGAGAAGAGAAAAAGAAGAAAGGAAGGCAGAGATTAAAATACATTCCATTAAAAAAACCCCAGTTTCTCAAATTGCCACTAAAGCAAGGCAAAACCTGCTTAAACATCAGCACCTAAGCCTTAAATTCAACCCCCTGAAAGTAAATACATTTAGACATTTTGGAAGTAGTACACACAACAGAGCTGTTAGCTTCTGCAAATAAATCCTGAAGTGGCTTGTTCAAGTTTGCAGCAGCAATACTGTCCACTTCCTTTAATTGCCGCATCTTGCCAGAATCCTTCCCGTCTCTTTATTTCTTTTGGACTGATCCTCACTTCTTCAATTCCTTCTACTCGATCTAATGCTATAGAAAGCCACTCAGTAGGACACATGAGATGTGTCTAATGTTAATAAAGTTACTTCAGAGCCCAGAGTCTGCCTCCAAAAAATGAAAACCTAACACAGAGAGGACCTTTTCCCAGGTAGCTCAGGATAAAAATGTGGGCTTTTTTTCCTGCCATTATTCCATCCTCTCTGTCCACTCCTCCCCAAAGTAGAAATATGCTCAATAAATTAAGATTGGAAAAAGCTACTTCTGCTCATAGAAGACAGTGAAATGTTTGCCTAGTTAGCAGCACCCCAAGTGAAATGAGACACCCTGTGCTTTTGAATTAAAAGTTGTCTCTTTCCCATTTCTGCTGCGCATTTCAAGTGGGAATTGGATTCACACTCTCGATTCTAAAAATAAGCACGCCCGAGCATAATTTTCTAAAGCAGAATTAGTGAGAAAATATGGCACAATGCCTTTAAGTCCTACAATATATTGCACTTTTTCAGAATCCAAGCATAATTTTCATTCAGACTCCTAGGAAAGTAAACGGCTTATTTACTTCTATTGACAAACAGGAAATAGTTTAAAGAATTCTGTTACCTTTATCGCATGCTTCCAGTATCCAGTAGTCCTTGTGGATATCCCAAGAGTAGAAACAGCATGACTTGCATATTCTTCAGCAGAAGGAAAAAAGAAAGATCTCTCTGATGTAATGCTGCTGCATGCTACCATTTTTGTAGCAATTATAAACGGGGTTAAACTCTGAACAAAGATTCCTTTTGAGGCATACTCATAATGTAGTGCTCTACTGAAATAGTCCAAGTAGGTCTAGAAAGACAAAAGCAGAAAGAGACATCTTTTTTTCTTTCCCTTTTTTTTTTTTTTAAAAAAAACCAGTCCAGTCTTAAGGCAGAGTTTTATATAAAACATTGAATAAATAGTATAGAAATGCACATTTCTAAAGCATTACCAACATTGGTATTTGTTGCTATTTGTTTGCTAAAAACCTGCAACAGTACAGTAACTTGCAGGACAAAGCTACTGCTTAAATCTCTGATGTGAATTTAACAAAAAATCCGACAATTTCTGCTTAAAAACAATACAGAAACATTTATTTCCTCTAAAACAAACACCTTGTTTAGTTTGGGGGCATTGTCGGGGACACTCCAAAGCAAACTATACATAGTGTTTTCAAAAGTACAAAATGAAGTCCCGTTCTTTAATACACTTACAGGTTAATTTCAATTTCCAGCCGATCTTCCCCAGAAACTAGTTTAATTACTTCCTGGGACTCCCTTACGCAAAATTAAACATGCATTTGTTTACATGTATCTGTATTATCTCCTATAGTTCATCTTACGTTTACAGAGTAACATAAAAAAGCGCAAGCCTGATAACTGGGGTTGCTGGAATCAAAGAGACGGGAAAATGAGCATGGCTTGGTTTTATCAACGCAGCAACACTGACACCCCACTGAAGCTGCTGCTGCACTGCACACCCGATTGCCCTCGAGAAAGAGCATTTTAGACTCAGCTTCCAAGTGAATGGGTTTCTGCTCCCAAACAGCCTCACAAAAGCACCATTCCCAACAAACTGTTGTGAGAGCATCTTCTACAAATGCTCTTACGCCTGCTTTAAGAAAACAAAACAAACCAACCAACCACTTCAAACACCTTAACAGTGTAAGGCACAGAGAGGCTTAGGATGCTAGAGCACCTTGTTCCCACTTCTGTGCCAATGTACAGAGGCCAGGCTTTCAACTGGATTGCTGATCTAGGATTTGGATTAATGCTGGCAGCTAAAGGAGGAAATCTGGTATACTTGGTTTTGTTCTGTTCTTTTTTGTTCAGGCCTTTTACTTGTTTTGGTTGTAGTTTTACAACTTTACAACAGTCTTAAGCCAGTCTCCACACTGAAGAAAACCTGCAAGGAATTTTATACCTTGGGGCAATAAGAGCTCCAGGCAAAAGGAAGTACTTGCAAGAGTTATTCCAGGAGCAAGGCTGCAGAGGGGTCAGGCTACAGCAGAGGGCACCCACCCACAGCTCGGTGCAATAACTCGTGTTTAGACACCGGATCAAGACAAGATCTTTCTACAATCTCTGTTGCTTTTGTGGATTCAGCAGCAAGTCATCCAGCGTAAATCCACATCCCCACGTGCATTTGTACTTCCAGCATCACCCAGCTGCCCCATCCTATTCATTACTGACTGGATCTCCTCAGGAAGAATAATTACCGGGGGTGGAAGTTATTTTCCCTTCTCCCCAAATATGATACAGACAACGATGTAAGAAGCCTTCTGCCCCTTGGTGTTAGGTGAAGCAATGGCTGGATTTGGTCACAGCCCTTGTCACAGCGGTAATTTTAGCAAATTCTTGCTACCCAATACTAGTGTGTAAACAGCTAGAGGTATGTCTGCACAGTTCAGCTGAAGGAGAGAGAGATGAAATTCCTGACCCTTTCAACGGCTCATAGAACTGCCACTTTGCTTTGTGCATCATTCCTCTGAGGAAGGTAACATTTTTCCTAGAACTACCGTTATGCCACAGTTCACACACAATCCAGATAGCACTGACTTTGGTTCAAAGCCCAGTATTGGTGAAGACAAAGAGTTTGCTGCATATTACATGTAACCTTCACCTCCGATACTTGAACAAATCCCTAGAAAACTTTCAAGTATATTTGGATATCTGTGCTGAATATGTTTACAACCAACCAACCTATAATGCATCTACTTTTCAGTGCATACCATTAAACATTACACCCCAACTTACTTTAGAGGCTCCATAGATGGTGAACATTGGTGTTGGCTGACAACAGGATGCAGAAGAAACATTCACAATTGCCCCTTTCTTCTTCTCTACCATGCCCGGCAGCACAATATGCACCATCATGTTAGCAGAAGCAATATTAATGTTGATCATGTCCCACAGCATATCCTCAGGCAGGTTGGTAAAATAGTCCGGGTAAGAATAAAACATTCCCACATTATTCACCAAAATGCCAATTTCTCTGTCTTTCAGAGCCTCCTTAATGGCTGGGTAAGGCTCACGCCCCTTGCTGAAGTCAGCTACTATGAAGTCTGTTTCCACTTTATAGGTTTCAGATATGCTTCTAGATACAGCCTCCAGCTTCGCTTTGTTTCGGCTGATTAAGATGATGTTGACACCACGTTTTGCCAGTTCTTCAGCATACGCCTTCCCAATACCGTCTGTGCTACCTGTAATAGAAAATAAAAAAACAAGGTGAAAATCAGAGCAGCCCTAGCCTTCTCTTTTGACAGTTCTTTCAATTATAGTTTTGTTCCCTTCTCTGAAGGTCACATGGCACTGAATGTAGCGATCTCAAAACCACAACAATAAAGATAATGTTGTCATAGAACCACAGAATCGTTAGTTCCCCTGATCCTCCTGATGGCCCTTCTTGTAGAGGGGCGTCACATTTGGTAACTTCTAGTCAGCTGGGACCTCTCCGGTTAGCTAGGACTGCTGAGAAATGATGGAAAGTGGCTCGGCGAGCACTTCCACCAGCTCCCTCAGTACCTACCCTTGGGTGGATCCCATCCAGCCTCATAGACTTTTGTGTGTCTAAGAGATGTAGCAGGTCGATAACCATTTCCCCTTGGATTACGGGGGCTTCATTCTGCTCCCCATCCCTATCTTCCAGCTCAGGGGGCTGGGGACCCCGAGAACAACTGGTCTTACTATTAAAGACTGAGGCAAAGAAAGCATTAAGTACCTCAGCCTTTTCCTCAGCCTTTGTCACTATGTTTTCCCCGGATCCAATAAAGGATGGAGATTCTCCTTAGACCTCCTTCTGTTGCTATTGTATTTATAGAGACACTTTATTGTCTTTTACAGCACTAGCCAGGTTAAGTTCTAGTTGGGTTTTGGCCCCTCTAATTTTCTCTCTGCATAACCTCATGACATCATTGTAGTCCTCATGAATTGCCTGCCCCTTCTTCCAAAGTTTATAAACTCTCCTTCTTTTCCTGAGTTCCAGCTAAAGCTCTCTGTTCAGCCAGGCCTGGTCTTCTTCCCTGCCAGCTTGTCTTGTAGCACATGGGGACAGCCAGCTCCTGTGCCCTTAAGATTTCCTTCTTGAAGAATGTCGAGCCTTCCTGGACTCCTGTGCCCTTCAGGACTGCCTCCCAAGGGACTCTGTCAACCAGGCTCCTAAATAGGACAAAGCCTGCTCTCCAGAAGTCCAAGGTGGCAGTTCTGCTGACCTCCCTCCTCGCTTCTCCAAGAATTGAAAACTATCATTTCGTGATTGCCAAGATGGCCTCCAGCCATCACATCACCCAGAAGTCCTTCTCTGTTCACAAACAGCAGGTCCAGCGGGGCACCTTCCCTAGTTAGCTCCCTTACCAGCTGGGTCAGGAAGTTATCCCCAGCATGCTCCAGGAACCTCCTAGGCTGTTCCCTCTCAGCTGCACTGTATTTCCAGCAGACGTCTGGTTAGTTAAGTCCCCCAAGAGAACAAGGGCTAGCGATTGTGAGACTTCTCCCAACTGCTTACAGAATATTTCACCTGCCTCTTCATCCTGGTTGGGCAGTCTATAACAGACTCCCACCATCATATCTGCCTTGCTGGCCTTCCTCCTGATTCTCACCCATAAACACTCGACCTTATCATCACCTTCATTAAGCTCTAATCAAAACACTCCCTAACATACAGGGTCACCCCACTGCCTCTCCTTCCTGGGCTATCCTTTCTGAAGAGTTTACAGCCATCCACTGCAGCACTCCAGTCATGTGCGTCATCCCACCATGTTTCTGTGACTGCCAGTAGAAACCTTCTGCAATCCCAACTCATAGAAGTTTTATATTTTCTATGACAACAACAGAGAGCTTGGAGAACCTTAATGAAAGGTAAGGATGTCACAGGCACATGACTTAAACCTTGCAGAAGAACCCGAGCACATGTGAAAAGCCCATAGCAAAAAAATAGGATCTTGTCTGCATCTCTCTCTGCGCTCATATGCATTTGGAGTGTACCTTGTAATTTTGGGGAAAAAATGTTCCGTCGTGCTTTCCCAGCGGTTAGTCAACACTGAGCTCACCCATCTCCCGAGGAAGTGAATTTAGTAAGGCACAGAACAACTGTCACTGCTCATGCTGATGAACTTGCAACCTGAGATAATGCAGGCCCAGCTTGTGACATAAAGCTCACCCAACAATATAAGCTAGCAAGTTTCACAGCATCGGCACAATATGCTATATAAACATAAGCAAATATACTGCTTCAGTCTCTTACCAGTGACCACGGCCCACTTTCCGTACCGCTTGACAAGATCAATCTCGCCGCCCAGCTTTGGAATTACATGCACCCTCAGCATGCTGTAAGTGTTGAACGCAAGAGAGACACACTTCCTGACCGCGTACCAAGCTCCAACTATAGCCAAGGCCTCTACGTAAAAACTGCAGGAGCGGCTGATCTCTCTGTACAGGAGGTAGAAACGATCCACTGCAGCCATGGTGATCACAAGCCTGGAAAAAAACCAAGAGAGACAGGGGCAATTACAATCGCCTCTTGGGCCACGTAAACTCTTCAGACTGAATGGATAACCTTTAAGACTCAGCACAGTGCAGTCTGAGCACCATTTTGATGCAGAAAAGCCATAAAAAAAGTTGTGTATCGCCTACCACCACCCTCACTGGTTTAGCTACTGTTTAGCCTTCGTTCAAGGGTTTAGCTATTAATCAGTTATACTGCAATGACACTGATCAACGATGCTGTAAATTTTAACAATTCAAATCCAAGCAGATAAGGGAAGCTCAACATGTAAAAACTAGTTTTTGGAAGATTAAGATCCATCTATAAAGGAGGCAGGGATAACGAGCAGGAGAGAGCTGAGCACACAACAAACAGCAGGCTCTCCCAAGCACAGAAGGCTACACGAGAGCCACAGCAAGCTGAGACAGACACGTAACTTTGGTCCCCGGTGCTACCCCAAAGCACTGACCCTTTCCCAGCAAACGCACCGCATCTGCGTGTCCTTACGGCTCGAAAATCCTTCGGCCACCGGCCGGTGCCCCGCATTAACGCTACACGGCACACCGGCTCTCACTAGAAAGCTTGCTCTGCCTCACGAGGTTTTTACTAGTGAGCAACTTTATGAAACAAGCACAAACCTCAACCGCCGCCTCCTCGGCAGCCCCCATCTACAGCCGCAGCCGGCACCGCCCGCCGCTGGCTTTAGTCCCGCACACACCACCCGCCCCTCGCCCAGCCACGCTACGGGCCTCAGGCCTCACCCCCCGACACGGACAGCAAGCTGGGGGCCCGGCCCACCACCTCCGCCCCGGCCCTGCGCTCCCTGCCCCGGCCCACCACCTCCGCCCCGGGCCCGCGCTTCCCGCCCCGGCCGGCTTGTACCAGAGGGACCCCTCGCCGCCGCTCACCGCCGGCCGCGGGGCCGGGCCCTCCCGGCGGCTCCCCCTGCCCGGCCCACCGCCGCCTGCGCCTGCGCGGGGCCGCCGGCAGCGGCCGCGGGGGCTTGTGGGGCCGCGCGCGGCGTCGCCATGGCGACGGCGGCGGTTGGGTCCGTTGGGAGAGCGGCCGGGGACCCCAGCAGCGGGCTTCGGGTCTCTCCGCTCCGTCCCCCGCCGTTTGCGTCTCCTGCTGACCCGGAGGTACCGCGGTGAGGACAGGAGCGGCCGCCCACCCCGTGCGCCGGGGCTTGGGTCCGAACAGCCGGCCCAGCCCAGGTCTCGGGTCAGGTAAAGGGAGGTTTAACGGGAGATACCATGGAGTGGTTGGGGTTGGAAGGGACCTTAAAGCCCACCCAGTGCCACCCCCTGCCCTGGGCAGGGACACCTCCCACCACACCACGTTGCTCCAAGCCCCGTCCAGCCTGGCCTTGAACCCCTCCAGGGATGGGGCAGCCACAGCTTCTCTGGGCAACCTGGGCCAGGGGCTCACCACCCTCACAGCAAACAATTTCTGCCTCAGATCTCACCTAAATCTCCCCTCTTCCAGTTTGAGGCCGTTACCCCGTGTCCTATCATTACACTCCCTGCTCCAGAGTCCCTCCCTATCCTTCCTGTAGGCCCCCTTTAGGGACTGGCAGGGGCTGGAAGGTCTCCCCGGAGCCTTCTCTTCTCCAGGCTGAACCCCCCCAGCTCTCTCAGCCTGTCCTCCCAGCAGAGGGGCTCCAGCCCTCCCAGCATCTCCGGGGCCTCCTCTGGCCCCGCTCCAACAGCTCCGTGTCCTTCTGCTGTTGGTGCCCCAGCGCTGGAGGCAGCACTGCAGGGGGGTCTCACAGAGCGGAGCAGAGGGGCAGAATCCCCCCCCTCGCGCTGCTGCCCACGCTGCTGGGGATGCAGCCCAGGCTGCGGGGGGGTTCTGGGCTGCCAGAGGACATTTCCGGGGCGTGTTGAGCTTCTCATCCACCGACACCCCCAAGTCCTTCTCCTCAGGGCTGCTCTCCAGCCATTCTCTGCCCAGCCTGGATTTGTGCTTGGGATATAGCAGTGTGCTCTAGAACATGAGTCTTGCCTAGAGAGCTCCCAGGTGACAGCAGCAAAACATGCAGGGCTGAAAGGTAAGGAGACTACAGCTCCTCTTGGGAGCCCACCGGGCTTGCAGTGAGGCAGGATGCAGGCTGTGCCTTGAACGGGCATGATCACCGCGTCCTCAGCGTGCCAGCTTCAAAAGGGGAAAAAGTGACTCCCCAGTGAATAGCCCCAGGTTGCTAGCTGTGAGCTGGCTTCATCATTTACTCATATGTTTTTTTAATCTGTAACAGGTTCTCCTACTAAGGCCTTTACACATTTTGACTGGAAGTTGGATTGGAAGTCAAATACCAACTTGGATGATGTTTGTCTAAATCACATATCTTAAAATGCAACCACAAAATGGAGACTCAGGCAAAGGCCTTGGAGGGGAGGTTACTGTGCAGGAGGTGTCAGGAGAGTCTGTGAATGACACCAGTAACAAAGCTACCCAAACACAAAATGAAGGCAGTTCTGTCAACACAGGTGAGCCCTTCCAGCTGTCTCCCTTGGGTGAATTTAGGGAACTTTAGTGAACATAAAGTCTAGAAACCAAGTCTGTCGTTACTCCCCTGGATACAGTATGAATTTATTGTTTCTCCCACTGAAGTCACTGAAAGTCTTGCCATAACTGAAGATTACTCAATTGCTATCTTCTTGTGCTTTTTTATGGTTTTCTTTTCTGTTTCATTTTCTTCTTGCTGGAGAGATACTTTTTCCCGTGTTGTAATCATACAGCTAGCGTGACCTCTAAATGTTTTAATTACAATCGTATTTAAATGAGCTGGTACAATCATTTTGTTTGTACTGTCTCTTTTTAAGTGTACAGACTAGAAGCGCAACTAGAAGGTCCAGAACAAGAATCTGAAGAGAAGAGTATTGAAAATGCAAGTAATCAAAGGCAGTCTAAAGACAGCTTGGAGTATAGCACTGGAGACCCCTTCCAACGAATGCAAAAGGGTAAATTTGTAGAGGATCTAGACTAACAAACAGTGCTGGAGATGACTCATACACCATTACTGTAGTCTCTTTACATGGAAAGTTAGTAGTCTTGTTAAACTCAAATTATTGTTAATTAAATGTAATCTATAGTAGCTGTCTAAGACCATAACAACATTGGTGCCAGTACTTTATTGTCACTGTATGTTATAATAATCTTAAGACTGGTGGGTACTACCCGACTTCCAGATCTAAAAAAAAATATGCAAATTTCAACAATTTATTTTGCTACTAATTTTACTACTTTGCCTTCTAAAAAAGTTGATCCTTTCCATAAAAATGCCAGCAACGCTTCCTTCTTGAAATTCATATTCAAACGCTCTTCAATATTTCTCTAAGGTAATTGCCAACGTGATACTTTTTCCCCACCCATGCTGTTAAACTGCAGCTTGTTTTCTCATTTACAAAGATGTTAAAACTCAAGAGAAGGCCATCAACTGTATGTCCAGAGCAGATCAACAGAATGAACAAAAATCAGATGGTGATCACAAATCGGTAACCAGCTCATTCAGTCAAAGGACAGAAGTAAAGAGCGGCTGTGTAAGGTAACACATTGTTTGTTGATGTTTTCTATTTAAATCTTGGCATCACTGAAGTCAATGGGAGTTTTGCTACTCTACATGCTAATGTTAATTCAGGAGAATAATTTTGAAGATGAACTTGAGAATAATTGATAAATCAGAAATATTGGTGATATTTCCAGCATCCGTTCAGCCTTTTTTTTTTATGTCCGCGGTAGCAAACTACATTCTAACTACCTGATGTAGTCTATTTTATGGATCTGGAGAAAATTGTGCAAATGCTTGTGGTTGTCTTTTGTCAGTAGAATTGACCGTTTTTCAGCATCGGTTCAGAGAATGCATTGTATTAATTCATCACAATGTAAATATTACAGTTGCCAAGATAATTTTTAGCAGAGGAAATCCGGAGGTACTTCAGATGGGTACCAATAAGACACAACTCCTTTGTAAGATCTGGCTATGATTTTTGGTCCAGCCTAACCGGCATATGCTGCAATGGCTGTTAATTAATATGAAATGAGATTATGTTATTGGGGAGTTATGAAATGGGATTATCCTCGTGTTATCTCTGATTAAGCACGTTGCAAGCAAATAATAAAATTAAACCCCATATCTGGTACTATTTAATAACTTTGTTGAAATCTGGTCACGTGGGCTTGTAATGGAGTGATATATAAGGAACAATGAATATTTACCCTCCATTCCTGTACCTGCGTGTTGGTGAAAATTCGCAAAGTTTACGTTGCTGCTACCGTTAACATAGCTGTGCTATTGGAGACAGTTACAGTCCTTCAAGGTCAAGGGAAAGCCTCTCACTGAGTTATCAGGAGGTAGGTTGGACTGTGCTTACCCAGAAAACTTCATTCTCCTGGGGTAATCAGCCTGGCACGCTTCAGAATTAAGTTCTTATGAAGAATGATGGCAGAGAGCAATAACTGCACATAAGATAGCGTTTTGAAGGAAAACATTTTATGATCCTATAAATTGCCCAAGGATGCTAATAATTTGATTAAACGCCACTATAAATAGCACAATGAAAAACAATGGGATATACTGCACGTAGCTAGCGTACGATAATGTAGCTGGGCTGACAGCACAAGAAAACAGAAAAAAGATTTTGCTCACAGTTTATAAATCTTTCATTCCTTCAGAGATTTATGTCAGGCATACAGGGCAGTTGCAGGCTGACAAACGTATTTCACATTGCCCCAGGAACTCTATTGACTAATTGACTATTACAGTTTTGTTCTTCAACAATACTGAGATTTTTAGTGTAGTAAGTAAATAAATCTAAAAGCAAATTCATTATGATAGGTTTAACTTTCATTGAAGTTAAAGTTGAAGTTTCATTTTAACTTTCATTAACTGCCTTTACTCAAGTTTTTTTGTTATTTTCAAAATATCTTCATGCCAAGAAAATCTTAGTGTTACAGACCTTAGGCCTAAAAATACTTATGACCACAAACGCAAAGTTCAATTTGTTAAGATGAAATTTAGAAGCAGAAGGTAATTTTGGATCATTTAACATTATACTTTAAGTGAGGGATATTTACTAGACATTTGATTCTGGAATTTTGTTTTACAGAATCTAATCTTTCTAAGCAGGAAGATACAGGTATTTTCGGCTTTGGAATGTTTTTGCTAAGTGTTTTCTTGATGGGTTCCCAAGTTTCTTGTCTGTAATGTTACTAAATTTTATGTAGCCCTGAACACCTTGCCTCCAAAATGAATGTCCTCTCCTGTCAATGTCCTGTCATTTCTTGCAAAGTCCCTGCTTGGGGACTACCAGCTCTATGAAACTGTTGACCCAGTGCTGGCACAGAGTCCCACATAATGGTATAAGTCACCCCATCAGCGGCTCTTTGCTGCAATCCATTTCTGTTTGCAGAGTTTTCAGGCCACCCATGTACTTTCTGATGGCTTCGGGGCTTTGCTGTCCAGCTGACTGCCCTGTGCAGCTGTGGCCTCGTTTGGCCACTGTTGGCTGCCAGCCCAAGTGCTTTGCCCCTGCACCTCTGCTGTTTCACGCTGTAGCTCTCTGCCCAGTGCCTCTTGCTGAGTCCTCTGTCTCAGTGCTATTCCAGAGTCGGCATTTCATTAAAACGTTAGGTTGATAACTGTTGATTTTTCTAGTCTGAGAAAAATGTTGCGTATTGGCTATGCCACCAAAGGTCCTGCACCAAAGCAGCAAGGATTGGAGCAAAGAACTGGAGAGGAAGGAACCAGAATCTAACATAGAACCATGCTGCTCTTTTCCAAGAAGATGGACTCTCTAGTTCCCTACCCGCTTTCCTACGTACTCTCTGGTTTTTAGCAGAAGAGCCTGGTAACTCACTTCCAACAGGTAGAAATGGAAAACCACTCTAAAAAACTACTACTGCTTTTTTATTTGGAGTATAGCCTTGAAAGCTGTAGCTATTTCTCTTGCATAAAAGAGCTATTAATGATGTTGCGTTGAAATCTGTTAAAAAACACAAAGATTTCAGAATGTGCACTGAAATGCATTTTTTGTTTTGCTTCTGCTTCCCGTTATTATTTTAGAATGACAAAAAAGATTCTGCGAGAAATCTGTAAACAGCAGAAATTATACTTGACCCCATACTTAAATGATACACTTTACTTACATTATAAAGGTAAGATGTGGATGTGACTGTTTAGATTTATCATTCTAAGTGGTATTTTAGCTCAGCATCTATTTTACGTCTCACCGAAGTAAGGTATCTAATCATTCTTTTAAATTAGAAACATAATTTAATTTTACATACATTAGTGCAATTGTGAAACCAAATGAGTCAACATGAAGGTAGAAAAGTGAACTGATTATAGACCTAATTCACATTGTGGAGTCTTTCAAAGGATCAATAGGAATCAAGGGAAACTTTTTTTTTTTCTCCCCAAAACATTAGCTTCTAAGAAATGTCTTAAAATACTGGTCTAGGTTGCATTCAGAGGAAAATACTTGTATTTCTCAAATGTGTTTTTATAAAGAAGCTGTTTTCCAGCTTTGGGGACTTTTTACTGCCAAATAAAAATGGTCAGGAAGGAAACAAACAGTAAAGACTCGCCGCATGTTCTCAAATGCTACTGAAAGTAAAAGAAGTTGCTAGAATGAACACGGATTGTCCTCTTATGATCTTTGAGCAGGTTTTTGGATGATACGGTTAGCTGGTTCAGGTTAGCATAAGAATTGTTTTAAATAAATAGCACATGCTAAATCTACCTTCTACCTTTGGCCTTGGTTTTGCTATTTTCTCAATATGTACGAGGTATAGACCAGAACAGGTACCTATATGGTTTTGCCCTTTATGAGCCAGGTACTGTACCATTAATTCAGTGGAAATATTGGCAGCAACTTGAGTACAAGTGTTCTCACAGGCTCTTTTCAGTAGCAGTGGTTTAATGAAATTTACTCTTCCAAAGACTTGTTTTCAGCCAATGCAATTTAATTTTAAAACATCTTTTTCTGCAGGATTTGACCGCCTGGAAAATCTTGAAGAGTATACTGGATTGAAGTGTTTATGGCTGGAATGCAATGGCTTAACGAAAATTGAGAATTTGGAGGCTCTGACAGAGTTGCGTTGCCTCTACTTGCAACTCAATTTGATTAGCAAAATTGAAAACCTTGAACCCTTACAAAAGCTGGATTCCCTCAATATCAGTAACAACTACGTTAAGACCATTGAGAATCTCTGTAAGAACTGTTGGTGCAACATGGTTTAACCTATAATGAGTCCATATTCCTAAGCTTTGACTAAGTTAAGCTATTATTAGTGGCAGTAGTTGCAACGGGTTTTTTAATTCATGTTAGACTTTTGCACAATCTCCCATACCAAAGTCCACAAGGCTTCTGATGAAGAGTTAAACCTATGTATTTTGCAATAGGTGAGAATACAGAAAAGACATAGTAATTACTTTCACGTGATACCTAGGACAATTAAGTAGTTTTTCCTCACTTCTTAATACCATCTCAGTACTTACCTGCATTGCAGACAGGCTGACAATCCAGTTTTCAGCATTCACTTTGCAGTCAAGATGCGCTTTGGCAGTTACAGACATGATTACGAAATCTTTTATGTCTGTTAAAGGATTTATTCCATCTTCAGCAGAAAATAAAAAAGAATTCCTCTACATTATCAATTGTAGATGTTAGATGTAGAACTCTGTAGTACAATACTCTTGTATTCCAAGTCACCCACCCTCAATAAATTATACCGGTCCATCTTCCTTGGGAATACAAGCTCTTGCTTTTGTGTAACTGACTAGTTTGAAAAGTGAATTAAAAACAACCACCATCGTAAAACCAAAGAACTATTTTTCCTGGGGTGAAGAAAGCAGCTTTGGAGCCCTAGCCAAAACATACATAGAGTAGAATAAAAAATTTAGGCAAAAAGCTCCCAATTCAATAGAAACAATTATTTTGACAATGCAGTTTTCTACTTGCTCCAGAAAATCCTCCGTGAAGCAACGACTCTTACCTTTCCCCTCGTTGTCCGACAGCTTGTCTGAAAGTCCTGCAGACTCTACAGATCGCTCACAATAAGTTACAAGCGGTGGAAGACATACAGCACTTGCAAGAGTGTCTGAGTATTTCTGTCCTCGATCTTTCCCACAACAATCTAAGTGATCCAAATGTTATAACTATTCTGGAGACCATGCCTAATTTGGTAAGCTGAATATAGCTGGGGGTTTGTATCATGTAGGTGGGTGAATCCCATTAAATGGTTTTGTCGCGTGGTCCAGGGCACAATAGGTATCGGTCTAAAAGAAATGTTATTAAACATTATTTGTTTGGGTTTTTTTTCTAGATTACCTGTAACACCCAGGATGTTTTATTCACTTCTTGGTTTTGAAATGATAGGGAAAGAGCATATCCAGATTGGGGTATTTTTTGCTGCTTGACTTTAAAAATTGTTTCCCTTGTTTCTCTAGCGTGTGCTGAATTTGATGGGAAACCAAGTGATAAAGAAAATTGCTAATTATAGAAAAACACTTATTGTTCGACTAAAACAACTGACATACCTGGATGACAGACCAGTTTTCCCAAAGGACAGGTAAGAAACAGAGGCATCATCTTTACCTTTACACAGTACTAAAGCTCAAATGCTAATGAGCACTCACCCATGTTTTGTCACAGAAGAAAAGGAAGATTGACTGGTATAATTTATTGAGGGTGGGTGACTTGGAATACAAGAGTATTGTACTACAGAGTTCTACATCTAACATACCTAGGAAAAAAACCATCTATTTTTTAACATGAGAATTAATTCTTGAACAGAGTTGTTTTACGCTAAGTCTGTAGACCAGGGGCAAATCGTGATTTCAACAGAAGCTGAACGAGCGTCTGGAAAAGCAGAGCCAAGATGAGCACTCCTGGCAGATCTCTGGTGGTGTAGTCACCTGCATTTGGATATCTTGGTTCTTTTGTTGCAGTTCTGCGTAAAAGATACGATACATGTGCATCCCTGTTGTGTAAGGGATTGTCATTGATGTATGCTTTTTTTTTTTTAACCCTTGCAGCTATTTTATGCTGTTGCAAGCTATTTTAAATTTCTCTTTTATTACAAAGATGGGGTTTTATAGCTATATTACGGTGAGCTTTTGTGTTTTCATTAGAGCCTGTGCAGAAGCCTGGGCTGTTGGAGGGCTTGAAGCTGAGAAAGCAGAAAGGGAAAAATGGGAAACCAGAGAGAGAAAAAAAATCCAAGATAGTATCGATGCTTTAGCAGCAATCAGGCAAAAAGCAGAGGAAAAGAAAAGACAAAAGTCTGTGGAAGAAAGAGATGAAAGTGCAAAACGTGGAAATGGAGGTGCAACAGACATCCTAGAAGGTTTGTTGTTACTGTTTTGAAAGATGGCTGTGTCTGCTTCAATTTGAATGTTTAAAATAAATGAATAGTTCCCGAATGTTCAGAAGCAGGCTGATGCGATTTTTGGAATATGTTTATGAATCTTCTTTTCCCATACTAAGTACTTTATTAATCTTATTGTATCTTAGATTAACGACAATGATTTTAAGCAATCATCTCCCTTCTCACTGCTGATGAAACAGAAAAACAAAAAACTACTTTTTGTCCCAGCATTTCAAGCTCTTGTGCCCTTTAGCAGAGCAACCAGATGCTGGTCAGGGTTCCAGCAGGCGTTCATGGGTGGAGGCAAGCAATTACACCCCAGCCGTGATACTTCCCCAAGATGCAGAACAGGGCTGGCTTCAGTAGGCATGTGGGCTCCAGTAAGTCCCAGTGCTAACCGCCTCACCAGTCCCCATCCAGGCACCTCTCCGCCGCTGCGTTCACCAACAGTAAGAGCTTCAGCCTAGAGCCGGCAGCAGTGGTAACACAGGCAGTAAAAAGGTCTTTAATGATTTGCTTCACTTACTGCCCTTTTTTATGCCACAAATTCTCCAGTCACATTATTCGGGGAGGCATACATTTACTGCCAGTAATAGGTCCCAACCTCACCTTTCTAGAGAAGTATGTGTGTTTCAGGATAAATAGGATTGAAGGCAAATAAGGCAGTGCTGCAGTGCAGAGTAACTGCAGCATTTGTCACTGATCCATCAAAATGCTTAAACATATACTTAAATATGTAGTCACTTGTGAGTCTTCTCAAAGTTATCTATAGATGCCAGACGATTATTTACTATAGTGTTTTCCCTCGATGAGTTTTTTTGCTTGGGAACTGTGTTTGCTGGGGAGTTGGGACGGGGAAACCCACAACATTGCTGCGGTCTTGGGAGGACTGCCGGCTGATCCATGAATAGCTGCTCAAAGTAGGAGCTTCTGATGCATATTTTAGGCCAAACTATTAAGATCACATAGTAAAGTTTGGATATTTAGAATGAGTAACTCAGCAGCTGTAATGAACATGTTTCTTCTGTACTAGCACCGACAAATTCATATGACAGTGATGGAAATTCTAATGCATCAGAGACTTCAAATATAGCAGAAAAGGAAGAAACTCAAGAGAAGAATGAGAAACTTAGAAATGAAAATTTTGATGCTCGTGATGAAGTGACAACACTTCTACCAAATAGGGAAGATGACACAGATTTCCCATCTGGAAATATTCCTGCTAGGATTCAAGAGGATGCACAAGAATCAGACTCTTACAAATACTCAAACTTCAACAAGATGACAGACGGTAATGTACACAGCGAAGAATCAAACCAAACTGAGGAAGCAGAGACGATGAGCCGAGCTCTGTCTTAGTGTAGCACCGCCTCTGCCGTGATTCAGTCCAACTGATTCATAGATAAGAACTTCGCATTAGATTTCCACAGTGACTACTTGAAAATCAAGTAATACTGGATAAAATATTCTTTAAATACAACAAACAAAAAAAATGTGGAGGGCTTAACCTGCAACTTCTGCTACTTAAAGTGGAATTCCACTTCTCCTACGTCCCAGGTTTAGCGCCAGGACAGGAGAGCTTACAGGCTTCCATTGCTCCCCCAGAAACTGTGGGGTCTGTCTGCCAGCAGAAGCTGGACGTCACTCTAGAGGTGGTTTTTGTGCCTTCACAGGTGGAAGAATGCTTTTGTAGATTTGTGAAATATGTTATCGCAAAATGCAAATACTAATGTATACAATGTAAGGGAGACCAAGAATATGATGGAAAGCTGTGAATTCTGCAGTGGTAGCCGGGTCCCCAGCAGTTTGGTTCTGCAGTGCTTGCTGTTGCCATATAGAAAGTCTTTTATTCAGTTAGTTCTCTGCATCTGACTACTGTTTATTCTATAGATCTAGCAAGAGACAAGGCAGTTACTGAAAAGGCCATGCTTCCGGAACTGGATGAATATGCTGAAATTGAACAGATCAAAATGGAGACACCGGAGAAACTTTATCTTGACGTATGTATTGGATTCAGATTTTGGGAAGGTCAGGGTGGGTATTGTCTGCTCCCAAATGAATTCTTGTAACATCCTGGCTAATAAAACTATATGGCCAGGTTTCTAAAAATGGTCTACTATTAGGAAAAGTAAAAGGAAAGAAAGAAAAAAACCCCAAAAGTAAAGTTGTAGGGGTATTTCTTCTCTCCAGTGCAGCACGTTTAAAGAATTTACCACTGCTTCCAAAGTTTATTTTGTCCTTTGGCCATAAATCACCTGAAGTTGACCTTCTATCTCTGTGATATCTCAGAGGGCTCTCATTTAAAAAACAGAAATCACAACAAAAAGAATCTAATGGATACATGCGTCCTCATAGGCAAAACTCAAATGAAATATGCAGCTAAAAATGTGAACTGTTGCAGAAAAAGTATAAGGAAGAAATAGCCACCCAGTCACTGTAAATGTTAGCTAGCAGCATCAGATATTATAAATTCATTCTCAAAATAGAACTTTTAGGAATATTTCCAGGAAAAGCAGAACGTGCATTATTCAGGTATATAATTAGCAATTTATATATTTAATACAGTCTTTATTATCTAAGATTTCTATCTATTGATGCAAACATTTAAACATGTTTAACCACATTTAACCATGAGGAGGACATGGGTAATGGCAGTGAAAAATACAGCAAATACATGGCACCGCAGCACGCTCCTTTGCTCAAACTTGAACGCAGTCCAAAAGGAACTCTTCAGCATACGTGCATGGACTGGCTTTTCACACATAAAAAGTGTGACTATTCTAATTCTACAGAAGCAAAAACCAAACCCAAATCACACGCTAATACACATTTCAGTGTTCTATGCTACTTCCTTCTCCAAATGACACTTAGTAATGGAAAGAGCTTCTCCCAACACCCTCCAATACTTACGCTATTGCAGATTTTCCAAGGAGGCTTAGCGCTGACATAGCAGGGAACAGCCGTGACGATGCCAATGGAGAGAAGCTCTGGAGCAGCACTGTCCTCTTTATTCACATCCTGGAGTCCGTAGATACCCTCAGTAGTAATATAAGGGAGAAAAGTGGAGGAGGATTTGTAATGCGGTGGTTATGACATCCCTCTATCAAGCAGAAACAAGCCCATGTTGCTGCACATGCCTGGGTGGTGTTTGAACTACATTCTCTGTACCTAAACTAGGATCACTTTTAGCAAGCGATTTTGGATTGATCTGCAAATGCGCCCTGCTGATTGGAACAAGACTGACAGCTTTCCTGTTGACATCAGATTCCACCCATTAGCATTAGTCTCAAATCTTCATTTGTACATTTCTAATGCTATTCTTACAAACCTGTGTGCCTTCAGAGTCCCTTTTCCCACTGATGAATCATCTTGTGCTTGTCCTCAGGAACTGCCCGATTTAGAAGATATAGATGTAAGTGAATTTCCCCCAGAAGAGGAAATCTTTGCTCAAAAGGTAAGATTCTTATTAATTCTAGTGATGAAGCTTGCCTAAACACATTTACAAATGTTTTGCAAAATGAGGATAATCATCTAAGTTGTGACATGCTGTTTTGGGAAATACAATCGGTTATGCACTTATAAACTAAAATGGATGTTTCAGCGGATCTTCTCTATCCACTTGTAACTCCTTTTTTAATTTGATTTTTTATATTATTGCATTGCAAAAATAGGAGAATGAAAAACCTAAGATCAAGCAATGCAGCAGTTAAATAAGATTAATTTCTTAGTAGCATGTAGTGTTTTAATGAAGATTGCTCTTAAAATGTACTTTACCAGTACTAATACGCTGCAAAGGACTGAATAGATAGTACAAATCACCTACTGCTGAATAAAATCAGACTTTTCAACTGAAAACACAGGGAGATTGAAACTCCTCTGCTCCACCTGGGGCTGGCCAGATACAGGCCCACACCAGTGTTGTGCTCGGACTGATCTGCTAGGCAAAAACCTAGAAGCAGAAACAAGAGGAAAAAGAAAACGACAGAGATTAAAAGCCTGGCTCCAATTCTAGTGCTGATGTAGACTCCTCCTTGCCTTGCTGGAGCCAGAGACTGATGCAGTACGTGTTTTCACAAGTCCCTCCAAGATAACGCAAACCTTTCCTACAGTCAGTGTAAGGCCTGGGATTTATTCACTCTTTTGGCCACAGACTCCTAACAGCGTTGCAAAATGCCTTGGCCAGCAAAGCCTACAATTAAGATAAGGGAACAAAGAGGATTATTGAAGGAGTATGTGTTAGCAGCTCTCACACTCGAAAGGGTGTTCAGTTCTTAACAAGACAAAGAAGCCCACGCATTGCTGAAATTCGTCTGCTTTTTATGAACTGGTAATAGTCTATGATCAGTTCGTCGCTGGTGCCTGAGAAATAGTTAACCCGAGATTTGTCCACAAAGAAGCAGAGCTATGGGTATGAAGCACGTCCCATACCTTTTGGGAGAACAGCACAGCAAAGCCGACAGCTGTTACGTGGAGCCAGGAGATAGTTACCCACCTTTTTGCTTTTACATCTAGAGTAACATATTTTCAATTGTTTTCTACCTTTATGGCAGGAATGTCACCCAAAGATTGAAATAATTTCTGAAATGACAAATGACAGCGATTCTGCATTAGAGGAAAACAATAAAAGCATGTTTGAGAATTCAGTAGGAGAAGAAATTTCAACAGCAATTTTTTCAAATGTGCGTAAGATACATAAAGAGCATGAAAAGGAGCACTTAAGACCCCTTGTTGAAAGCTTCGTCACAGAGCCTGCTAATCCACACAGATACCTGGAGATCGTACATAGACAAGCAACCCCCTCAAAACCCTTGATACAAGAGGTTGTCACTGAACCCGAGGGTAATCTGCTGTTGTCACCCGTCTGCGATCGACCAGGTGGCTCAAGCCCATGGGAAGGGGACGGTAAGATTACAGTGACATAATTAACCACAGAGGAAAAGGTGGGTGGCACATTCACAGTGACAGTTCAGCTCTTGTTGAAAACATTTTTGATCCACTTTTAGTTAACAATCACCTCTTCCTTTTATTTATGTGGGAACGCTAATAAATTAGGAATTAAAATGCTATTTTCTGTTTTTCCATACAGAAGTTCTTGCTGAGTTTTATTTAAATGGTTTTTAAAGATTGGGCTCTACATTTCTTTTTCCAGTATTAAAGACCACCGGTGAGTTTCATTTGCCTTTTGCCTTCATGCTTTAACAGGGAAAGGCAGTGATGGGGAAATGGTGTGCCTGGCCGAGGGCGAAGGACGGCCTCACGAAGCACAAGGTGAGAAGGACCCTGAGAGCGAATTAGATTAAAAAAAATACAGACCTAATCCGGAGCACAGTGCCTGGCTGATTGCATGCGGTTATGCTCAAAATGCGGAGTTCAGCGCCGGGACCCTTAGTTAAAGCTGACGTAACACTTACTGAGGTATAAAAACCCACCACCTTCAGGCGGGGGGAGGCTGCTGTGGCCTCCAGCATCCCCCCCTGAGGGCAGAGCCTGTGGCTGCGTCAGCGTGAGAAGAGCCCGCAGCCCTCTGTGACCCGCAGGGAGCCAGCGCCCGTGGCCCCACTGCCAAACCTGCCGGGGGTCCCTCGGCTCCAAGCTCTTCGGGGCAGCTAGCAGCGTTCGCTGCCTTTGAAAGCGAGGGCACTACTGTTTTAACGTTAAATTCCACTCTCTCATGTCATTTTTCCCCTTGCATCCTTCTAGAAATTACTCAGTTAAATGTTTATATCTTTGGGTTTCATTACGTACATAATGAAATGTAGTTTCAGTCCATAATGCAACATGTTTCTGTCATTTGGGCTAAATAAAGATTCTACCTGTAGCCAAATATATTTTAACTTGTATCATCTCCTTACAAATGTATGGCATATCAGACAGACTTCAACGACAAATGGAGATTGCTTCTTAAGAGGGTATTTTACAGATCTGATATTCATAGACATTATGATTGTTTATGCAAAAATAGATGCAGAAATAGTGTCCGTGCACGGAAAACACAGTTTTACCTTTCAGGGCAGTCTGTGATGAAACATAAACTTAGCTCTGCCATTTTCATCCTTTTTCCTTGTGAGAAGTGTCTCAGGATCTCGATTTCGAATATAACAGAAAACTAAATTGGTCAGTAGTGGCAGAAAGACAGCCTTGGCGTAACAAGCTGCCCAAAGGAATTCTTCCATTGGCTTCTCGTTTACATCGCAGCGGTATCTTGTGCCAAAGTGAAACAGAAGATAACAGCAGGGATGCCCCAGCTGGGTTCTCTCTTCTTCCCTTTCCCCTTCCCCGGGCCTTCTCCCCTTTCTGAGCTGGAGAATAAAACGAGGCGGTGGAGGCTGCTGGAGAGCAGCCCTTCCTCTGCGACACCGCAAAAAGGGTTGGGGGAAACGGACAACTCTTGGCCAATTCTGCCGAGGCTTTAACGGCTCTCATTCGCTTCACACGGATGCGGCTGTGCTAGGCAGGCAGAAAACAATTGTACGCTGCTTAAGCGCCACATAAAAGCATCGGCCTCATCGGCGACGGCTGATGCTGTTTTTGTGGCATAGCCACCCAGCGCAGTGGCAGCAGCAGAAGGCAGGCTTTAGGTGACCTCGCCCCACTAATCATACCCAAATTTAGGTGGATGTCTTTTTTCATATTTCTATAAATCTCTAATAATTTGTAATAAATAAAATTGCACCGGCCCCGTACGTGTGCACATTTAAAGAAAAAAAAATTACTAGGGACTTGTTGAAAAGCTGTATTTCCAATTAGCTGGGTTTAGGTGCCATCTGGTGGTAAAAGAACCCGTCCTAACTAGAATGCAAAATCATCGTAAGAGCTCTCAGGGGAAACAACACGATTGCTTTAAACTCCAGCCACCGTCCGTGAGTGAAAACACACTGGTAAAACCCTTGGCCTCCAGGACAGAGCAGGAGCAAATTTAAAAAAGTAATTCTAAGAGTGAAGTTTGAGCTCTATTGTCACTAAAAGCAAGAAAAAAAAAAAGATTAAAAAAAAGTGAGTCAAGAACTATCGATTCTTTGACTCTGATCCTGACGGTACCTGACATCCTCACACCGCCCAGCGTTTCAGTTTGAAGACCTCGGCTGCTGCCTGAGCTGTGTTTAATCGCCCCATTTTACAGGCCAGATCTCTGCCGTTTAGCGGCGCTGAGCACAGCCACCAGTGGCACCCGCGTTATCTCACTGGGGCATCTTCCTGGGGGCTCTTCACTTGAGCAGGACTTGGGAAGGAGGGAAAGAGAAAGGGGTAGGCGAAAGTAGTGAGAGGAATGCCAGAGCAGGACTAAATGAGAAAAAAGAAACGTATTTAATTAGTGTTTTCTGTAAAACTTTACAAATGTACAGCATAGTGCAAAAAACGCAGTGTCAGCACATCACCTTCAAGTAAAATTAACAATGTAAAAAGCCAAGGAACGCAAGCTTGCTTCCTCCCAGGAGCGGCTCCCGAATACTGTTCCTGCCGGTTCCTCTCTCACCGTCAAGCTCCAATCTCATGGTTACAGCAGAGCAAAAAGCCTAAAGGAAAACCCAAGAACCATCCCAAGCGGCTGCGCGCAGCGGGGGCGATCTGCTGCCGGCACGAGAAAAACTGGCGCAGCCTGAGAAGACGGTGCCAGGCATCCTGGGTGGTTGAGCTGCACTTTTGTCTGCTTGCAAGGAGCTCTGCTGGGATGGCTCGTTCTTCAACCCCAACGAGACAATCCAGGAGGACACCGAAGCGTATGTTTGACCCCGAGCGCGTGACAGGCTTCATGAAAACACGGGAAAGCTACTCAGGAGCTTGAAGTTAGGCATGTGCTTAAAGACCTTATTGGATCGATACATTCAGTGTTAACGAGAAGGCAATCTCGCGTGTGAAGGTTCAGAGAAGGATGCAAATCTTCAAGGGGGATAACACACGTGTTGTCAGGTGATAGCAGACAGTTTTCAGTTACCCAGGAGAAAAGAGGGAAAGAGAGTGCAACTCAATGACTTCCCATCGCTGGAAATGACAAAATACAGTGGGAAATGGGCTGATCTGGGTGGACTTTCTAATCACAAATCCATCAAAAAGGAAAACCTTGTCCATGACACACTCAAGCACATCATCTAAATACCAGGCCAATGGGGGCTGCCAGAATTTTCCCCTCAGTCCTGAACACAAAACCAGCGTCTGGCATTAATTCCGAAGCGCTCCCAACCTCGCTTCTGCAAAGACGGCGCCACCAAGGCGGTGACGGAGCTGCCAGCACACAGTGGTCGGCTGGAAAAAAAATGTGCTCAAAAGCAAATGTTTCTGAACTAAGCCATATGTTCACGTGCTGAAAGATGGATGGAGGGAAGGGCTGTGACAGGAAGGTCCATCTGAAACACGCTCATCTTATTAAGGAGAATCTGAGCCTGCATTCCTCCGATCCATTGGCTACCTTTTGGGTTGGATGCTGCTTGAGCATTCAAGATGCTCAGAAATATGGTTTAGAACCAAGAATCGTCACAGCGATGGAAGCAGGCAGAGAATTTCTTCAAATGGTACTGGCCCGGCTTATACCCCTTGTCGAAGCCCGCGGGAGCCCTGAGTTTGAATTTCCTGGGTCTGCCTTACTGCATTTGGGTAGCTTTCCTAAGGAAAAGGAACTCAATTAGAGGATACTGAGATAAATAATACGTTCTCATTAGAACTACAGCATAAAAAAACAAAGCTCTGCTTTGTTGAGAAACTCAGTTGTCAGAAACCACAGGGAAGAGGAAGATTAATTCAGCCTTTGGGGGCCGGTCTCAGATGCACAAAGGACAGAAGAAAAATTGGTGGGACGCGGTGGACTAACCCTTCTGCCTCTCTCCTACACCGAGCAGCCGAGGGGCCTTCTAAAAAGGGGATCCCATCAATCAGACTGGTTTGTCAGATTTCATACATCAATAAACCAACAGGCACGTCTTCAGGGGAAGTAGAGCAGGTCAAGGAAAAAAAAAAAAAATCATTGGACTGGACATGGAATACTTAGCCAGCAGCAAAGCCCAGAGCGCGCTCTCGGTCCTCCCCGCAAATGGAAAATTGTACCTGCAGAAGAGTCTATCCCTTTATTTTTTTATTTTTATTTAAGTATGGAGTGCCTTGCCCTTATGTTAGAGAAAATAAATTGGGAAAAAAACCCCCACAACAATGAACAAACCCTCTCAATTTGGCATGGGATGTTTTGGGGTCTGTGATGGTCTGCAGCTCCCCTAGGAGCCAGAGACATGTTCTGAGAGCCGTCACTCTGAGAACAATCTTCTGCACACTCTGAGGGATCTTCATTTTCCTGCTCACCCCAGGAGGATAAGGGAGAGGCACAAGTACATCCCAACAACACCAGAAAATGGATAATAGAATATTTTTAGAGCATTGGACTAGCATAAAGAACTATTTTCCTATTTAACAAACAGCATCCAGAAGGGTCAGGCATCTCAGCTAATCTGTGATGCCCTCATTAAAATCCAACAGTTTGACATCGCAGACACTAGCCAGGACCACTTTATTTTATGAAGTCCCTGATGTACTTTCAAGCTACTCTTCTCTTAAATTTTACTAGAAGATTTGAAATTTCTAACAGCATTTTCAAGAAAAAAAAGCCATCCTGCCAAGTTCTCACTCCCCATAGGAGCAAGCACCAGGAGCAGCATTCTGTTTTAAAATTGTTACCCTGGACAAACACCGAAATCCAGGTGCTGGGAGGGTCATGCAACAGCTACTGACCATTTCCATCTACTCAAAAAGAAAGGGCACAAAAAGAAACTCTCTTGGGGGTTTCTGAGTCACGTTTGTTTCTTTACATTCAAACCTGCGGATGCTTGGATGGGTGGGAGAGAGACGTCGTTCTTGGAAGCTGAATCACTGGTTGTTGTCAGTTGAAGAGCTCAGGTTTAACGGGATATCCCCTTGGACACCCACAGAGGACAGGTAGGAAGCCATATTTTCAGATGGAACATAAAGCGATGAACTTTCAGGCAAGCTGATGAGGTCGTTGCCAAAGATGGACTGACGATCGACAAGGAACTGCTGGGCGCTTTCCAGAATGACATCTTTCCCTAGGAATGCAAACGGACAACAGAAAGCTCAGTTTCTGGAAGGCAAGTTACCGGACTTTACGTGTGTAGAACTGAAGAGTGGCAAATTCCCATGGCAACAGGAGGTGAGGGGCCTCATTCCAGGCAAAAACTGCTTGGAAACACTTGAGTCAAACTCGGGCTCACTCAAAAGCCCGTTACAACCGACCGGAGTCTCTGCAGGTGCCAAGCTGGGTTTTGCCCAAATGCTGAGATGCCTCACAAGAAGTGAAAAAGGGACAACCAAGTGGTTGGAGACACTGAGAAGTGGCTGAGGGCAGCTTCTCTTCTCCTTCACTCAAGAACTGTCTGGTCTTCCTCATCACTGCAGAAGGAGACATCTGCCAATTGCTCCATTATTCCAGCATCACGCATGGACCAGAAAGGCTTTGCAAACAGGAGATGCTCCTCTTGTGCAGTTCAGCCCCAGCCTGCAGAAGGATTCTCTCCAGTGCAGCGGGGCTTTTAATGCCTTTGATGCTCATGTAAGATGCTGAGCTTAAGGTGGAGACTGGAAGTCCCTGAACTACACGCAATACATCAAAACTCTCAGGTGGGCTCAGGTGGCTACAGCACCAAACTAAGGCTCACAAAATCTCTTCTTTCAGGTCTAGCCCAGCTGACCTGAAAATATCAATATATCACTATTCCAAGACCAGGAAAACACTTCTAGAGTCATATCTATGGTCAATGACACACGCTATCCGAGTCACTGATGGGAAGATCAGCTGGCCCGTTCCCTTGAGGTCTGGTAAAAGGTCTGGAGAAACCAAGACGTAACCTTTGCCTCTGGCTGGTAGCAGCTCCGGGTCACCTCCTCTGCAGCAGGAGCCAGTGGAAACACAGGACCTGTACTGCTCTTGCCACCCCTGCTCCATTTAGATCACCACTTTGCTCTCAGGTGGCGATGAAGAGGCAGAGAAAACAGTGGAGCCGCTGATAGACACGATGTGGACCCAAACGGGAGCAGTGGCAGCTCAATTGCATTTAAGCCTCGGTTTATCCCGCATGCATTTCCCACTGCTCAGTAACGAGCTTAGCAGTTGTTGTGGGAACATTGCTGACCGACACTCACAAAGGTAAAATAACAAACGTGTTTTGCTCCCTCAAGTGGCAAATGGTCAGTGCCAGACGTTGCGTGTAGGTGCTGACATGTTTAACACCTTAATTACATCCCCATTTCTGAGTCCCCAAGAGCCGCTGTGCTCCTACCTGGGCAGGCGTTGTTAAACGGGGGGTTGAACCCTTTTGAGGACACCTCAGTTGCATTCTTCTCCAGGTCCACTGTGAGTCGCTGCATCTTGATGCAAAAATATAAACTACAATGTACAATTATACAAAGACAGGGGAGCTTGTTAGAACTAGGCCATTTCTGGAAATCAGTGCTTCATCAATGCTGCACAACATCCGCCAGCAACGCAAGCCGTCCTCCCTGCCCTGCCTCTCCTGCCAGCCGCACCTGCACGCCGTCAAAATACCCGAAAGCGTGTGCTGAAGGGCAGATATGCCTGAAGGAGAGGGCGAAGGGAGAGGTAATCCCCTATTGGCACTGGTTAATACAGCGTGAAGCTCATGTCACGTGAGGAGGCCAGGTGTCACTGTGGCTGTCCCTGCCCGGCTGCCATACAGGGCAAACCCACAGTCCTCTGCAGCTGGCAACAAACACAAAAGGAATTTTCTTCCCATTTGCCTATGACTGTCTTTAAAGTTAAACTAGCTTTTGCTTGCACAGCGCTTCCCACTGCGGAGCTGCTGCGGGTATTGCTTCCAGGCTTCTCTACACTCAAGAGTTTCCGCAGCACAAGCCAGCCCAAGGGCAGGCTGCACCAGCGGCCTCGGGGACCGAGCTATTGCACATTGCAGCTCCCCCTGGCCTTTCCTCTCATGCCATCCTTTTTAAAAGAGATCGTCCCTTGCTTCCAAGACTTGCTAATGTTAGCCGTCTCTTCAGAGCCTCTCCTTCCTAACACTCAAAAGGATAGTGATATCATGAGGAAGGCTTAGAGACCTTTCACACTCCGTTAGAATAGATTATGCTTCGCTGGCACATCTGTAGAGATGCAGAACCAGCCAAGTCTTTATCCGGCCTGGCTGGCAGTGAGGGCTCTGAAAACTCACCCTCTATCAAGCAGGAAAAAGTCATGAAACTCACTTTTCCTTCACTGTTTATTAAATCACCATATGCACTTCAGAAATGCCTGTGTCACTGCCAACTCCAAACAAATACTGCCAAACTGAACTTCTCCTCGTTTCTTCTGCACGGCTACGCGTGAACCTCCATTCTAATTGCGTGTGGTTTCAGGGATGGCTGCACTTTATAAAGGCACATTTTATAAAGGGCTTTGGCACAAAGACACTTTATGGATCTATGGTGTTAGTGGGAAGTGACATTCACACCATTGTTTTGATCGGAGACTCCGGGACATCAGACAAGCTCTGGCTGAGGGGGGAGAGACAGGTCAACAGTGTAAGATAACGCTCCCAGCCTGCCCTCAGGAGATGCTGGGCTTTCCCGCACCCTTCTCTCTGGCTATAAAATAATTAAGCGTTCTTCAGTTATGCACAAGCTCTGCCTCATAAGGACATAATTATTATTATTATTATCATCATTATTATTATTATTATCATATCTCAGAAATGCACATCTCTTACCGGGGACAGACTGGCTTCCATTTCAGTCAAATTCCACTCGCTCAAAGATAAATTGGGATTAAAGACCTGTTGGGAGGAAAACACAATTAGGCTTCGGAAAGGTGCAATAGTTGGAGGTGTTCGTATCCTCAGCTGTCTGTGGAGGTGCCGGGGAGCAGCGCCTGCCTGCGCCACAGCTGCTCTGGCACGTCACCCAGCGCTCCAGGCTGGGGAGTGCTGGTTTGTACCTGGGCCAGACCAGCGAGGGCTGCGTCGGGGACACCAGTACTGATCCGCCCGCCTTGCTGCCTGCCACTGGAGGGGTGGCACAGGCACCCAGTGCCACAGTCATGCTGTAAACCAGGGCAGCTTTTGTGTCACTGTACACGCAAGTCAGAGCCCTTTTTTTTTGCTGCTCTTGGGGCCTAGGACGCTTCCAGAATCACATGGATTTTTAAAAGCCTTCCAAAACCCAGTAGCAGAGGGCAGATTCCTGCTGCATCAACGCCCCACTGGCAATTTCTTGAGAAGTCTGAGCAATGTGGGCAAAGGAGCTGTTGATCTGGGGTAGAGTTTTATGATTCATTCTCACTCTTGTGACGTTCAGTGGCACAGAGAGAGAAAAGTGGGTCAGTGACAGGAAAACCCCTCCTAATGAGACAGAAGAAACAGAAACCAACGGAGCCAGTGACAGAGCAGGCCATTAGAGAAGCTTTCCATAAAGTCAAAATCAATCATAGGCTCTTAGGAACAAATATAGACGTAGGAACTGGCTTTAAGAGAATAAGAGGAATTTTTTTTTTTAACGATTTTTCATTCCTGTTTATCCATGCAAGTTTACCATGTGCCTGCATCTGAAGCACCTCCTCAAGGGAGCATATCTTTGACATATAGATTCTTTTGCTACATAGAGTTATTTGATTACTGGCAAAACCCTTTCATATACTGACTCTATGTACGAGGAGAGAGTGAAAGAAACAAACCTCCATATTGCTGCATGTATACTTAAGAAAAAAGTATTTCTAAAGAAAAGTGACCTGAGAACTGCAAACAGATCACCATCTCAGCAGGGAGAGAATTTAACATCATCTACGCTTCCCAGAACGTGAGGAAAAGGGGAAGGTAGTAGAGCTAAACACAACCTAGGAGTATCTAAGATGCAGAATACGCAGAAAATAAAGTAATCCACCCAGAGAAATTACCCAACTAGCTAGAGTTGTATTAAATCTATTTTATCTACACGTCCTAGGTTTCATGATGATGTCTTTACCAATTTGTGCTCCTAGAAGTTCAAATATGTGTATTTACCAAAGAAATGTAAAAAAGCATCATTTAAAGTCTGAAATCCTGCCAGCTCCTATGAGCAGGTCAAACCAGAGCTGCGACTCTGCTGGCAGCATGTGACAGACAAGGTGCCACACGAGACCAAGCCGCACGGTCCATCTGATTTCCAGCCCAAAGGTACCGCTGGGAACTTCACAACCGTTCCCCGCAGCCGCCCCCGGGGGGGCCCGACACTCACATCCAGGAGGCTGGCGGGCTCCAGCCCGTACTGCTGGCTCCGCAGCAGCAGCTGCAGCCCTTCCAAGCTCCAGTCCGTGCCCTCCAATGGGTCTGAAATATCTGTTCTGAGAAAAGACAAGGGGAAACATGGCCACGAATGAGACTTGCACAGACACATACAGAAAGCAGGACTGAACAGCCCTCTGACATGAGGTTTATGCTGACATCTCACTTAGGAAACCACGAGCCTGTCAGCCTGGGTTTATGCCGCATCACTTGGGCTGATCCCAGAAGTACAACCCAGCAGAGCACAGAGGGGACTGGGGAGACTGCTCCCCTCTTGGGTGACACGTGGGGTTTGCGGACGGACAGTCTGTGCACATCTCTTCAAGACCGGGAAAATTAAAGCTTTCCTTAGAAGAAATCCTTCTAGAGAGGCACTTGGGATCCAGAACAGGCTGCATTTCCATCCTCCTGGGTCCAAGAAGCCTGAATTATGATTCACTAATGTTAACAGTAATTAAAGGTTTTTAAAGGAGTGACTTTTAACTGCAGGCATTCAGCCTGCAGGCTGCGTTTACCAGAGACATTCAGCTAAAGGAGCAACTGTGCTACCCTGCTGTGTTTAACTCCCCCCAAAAAGCTAGAAAAATTTCTCTTAAAATCCAGAGTCTTTAAAAAAGGGCATTTTTTTCTTCTAATAAAATGTTTTGAAGTAGCCAGTGGGGTTATGAAGGAAGAATTTAGTTCTCTATAAGAACCCAAAGGAAAATAAAAGCCTTTCTGGTAAGTCTAGTGTGGGTTTCTCCCCTTGTTGTTCTCACATTGCTGCCGTTGCCATAAAGAGTGAACTCTGCAGTTAACCTCTGCTTCATCCCCCAAGCTGCAACGTGCTTTCCCGCTGCTGGAGAAGTCTGCCGCACACTCACCCCTAACGCTGGTGCTGTTGGGATGCCCGTCTCACACCATGCCAGAGCACCTCCAAAAGTGGCTCCCCCAGATCGCCCTGTGGCTGAGCCGAATGACGCTGTGCTGACCCCCCCCCTTGCAAGAGGACATCATTCTCTGGGTGACTGTCACACGTGGGATACTTGTGTGCCCTGGCTTCAAAATAATGAAGCCTCCATCCCTTTGCGTCAGACTTCTGCACTCAGTGAACACAAACTCCCAACTCTCCATCCCTGTGAGTGACCTCACTTACTATTTCGTGATTTTAAGGCAGGATTTTTATCTTTTATAGGCTTTTACAAGGCCTTGCTTTGGACTGCCTAGCATTTTACTGAGCCCCTCCGGTTCAAGGGGACAAGCACGGCAATCCAGCTAAGCTTCATGGGTTTTCACCTTTAGGCAGAGATGGGGAAGCCAAGATCTCTTGCTGTGTCAGCTCCCTGGTATCTCCCCAGAAACGTGTGGCCCATGTGATGGTGCCAAAGTGACTGGCTACCCGCTGAAGACACCTAGCACTGACTCAGGAAAGTCACCTTGGACAGGTGGTAGGAGGAGATGCAAAGGGAGAAGAGACTAACAAGAGAAGTCTATTTGACTTCACAGCACAGGAGAGGAAAAGAAAGGGGGCAAATTATTTCCTTCTCAAGCCCAAGCCTGGGCCTGATAAACACTTTGCTGCCTTACCAAATATTTGCCCCACAGAGGCTGTACCTTCAGAAGTGCAGAGGTTACGATGATGATGGACTGTCATCTTCCATCACCATCTTTGGATTGGCACACAAGTGACACCTTATTCACTGCCCAGAAAGACCAGTGACAAATATTTCCTTATGACTTTATCTAACTGAAGACTCAATAAAACAAATAACAGAGGGCACAGAAGCTACTGGAGGCGTAGTGCTGTCCAGTGGCCTGCAAGTCTGCAGACATGGATGCTGGTCTGGGCTCCAGCTTTCACTTGGACCTTGGGCAAATCCCTCTCACTGCAAAAAGCCTCTTCCTGCTCCCATGGCTCTGATGCACGTGCTCTGACAGCTCTTCCTCTGTTGGGTCCTTCAAGCAAGTCATTCACAGGCCCCCCCCACCCCTGTGAACTGTCCCCTGGGCTCAAAGGGTCCTCTAAGCAGGTGCCACAGGTACAGGATGGAGGTCACCAGGCTGTAGTAGGTGACTTAAAGCCACCTCCCTTTCTCCCCAGCTAAGGGAAGAGCGGGCCATGAAACACGCAGGGGCCGCAGCTCTCCCTCGCTCCCCTCACCTGTCCAGCAACGCCCTTCTGCCTCTTCTCTCGGATGGTTGCGAGGTCCCCGGTGGGGCTGCACCACAACTCCCTTTGCCTTCCAAAACAGACTGAACCATGGCAACCGGGAGCACAGGGGGCTCAGAGCAAGCCCGGCAGCCTGGCAGGGGGACATCAGGCTCAGCGGGGGCTTTCACTCCAGGGCTGACCGGCTCTTCCTTGATTAGCATGAGGCACTTCTCTCTGCATCAGAGACAAGTGTTAGCACCACACACACACATCTGCTCCACAAAGGCCTGGCGCTACTGGGAAGGGCTAATAGCACAAGGGCTTGCTTCCACTTCCCATCAAACTGCCCCACAGAGTCTTTCCATTCTCCCAGACTGGCAAAAGAAACCAGCAACCTGGCTGTCTTTTCAGCAAGCTCCAAAACCATGCTCAGCTGGAATAGCTTCAGTCACTTCATCAGTCATAGCTATAATGAATTTGTCCCATTCAATTGTTTTGCAAATACGGGAAATACACTTCCATGTATTCATTATTCCTGAGATGAGCGTTAGGCTTGAGACAGGTTAAAGGGTCACGAGGTTAGAGAGGTTCCCCTGAAACAGAAAAGCCTCCACCCTAGAGATAGGAATGGGATCAGTTAGACCTGAAGTTAGGATTGGACCAGCAAGCACTCAAGAGATCCCAGTGACACAGGTGGGCTCTTGTGGCCCTGCAGGATTTGGAAGAGAAGCTGACAGTCCCAGTCAGATGTTTCATTTGTTTGGAAGCAGAGGTTTGCCTTTTTCCAATGGTACAGAGGCACTCCACATTATCGCCCAGAGAAGCTGTGGCTGCCCCATCCCTGGAGGTGTCCAAGGCCAGGCTGGACGGGGCTTGGAGCAACCTGGGCTGGTGGGAGGTGTCCCTGGCCAGGGCAGGGGGTGGCACTGGGTGATCTTTAAGGTCCCTTCCAACCTAAACTATTCTACGACTCTATGGTTCCTAGATGGATATGTGTCATTGAAGTTTTGAATAGTAGCATTTTGTATGTAAAAATCTGCTCTGAACTACTTATAGGAGACTTTACTGCTCTCTCTGAAACTGCACAACTGGAGCCAAAGTGAGAGAGGCACGTACATCAACAGGCTCAGGGCATGGAAAGCCGTACTGAAAAAATATTATCTTACAACACTTACAGACTAGCTTTGCTGCAAAACAACACACAAACATGTCACACATATGGGATGGGATGTGACACTCCAAAATCCTCCTTGGCATTCCTTTCAGATAGTCTTCTCATCTCATGAATCCAAAACTCCCACCAGAAGCTCATGTTGATTTAGGAAACACCACACTCCTGAACTCCTTAGGGCTGTGGCTGGCTCACATTCTTAAGTCACGCGGACACAGCACAGATCAGAGGCCACCAGATGGCACTCAGTAATTAGTAGAAAAAAACAATTTAACTTGAAGGTTGTATTAAATTTTTTCTGCTTTAGAAACGGCTTCCAGATTGTTTGTTTGTCTAGCTAATTTTATGCTATGGTTTCAATTATTAGGCAGATTTACAGGCGATTTCTAGAGTATAACTGCCTTGCCTATATGCTTGAGAAACTGTTTCCATGATTCATCTGTCTACTTACTTTCCACTGACTTAGCTGTAGCTCTTCTGCCACCAGCCCTCAATACACTGCATGGCTGTGGCAGGAAGAGATAAGCTTTAAAATACCTCTGTATTCAGTTCTTGAGCTACTGGGACCTTTTCACAGAAAAGTTGTCAAACATCGGAAGTTGTTGTGATGCAACCTTTCAGTTCTCATTAGCAGAAAGATGTACAGTTTGATTCTGTTTCTTATTTGTCAAAGCCAAAAAGAAACTTCCTTTCTCTCTTTCTCAACAAACTCAACAAGTGTTAGCGTCTCATTATTTGATAAAGTCTGAGACAGCCCCTGTCTTGAGGACAAAATAAAAAGAAACATGGAATACTTCTCAAAGAGGTGAGTGGAAATTCTCAGCACGAAACTCATTACTTTGCTTCAAAAGTCATGCTGTTATTATCCTTCCCGAATTCTGAAAATCTGACCCACATTGGAAACTGGAAAAAAATATTCCAGCCCACCATCTCTATAGAGATTTGCGAATCAGTCAGAAACTCTGGTAAAATTACAGCTAGGAAAGACAAACTCTTTTGAAGTTACGCGGTCCATACCCAACTCTCCCTGTTTTTAATCACAAAGATATTTACCTGTCATTTTCCGGAGGGGATTGCATATTTATTATGTTGGAAGGTGATGCTTCAGTAATATCAGATATGATGGGTCCTCCAGCAATTGCAGGGCTGTTTAAGCAAGAGGCAGGTTCTGTCGATGGCTAAGAGGAAAGTAAAAATGATACAGATTTATCCTTCTGAAGACCAGAACAAGTCCGAGGTCCTATCTCAGACAGTCAGGGTTTATTCACTGTGCCCTTGAGTCCCCCTTGTACGGAAACCAAGGAAGCTTTTACCTCCTATGCAACATTATCATTTCCTCCGGTCTTTCCTCCAACCACGCAGGGGTGCGGGTGTAAAATAAGCACTGTGACTCAAGTGTCAGCTACTGAGAGGTTTTACCATGTCTGACATTTTGCCTAGACTGCTTACCTTCCTCTGGAGGGAAAGATCCAACACAGCCCAACAGGGGACTACGGGTCTCTCATGCCAGCTCAAGTATTTTAACTGCACAAGTGTCTGGTGTCCACTTTAGTGGGTTACACTGGCGGGGATCCTTCAGTGACGGCAAAAACCTGGCTCTGGTCAGAAACACCAGAGTACCCACTTCTAGATCATACTTCTTCCTCTCTGCCCTTGAGGTGAGCCAGCCTGGGGTAACAGCACGAAGAGTTTGGTGTGCGGGGTCTGCCTTTCCCTCCCACAACCCATGGCCCGCCACGTGAACACGACAGCAAACACGCGTCGTGTGCAAACACGCGTCCCTCCCTGGAACAGGGGAGCTGAAGAAATAATAATGTCACTCAGCTTTGCAAACCTCTTCTTTGCTGTCACACTCCTGCCAAACTGCCCACTCTGTAATCTGTATCATCGCTTCAAACGTTCTTCCACCCTGGCCAAAGAAATCCCACAAAGCTCAGAGGCTGGCGTAAACCTACCGACTGTATGAAATAGGGGTCATGGAGGGGGTCTGTAGACAAATGCCGGCTGACCTTGGACACTTGTGGAGCCGTGATCCCGTTGTCAAGCATCAGCGGTCTGTGAAGAGAAATGGGTTTGTTTCTCCAGCACATACTGACTGGATCCCGGTTGCTCATACAAGGAACATCTCTCAGCCGAGGGTTGTTTTCCCCTGGGTACTCTCTTTTTCCTCAGCTGTAAGGTACTTTCTTGTCCAGTGTTACGGACAAGGAAGGGAAACAACAGTTTTAGAGGAGGTCACCATTAAAAGAGGGTATTAGCCCTACAGAGAAGGGGTGATCTGGGTTTTCTAGATCCTATTCCAAAGATGCAAGTAAAAATCACAATTTTGATGCATATTTTGAATTGAACAAATTCAATTCATATTTCCTTCTAATTGCTAGTGGTTTCAAGCTCTAGGCTGGGTCCTCAGCTTGTTTAACCAGAGGTAGCTACGCTGAAATTATTAGCGCAATACTGGGAATCTGGCCTTGTTACCAGCTCCCTCACGCCCGGGGACTCTTTGGCAAAGCTCCATCTCCGTACATAGCGCTGCATAAAAGGAACCCGTGCCACCCTCTAAGTAAGTAATAAAACGGAGGGGAGACACAAAGCAAAGCAGAGCCTAAAGTCATTGCATACGGGCTTTTAAAAAATGACTGACAGGCTTTTACTGGTGGCCACTAACGGCAAGAAGTGGTTCTGCACGCTGGGTCCTGTAGCAGGAGCGCTTTATGTAAATGATTCCTAAATGATTGAAACCTAGAGAAAATGAGAAGAAGCCTCAAAATGGCACTGCCTTTCCATCATGAAACTCCCTGGGTGTTGTGATACAGTCCCAAAGAAGCTGCGAACGGGTATATTTTGCTACACACCCACTGTTGTTAATGCTGGTCCTACAAAACTGCCTAGCAAATCCCTCTTCTCCTCCCACCGTCCCGCAGTCCAGAAAAGCATCTTCAGTGTTCATCGGGAAGACAGTGATTTGGCTGAGGGCACCAGGGAAAGCCAACAGTTTTTTGCACAGTAACGTCTGGCAGGCTTGGCAGAAGATAATTCCTAGCTCCCTTCATCCTACAGACACTGGAGCAGGATATGCTGTGAGAAATTATGGGTTTGCTCAGACTCCAATTAGATCCCACAGTGAAGGGCATTATGCAGCACAACACAGTGACCATGGCGCTCGAGATCTCAGTGTTGTCTAACAGCTCGTTTAACTGCCTTTTTCTATTCTGTGGCATTAACTAAAGACACAGAATAGAAAAGAACATTTGAATCACCCTGACATGGACCTTGTTATGGCATAAGCTACCCTTCAGTACACGCCAAGATATCACAGCTAGCCCTGCGACAATTATGAATTTGTAAGTGTCCAGCTCTCTGCTCCAAGAGCCACAAATGAACCTCCCCATCCAACATTTCTTACCAAAGTAACTTTGGCGACTAACTCATCTAACAGCCTCCCAGGTGAGACATGCCCGTGGGACCTACAGACCTGTCCACAGCTACCCAGAGCCCCCAGTCAGCATGTGGGTCTGCACCAACAGTTGCTCCGGGCTGTACGCTATGCTTCTCTGCAGGCATTTAAAAGACAGGCAGGTAAAGAAATCTGTGAAAGATAGAAGGGCAGATATAGAAGCTCACAAGAGCTGAGGTTCCTTGAACACAGACCTTCATGTTTCCAAGGAAGCAGGAACTCAACATGCACGATACTGTGCAAACTGCAGCTGGGCTGTATCACTGTGCTCCCTCTTCATAAGGAGGCCAACGCAGTTGCTGTGCAGACAGTTCTGTGCTCTTCTGCCCCTATCAGCACGGGTTCTCGCTAATGATTTGCTTTTTGAAAAAGCAGCAGTCTAAGACAACATTTCTTGGTCTGCAAAGCTTCTGCAGGTAGGGCATGGCCCTGACCGTGGAAATCAGAGATCAGCTCTGGCATTTCCTTTCTCTGCTTCCCCACTCCACTGGAAGAAAACTTCCCCGCTCATGAACCTCAGGAACTCAGAGCAGCTGATATCCTTCCCTTGAGTCCTTTTCTTTGTTAACATTCTCTGTTCAGTGTTTCCCAGAGGCTCAGTAGAGAGGATAGGCAGAGGTAAGAGTATCCAGCTCGCTTGTACAGATTATGGGCTCCTTTGTTCAATCCTGTGTTTCCTTTACAATCCTCGCACCAAGAGTCAGCCAAGAACAAGGACACTGACTAAAAGAAAATCAAGCCCTTGAGCAGCCATTCTTGGGAAGTCTGGCTCCTTTCTCCAAGGCATGGAGAAGTTTCTGAGTTGCCAAAGGCCACAAGGTAATAAAGGTGGGAACAGGAGGCAGGTCCCTGCCCTCAGCCTGAGCCACAAAGGCAGTTTCCTCTCAGTAGCCCCTCTCCCCTCTTTAGATCACAAGCATGACACAGCAAGAAATGCATGGCTGCTCTCCTGGAAGGCACCAAGCTTCCTAATTCAAGCTCCTCTATTCATTTGCCTTGAAGAGCTTATTTATGACGCTAAAGATAGCCCTTAGGTAAAATCTTTCTCTGCCTTCCTCTCTGTAAGGCCTGCAGGTTACATGCCACCCAACCCACATTGGATACCCAACCCATTCAGTGACTGCGGGTCAAACTAAAGGTGTCTGTGGGCTGGCTGGGCCCAGCCCCGCTCCCACTGATGACAAGTGGCAAAACCAGGACCTGTAGGACCAGCAGCAGGGTCCTGCCCTTTACCCTCCCACTGGTTAGCGTTCCCATCTCCCAGCGCGCTCTGTGTTCCCCAAATAAAGGTCATGAGCTGACACGGTGCTTCTCTAAAGACCACTGAATGGGGCATGTCAGCAGGTCTGACTCGGCAGTTCAGCCCATTCATCTCCCATCACCATGGTGCCCTGGTCCGGTGACCGCCTGCCTGGGCAAGCTGAGCTTGTGTTTTTAGTGAGGGGGCAGCATTATGCACCCGTGAGCGTGTGCGCACCACACAAGGGTACTTACAGCTTCCTCTTTATCCCAGTGCTGCTGGGGCTCGATTGGAGCTGGCCAAACAGAAACTGAATCAGCTGTCAGGAGAGATCAAAATCCGGTGTTAATCAGCAGAGTGATTCAGCACTCCCTGCTCTCACAGCCGTTCTTCTCTCACACATTCCTCCCTCCTGACACCACCCCACAGCTGGGAGCAGCCACGAAATATGGGAGCCAAATTGCACGAGACTTTGGAGCCCGAAACCAAACTAAGCTTTCCAAGAACTGAAACGACCTGCCTAGCTTTCAAGAAACACAGCCAGGTGCCTGCTTTGTGCCAAGGCTGCTTTCTCTCACGTGCTCAGCGCTTTCTCTCTCCGCTTCTGTGCATGCAGAACTCCGGGTAGCCCTATTAGGCTCGGGAACCTGCCTGTGAAGTACACAGGCAAACATTCCTAGGCCTGGAGTTAGACTTGGCCTCCATAAAAGTCTTTAGAGACCTTTACGAGAGGCTCTGACACAGACTTTGCAAGGCAAAGAGGCAACCCCCTAGGGGAGACCCTGGATGGAGGTCTTAGCTCTTTCAGTTGCGTTTTTCAGCCCTGTGAAATTCAGTGTTAATAAAACAGGACACTCAAAATGACGCAGAATGGCTCTGGAGAGGAATCATCGAGCAACATATTCCCAAGTCAGCTTGAGCCTAATGCTCTGCTTTGACCTCCAAACAAGGAGAGCATTATTATTGTTATGTATCACAGCTGTCTCTTCCCCATTGCTCAATATAACAAAATGGAGTTGCATACGTGCCCCCGCAATGAGTGGTGTGGCTGGTCCGGCCTCAGAGCCGGAGGAAGGTTTGATTGATAGCCTCGTGCATTTCTACCCAGTCCTGTGACTGTGACGCCACGTGAGGGTCAGAGCCTGGCTCTTCGGGGGGACTGGGAAATGTGACGTGCGCAGTCACTCAGCACCATCTGGGAATCACTGGAGAGGCCTTTTCTAGTACTGGTCATGCTAGATTTTGAGGGCTATGGCTCCACAGTGCTCCTTCAGTCTAAAACGTTGTACGGCAATTCCTCAACCATACCAGCAACCCCAGAAAACGTAACAGTCGCCAGAGGTCCCCAGTGGGGGAATGGCTAGCCAATTCTGCTGTATGCAGCTTCAGTGCTGGCAGGAGGGAGGCTCCTCGCTTGTACAAAGGAAAAACGAAAGATTTGGGAAGCCCAAAGGCATAGGTACAACCAGAACGCAGCCAATACAGGGCAATCGGCGAGAGCTGTGCTCTCTTGCTCAGGACTTCAACAGAAAAGTGGTTCCTAACATCACAGCAAGGGAAATTTAAACCTTTTGTTCAAGGGCATAATCTGTGTTTTCTTAATGACCACTTTCCATAGGACACGTAAGAACATCACGCCATTTGAAAGACAGGGAAAATAAGCATATGGTGATATCAGAGTGTGGAGAAGATTATGGGACAAGAAAAAAAAAAAAAAAATCCGAGGAGGACATACACCATGCAGTACTACAAGTGAGTTTGGAGTTTAGATGACCACTACCTTGTTGATCACTTTCTGTTGCTGTGAGTGGTTCTGCCGGAGGGAAACGACTTCCCGCCAAAGAACTTCATTTTGCCTGAAAGTGAAACAGAAATTTTCCCTGAGCACAGTAACATCCCAACAGCTCGTGGTGCTGCCATGATGCACCGCAGACCAAACTGCCCAAAGCCTGTCTCACCCTGGGGCTCTTGCAGTGCTTGGCTCTTTTTGGGCATCCCAAACGGGGTCACACAATTGCTTTCCTTACTTTTCCTTGACCTCAAAAGAACTACAGACCGGAGCAGGGAGGAAAAACAAATACAGAGAAGCCAATATTTGTAGGGGAGGGCAACAGGAAGACATGTATTTAGTTTTCATGGAACATTTGGGCCAAACTCAGAATTTCAGCAAGGCCTGATTTGTGACTTTGAATGATTTGGATCACCAAGGCTGTTCTTCCTGTGGGAGCCAAGAAAGCCCAACCTCTCCACAACCGCCCCCAAAGACCAAGAGATCCCATGGACAGAGATCCTATGTATTCTGCCTGCTGAAACCTCATACACGTGGTGGTACAAAGGCATGTTTGGGAGTGACCGCAGCAGCTAAAGGGATGCTTCTGCATCTGAGAGCCTTGAACTAGGAGGACTGTAATGATTTCGTTAAAGGGTGTCACTGATTTCATGCAGCACAGACCCCGTGGCCAGCTTGCAATTGCATAGGGCATATTTATTTTCTGTCTGCAAATGCAGCACACAGGGGAGTTTACAGGCTTCCTTGAACAGTCAGCCCCAGAAAGCGGGATGGGGAGATGCTGAGTTTATTTACTGTGCTGCCTCCAAACCCGGATGCCAAGCAAGTCCATGCTGCAAAAGGCTTTGCCAGTCAATTTATCTCAAGAGTATATGGATGTAGCAAAACCGACAGGCCAGCAAAACCTATCATGCAGGTGAAATTTACAGATGCTTTTGCTTTTTAGTCTTTCTAGTGTGGATTGATGCTGGAACTGGGAAGATAAGGTCCAGGACTCGAAAGAGCACAGTAGCTGCCCGAGTACAGCAGTTTGTACAGCAAGAATCTCTGCAGGGAACTTTCGGTACTGGTACTGACAGGATTTTCAGCAAAGCAGCTTTCCTTAGTCTGACAGCTTGTGCTGGAGTTATGTCCTAATGGTTCTTCATCAGTGTAAATTTCTTAACGTGATTTCAGCCTGGGATTTCTGGTCTGTCCTAGCTTACAAAAATTGTATTACTTTCCTTGGTTGAATGCAATTTTGCCTTTTGCCAGATGGAGGAAGGCAGCAAGCTAATCAAAAAGGAGAATAAACTAAAAGCAAGGCCAAATCATCGATACTGGAATTCCTTAAAAATTAAATAAGATACAAGCCTAGAAACTCTTTCGTTGCCACTGTACCTGGATTTCATGGTGTGATTTCATGCATGTGTTAAGTGTGGGAGTCATTAAAAATTGAGGTAGCATAAAAATATTTATCTGTTGCATGTAAGGTGCTGGGCTGGAATGAAGTTTCCCAGTATATGGTGTTCTCTCAGGGCCCAGGATGCCAGTGTCATCTGGTGATGTACGAATATCAACTTTCACTATAAAAGAAGGGGTTTGGGTCTTTTTCATTATTCAAGTGCTTTTTAAACAAAGTTCTCTGCAAGGATTAAAATTCTGGAGGCAAATAAAACCCTCTCCAAGTACACGATTTATAAAACCATATCCATTTCCTAAATTCCTAGTGCCCGTGTCTGACTCACAAAATCCCAGTCTCAGACAGCTGGAGGTCAGGCAGCCACATGCAAGCAACGTTGCATTTGCTTGGTTTGCACTTATACAACAATTTTGGCCAGGTCAGAAGACACAGTCCCCAGAGAGACGCACTAAACATTACAGCAGTTCTTGTGCTCTTATATACTTTAGGACCGTCATATATTTTGAAGGTGGAGGATGAGAGATATATTTTTTATTTTTTTTGAAAGCTGGAGTGGGCACCACCACATTTCTGCCAAGGACTTTTCTAGGTGTGAGAAAGAGTTTCTCATCATTTCTATCTGGAGGAAATACCGTTATCTGAGCTAAGTCTCCAGGTTATACACATACTTCCTGCACGGCCCCCGCTGTGCTTCCCCCATCTCTAAAGGGAAAACAGAGACGAAGAGCACATGGCCACCTTTCACAGAAGACAGAGAGTCTGAGTACTAATTCATTTTGTAGATAATGGGTTCTGCATAGAAATCCTACACGTTGTCATCTCAACAGATCTAGTTCCTATGATTAGTCCCTGGCTCAGCACGTGCTCCCTGGGAAGGAGGTGTGTCAGGTTCCTCCTTTCAAACATTCACCAAGTTCAACAACTCTCGAGAAGCAAATGCCCGTAATAAGCAGCCTGAGTAGGATTCAACTCACTGTTTCATGTCCTGCACTTGACACTCCATGTTCTCCTGCTGACTCCTCAGTATCTGTACCTCGTATAGCAACCTGCTGAGGTCCTCCTGGCGCATCTTGGTCTCCTCACTTTTCACTACCGACACCTGAGGAATTAAAATCAAAGATGGATTTTACCAACACAAGAAGGGCATAGAGAGACAGAGTCATTGCCATGGCGCAGGTGCTGGGCTCTGACATGCAGAAATACCAGGACAGGCTATGTATGCACAAGAGGCTGAACTACCCTTAGGGTATTACTGCAAGAGTCAAAGGGATAAAACAGAGCAAAGAGCAGGAAAAATCGTTTCCTACAGAGGGTCTGTTGGCAGCAGGACAATCTCCACTAGAGTGGGGGCTTATTTCAAATCAGCTTGGGGAAAAAAGAAAAAAAAAAAGGTATTTTGAAGAACGGGGTGGAATTGAACTAGGTTATTTGATTAATTCTGTCTATTTTAACTACAGAGAGACCAAATCCAGCCTCATGTTTTACAGGAATGAGCCTGAGGAACTGCTTTAAATTGATATATTACACTTGGGTTTCCAGAAGGCTTTCGCTGAAGTCAATACGCTAATTGGGTAAGAGAACAGCCCTTTTCGGACATCAATAAGAGGTTAAAAGATAGCAAACAGAAGGTAGGAGTAGGTTATTGCTTCTATGATGACAGGAGATGACTGTTGGGAGATGATCCAGTAGGAGCTATGCTGTACTTATCTAGAAAAGCGGGTAACGATTCAAAAGCAGAGGGGTGCGAAGCAGGCCCGGCCGTGCGGCACTACACGAAGGTCTCGTGATAGTGAGCGACAGAGCAAACAAACACAGACGAAACTCTGATGGAAGCCAAGCCCTGCACGCCAAGGACCCCTGCCCCAACCGTACACGCGTATGGAGAAGACAGAAGCTAGAGCGCAGGGCGATACTGGGGTTACGCTGAGCAGTCTATAGCACGGCGGACCGCGGTCTGAAAGCAAAGAAGCATTTTGAGGAGTTATCAAGAGAGGAGCGCAGCTGTGGTAGAAACCCTCGCAATGACCACGGAGTGCCGTCCCGCTCAATCCGCCCCAAAAAAGGGACGTGGGAGGGTTAGAAAGGCCCAGGAGGGTCTCCTGCTCGGGCAGAAGTGAGGTGCTTGCCGCCCGAGATGCCTGAGGGACAGGACGCAAGTATTCACTACTTCTCTCCTAGCAGAAGGCCCGGGGGAAACACATTAAATAAAGAGACAAGAGGTTTAAAGCAAACCACGAGAGCTACGCCTCCACACACACCATTACTTAAGCTGTGGGGCACGCTGTTGAGGGATGTTTGGAACAAGCACCAGGCAGTGCTTGTGCTTCCAGAACCTTCTGGAACCAGGGTCTGCCTCCCCTCAGCCGTCCCCCCTGTGGGGCTCACCGGAGGCCCTGCCGCCGTGTGTATCCCCTCTCAGACCCCCTCACCTTCCTCTTGATGTGCTCCAGGAGGTGCTCGTGGCCCTGCAGGAAGCAGAGGTGCTGGAACTCGGTGTCGTCCCGCTCGGGCTTGACGAGACCCCCCTGCTCGATGTTCACCACCTTCCTGAAGCCGTCTGCGTGGAGAGGGCGCGGGTGAGGGTCCCACAGACCCGGGCCTTCCCCCTCGCCTCCCACCACCGTCGCTTTTGAGAATGTTTCTGTTCACTCCCCCCTCTTTTTGAGCTGCTCCAGTGCTCAAGGCCACAGCTGTGCCCCCTCCCTGGGGCTGGGCAAGTTTTTGGGCCACGTCTACAAGAAATCCGGCACAAGGGAGAGTGCTGTGCATCCCAATAGCCGCCCCTGCCGCTGGCCCATGCCATGAAAGCCTCACCGGCAATGCCTTGGCCAGGAGAGCTGGAATGCCCGCTCTTAGGAAATCTCTGGTTTGACTCGGGAGCCAAAGGGATTCAGGGGAAGGTTTTTCAAAAGGCACAGACCAGCACCGGGTGCCACTTTTGGGAAAAAAGGGTCACATGTACATTTGGATATCTACTTGGAATACTCCTCCCAAGTCCTAGAAAAGTTTCTAAACCATATCTAAAGACTGGCATAAAATTTACAATAGAGCTAGTGTATAGTTAAGTAGCAAAGTTAAATAGCGTACTTAAATAGTAAAATTCCTTTACTGAGGAACTTTGTGAATTAGTCACTGAAAAACTTCCAAGAACGACCCGAATTTAATACAGTCGTGGTCTAGATGTGGCTAAAAGCTACACCTAAGCCTCCACAAAGAGGTGATAATGTCTGCAAAGCAAAGCAAGGTTTGCAGGGAGAAGTTCTGTCCGTAATTATTTCAGCGATGTGGCTGGTGAAATGGGTAAGCTCTGGGCCCTGCCCTCAAAAGCGGCCGTTTCTGAGGGAGGTGTCACAGCATCAGGCTGCTGGAAAAAGGCCCATATAGAATAAAATGCAAAAGAAATAATAATAGGTGATCAAATTGGTGCAAGAGAAGCAGAAAACCTGGTGGCTGACATTTCTTAGCTCGCATCTTACAATGTAGTCTAACAGAAATTTCATGCTGGGATCTAAGGTCAATGCAAGGAGATCATTCTCCTGGGATCCCAGAGGCAAGTCCGCTTTGGCAAAATCAATAATGCCACAATAACACATACATGTGAGACCTCAACTTTCCTATCCACAGTTGTCCCTCACACCTCCCGTCCCACCTGCACCCTCTGTCACTCCCCGCGCGTCTGTAGGACCCACATGGCCTGGCTCTGGAGGTTTAACTTACACATGTTCAGCTGCCGGACGAAACTGGCCATGTTGTTGTGTTTGAAATACTTGGGCAGCACCTCTTTGGCAAAGCGTCCTTGGTCAAACACATGGAAGCTGGTGCCATTCTGCAAAGGAGACAAGGACAAAGGCGAAGTCAGAGGAGCGTCCCTGACCATGAGAGGTGATTTCCTTGAGTCCTACAGCAGGGAAGTCATGCTCTTTGAATTGCCACCTTGAAGCTGAGAAAAGTGACAACAGCCTTCAATGAGGGCTTCAATGCTCCATTCAGTTCTGGTCCTTTCAGTCCTCTCTGACCGCAGTTTTGATCTTTTTCTACTAAGCTTTGCTACTGCTTAGTTCAGAGCCTCGGACGCAAGAAAGAAACTGCAGACTTTTACACACAAATAACTGGTAGCTTTTGATCGTCCACACTTGTACGGACCTCACAGAAAGACTCTGGTGTCCAAAGAAGGTCCTGGAAAGTGGGAATTGCCATTATAACCCCTCGATCTACTTGTATAGGTCTAATTCCAACCCATCTGTTCCAGAGCACAGCAGTCCCGGAGGGAGCGCTGCCTGGAGACCTGGCACAAGAAACACAGCAAGGCAAGAAAGCAAATCATCTCTGGAGACACCACACTGACCCAGAAGCTCTACGCACCTTCTCTTGATTATTTTTAAAAGTACACAGCCATGAGGGCAACCCGCAAAAGGTTAAACAGTCATGCTTTACAGTCCAAGCTAGCAACATGCATGTTAACCAGATAAAATACCCGTTTCTGGGGTTGCAGTGCCAGGATCTGTGATTGCAAAACAATGCAAACTGCCTGGGATCGCTGGCGGAAACAGACATGCTGCAGGCCATGTGTTTTCCCTGCCCGGCCCTCCACCTGCTGACAGCTAAGCTGGTGCAGAGAAGGCTCCTGAGACACGACGCGCTGAAGCTGCCTTGAAACATCTTACAAACAGCAAGTCATGCAACCTTTTTGAGGGATGGAAGAACCGGCAATTGATTTTCATCTGTAACCAACACTTAGGAAAAATGTTTTCTAAATCCCCAACCTGAACAGCCTCAGTGTGTCTCCGGGACATGGAGACAGAGGGACGACCTTAAATACGATCTCTGCTCCGGATGGGCGGGCAGCACAGGGAATCTGGAGGAATGAAGAGTCATGATTTCAGCCATGGAGTTTGAGGCACAAGCGGCATTTTTGTAAACTTGCAGAGAATGGTATGTAGGGGCTCACACTGTCTTTGCTTGGGGAGAGAGAGAAGAGCTGCAAAGAGCTACGAGGAGAACCACCCAGCTGTGCAGCCTAAGCTTTATGGAGGGACAGGCAAGATGCAGAGACCTGTGCCAGTGCAAAGACATCAGCAGATGATAGGGACTTACCAGCTCAGCTGCAGTTGGGTTTCCAGGGACAGCTAGCTAAAGACACGAGGGTCTGCACGATGTTGGCAGGGAGGGCTCTGAGAGCAGCACAGCCACCGTCATCCTCCTGCTGCGTTCAGCGTTACTACCGGCATCAAGTGGTGTATCAGCCCGGGGGGGTTATTTCACAGCGGACTGGTTTTTGACAGAGGAGGACAGTGTTTCGTAAGAGTGAGCACCCAGCCATGTGTGGGTCCCATCACAGGGTCTGTAGCTGCACGGGTGTGCTCGGGGCTGCCTAGAAGTTTCTAAAGCAGGGAGTGTAATCAGGACCATGAGAAAGCTCAGTGACTAATGAGGGGCGGTGTGTGCCTGTAGCCTGCCCACAGCCTCCGGAAAACAGCCAGCTGGCAAACCCTGCTCGTCACCACTACGCTTCCATCACCAAACAGTGCCAATGCCCTCTGTGCTCAGCTCTAACAATTAACCCTGCACGCCCACAAACAAGCAACTTTGGGTCAGCTGTGCTTCTTGCTCCTCGTTCATGGCTGCAAACACGACTGTTTGCCTCGACAGTGCCCGTTGACCATCCCCAGGGTCTTCCCTATCATTCCTTACCCCATGCAGCAGAAGCAAAGGCTGATCCAGCACTGAAGAGATTCACTCATGACTTGTGTGCTGGAATTATCTCACAGATTGAGCTTGCAGACATGACAGCAGGGACCAGGGTTTCCCAAAACACCGCAAAGGCTGTTGTGGGGACAGAGCCCGATTATCCTGCTTCCCTTGTGCTTCTGCCCACTCACTCTGGGATACAGCTGTGTCCCAGGCTGGGCATGCTGATGGAAAATCACAAGGGTTTCGTGTACCTGAACACCTCCTTATCACCTCTCTTGAGAGGTCCTTCCTTTGAATTCAGGGCTGCAATGTTCTCAGAAGCCGGTGTTCCCAAAAAGGTTCCTATGGGCACAAGAGACTTTGGAGTTACTGTGTGTTCACCGAAGAACGGTGCATGTGCCAGCTTGTTCCCATACAGCAGCTGTGCTTTGCTTGTCTCACATCAGGGGAGCACAAGCTGGGAGAAACTTTGAAAGTCTTCTCTGCCCAAGGCAAAATCGACTCTGCAGCATGTCAGTCTTGGCAGATGCTTCTCCTAACTGTTTTTGACAGACCCAAGATGACAGACACCCTGTGCCCAGCCCAGGCCAACTACTCCAGGAATTTGCTAGGATTTCTTCCTGACTGCATCTTCCATTTCAAAAATGCATTTAATTACTTCTTGTCCAATCTACCATGGACACAGACAGCAGACTTTTCCTTTTGACCTTACAACAGCCTTTAGTATATATATAAACTGTCACCAGGTTTCCTCTCCCATCTCTTCTCCTTCATGCCAAGAAACAGTTCATAGGTCCTTATAGGTCCTATTTTCTAAGAGTTCCGATTACATCCACAAATCTTAGGCATGCGCGCAATTTCTCAGCTCCAGCAACACTGATGGGTAGAAGAGGAGGATGCGACGTGGGAAACTTAGGCACCTAAAAGCCTTACCAACCCACCCCAAGAACGTAGCTACAGCCTATGTTAGGTTGCAGGAAAGCAGAGCGTGGTGGGGGTGGTCAGGCAAACAAGCGTAACAGAGAGGGGACTATTTATACATCTTAGGAAATCCTTCTTGGTTTAAAAGTCCTTATTTAAGACACAGGATACCAAAACTCGGTGGTTGGGAGAGGTATGGCCAGGTAATACCAGTATCAGAAAGCATCCATTGCCTTGGATAGCAATGCAACTCAAACCCCATCAAGTTTTGCATGAAAACTCTACTGGACGCAAACACACGGCAGAGGGGCTGCTTTAGACGTCTTCCCTTTAAATCTGCTTTTGTTATAGAGTCTCAATTTCAGAGAACAAGATTATGCAAACAACTGATCTGATAACTCCCCGCTGAAGACAAATCACAACATTATCTGCAGCACGTCCTAATCAGGTCAAAAGCACAGCGTGGTATCAAAATACTGTACGAGGGGGACAAATAAATCATTTTAATTCTCTGATTGCACTTAGTACTTTAACGCCTTGGTGAGAAATCAGAAGCCAAAGCAAAGCACTCTATCCAGATGAAGCTGGGCAGACAGCACATACACACCTCACCACGATCATCGCACGGACTAGTTGTAACATCAAGTAAAGCTCTTCCGAAATAGTGAGCGATTTAGGGTGCCACTCTGAGATCTGTTTAAACTATCGGTTTCAGCCTCAGGTGTGAATGCTCTTTGTCTGCTGCCTTCTCCCGAAGCATTTGTGAAAGGCTGATAAGAAACACACGTGAAATAACACAAACAGTAGTGGAATTATTTAAGGGTTTTGCACCTTTTCTAGAATATTTTAGGGAATTGCAGGTTGAAGCAAGGTGAGAAACCTCTCAAAGAGCCTGGATTTTTAGAAGATTCAGTATTAGACACCACTTAAGATGCTTTAAGTGAAATGTGTAAATATTGTTATTAAAATACTCTCAAACCAGCTCTCCCTTTGAAACAGAAAAGCCACAATATTGCAAATAAATAATATCAAGTATATTCAAAAGGTCCCCTAACGAACTACCGGTCCTTTCACTCTCCCACTTAGCTGGCCAGCACTTGTAAAGCTGTTGTGGTACCGTTTGGGCCTCACGCCTCAGTTTCTCCCGGTGTTGCAGGCACTCGGTGACACCTGATATTGGCTGTACTTACACTACTCCAGCAGATGAGATGGTTCGTTTCGGGATCTTCCACCAGCGTCCAGAGTTTGGTTAGGAAAGCTGGCACATTGCTGGAGTATCCATCCATCACCAGAGCGCCGGGTGAATCCTGCATAGTTTTGCGGCGCCCCGGCTACACTAACCCCATCGCTCTCGGCGTGCCTGCCTCCCTGCACGCGCCTGCGGCCGGCAGAGGATGAACCACCGAATTTTTATCCCGGGCCAGTGGAAAGTAGGCTCCCGGGGAGTCACATCAGCAGTGCTGCTTGCACTCTTAAAAACTCAGCACAAAGCGATGGCATCACCAGCCCCGGAGAACAATACACAGAATGAAAATGCACCGCAGCCGATCTCACAGAGCCGTGAATAAATCCGCAGCGTCATGCAAAGGGGACACGTGCTGCGCACCTTCTCCTGGGCGCTTAGCGAGTCACCAGCATGAACCCACCTGCCCAGAGCCTGTGGGACGCCCAGGCACAGCAATGCCAGGTTTGTGAAGGCACCTGAAGTGTTATTTTGCAATTTTCTTGTCGGAAACATTGGCCAGGAGAGATGAATAAGGGCTGGCCAGACCTCAGGGCTGCACATCCGTGGCAAGATTTTGAAAAGTCAAAATTGTAAGCTGGTTTGGCTACAGATGCTCTGTTATTTGTCAAGAGAAATGATTTGGCTCTTGGGTGAGAAGAGAGGGTCATAAAAACAGCTACACACAGAATCTAAATGTGGTGGTGGTGCAAAGTCTCCCCCCACCTCGGTGCTTGGCGCGATTTCCTCCCCACCTGGGACACATACAATGGGCCGGAACATCACGTAATGGTCCAACGTGAAAGAAAGAAAAGGTGGAGAGCAACGGACCAGAACGCTATGGCAACCCCTCAGCATGCCCGGCTCCCATGGCTCCTGCCCTTTGAAAATAATAACTGTAAATCGATCACTCCTGACAACATATGGAGGACTGTGGCCACGGTGCGCAGGGGATACCAGGACCCCAAGATCCAGCGAGTTCTGGGCCGGTGTAACCGGTGGAAAGTGCCAGAATATCCCATTGCCCGAGCTGGGCCCGAGTGGGAACATACCTGACAAAAGACAATTATCTCGGCTCCTATAAGTAGCGATTCCAGTGAGACCCTTTGAGCTCTCCTGGCTCACAGCGGGCTGTGGCCACCACCTCCCCGGAGCCAGGAGCCGCTCAGGCTGACACCTGGAGGAGCAGAGGCCAGGGTGAGAGAATCCCTCTCCAGCCCCAATTATGGCCCGTTGGGGAATGCTGATGCACTGTGAGTATTTACTCGAAACACGGGAAAAGAGAAATCGTTAACTATAGGCTAGTCTCTCGTCCACCTCTCCACCTGTTGCTGGTGTGCACATCAGCTTTACGGATGCAGATGTTCTCTTTGTCCCTGCACATGTAGGAGCTAAAAGGCACCCCTCGGCTCGTTGGAGTCTCCCCCTACTAAGAGATTTTGATCCCAGCAATCAGAGACAAGTGTGTGTGTACGCGCTTATAGGCTTTTCTTACATGTAGACGTATTAATTTGTGATAAACGCTTTTGCTCATATGTGGATGTATTGATTGGGGATACCTTAGAGCCAGTTGGTGTGGATCTTGTCATCTTCAAATCTGTAATTAAGTCGCTGTTCAATTATTTTGTTAAATCACCTTGTACATCTTTCAGTCGACTAATGATTAAGTGCTGCTAAAATTCAACCTCTTGATCTACCTCAAGTCACTAATACATTTTGAATCGCTGCGAAATCATAACCGTGTCAAGTATTTCCATCCGCGACAGATTGGCATAGTCGGCAGGATGGCAAGCAAAATCCCTGAATACTTGCAAAAACGTGGTATTCAACCAAATCCCACCTTCCCAGAGGATTGGGCTTGTAATAATCGGCGTAACTGGGAAGAGGTAGAGAAACAGTTAACAAACACTAGAGGTTCAACTAAAGTTGGGAAAGACAAAGGTATAATTTGTAAAATGCTGGGAGTGTGCCTAGAAGCTGCCTGTCAGGAAAGAGGAAAACTTACTCAAAAAATACAGGACTTACAGGACGAGCTCGAGGGGCGCAAATCTACACAACTTGTTATCAGTTAAAATAGAACAACTGCAAAAAAACCTTAATGAATTTCAATTAAAACAACAAAAACTTGGAGAACATGTTGAATTGATGCTAATGAAGTCTCCAAATGCCCCCGACATAGTTCAAATTAGAAAATTAATTGTGTCTCCCGAAGACTGGGATGGTAACAGCTGGGATGATTCAAAAAATAATGGCTCGGACAAAGCTAATTCTTTTCATCCGCCTGAGCCTCCCCTACTCCCGGTCAGACCAATTATTAAATCAGAAGTAACTGCAGGACTTCTGGGCGGTGAAGGAGAAAGCACTACTGGAACAACTCCATGTGATTCAACTCTGAAGACCAATTTACAAGATCGTGATGGCCATAAGCCGAGAGAAACCGAAACCGAATGCCTACGGGGAGTGTCTCTAACCGAGGGAGACAGAATTTTGCTAGATGTCAAGGGAGCCAAGAGCTATTGGGTCCCTGGCGTCTTCTTAAATGCTGGGTCTGACCCCCCAAAGGACTCCCACTCGCCAACCAGCTGAGTAGCAGGTTGGGCTGGTGGCACCGACGTTTTAGAGAGGCGAGAACCCCTATTAATTCCTATCAAATCTCTAAATGAGCTCTCTGCAGCTTTTACAAAGGCTTCCTGTATTCAAGCCATGCATCAGCATGACTCCATTGATGCTCCTGTAACTTCTGCTATGCTTAAACCATTAATAAAAGGAGCCCCTGCCACACTCAAACCCTTCCTTGTTGCAAAAAGGGATGAAATCCAGAGGAACTTAAATCATAAGGAATGAATAAATTTAACACAGACCATTAAAGAGGATGAAGAGGAAGATGAGTGAGGCATGTCGCAGGGAGGTCCCCACCTGGGTAATGTTAATGCATGAAACTATCGATCATATGTGAGAAACGGGATGGGATGGAATTCCCAGTGAACCAAAAAATACAGGTTGTGCTGTTAGGCAAATTCAGCACTCGCATCAAAATAGCACCCAAGAACCAAAACCCTTCGACCAGCAATTAAAGGACCAGGAGTGGAAAAAGAGTTATGGAATCAAGCATTGGCGCTAGGAATTCCTAGAGCCGTGATTCAGAGACAGCTGACTAAGTGTCATTCTGAGTCTAATTCAAGCATTCCAGAAACAACACCATCCAAACACTCCAACTCCTCCATTGCGGGCTCCTAGAGAGAAAATTAACCCTTTCTCCCCTTATAGATATCAGTTACAAAACATAAAAGAAAGAACTAATAGTGGCTGGAAGGTGATTGGGCCTACCTGTCTGGAAAGTAGAAACTTACTAATGGCTAAATGAGAGTGACCCTTACATTTTAATTCCAGTTGGTCCTCAAAAGCAATTCACAAAATTTTTCATTGATACCGCAGTGCAAATGTCAATTATTACACAAGAGGATGCTGACAAGCTGGGCTTACGACCTGAACGGCAAAGAGTTAAAGTTACTGGCATCGTGGGAACTTCTGCTGTGTGCCAAACTGCAAAAGCTAATTTACGGCTCCCTGGTGAAAAGCGTATGACATATGCTGCATCACAAAAGGGGGTAACCTGTTCGGCCTTCCCTGCCGAGACAGTTCTTTCTTTTTTCTTTCTCTTAAACAGAAATGACGAACTCCACCAACGACATCTTGGGAAGGAACAACATCTCCAACGAACCCACTCAATAGCACAGTGGAAGTGATCCCACCTTTGACATCGGCATCTTCCCAGCATCGTGTCTACCTCTTCTCTCCCTTGCTGCATCGATCTGCTGGGATATACCTCAATGGCAACAACAACGATGATGGATACACGCCCTTTCCCCACTCTCTCTCTCTCTCCTCGTTGGAGTAAGTACGCTTACAATGGCCCACACACAAGACCGATGGGACCATGCACTACTAAGATACCCTGGAAGTCTTGGAAGACCACAAAGCAAGGCAGGCCTAAGTCTTTCTACTTTAGTCTTACATGGGGAAAAAAGTATACACAAAAGAGGAACGGGGCTGGGATGACTCCCATCGAATGGCTCAACTCCAAGCCATGCCAGAAGAGAAAATACAAATTGGGTGCCAGGTAACCAATGGATCCACGTTCCATAAGCCAACCGAAATAAAGTATTTTGTACTGATTTCTCCATACCAGAAAATCACAACAACAATTGTTATAAAATAACAGAACCAAATTCAGTCCACTGATATAATTTCACCTTTACCAAACCTGTAATTGCATTTCGTATTTAGGGCCATAAAACCACAGATCTACTATTTGATTTGACAATTGGCACACATAATATATGGGACTCGTGCACAACAGGATGGCCATAGATCCACGCTCGTACAGGCTATAATGAGTATGCACCCAACACTTACCCTGCCAAATCTCTAAATTTGTCTGTAGTAGTGTTACGCAATAATTTTGCCTTCCCTAAACAAAAATGGATTATAAAAGATGACGACAAAGATTGGCAAATTCCATCTCTAAAATGGATAAGTGGAGACACCGTTTCAATAGGATGCCCAATTGAAAACCATACTGAGTGTGCAAAAGCTTTACACATTACTGTAGAATATATTGGAAATAAACGTGATTTTGACCATGCACGTGTTTGTCCTTATGGACGTGAATATTGGTATACCTTTACCACATCCTGCTCAGTACTCAGAATGTGTTTCTGGGCCGACTTCAATTTCCATTCCAGTTTGGCCTTCCAGGTTGAAATCGAAATTCAACAACCATCTTTGCCAATTTGGCCTCCTATCAAACTGTCTCCTCACATTTATAGTGCAGGCCCTTACAGAAGTAAAAATACAGGACAACAGCGAGTTCTCTTTAACCCCAGTCGGTCCCTAAAAAGACTGGAACTAGCCCTGCACTTTAATGTGTCACCAATTAGACCAGACTGTTCTACCTTTCTGGGAGTCGCTCATGCTGGCTGGCTAGCATGGCTACACGCGTGAGCTTTTAACAATAAGCAATCCCGAGGCGTATGCTGGGACACCACCGGGTTCCTGGGAACAGGACTAGGAGTACTAGATAGCATAGACACTGAAGTCCTACTGAACAAACTTACGGCTGCTACCATGATCTTACCAAACCGGACCGCCCACTAAAGCCACCTTTCTCAGCCTTGGGAGCAAGTCAATGGCTCCTATCAGACATTTTACCTCATTGGGAACAAACTAAAGAAAATGCTCATCAATTAATTGTAAAAGCCCTCAGAGCAACCCCAATAAGATTCCGGAAACTGGTCATATATGTTGGAAAAGGATGTGTCTGCACGCGAACATTGTGTCAGTCTTTATTGATAGATGATCTTGCCTATAACACAACCAGTCAGCTTAACTTATGTGTGTGCAACTTTTCTATGATTATTGGTTGTGATTTTAATTTTTCTGTACCAAAAACTGCTCACGATGATTTGTCTTTTGATTACATGTTATACCGTGAGCTACAACCCACAGCTGTTAGAATGAATCTAACTATAGTCAGACAATACCTTCACCACCCCTGATTTAACCAACCTTCTCTAACAAGCATGAGAAACCGTACAAAAGACTCTTATCACAGTCCACCGAAACATCGAAGACATACATTGAGTGTGAAAAAACGTCAAAAAGATAGAGAACAGCCATGGTGGGAAGTCCTGTTTGGATGGTCTCCAACGGCGACTGGAACACTAAACCTGGTGTTGCACCCTATCGTGATCTTAGTGATCGCTGCTATAGTGCGCTTATTGTTAAACATTGTTCAGAGTTTGGAGGATGGCTAAAATAAGTTACGTTTTTGCCAAAATTTCCCTGCGTATACGATGTCATTTAACCACATTTAATGAAAGTCGGAGAGACTAGCCAAACACAACATTTCCCTCAAATTATAATTGGATTGCGGCATTCCCTGTTTATAGGCAAGAGGCAGGCACACTGCCGCTCCACGGATGAAATACATTGACTTCAGTCACGGGGCGGATTGTGGCGGTGCAACACCCCCCACACACACACACTTTGGGCCACTCAGTGCTTGGCGCGATTTCCTCCCCACCTGGGACACATACAATGGGCTGGAACATCACGTAATGGTCCAACGGGAAAGAAAGAAAAGGTGGAGAGCAACGGACCAGAACGCTATGGCAACCCCTCAGCATGCCCGGCTCCCATGGCTCCTGCCCTTTGAAAATAATAACTATAAATCGATCACTCCTGACAACATATGGAGGACTGTGGCCACAGTGCGTGGGGGATACCAGGACCCCAAGATCCAGCGAGTTCTGGGCCGGTGTAACCGGTGGAAAGTGCCAGAATATCCCATTGCCCGAGCTGGGCCCGAGTGGGAACATACCTGACAAAAGACAATTATCTTGGCTCCTATAAGTAGCGATTCCAGTGAGACCCTTTGAGCTCTCCTGGCTCACAGCGGGCTGTGGCCACCACCTCCCCGGAGCCAGGAGCCGCTCAGGCTGACACCTGGAGGAGCAGAGGCCAGGGTGAGAGAATCCCTCTCCAGCCCCAATTATGGCCCGTTGGGGAATGCTGATGCACTGTGAGTATTTACTCGAAACACGGGAAAAGAGAAATCGTTAACTATAGGCTAGTCTCTCGTCCACCTCTCCACCTGTTTCTGGTGTGCACATCAGCTTTACGGATGCAGATGTTCTCTTTGTCCCTGCACATGTAGGAGCTAAAAGGCACCCCTCGGCTCGTTGGAGTCTCCCCCTACTAAGAGATTTTGATCCCAGCAATCAGAGACAAGTGTGTGTGTACGCGCTTATAGGCTTTTCTTACATGTAGACGTATTAATTTGTGATAAACGCTTTTGCTCATATGTGGATGTATTGATTGGGGATACCTTAGAGCCAGTTGGTGTGGATCTTGTCATCTTCAAATCTGTAATTAAGTCGCTGTTCAATTATTTTGTTAAATCACCTTGTACATCTTTCAGTCGACTAATGATTAAGTGCTGCTAAAATTCAACCTCTTGATCTACCTCAAGTCACTAATACATTTTGAATCGCTGCGAAATCATAACCGTGTCAAATAATTCCATCCATGACACATGATAATATGCTTTTATTATTATTATAAATGCTTTAGATAGCTCTAAATAGGTGCTCTCAGCGTAGCTTTATGCCAAGATCATTTCAACTCAGAAACTGCTCTTCAAATATCACTCACCAAAACCCTTGGTACAGCAGGCCAACACCCCCCCCCCACTTCAGATGCACGATAACGTGCACATGAATGCAGGTATCATTGCAAAAACTGCCAAGGCTCTCGATTCTCCTAAGAAACACTAACAATGTAATAAAAGTAAAGGTCTCTGCAAAAGGTATTCAAATTGTAACCTGGAAATCTGCATTCCTGAGCAAAAGCAAGGCAAGATGGGCAGGGGAATTTGCAGGCCATGTGCCTTTTATTACTACCTTGTGAATGTTTTTCCTTAAGTGCTTTTTCTCCTGCTTGTACTTTCTACCATAATTCAGCTCCTGTTGTTTCCCTCCAAGCTGGAAGTTACGTGACAACTGGATAATGGCGAGTTCATCATCACCGAAATGCCAAAAGAGGAATTACCAAAGTTAGAGTGGATTTTCCATCAGATGATGACAGTTTGTTGCTACAGCTCACTGGATCTGCACGGCTAAGTACCCCACTGGGCAGAAAAAGTGCCACTTCCTTAACTGTCTATTTGAGGGCGCCTGACACAATGTGCTTGACTTTGAGATTCTTTTAAAGTGTAAAATCAAAACTAAATTTCGCTGAGGTCCTCTGTAAAAACCGGCAAAGGGTAAACTCGGCATTCCTGCTAAACAAAGAAACAGAGAAGAAAAAAGACCTGCCCTAAATAACCCCATAAAGGAAAAAAAAAAAACAAGGGGGGCAATTCTGTATCTCTGTATAATCCTTTCTCTATCACATTTGAGTGTAAATGCTTGGTCTGCAGAACAGGTGTGCATCATATGTAACAGCCAGCGCTGGTGAAACAGCACGTTCTCAATGAGTGCAGAGGGCACTTTGCAGCATTTTCCCTGTAGCCCCAAATTTTCTTTCCCCGTCCTCTTGCAGATGGCCCATGATTCCCCCAGGAAGTCAGTAGGAGCTGGTCACCGAACTGTTACTGGTTTCCAGGGGTGCCGTTCCTTGGTGACCTTCAGAGTGTACTGTTTGAGACTGGGGCAGTGGGTGAGGAACGCTTCTACCACCTCCTGGCTAACCACACAGTAGCAGTGGATCTCCAATAGATTTCTGCACTGCCTGGCCAGATCGATGAGCGAGGAATTCAAGTCCTCCGAGGACGTGGTTTGCAGCATCAGCTTCTTTAAAGTACTGCTGTAGCTCTGGGTGACAAACCTAATCTGATTTACCATGTAATTATAGGTATTAAGTTGCAGTGTGCTCACAGGTATATTCAGCTTTAGGATCCGTGGGATTTTGCAGGCAGGGACCGTATGATCAAACTCTAGGTCTACACGGAGTTGAGGATGCTTTTGACTTACAGCAGCCCAGAGCTCTTCTGAGATAACCGGTATATATTTGTCCAGGCGCTCACAGAAAATGTCTAAATGGGTGAAAGCTGCTCTTTCGGGCTTGAGTAGTTCCTGAAACACATCATCAGACAAACTGGCATAGTAAACCCCCAAGGCCGAGAGTTTGGGACATGCTCTGAGAACTTTCCCAATGGTGCCTGGTGCCACGTTGCACACCAGGGTGCGGTTGTTGATGAACAAACTGTGCAAGTTTGGGTTGGTGGTAGCCAAGAGTTCAACAAGCTCGTCGTCGAGAGTGAAGGGCATTTGTCGAAAATCAATATGCTGAAGATCTATCTGGTTTGTAGTGGCACATATATTCCGTATGCTCTGTAGGATGTCCTGGCCAGAGTAGAAATAGGGGTTCTCCCCATGGCACACAATGCACAGCTGCTGCAGTTTGTGGTTCTGTTTTGCCAACACATCCAAGATGCGTGTCACGTTCTTCCGGTTGACCTCCTTGGATTGGTCAAACACAATCTTCAGGTGTTTGATTTGGCTGAGGAACTGGAGCAAGCTCTGCAGCATGCCTTCCTCATCCTCTGAATCACAGCTGGAAGGGTAAAACAAACTCTTAGTCACCGTGAACGCTGAGCTGAGCAAGCACAGAGCAGATACTCTCCTTTCCTTTACTAGCGTTTCTGCAAACGTCAACAGGTACCCTAAATGTTTCTTCTTACTTGATGCCTGGAGAGTCGCTGTACGGTCAAACACTGAAGGAGTCAGGAGGTGAGAAGAGTCAGTCCCCAGAAAGACCCATCAGAGAAGTCAGTGTCACAACAAGGTTAACTATTCAGTACCTTTGTCTCTTGCCACTTTCAAATGGCAACTTAGAGCAATATACATAAGGATGTAGTATTTCCCATAAAACCCAAATCAGCAGCAGCACCTGAAAAAACCCATCATAAACACACGGTTTTCTCTATTATATAAACAGGTACTAGTCATGTAAGATAATATCGTCACGCACAGAAGTCACAATTCACATCAATAACCTCATAGTAGAGCGGTGTAAATGTTTGACGTGCACTGGAAACAACAATCTGGTGACGCCTGCAAAGATGCTTGGACATTAGAAACCCACCCCTCTTACCTGATCTCTGTGAAATGCCAAACAGAGCTGGAAGAAACAGCTGTAGCCCATTGCCTGCACACCTGGAAGACCGCGTATCTATCTCGAAGCGAAAGATAATAGAAAATTTGGATGAGGATTTCTTCTGGGAGGTAGTTCCACAGTCCTGGAACTGGAGCGGGCATTTTGCCAATTCAGTCAGGTTTCAAAAATGGGAGAAACTTCCGAAACTGCAATTAATTCTCAAAAGTCCCTGTTCAGAAAAACAAAACAGAAGACAGACACAGACATTAGAATTTATTTAACAAATCAAACCAATGCAACTGGATCACAGAGAAGATCAAAATTTTTTGCAAACTTGAAACTTCACCGAATTTTGAAATTGAACGCAAGAATGAGGAAAATCTGTTGGCCAATTGTTTTGCACAGTTTTTTCAATCAATGCTAAGAAGCTGGGTGATACTTTTCAAGACTTAAACATATCAGATCAAAGCCTTGGTGAAACAAAGCGCCTTTTTTCTTGCCGTCACGTTTTGCTACTCTGAGTAATAAAAATGCAAGGGAATTTTCCAGTACTGCTGCACCGGTATTCAAAAAGCTGAGACAGATTTCTCAAACTGTGGGATGAAAAAAAAACCCAACCTCTTTGCAAGCAGAAGCTCTGCACAGAAAACAGCCCCACATATCCATTTTTACTGACAGTGAAACAGAAGGCCTACAGTAGAAACCAGTAGCTTAATTACAGTGGTACTTGCCTATCATGAGAGGTGACGGTTTGAAAAAAGTCTCTTATTTACTGTGAATCCTGTTCTCAGAAACTGCATTTATACATGTCTGACTTAGAAATGGAAACGCATATTTTGATTAACCTTTCAGGTGAGCTATAATGCAAAAGAATAAATGCCTGGGAAGAAGGCTGTGGTTAACAGGAACAGACCGCTACCTTATTTTTTCATTCCTCATCTTCCAAAAATGTGTTTTATCCATCTTCTAGATTTTTGCACAAATAAAACTACCGACATGATGAATTTTTTCAACCCTCTCATAAACAAGCGAGGGATTTTTAAATCCAAACGTTCCCCTTCCTAGGCTAGCGCTGGAGCACGGGCCGAGCCTCGCAATCTCCCTCCGAATTTCAGGGCATGCCCTCTCGCTATGGAAGCCCCAGGTCCCGCAGCCACAGCATTATTTCAGCATCGCAGGTTTCATGCGAATGAAAACCTGCACTTCTAGATATCCTCGAAGTAGGGAAAGAGTTGAAAAACACGAAGCAAATACGGAGTAGCGATGCAAAAAGCATAATGCAGAGAGGAGCACCATCGCACATTTTTCTTTAATACGCTGCTTTGAAGAGTGACTCATTATTTTGAGCGTGAAGTGGCAGTAGCATAGCAGCTACACTATCTTATCTGCCATCTATCAGTGACAAGCCCCTTTCCACCCACCGCCGAGCTCGAACAGCCAAGTGATACAGTCCCGTTTCCTTCCTGGGAACTCACGATCTTCTGTCATTTTCTCTGACAATCACCTTGACAGCTCGGACCCTGCTTTTCTGCTTTTAGTTGCTTTTAATACCGTCTCTAATACATGGTTGCCAAAATGTTAAATTGCTCTTTGCCCTAGGCAAAATCTCACACGTTCGGCTCCTTTCATTTTCATTACAATATTTTTCCTTAAAGTCGAGCTCTTACAGTCAGGTGAAAAGGACCTTGAATCTCTTAGAAAATAAGGGCACATTTCTAGCCATGGTAATTGTTTGGAAAAGCTTAAACATACGGCCAGAGAGCAGGAAGACAGGCAGAAAGGCAAAATTACTGGCGTTACTTTAAGTAAGGGAATGGCTTTGGGTTGGCAAGGAGCCCGGTTCACAGTCTGTGAACGCTGCGGGCTGGCTTGGCTCCACCTTGCGTGCCTGCCCCGGTGAGGAGAGCCGGGTCCGGACCGGCTCCGGCAAGCCATCGGTGATCTCTGTGCTTTATTAACGAGATGACGGAGCTTTGTCAGCTCTGCGCACGGCAGGCCCCAGGCGGAGGCTGGCTGGGAGCGAGCGGCCGACAACCCCAACAGGAACAGGCGGTGCGGCTCTCAGCCAAGGGGCCCAAGGCGCCCGCGGCATGGCTACCACTCTCCCTGCGAGCCCAGCGGCACGGGGAAGACCCCGCCATGGCAGCATACCTCTCGGAGCAAAGCCCCTCTTCTTCCTCTGTGCTCCCCGCCTGCGGCTGCCAGCACTGGCTACATTCCGGATGGAGGAGCAGAGGAGGAGATCCGGAAAATCACCAGCCGAGAGCCAGCTGCCTTTCCCTGCCCACAGGGTGGGAGCCGGGATGCTGCGCTATCCTTTATGGGAAGGCACAGATTAATAGCCCTGTCCTCCTCCTCCTTCCGCACCCGTCCTCCCGCCAGTCAGCTAACACCCCTCTTGCCTGCAGGGCTGACCCTTCCCCACACTGCAGCTCCACATTCCCCAAGCAGGCACGCCACTGAATCCCGACACCCAAATCCCACGCCGGCGGAGCCCCGCTGAGCTGCAGCCTCATCTTTATTTCCCAAGCGGTGAAACTCCGAGTGGTTTGATTTCACCATGCGGGATGCTCCCTGAAAGCTCGCGCTCAGCAAGGATTAGCAGAAACTCAGGTCTCAGCTGCTCTTTCCTTTCTTACCCCCTCAACATAGAGCAAATAGATTAGCTTCAAGGAAAAATGTTCGTGGGACGCAGGTGAGGGATGGTCCCCACAGCAACTTCCCCCTGTGGTTCCCACAGCACTGCTTCAGGCTTGTCTTTTGTAGGGGAAGGTTGGGATGTCCAGGCTCATTTAAATCCCCTTAACCCTTAAAAGCATGAACTTAAAAGTTGCTTCTTAAACTATCAGCAAGTAAATGCCTGATTTTCAGAAGCGCTGGCCCCACCAGGGCACAGACCCTGAAGGGGACTGTGGGTGCTGCCTGCTCCTGTGAAGGAGAGCACCCAGGAGAGCCAGCATGGATTAACCCCTTCAGGCATTTATTTCAATTATGTTTTTCCTTTAGCAAACAAATTTGATAGCATTGTTAAAATACTGTTGTTGTAAAATAGCATTAAATACATATGTATTTTCAATATATCTATGTATATATAAAAATCTTTCATAATGCTTTCCACTTCTGTTTGAAGCTCAGCCCCGTGGGGAGTTTGCACAAACAGACTGCGGAGCCAGAGTGACAGCAGCCAGCACATGGGCACAAAATCTGGCCCCAGGCCCACGCCAGCTTCTCGCCAGCTGGGGGACAAACAAGGGAGCTGCTGTTACCCCTCCATGCACAGCGGGACATCTATGCGTTACCCCACTGTGCACGGCAGGACATCTATACAAGCAAACGCAGCCTGGGCAGGAAGCTCCTACCTGAAGTTGAGCGCTGGAGACCCAAATCCAGCTCCTTGCTTTGCTTGATGCAGAACCACTCATGGACTTGGGAAAAGCTGCTTCGCTCTCTCTACCTGTCCATTCGGATCACCAGAGGAGCGCAGCGGAGTTAACAGCCTCGCCTGGCTCGGAAAGAGGTGGGAGACCGGTCACTGCAGGAAGGACGAAACCAGAACACCCAGCAGAATTCAGCAACTATACTGACACCATCATCTGGAGATGCGAAGACCAGCCCAGGTGTCCCTACCTGCTCACTGCGCTCGGTATCACGCTGCTCTGCTTTTGCTAAGCAGAGTCTCAGAGGTCCCCTCCATCAGGGCTGCTCTCACAAATGGTGCCGGGCTCCCTGCTCGTTTCTTTTGGGAGCTTTCCCCCTTCACCCGCTGCGCTCTTGGACGGCAGTGTCCCGTCGAGCCTGCTGGATTTGCCTGGAGAAGGAAACTCCACATCATCAATCGCTCTCCCCTCCTGAGCAAACCCCTGGGCGCAGTTACAGGTGCTGCAGGGTTACTGCGTTCCGCAATTAAATTACCCCAAGACCACTTTTTCAAAATGAGCTCCGGGGAAGGGAGAGTGTGAGAACTGAACTCCCTCCGCAGCTCAGTAATTACCCAACCAATCTTCGCTTCCACCGCTCGCTCCCGTTAGCGTCGCGGGGGAAGGCTGAAGACCCACCAGCCACACGGTGCTGTTGGCCACGAGCTACGCGGGGTCCAAGTGACCCCGAACCCCTCCACCCCCGACGGAGCAAGGAGCTCTTCAGCTGCCTGAACAAAGTCGTTCCTGACCACCTTACGTATCCTCACCCACACGAGTGGCCGAAGCTGGGTGTCCGTCCAGCCGCCGGCGTGGAGCCCTTAGAGGCGCCAAGGCCCGGCCGGCCCCGCCGCAGCCAACGGCACCCTTCGGGCGGACGCAACGCGGGTTCTCGGGGCTGGCTTTGGGGGGCAATACAAGAAAACCGGCGGATGTTCACGGGAAGCGGAATATTTCGATGGAGGACGGGAGGGTGCCGTTGCCCCCCTCCGCCCGCGGTCCGGTTCCCGGGGGGGGCCCGGCCCGGCCGCCCCCGCGGGCGGCGCCGCGCAGAGGCGGAAGCGGCGGCGCCGAGGCCGGGCGGCGGCGGTGGCAGAAGGTAAAAGCCGCCCGGAGCCGCCGGAGGGGACCGGGGCTGTCGCGGGCGGGGAGCGGGGGGAGGCTGCCGGGGTCTCCTCCCGCCCGGGCCGGGGGTCGGAGCGCGGGGCCGGGGGGGGCCGGGCAGGCCGGGACAGCGGAGCGCTCTCGCCCGGTGCCGCCCCGCTGATGGGATGGCGGGGCCGGGGCCCTCACGGGGCGGGTCGGCCGGGCCCGGCGCTGAAGCGGGTGGGGACGGGCGGGCACGGGCGACGACGCGGCCCGGCCCGGCCCGGCGGGGCCCAGGGCTGGCGGCTGGCCTCTGCTCTTTTTCCTTAAAATAAAGACAGTCCCTTGGGCTTTCCAACCCCCTCCCAGTTCGGCTTCACGGCAGCAGGCTGGCGCCTGGCCAGACACCATGGTAATAGCAGAGGTAGAGGCCCAGAGCCTGGAGAGGGGTTGCAGGAGAGCAGCTTTCCAGTGTCTGCAGGGGCTACAGGAAAGCTGGGGAGGGACCTTTTACAAGGGGTGGTGGCTTCAAACTGGAAGAGGGGAGATTTAGCTGAGATGTGAGGCAGAAATTGTTTGCTGTGAGGGTGGTGAGCCCCTGGCCCAGGTTGCCCAGAGAAGCTGTGGCTGCCCCATCCCTGGAGGGGTTCAAGGCCAGGCTGGACGGGGCTTGGAGCAACGTGGTGTGGTGGGAGGTGTCCCTGCCCAGGGCAGGGGGTGGCACTGGGTGGGCTTTAACGTCCCTTCCAACCCAAACCATTCTGTGATGTCAGCAAAAAGGGCAATAATGATGATCACATATGTTACCTTAGTGCCTGGACTTGTTTTTTTTTCTGAAGCCCCCCACAAGGGTTTGACATCGAGGGGTCCCCACTGCCAAGTGGGGACTGGGCTGGGGAGGTGTGTGTCAGGCTGGAAAACTGCCCAGGCACAGCAGCAAAGGGCTCCTCACCTGGGTTTTTGAGTTTCAGCTGCGAAACCTCCAGGCTCCCCAGCATCGCCAAGTGGAAACAGGCAGTGGGTGAGGAGCAGGGCCCCAGCCTGTGCAGGGAAGTGGTGCCGGGCCAGCGGGGTCAGTGCTGCAGCAATGGGAGCAGGGTGAAAGAGGGACCGTGTTCTTCATGTGCCTCTGGGCTGTCAGGGAGCTCTCAGGCACTTGCACTGCAAAAGATGAATTGTTCTCTGGGTTAAATCTTTTAGATATGCCATGTCTGTAGTTTTCTAAGGTGTTGCTCAGATTTCTGTTACCCTCCTCCTGCAAGATGCAAGGAGATGGGTGCCCAGATCCCAAACTTCCTGGTGTTGGGAGGCTCAGACCAGACCAGGACTGCAGCGGCAGTGCATCCTCCTCTTTTTTCTTTATGAGATGCTTTTCTAGAAGGCCTGTATGATGTGGGAGGCCATGGCCTGGAAACACTCAGTCCTGCATCCCACAGGCACTCCTTGAACTCAGTGTGAATTTTATGATTTGCTGGTTATTTCCTGTATTTTCTGAACAAGCGAAAGGCTCCTGTGCTGGGCACAGTTCAAGGTTATAGTAGGGAAATGAAGTGTGCCATTCATCCCAGTGTGCTGTTGGACATGCATCAAGGGATGGAATGGTTCCCAGCTCCAGCTACCACCCGGAGGACAGCCTGTCCATGGGAGGTCATCCTTCTTGGTCTGGCAGCCCCTGGTGACCAAAGACCTTCACACCCACAATCTAGAGGACATCTGAAGAGAGGGATGCTCTCCAGGCCAGCAGTTATACTGTCGGGCCAGGGCTTGCAGCCAAGGGAAGGCTGTTGGGGTTGAGCAACAGGGCAGAAAGCAGGAAGGAAGGGATGCCCGCGAGGAAGCAGCTGATGGTGTGACAGAGGTGCAAGCAAGTACTCAGGGAGGGGGCAGGACTTGGGACTGGCCCCAATTACTTGTCACTGTGATGTGATGGAAGGGCTGGCTCTGAGCGCCGCTTTCTGTGGGAGCGGTTCCGGGGGGCTTGTGGTGACCAACTCACCAGCTCAGACAGGTTGCGTACACACCGGAAAGGAGAGGTGGCCATGCCTGTCTCCTGGACTGTCAGGTGCTCTCCAGCCGCCATAGCCTCAGTCCAGCATTGCCCAGTCTAGCACAGCTTTTCTGTTCCGAGTATCTGTAGCCTGGGAGGTGTTTTGGTTCATCTTCCAAATCTGTGGGAGCAGAGCTGGGTGCAGCTGCGGTAGATGTAAGCGTTGCATTAGCTGGCCAGCGAGGAACGGGCGTGATGAGAACAGAGAGGTGGGTGTGCTGGCTTCCAGGTGATTGCTGCAAGAGGCAGGTGGTGGGAGAGGAATAATAAATGAACTGGTACATAAAGCAGAGGGATAGCTCCAAGTCTCCCACTGCGTACCTGTCCTTTAGGGAGCACAACCAGGGGACCAGGACCTCTGCCTGCAACAGGGCTTCGGTCTGTGTGAGCATGCCAGAACCAGGACTGCAGGGTGCTCCCTGCAGCACCCCAGCTATGCATCTTCAGACTTTGCCAGCTTGGCTGGGCAGGCAGAGGCATGAGGACTGAAACCCTTTGCTTCAGAGTCCCTTTGAAGCACAAAATGAATGGAAAATGAAAGCAGAGCTTTGTGAGCTGCTGAGTCTCTGGGACACCATGTACCACTGTGCTGTGCTTTACAGAGTAACAGTAAACTCGACAAAGGTTACATTTGCTTTAACAACATCAGTACCTATTCTAGGAAATAAGGGTAAATCCCCATAATCCTGTCACGTTTATGCTCAGTGTTTGCTGTAAGCACTCACCCAGCATCAGGCCGTCTTCCCTATGGTCTCTCAGCTCACCCGTGTGATTTTGTAGGGCTGAAGATGGCTGGCAGCTCCACTCCTTGGATCGGCAGCGCTTATCTCTTCCTCCAGTCGACATGCAAGACCATCGTTCTGCCGTCTCTCTATGAAAGTTCCCAGAAGAAACCTAGTGTGTTCAAGGCGCTGAAGCTGGCTTTAGCAGGTACCCATCCTCTCTGATATCTTGGCACACTTTCTCATCTCTTCACGCAATGCCATGCCTTTCTTTAATCTCACACTCATGGGTAAGGAAAGCTGATGTTCACTGTATTTCATAAAGACAATAAAGTGGAGCAAGTTCAGCAGAGGTCCACCAAGATGGCTGGGGGCTGGAGCACTTGTCCTGAGGAGAGGCTGAGGGAGTTGGACCTGTTCAGCCTGGGGAAGAGAAGGCTTTGGGGGACTGACCTTTACAGTGGTGCATGGGGACTGGGAGGCAACAGGCACAAATTGAAACAAGAGAGGTGGACACCAGATACAAGGACAAACATTTTCCCCATGAGGACAAGTCAAGCACTGGCTCAGAGCGACTGTGTATTCTCCATCCTTGGAGTTTTTCAAAACGGGACTGGATAAAGCCCTGAGCAACTTGGTCTGACCTCAGAGCTGACCCCGCTTCACATGGGAGGTTGGGCTACAGACTTCCTGGGCTTCCTTCCAACTTGAACTATCCTGTGAGTTATCCTACTTTATGAATGTTTGTTTAAACCCATTTATGTGAGAGGAGAAAAGATTGCAGTGGCTATGAAAGAAGATTTAATTGCTGTCTTTATACCACCACAGAAACATGATTTTTGCTTTGAGAAGATGATTTTTAAAATTAGTGATAGCCAGTTCAAGTTCTTTTCCGATATCAACAGGCACAATTACATTTGCTTCAGCTGTATGTAGACCTATTTACATAAAAAAGGACTTGAGATACAAATGGCCATAAAACTGCGTTTCTCTATCCACCCTTGCACCAAGCTGACTGCAGAATAATAGTAATTTGCAGAGTTTATCATACTTGCCTAGAATGACTCTCATGGCGTTCTTTACCTGTCATAGAGCTGAACCTATATTGTTTAATTGGGCTTGTGTAACTATTCTGTGATTTCTTCTGGCAATCACGAGTCAAGCCAAGTCAGCTAGTTTATCCAATACAGGCCTGCTCATCTCACAGCTTGGTCCAAAGATGTGAAGCAGCAGGAAGCCTGACACAGTTGTCCCGTTAGGCTCGATTTATGGCTGCTTTGTGTTACTGGAATGTAAATCTCCTCACACATTTAAAGGAAAGCCCACAAAAACGCTAAATCCTACCATGCTCGTTCAGACCTAAGAAGGACATGAAATCTGACACTGGCTGAAGTTTCATGAAGAACTACGTGCAAAGTCCTCTCTTTTGAGGTAGCTTTAAGCTGTGTTTTACACCGTTCATAAAGGTTTCCATGTCTGTGCAGCTTTTCCCCTCCCCAGGCCTCTTACCCTGTTACGGAAGCTTTTGTTTAACCACCACTCACGAAAAACAAAGCACGAAGGAAGCGATAAAAAGGCATTTCTGGTCAGCCACAGTGCATTAAAGTGCCTTTCCTAGGTGCTTAGCCCTGTGTCCCAGTTACACATCTGGTCCAAACTAGACTTTGTGATGCAACCAGGATTCAGTAACCCACCGTTAGATGATATACTTTTAAATGGCAGGTCACTTGTCCTGCCTAATGTGGAGCACGTAAGACTGTTTTGCCTTGGGATTGCCCTCCAAGCATGTCTAACTAATGCCATGAGGTTTGGTTTAGAAGCACCTGATGTAGTGCCTGTCTGACCTGGTACCTCCATAGGGCCCTGTGTGAGGGCAGGCCAGGAGGTTAATTTGGGTCCAGAAGAAGTACAGCCAGCCTCCCACAGCCCTCTGCTGCAAAAGAGAGAAAAACACATACTCTAAACTGTCATCATCAGCATATAAAATCCCTGTGGTGACAAGGTCAATGTGCACAGCTAATCAAATTTTAATTTTGCTGGGAGAAGGAAGAATGAAGGCCTGGACAATTTCTGTTGTCCATTTTGCTCACATTCCCCCCGCACTAATGTTGGAGGGTACATCCCTGGCTGCTTCTTGCTTAGATTTTACCATGAATTAATTCTCTGTGCAAAAGAGCTTAACAAGTCAAGGCCCAGACTCAAGCAACCTAGTTCCTGTGGCTGGATCTATCATTTTCCGTTTGTGGGATGTATTGAAGCCTCAGAGACAGCCAAAAGTTAGCTCTGGGCACGGGGTGGAGAGGAAATGCTGGGTCTTTTTCCAGGACCTTCATCATTGCATAAAACTCCAGTCACAAGGACTGAAATCTGACTGAGCACTGGGCTGAACTATGCACTTTCATCTTTAAAACTTTCCTGTGCTACCGGTTTAGCGTAACCATTTCTGTCCTGGAAATGGAACCTCCAACTTAAAACCTCCCCTAATAAACAGTGTTGAGATAATTACCTGGAGTGTAGTACCATAAAGCTTCAGCTGGACACCATACTTCATGGGGATTGATGGTGGCAGGACAGCAAAAACTTAATCCTTTCCTCTTGGTTTTACATACAGGTTTTTCTTCCCAGAGGACTTTATCACAGAGAGAAGAGAATTCAAAAGCTGCTCCATTGCAGGCTTGGTGGTGGATGGGAGTGGGTCTGGGTTGTCTGTCTCATGCCTGGATAGTGACTCTGCTCACTTCTCCCTGCCAGACTCCACCGGCAGTGTGAATGGTGTGGACATGCTCAAAGTGCACTGCAGCCACCCGCACCTGATAGTGCAGCTCAAGTTCTGCAAGCAGGAGAACTGCCGCCGGTTCCTGCAGAGTTACCGGGAAGGAGCGCTCCAGGAGTCCCTCCAGAATCACCTCCAGCTCTCCTTGGCCATGACCACAGTGCCTCTTGAAATGGAGCTGAAGGCTGGCAACGAGCACCTCGACAACATGCTGAAGGATGAGGATCGCTGCCTGGAGTGCATCTACAGAGAAAAGGTGAATGGGAGAGGGAGGGAGGGCAGGCAGCAGCGAGGAGCGGTAGCGCAGGACTCAGGAAGGTGGGTGCAAATCTTGCTCTGCTGCAGCGTGCTGGGTTGTTGACTTCTCCATCCTTCCATTTGCAACTGTAATATGGAGAAACAGCTCTGCCCTTCCCCAGACTCCAGAAAAGACCCAGAAAAGTGCAGTTTTCTGGAAGGACAACAGAGTTACCTAAAACAGCCTACAGAGATTCTGTTGAATCACTGTGGTTTCTGTGTCTAACAGTAAGTGTGGCTGTTATCACCACTAAGACGAGGAATTACAGAAGGTGCAGTTGAGAGCACAAGCAAGCGTGCCTAGATACACCTGTGAGGCAGGCAGAGAGGACAGCAGTCCTGTGTGGAACCGTCACTGCTCAGCACCTTCCTCCCCCGCTTCACACACCACCTCCTTTGAGAGTAGCAGTGGTAACTGCACCTAGAAATGAGCGTGAGCACAGTCTGCACATTATGCCAACAACGTGGGACAGAGTGGGGACACACAGCATCTGCTGCCAGCAGTAGTAGGCTGCCCTTCTGAAGGCAAAGTCTCTTCCCTCAGGGGTGATATCTAACGTCTAGCTCATCACACGCTTTGGCACTAGCACTCTAATCCTACTAGCAAAAGCAGTGAGATCTTGTCATCTCACCACAAAAGCAAGGCACTTGACATGATTACACTTGTTGCCTTTCTCCTCTCCTCTTTTTTCCCACCTGGAACTAGCAATACCTTATAGCTCTGGTTTCCTCGAGGTGGTCCTGAGAAATAGGTAGTCACCATCTATTTGGGAAGATTAGGTACAAGAGTGTGTTTTGCCAGGTTGCTTTTCTGTAAGGACAGAGAATGAAACGCAAACCTTTCAGCCCTGGACCAAACAACACGTGATGTCCCATACCCTGTCAGCTTCTGCTTGCTACTCCCTCCCTCTGCTGAACCAGCTGAACTGGGCAAAAGAGGTGGGCTTATTCTCAGTTCCCCAAAACTGACTCAGTCTGACTCTGCCTACCAGTGGAGCGGTCACAAAGATGACAGTACAGCACAGCCGTCACTGGCTGTGGCAGTGCTGGGTACCTGCTGTACGTGAGCTGAACACTAGACTGAGTCGCAGCACTTGCCAAGTGACTCTTCCCATGTGCTTTACCTGCTTTACTCCTTTTCTTATTACCTGCTTTTTGGAGGTCAGGCTAATTTTCTCTTGGTTAGTGAGGAAAAACTGGCTTGGTGAGGATCCAGGTAACAAAGGGGCAAAAAGAGAGAAGGGGGGTAGCAGGAGCTGCCTGCTTTGGTGGCCCAGAGCTGTTGGGATCAGGTCACCCTATTCTGTGGGTCTGCCCCTCATGTGCAGTAAGTCAGAGAAGCCACGCTGCCTGTGATGCGCCCTAATTCTCGCAGAGGGCCGCTGAAAATAAACATGGACTAGTAGCAGTTTTACGCAACTTGTAAGCGCACTGCTGCACGTGGGAAACCTGGGAGGGGCAGACTGCCTATTTCATATCACATTACCAATTCAGATTCACACATTTACAGCCAGAACTCCACTAGACCATCTCACTTGGTCAGTTCACAGGCAATAGCTGTCTCATTGCTCCTCTCATGGCATGATCATCTGAAGCCGCACCTTCCAGCTAAGCATCTACAGCTTTGCGAGGGGGTGAACCTGGCACAAATCACTGACGACGCTGTTTGCCTTACAGCCTGACCGCCTGCGGGATGAGGAGATCTCAGAGCTGGAGGAATGCCTCAAGAGCCTGATTGTTCACCAGAGCATCAACAACAATACGGCTGTAAAAGGCTGCGCCTCTCTGAACGCCCCATCTCTACCTTGTCCTTCTCAAGGCAGCTCCCTTTCCCCACAAGTCACCTTCATCTTTCAGGGACAACACTTCGGTGAGTAGCTAGAACTGACCAAGAGAGCCCTTGGTCTTCCTCACTGCAGAGCCCAAAAGGGAGAATTAACATGACTACATTGGGGTCTACCTTAGATAAATCAAGGATTTCCCAGCATCCCATAAGGAAGGAATTACAGTAGTCCTAAGATACTGCCACACTGCTTCAGATCAGGCCTCAACCTGTTTTCTTGCTGGGGTGGCGCAGAACCAGATGCCTCAGGCTCTGTGTCTCTTCCAAGTTCCTCACATTTTAAAACTCCTTAATACTGAAGAGTACAGAGTAGTTCTCTTCTTCCACATCATTTGGTTGAGGTGAATTAATAGCATAGGTTGGGATCAGACTGGGAAGGTTACTACGGACACCATCAGCCCTGCTTTCAGCCAGCTGTACGCTGGCTTTCTACAGAGAGCTTTCAGATAGTCTCACATAGCAATTCTAGCTTGAGATCAGCTGGGTCATTTCTGAGTGTGCTTAAGCTGTGTAAGCAGTCTCCAGTACTAAACGGCCAAGGAGAGAGCTCCTGTCTGCATTTCAGTATTTTGAGGATACTTGGGTAGGGAACAGGAGACTGGGTCAGAAAGGCCTTGCCAAGTTGCTTTTGAAAGGCTGAAACAAATAAAGAGGATGTCCCTCGGAAAAAAAAAAAAAACGGGCTCTGGCAAACCACAGGACAGTCCCATCCTGGGGGGAGGGGGAAAAAAAAAAAAAAGAGGAAGATACTCTGATCTTGTGCGAGGATTTCAGAAGGGAAATGGCCTGAGCAAGGCAGAGAGCTCAGATGTGCCAGGGCAGATGGCTGTCAGCAGCGAAGTGCCTCACCATGTGCTACAGTTTGCCACCCAAGGCACCAGCACTGCCCCAGGGGATGGCAGACTAAGTGGAGAGCGGGCACGTCCAGCTCATACGCAGGGAGCAGGGACACCCCAAGCGGTGAGGCTTACTCCAGCTGATTTTCCCTTTCTAGTGGAGGAGGAATGCCATCAGAGCCTTCCTGTGTCACAGAGCATTCCATGCCATCACAGCCCGGTGTGCAGGACCCCTGGCCCATGGCGGGGCAGTCCCTTTAGCTTCACTGCTCTTGCACTTCTGCAGACCTTGGACTGGTCCCAGCTGCATCACATCAGCCATGAAAGCCCTCTGTTTTACCTGCCCTCTGTCTCTTTCAGCCAACAGAACGCTTACACCAGACGACCACCAGAAATTTGCCAAGCTCGTGTCCAAGAAATGGAAGCAAGTGGGTCGCTCTTTGCAGAAGAACTGCCGGGCCCTGCGTGATCCTGTCATTGATAACCTGGCCCTTGAATATGACCGAGAGGGACTATATGAACAAGCCTATCAGCTGCTTCTCAGATTTATCCAGTCGGAGGGGAAGAAGGCCACAATAGCGCGGCTGATCGCAGCCCTGGAAGAAAATGGTCTCATCAGCTTGGCTGAGGAGCTCTTGGGCCTCCATTCCAATGAGGACTGCTCCTAGAGCCCGAAGGGTAGTGGCGTTGCTAAGAGCTTCCTTGCTTTAGCTAGTGTACAAGACTGCTGCAGTGTCTGGGAATGTAAAGCCCTGAAAATCACCGCAGGATTCCATCTAGATGGGAATGCCCGGGGAGAGGTTCTGTGCTCGCAGAAGCCAGCACGAACCTCTGCCGTTCCTTATTTCATTCTGTTTCTAGAAGTCCACGTTACCTTCCCGTGAACTGGTGAGAGAGGCTTTCAGCCTGACTTCCTTCAGGACTGGAATGTCGCAGGGAAGCAGCCAGACGGTTAGAGAGGCCTAGGGGAGGGTGGGGAGAGGAGAAGAGCAAGGAAGGCATTTCAGAGAATTTCTCTAGGACGCAGACAACACCACTGCATCTCAGGCTGTGGCCCAGGGCTGTCACCTGAAGAGCTGCAATATATTTTTTATATGTAAGATATTTGTGCCCTCAGGCATGACATCAAGCAAAGACAGAGGGGAAATTAAGGAAAAGCAAATTTTATATTATTATACTTCTTCGTTCTTCAAACGAGGAACATCTGTGGCAAGTGCATCTGTCTCCTGCCCTGCTCTAGTACAGCTCCTTCCCACCTCTCGCCACCCGAAGGTTTCCCTTTTACCTGGGACAGTCATAATTTCCCACAGGACACAACATTGCTGCTGGAGAACAAATTTCAGGCACTGAACAAGCCCTATGGGCAAAGACAAATTCAGAGAATGATTCCCAGCTTTTTCTGGACCATGGTGGACAAGAATATATTGACTACATCGCGCCTGGCTCTTTCCCACCAGCCCCGAGGGAGCCTGCATCCGTGAAAAGAAAAACACCACAGAGCTGGAAGGAAAACAACCTCGTAGTCAGCAAGGTACCTGTGGAGCGCAGATTGGAACTGCTGCTCTAAGATGTGTCACAGCATCAAGTGCCATCCTGACCCCAGCCCACAGAGCTGGGCAGTCGCCTCTGACCGGCCAGCTGGCTAGTGCCTTCGCCCACTTCTTAACTTCTGCCTGCGGAGTCCCCGCAGAGGACAGCTCACGCCATCGCGCCTCACCAGCGTAGGGATTTGTACAGAGCCTTTCCCTGGCAGTGTCGTCACTGTGTGACAATTGGGCATCAGCCGCCGGATTTACCTGCCCTGGTTTTGAGGGTTAAAAATGGCTTCAAGGACAAAGCACCCAAACCCCGGGGCTGGCTCGTGCTCTTAGTTCCTGTGGGAGAAGCCGACCCTCTGCTGGTATGGTTGATGCAGATGGCAACAAGCAGTGTTTACACCTTTGCCCCTAACAAAGCACAGAGCAACAAGTATCTGGCATGACATGGGTCCCACGAAGCACAACAGCAGCTTGATTACCTTTGAGTTATTCCCTGCGCTTTCCTGATACGGTTTTACTTATCCTTTTTCATTAATTCTATCCCCCTTTGCCCTTCCCATCTGTGGGAATAGCCAGTGGGCCTTGGAAATTATTTCAGCTGCAGAGGGCAGCTCTGCCAGCACACAAAGCCTGCGTGTGCAGGCAAGTATCGGGCCACCGGCAGATGTGTTAGGACCAGCTTTTAGACAGGCAAGCCCTGACGGCCTTTTAAATGTCAGCTCACATCTTAATCCTTCCTGGAGTCAAAGGTCTAATTCATAAGGAGGGACACAACATGGGATTCAGGTGTGGGCTCAGATCCAAGCTCCAGGGGCTGGTACTGCTCCCTCAGCTTCTGCTAAAACGCATGCTGTGAGCACCAGCTGACTGAAGGCCCGGATCAGGAGGATTTAGACGGCCAGCTCGCACCCAGTTGGGGTCCACGTGCCCCAGATGTGCTGAACATCGCATTCCCCAGCGTAATCCTGAGGAACCTGGCTTTTTTCTGCGGATTGGAATCCCCAAGATCATGTGCACAGTGTGGAAAGGAAATGGAGGGGAGTCAGAGATGGGGAGAACGTTTCCAGGGCGTGAATCTGTTTCCATCTTGCCCTTAGCTTCAAAGGAAGCAGGACTTCATGCAGGCACCGTCTCCACAAAGGCTGTGGCCCCACGGCATTTTATTAAGCCATTCTATGTCACTGCTGTTGTGACAGTCTCATCTCCCCCATTCCTGCTCCGTGTCCTGCCCTCTCCCGTATAGCAGTACCAGTGCTCTTCCCAGAAGGAAGCAGTCGTCTTCTCTCTGACAGTTTTGCTTTCGGGACCAGCACAGCACTGCTGACGGCAGTTAGTTTAGGCTGCTGTGGAACCATACCTCAAAGTATTTAGCTTTCCTGCCAGATCCCAGCTGGGGAACTCTGGCAGCAGCACACCTGGCAAATGGTATTTTTTTTAAAAAAAAAAAAAAAAAAAAAAAAAAAAAAACCAACAGAAAAACCACAACATCAGAAACTTGAAAATTACTTTAACAGCAAGAGGGTTTGCTCTTGATTTTGCAAAAATGATTTTTTTTTAGAAGACAAGGTCATATGCATAGCCTGTCTCCTTTGTAATGAACATTTCTAAGCTCTCAGGCTAGCTACTCATGTGCACAACTTTCATATACAGTTATAAGCCAGCCACTGAGTAGTGAGAACTTCTTGCTTTTCTAGTGTCTGTTAATGCTCAGAATGAGAAAGGCTTATTATTCAGCATCTGCTTCGAGCCCAGAAAACGTCTTTGCTCTTATTACTGTCTTAGAGAGGACTTAGCATGAATGTGTTTTTTTTTCCTTAATGCAAACCTCGTGCATTTTATTCCTCTGCCAGCAATTGGCATATGTGTTTCCTCTTACTCACAGATTCCCTCTCAAAAGTGCCATTAAGTGCTGGAGCTCCTGGCAGCCTTTCTGGAATATCGTCGTCTTTAACAGCATTCACAGGTGCCTTCATTGCGGAGACTCGAAGAAAAAGGGTTTTCCAGTGATGTTCCGTGATGGAATTGTCTTGAGCACATGGCATGGTTTGGGACCATAGCAGTAGCTGTTTCATACCTTCTTTTCCATGATTGGTCATCATCATCATTAGATTCAATGAAAAATTGATTCTGTTCTCAAGTGGACTCCTTTCCTGCTAAAAAGAGTAGGGTTTTTTAGTATTATCTGGCACAAACATAGAGAGAGACAATTTTCACAGAAGCCTTAGAATGAAACGGATCACAATTGGATCACGATGTCATTTGCATTGATTTGGCATTTGCCCGGGGCTTGACTCAGAATTTCTTTCTGTTTTACCCAGAAGATTTTACAGCGGTTTTACACCAGTGTGCAAAGACAGGGGAACTTGCATCACGCAGGGAAGGAAGAAGCGCTCAAAGGAAAAAAAAAAAAAAACAAAACCCAAAAACATTAGCAGAGGTTTCTTGAAGAACTTAGAGGCGTGTCTTTACCTCGGATAGTAACACAATGAGCGGAACTAGAGGAGGAGCTGGGTGTTGGGGATTCTTGCCGATATACCACAGACTCAGCGCTGTGTGCTAGACCAAGGGCTAGAATAAGCACCCCCGGTGTCACGCCGCTGGAAGGGGAGCGCACATGTGCTTTCTTCCTTGCAAAGTTAGCTGTGCACGTACTGCACCTACTCAGATGCCAGGCACGCAAGCGACGCTCCCTTACTACTATTTATACCGATGAGCTAACGTCTAGCGTGGGAGATAAGCCATGGGCAGCGCTGCTGCTGGTGGATTTGGCCTTATCCCATAACAACTCTTCCCTACCTTTAAGATAAGTCTGGAAAACAAAAAAAAAAAAAAAAAATATTTTCAGGGGGGCTGGTGTTTCAGAATCAAACGTGTAGCAAACCAGCACACGATATTGAAAGCAACTAAAGATGCTAATCAGTTGCATATAAAAAAAATGAAATAGACAAAGTCTGAAACAAACCACAGAAACCAGGCCCAAATGTGCTTACGGGAAGGCACCCAAGAGGGCTTTTTTGTGGTACAGATTGTTTTTGTAGTTTTAGCAGTGTTTCAGATTTGAAGGAGGCTCCTTTCAGTCTGCCAGAAAGAACAAAAGATCCATCCGAAGGAGAATTTGAATGATTTGTTTTGGCATAGCTGGGCTACAGCGCTCACGTGGGTGACAACAGAGGGGAGAGTGAAAGTTAAAGCGCTCCCTGTGACGTGAGGCATCTGACAGGAGTCGAGCTGAGAGGCTGCCCTGATAGAAAACTGTCACCAAGGAAAAAATGCCAAACTGCCCTGGAGGGCAGAGGCGGTGAAAGACTGACATTAACCCTCTTCGATGCTTGTTAAAAACACACCATCGATAAATTCACCTGCTGAAGAGGAGGACGCGCCATCACGGCAGGTAGGGAAGGTCATTTCTTCCAGCAGCTTCAGTTCTCACGTGCCACAGCTGCTGACAGCGGACCGGTCTGTCAGGTGAGAACAGTACCTGACTCAAAAATAAGGAAAGGGTTCAGGATTATTGATTGGAAGCGCTTAAAAATTATGAGCCTGACCTGAAAGAAATCATAACATTTCCTTCCATATTTTCATAGCAAGTCAAATTAAAAACAAACGCCGATTGCTCACAGGAACGCTTTCCAGGTTTCCGTTTTCAGCTTCGGCCCTACCATGGAAGGGATGGATACCTGGATTGTTTTTCATGCAAAAATGTCACAGCACTGCAGGTTACAGGGCTTTATGAAAAAGTCCGAGCCTCCAGGTAAGACAGTTTGCTGGAGTTTCAAAGCTGGGGAGTCTCAGAACTGTATCCGTTTCAAAATCTAGAGGAAGCTGAAGCAGAAAACAGAATATACTTTGCACCACTGTCAAGATATAGAAAACATAAGGCCAAAAAAGCGTGGAGGCTCAGAGCTGAGGGAAACTGCTTGTTCCGAGAAGGCCTAGGTGCTTGGTGCGGACACTGCTCCAGACAAAGCTCTTTTCCCAGCGTGAGGAGATGGTGGGGCGTTTCCTTACCTCTTAATTTTGCCATTCATTTCAAAATCCGCTTCAGCATTGCGAAGCCTTCCTGCTGCCGGGGTCTCCCCTCTGAGGTCCCAAAAGGCCCCTCAGAGCCACCTCCGAGTCGCAGCCCGGCGGCCGCCCGCAGCCTCTGACACCACGCTGAGCCCGCGCAGCAAGGAGGGGCCTCCAGTTCACTTAAACCGACCCATTTCGTTTAGCGGAGAATTCTGGTATAGCCGTGTACCCCTGGCGTTGTACACCTGAAACCCAGGCGGTACTGGAGCGGGAGTCACGAGGGTTGCTTCGGTCTAACCCACGTCCTGGAGCGCGTACATGGAACTGGTGAGATGCAACCCTGGGTCTGGCCTTTTGTCTTCTGTAGGGAGGTGGGTGACGCAATTTAAGGTACGGTGAGGCAATTTAAGGCCTAGAGTCAAAAATTGTAATTTTTTTTTTTTCTTCTCTGGATTGAATTTTAAAGCCACTGAAGGAATTTGGCCATACATCCCTAACTGAAATCTGTAGGAGATATGTGGTTAAGTCCCTTAGTCATCAGTGGAAAAATCCCTTGCTGACCTTTTAATTCCAAATTTCCGTGATACTCGGCAGCATATCTGGATCAGCCATCTACAGCTATGGACTGCAGTGCCATGGATACTCAGGTCTGGGACATTCAACCTCCAAGCAATTGTCTTTTATAGAAAAAAAAAAAAAAAAAGCACTTTGGTCTATTTTTCCCCCCCGTTCTTTTTTATAAATAAAGATATACTTTTGATGAAAAGTGCCTCAGAGACTTTCACTGAACGCTTAACGCAGTATTAAGAAAGGGTTTCGGTGAAGTTGTGGCCGCGTTGGCTTTCACCAGCTCTTGGAGGAGCATCCGGCCAAAGCGTCCGGGTGCACAACGGGGCCCTGCCTCAAATCACACGTTTTTACTGATGCGCCAAGGCCGGTGCCCCACCTGCGAGTTAACGGCTCCGGTTTCACATCGAAACCAAGCTAAGCCGCCACGTTTGTTCAGTTATCGCTTTGATGGGCCTTTTTTTGCAAACACGGCCAGAAGGGGAGGTTTGTCCCAAAGTGGTACGTGGCAGAGCTCCCCGTGTTTCTTTCGGTGCCGTTCTGTATCTGGTACTCCTCCGAGGCCACGGCATCGCTGAAACCGGGGTGCCCTCACTATTAGTGAGCTTTCTCACAGGGCTGCCTGCCCCGTAGCTGGGGAGCTGTGGAGCTTGGATGTTAAATCTTCTCCAGCAGCTTTGCAGAGGAAGCCACTGCCTGACCTGACAGCTGAACCCGGAGAAATTCCTTTTGCCGGGAACTCGAGCAGAGCAGTATTTCGTCCCGATTCACTTACATCTCAGACAGCACTTGAGAAACCACAAGATCAGCCCTTCTTTATTTTCCACCATGGCCTGATGCCTGCGGGAATACAGTGCCGGGGAGCGGGGCTCTGCCCTGCAGCGGGTGGAAGGACTTTTGGCACGTGGCACACTTAAAGCCATGCACCAACACACCAACCCATGTGAACGGGGCTGACCTACGCGTAAGGGTCAACAAGAGAACTGACCCAAACTTGTAAGATGGAGTGACATGCCATGGGACAGACCTTTGCTGGCAGGGAAATGAAGGAATCGGCTGTGCGTGGGTGCCCCAGGGAACAGGGTACAGGTGAGACAGCAACCAACTGGAAGCATCAGGAAAAAAGTCCTGCACCTCCCAAGGTCCCTGCACGGCTCTCCGAGCCACGGCAGCCACAAAGGCACCCCCTGGCAATGAAAGCCTCTTTTATCACTCTCACCCCATGGGAACAGGCAAAAAGGGTAGCGGATCCCAAAACCTGGGTGGGGGAATGCAGTGGAAATACCCGCTGCGAGTCCCCGGCGGTTTCAGGGAGCAGCCCTCCTCGCTCCGCTGCCAGCCCCTCCGAGCCAAGGCGGACACACGGCTCTGCTGCTCCCCTCCCTCCGCGGCCATCATGCACCTCCTTTGGGAGGAGGGGTGAAAACCAGCGCGGGACTGCTGCTGCAGAGCGGGGTCAACCTACCTTGGGTTGGCACGGGGAAAGCGTGAGGCCGAGTAACATTTACGGCCGAGGTTTTTGATCAGCTGCGGATCAGGAAGAAACAGCTTTCCCAGCCTGGAGCACCCCAACGCAGGGCCCGAGGGCTGCTCAGCAGGAGCCCTTCCCTGGGACAGCTTTTCACGGTGACGTTGGCTTCTATAAAGCAAAAACATTTGAGCTGAAATTAAAAATACATCAAAAAAGCGCAGACACTTAACAAACAAAAACATTTTTGCATTATGTTTAAAAACCGGTTGGGTGTCTGTGAAAACAACAGAGTGGATCCAAACCTGGGTTTATCACAAGTTCACTGTAAACGAAAAACTTTGCCCAATAAAGGGGCCGTGGCCAGGGCCCTCCCCAGCCTCTTGGCCTCCGTTAGAGGAATAAAGGGTGTTGTTTCCATAGGAAACGCTATCAGTCAGCTGGCAAGTCAACTGCGACGACACTTTAGATTTGGCTCCAAATAAAAATGTTTTGTTTTGAAGTAATTCAAATTAAATGGGGGGGAGGGGGGGAGAAAGTGGGGGCGGTTTTTTTTCTTTTGTTCGGTGTTTTGGGAGGTTTGGGAGGGACCCTCGTATCCATCTTCAGCCTCGGCACCGCTCGGCACCCGCCTTCGCCCGCCGCTTCCCGGCTAGGAAACAAAGAAACCAACCCCCAAGTGGATTTTCCTTCTGAGCTGAACCCAACCTCAATTTCTAATTCCGAGCCTTCGCAGAGATAAAGCAAATAATCCCCAAGGAATTTAAAATAACAATAAAAATAAAAATTTCACAATTTCACAAGCCAAATTGTAAAAAAAGAGACAGAAAAATTAGTATGTTTCCTATCGAAAAATGTTACAGTAAAAAAAAAAAAAAAAAAGACACTTTTGTGGTTATTTTTAAGCAGTAAAACAGCAGAACTGATGGAAGTCCCCAACCCGGCTCCACGCTCAGCCCTCGACACTTTGGTGCTGTCTCTCTCCCGCAGGGTACGGATGATCATGGGCTGAGGGATTGAAAGAAAAAGCCAAATTATAAATAAAAAATTAAAAGAAAAAAAAAAAAGAAGAGAAAAATTAGTAAGTTTCCTGTTGAAAAGCATTACAGCAAAAAAAAAAAAAACCAAAAACACACAAAAAACAAACGAGCCTTTTTTGTGGGTTGTTATTTTTAACCGGTAAAACAGCCGAACGGGTGGAAGAGCCCGGCCTGGCTCCGCGCGCGCCCTCGAGGCCCTCCCCGGGGCGCGGGTGGCCGAGGGCTGCGTGGGGCTGGCTCCCACCCGCGCTCCCCAGCCCCGACCACGTGTCAGGCGCTTGGCAGCGGCCCCGGCTCCTTCCCCCGGCGCGGCTTCTCCTTCCCCTCGCCCCAGCCGGCGGGTACGTGTGCGGGGGGGAGCCCGGCCTCGCGCCCCCGCGGCCCTCCCCGGCCGGCGGAGGAGCAGCTCCGCTGGCTTTCGGCATGGCGACCCACCCGGCGGTGCTTCGCTGGGCGAGGGTTTCCTGGGTTTCGCTGGAAGGCTGAGGAATGTCTAACGCTAACTGCATCCAGATGTGCCTGCTTGGCAGCCCGCTGACGAGCCTTACCGAGGGGACGCGGGATCAGCGCTATCAAATGGGATGTAAGTAGCTGTTCTGTAATGTTTTATGGGAGCGGGCCGGGGAGCAGCGAGCAGCGGGAATTGCAGGCTGTCCTTACGGCTTCTCCTTTTCCTCCAGCTTCCCTTCTTGCCATGTCGCTCTCGCGGTGCCGCTCCACGCAGCGACCCGCACCGTGACCGCTAACACGCAGCCGAGTCGGCTGCAGGCTCCGACCACGCAGCCTCCGGCCCCGCTCCGGCTGCCCTACGCTTTCCTTTCCAAAGAACTTGCTTTGCATGTTTTAGGTGATTTTTTACAGAAGAAACTTCAGGGCTTCTTTAAAGTGCTGCAAGACAGGGTTTCTTCCCGCCCGCGAACATGTTTCAGTGGTGGCACGTTACATTTACAAGCCGTTCCTCGTCAGCAACAGGACATGAATCTTCCCCCCGTGCTACACTATTGCACGCCTTCAGCAAAACACGGGAATTTTCAAGCTCTCTCATGTCACAAAGAGAGAAATAAAGAAAAAAAAAAAAAAGTTCAGTTCCAGTGAAACAGCCAGTTACTCATCACGTTTTCAAATGGCTTTCGGGGAGATTCTGATAAACTTTTGCCTTGGGTACCACCTCAAAATTAGTGGGGCGAGTTGGCGCGCGCTCCCCCTCCTCTTGATGTCCGGGTGTGACAACCCCTCCACGCTAACGCAGCGTCGCGGCTGGGTGCGGGGCACAGCAGGCAAAGCATTTGTCAGATCGGAAGAGGGTCCAGGAGACGAACCGGCGGCGAGCACTGCAGCCTGGGCAGAGGAGGGCGGCGGGTTCCGCGGGGCCGTTTCTTACCCCTTCACGAGCCTGCAAGGTTGTCTTCTCCTCCTGGGGCAGGGAGGTAATTAGTATCTGCAAGAGAGAGGCAGGCTCCTTGCCCTCAGCACTCGGGCTGCGAGCGGAGCTGCCGAGCTCTCCGTAATTCTGAAAATCCAACCACCTACGGGGCAAGCCTGCGCCTGGATTTCGGAAAGCACCTCTCAAGGCTGCTAAGTCCGCGCGAGATAATTGGGCCTTACCTTCTCCTGCCTTGTGGGCAGCCGAACGCTCTCGTCCGAGACGTGCTGCTGCGATTCGGAGGAGCTGCGAGTTCTCCCCGTTTTTCGGGGCCAGCCATGGTGTGCCGGGCAGCAGGGCAGTCCTGCACTGGCTCTGCCGCGATGGCATGTCCTGCTCCTGGCCGGGGAAAACACCCCGCATGGCTAAAATGCGGCAGGGCTTTTTTAGGGATGCCTCGTTATCTCTTTTTTCTTTATGGAAACAACTCCCAGTGCAACTTGCTGTGTCCTTCATTGCCCAGTATGCGAGCAGGGGCTAGGTGGGAAGGAAAACCTTTCGGATACATTTTGCAGCTCACTGTTTTAATTAGAGTACTGTCATCTCGCCACATGTACACAAGCCGCTCACCAGCGGGTCCGCCGGGCGACGGGAGGAGCGGCGCAAGCAGCCAGTCTTCCCCGGAGGCCGTGGGGACGGCGGTGCGGGCGGCCAGGGCCGTCGGGGCTGACACCTTGGCATCCATCGCCGGCTCTGCGGGTTCTCTGCATCAGCAGCCATTCAGGGCTGGCAGCGCCGACAGGAGAGGCTGGAATGAAAGGGGACCAGCCAGCTGGGAGGGTGATGAAACCACGTATTGCAGGGCTGGGGCAAGCAGAGAGAGATAAATAAGGCACCCTGTCTTGTAACAGCATGGATCTCATCCATGCGTTTGCACTGGCCTGAAAAGTGTCACCGACAGGAAAGTTGAAAGGAGTCTTTGGAGTGAGGTCTGCATTTTTATCATAGAATCATGGAATGGTTTGGGTTGGAAGGGACCTTAAAGCCCACCCAGTGCCACCCCCTGCCCTGGCCAGGGACACCTCCCACCACACCACGTTGCTCCAAGCCCCGTCCAGCCTGGCCTTGAACCCCTCCAGGGATGGGGCAGCCACAGCTTCTCTGGGCAACCTGGGCCAGGGGCTCACCACCCTCACAGCAAACAATTTCTGCCTCAGATCTCACCTAAATCTCCCCTCTTTCAGTGTAAAACCATTCCCCCTCGTCCCATGGCTCCCCTCCCTGCTCCAGAGTCCCTCCCCAGCTTTCCTGGAGCCCCTTTAGGGACTGGCAGGGACTGGAAGGTCTCCCTGGAGTCTTCTCTTCTCCAGGCTGAACCCCCCCAGCTCTCTCAGCCTGTCCTCCCAGCAGAGGGGCTCCAGCCCTCCCAGCATCTCCGGGGCCTCCTCTGGCCCCGCTCCAACAGCTCCGTGTCCTTCTGCTGTTGGTGCCCCAGCGCTGGAGGCAGCACTGCAGGGGGGTGTCTCACAGAGCGGAGCAGAGGGGCAGTTGAGTTTCAACCAACAGAGCTTTTGCCTCCATGTGCTGCAACGCAAGTGGTGGCAGTGGTGACACTGTGCGGGTGACACTGTGCACGGGGCCGTGCGCTGCTGCAACTGCGGCACTGCGTGGCTGAGCACCACGAGCCTCTGCCCCTTTGCACGGTGCTCGTTTGGCTCTGGCTCACGATCCCGACTCCTGGGAAAGCTTTCGTAAAGACATTCAGCTAATTAAATCCTACGGCCTATTCTCAGTTTGTTTACAGACTTCAAAACTTCTAAGCGGCTGAACGCGATGGGCTCTTTTCTGGTAAGGCAGCTTAGCGATTGTTTTGGTTACTTCATTTTTCTAGGGCTTTGCAGTAACCAGCGTGTCGAAGGGCGCCTCTTGTGTTTCGGCCTGCCCTGTCTGCTAGTCAGGAAGATCAAATCGTTCAGCATCGCTCTGTAACGCCATAGCTCCAAACGCGAGCTCCTCACAAACACCCTGTAGCGCAGGGAGAAGTTGGCCGGCACCAAAGCCACTCAAAGCACCGGCGTGGATGAGGTTATTGACTTTGCCTGGAGGGAGGGGAAAAAACCCCCAGAAAACAAACAAACAAACCAACCCAAAAAAGGAAACCACGCAGGAATAAAACCCATTACATGACACCCAAACACAGAAACGCAAGAGGGCTTCTTCCCCTGCTCTAACGTACAGAGGTATTTTTCCCCTTTAAACATTTCAAAAACAGCTCAAAACTGTTAAACCTGAGTTGTTTTGTGCAAGTTTTTGCACATGGAGCGGAACAAACCCAGTGCTGGAAGCTGCCACATTTCCCTGTGGGCACCCCAAAGAGCCCAGACGCTCACACGCTGCAAAATAAGGTTTTTGCCTGCAGGAGACCCAAACTGAGAGAACGCCGCCGAGATTTTGAAACCTTTGCCTTAGCGCTTCACTTCAGGTTTCTGTACAAGGGCAAGAGAAGGATGGCAGCCCAGCGTGGCTCAAAGAGAGTGGAAGAAGTAACCCTCCTGTGAAACAGAGCGCTCCTCGCGTTCGCGTGTCCAGCGGCGCGTTGAAATTCAACTGGTGGGGACGCAGAAGTCAAACACTCTCTCGGGGGCTCGGGAGGATGGCACCAAGCGAGAGCTGGTAGGAAAACGTAGTCACCAGAGCTTCAGACGGTGCAGGCTTCTTGCTGTCAGCATCCTGGGCTGGTGGGATGAAGCTAAGCCACACGCGTCTCTGTTTTCCAGAGTCTCAGCTGCAGGATGGGCCTAGGGTTTGCTATTACTGTTCTTGGTGGGTTCTTGAATGGTAGGAGGAGGTGGCAGAGGAACAGCAGCACAAGGTGAAGAGGGGCCTGGGAGCTTGACTTGTTCTTGTTGAGTGAACCAGGATGGAAAAAAGGATGGAAAAACTGCTGGAAATGAGGCAGGAGAAGGACATGTGTGCAGATCTCCCTTATGGCAAGCCAGGGCCCGGGGCTCAGCTTCCAGTGCTGGGTGTTACAGCCTGACTTTGTTCTCGTGAAATACATTCAACCCACGTGAAATGACAACAATTATCCAAAAACCTCAAGCATTGCTTCAAAGGGGCTTTGACCAACCTGGTCTGGTGCGAGGTGTCCCTGCCCAGGGCAGGGGGCGTTGAAACTGGATGATCTTTAAGGCCCCTTCCAACCCAAACCATTCTGTGATTCTATAAATCACCCCCACCACCCAGAATATTCCAAGTTCCCCTGGGTATTGCAAAAAAATTCCTTGAACCCACCAGTGCTGGATCTCCAACACTTTCTTTACCTCATTTTACAGCGAAGCAAATAAGACTTCTCCATCAGCAACCGCAGCCCCGTGTATTGCATGGCCCACACGACGTACGCAGCCCCTCCACTGCACAACCCAAACCTACCAGTGCCCACTCCGGCTTCAGGAGCTGGCAGGGAGCCGAAAACGCTTGGCAGGTGGCAGGGCAGCAAGCTGATCCGGGGACAACCCGCAGCTGCGCTCGGTGGGGACGGGTGGTCCCGTGAGGCGGGCTGGGACAAGCGTGCAGCAGAGCTCGCCGCTGTGCGTTGTACCTTCTCGCTCAGCGTACCACGTTTTCAGCTTCCCTGGCTATCGCCGCTGCTTTTCCCGAGGCTGGGCAGGTTGAATAACCACTCTTCAAGGCACAACGCAACACACCAGAATCACCAAGGCTTCTTGACTGAACTCAGGGACAGGATCCAGAAGCTTTTTCCCGCCTGGGCCCACGTGAGCAGAAGTGCCAAGTGATGGAAATGTGACGGCTGCTGCAAAAGAAGGAGATTTCCAGGATTAGTTCAAGGCTTCGTGTCATTCAACTGGGAACGAAGGACTAGCAACTTTTTTTTTTTTTTTTTATTTAAAATCATCATTTAACTGCTTTTATTGCAGCACTCCTTGGCCATGTTTCAGAGTCCTCCTCTCAAATAAATGAAAACCAGGCGGAGGACTGGGCCCTCTGCCCGAGCGTGCAACAGCATGGGTCAGATTCCTGCCTGGACACTCACCAGCACACGCCATACCCAGCTCTGGCCACTTCCAACTTTCAGGCATTTTGTTGCCTCTTGGAACACACAGGCTGTGGCCCCCTTGGTCCTTCCAGCATGTTCCCTATGTATGTGCTCTCCATGTTCCCACCTCATGGATATGAGACCTTTCAGCCTCTGCCTACAGCCCAGCTCAGCCCTCCCACCCGCCTCATCCCACTGCTGGGGCAAACTGCACCGTCCCCTTCCCAGCCCTCACCGCGAGAAGGACACGGAGCTGTTGGAATGGGGCCAGAGGAGGCCCCGGAGATGCTGGGAGGGCTGGAGCCCCTCTGCTGGGAGGACAGGCTGAGAGAGCTGGGGGGGTTCAGCCTGGAGAAGAGAAGGCTCCGGGGAGACCTTCCAGCCCCTGCCAGGCCCTAAAGGGGCTCCAGGAAAGCTGGGGAGGGACTCTGGAGCAGGGAGGGGAGCCATGGGACGAGGGGGAAGGGGTTTAAACTGGAAGAGGGGAGATTTAGCTGAGATATTGGGAAGAAATTGTTTGCTGTGAGGGTGGTGAGCCCCTGGCCCAGGTTGCCCAGAGAAGCTGTGGCTGCCCCATCCCTGGAGGTGTTCAAGGCCAGGCTGGATGGGGCTTGGAGCAACGTGGTGTGGTGGGAGGTGTCCCTGCCCAGGGCAGGGGGTGGCACTGGGTGGGCTTTAAGGTCCCTTCCAACCCAGACCATCCTATGATTCACACCCGCTGGAGCTGGACTACAGATCCCATCCTCAGGCAGCCGATACAAAGAGGGACAACTGCCTATTTCTCCAAGCTTGGAGGACATGGGAGGCATCCCTGGCAGCAAAGCCCCCATTCCCTGAGGCACCGAGTGATGCAGCGGTTTGATAACCCCGGCTCTGTTTCACAAGTTGGATGGAGATCCCCCAAGGCAGCATACGGAGAAGAGGCGCATCCGCCTTGGATGGGGACACGCAGCGAGAGGCTGTGCCGAGAAACGCTCTGCTGTGCTCACATCTCTTTTGTTTGGCATCAAATATTTTCTGACCAATTTAATAGCCCTGTAAGTTTTTTTTTTTTTTTTTTTTTTTGTCCTCCTGGTGTTGAGGTGGATGAATAATCTTTTTGGCTTTAGGACATAATGGATCGTCTGCCAGAATCATCAGTCCTGCTGAATTCAGGACAGGACAGCTTTTCCCACATTGACATCCATGGGTAGAGCTTCCACCTGTGTAACAGTCGAGGGTATTTCCTGCAAAAGAAGGAAATATTCAACAAAGACTGGAAAATCCATGTAATTCGATCAGGGATTCACTTCAAGGACTGGCAACTTCTTTTGAAAACTAGATGTCTATATTCAGCACTGAACTGTTTTATTTCAGCATGAAAACCGCTATTTCGGATTCTTTTCTTTCAATAAATGAAAACACAGAGGAAAATCTGGGCTATCGGCCCAGACTTGTAACAATTCAGGGTTTTTCTTGGCTTTTTCAAGGGCACTTATTGCCAGATTCTGAGATGCTGGGTAAATCTTTAAGTCATGGAAATTACGAGTTTCATGACACATACATTTTATTCCAAACCCTCTCCGATGAAATTAAACACAGGAAAGAGCCAGGACTTTCATCCAGCTCCTTAATTACCATCTGGAGCCTGGCAGCTGAAATAAGATCAAACTTTTGCATAGAAAAGGGAAAAAAAAATAAAAATTATTACAGTGAGGCAAGTGATGAGACTTTACAAAGAGCTTGAGTGGAGAGAAAACATCCCAACGCTATCAGGATTCACCCCACCAGAAGCCCACGTGCACCTCAATAAAGCTTCTCCCATCGCAACAGAAGGAGTGAAAATGCCTCAATTTTAGTTCTTGTGAGCTTTTTGAGACAAGGTCCCTATTTTAGGTATTTTAGGTAGCAACCATCACTGCTTGCGATGGGCAGAAGAGGGACAGACCCTTTCTCCTTCGGTGGTGTGTCCTGGGTGTAGTGGGACCATCCCTTCATACCCCTGGACCTTCTGGAAGATTATTGAAGGCAACGTGAGGGAAAGCCTGCTGGGAACCACGTCTCAACAGATAAAGGATGGTTTAGCACAAAACGGGAAGACAGCAGGGTTGCTGCAGAGCATCGCAATCCGGACGCGCCAAGGGTAGCTCGCACACGACGGACGTAAAACGCGGAGTAACATCCTACATGCATTAGCAGGGAGTGCTTCACCAGGCTGAAAATAGTTATGAGCCAAGTCACGCGGCAGAAAGAACGTCAACAGAAAACAGCTTCTGATTATTATCAGCATTTTAACACCAATTTATAAGAGATCAGAGAAAACTCTACAATCCTGCTGCTAATATCAAAGGTACGCCGGTTAAAACATCTGCCTAGCCGAGAAGTGAAAGGTACAGTAAAAAAAAAAAAGCCAAGAAATGGAGAAAACCCCAGAAACCTCTCTTAGAGGCCAGAAAACAGCAAGAAAGGCAGCCTGAGAAAAAAATCCTGGTCATCGGGACAAGGAGGAAGTGATTTTCAAGCCCCTGGGAACACAAAGAGCCTTACAGCAAGGCACAGATAAGCCATTTGCTAAAATAAAGATTTCAGTAATACTGGAGCCAAAGCAGGAGGAGGTCAGTAAATATTTTGGAGCTGCACTTGGGAAAAAGATAGCTGATACCATATGGTGATGAAATACTCTCCGTTTCAGCAGTAACTTGGAGATGCAGTTAACCAGTAATGAAACAGCAGACTATTTAGAAATTGTGAGGCCCGAGCAACGTGCCTCAAGAATTTTAAAGGGGCCGACCAAGAAATCAATTGATTTATTAATTTTGCTTTCTCATAGGTCTTGAAACATTGCCTAGATCCCACAGGGTCTGGAGGCAACGCTGTGCCACTATTTTTGTACTTCGTAATTACAGACTCATCGGTCTAATTTTGAGCTTCAAAAAGAGAACGTTATGGCCAACACAAAATTGATGGTTCGTGAACAATTAGCAGGTGATACAATCCATGACAGCGAAAGAAGGTTTGCTAGAATTGAATGTCACCAGGCTAAACAGGGTCCTGTTTTAGGTGATAATCATGCCAAATAACAATATTCTTACCAAGCACTTTGCCGCCCCATTAGATGTTTGAGGCAGTTTGAGGTGGCTGCAGGGCTCGACTGGAGGCTGAGCGGCCATCTGTGTGCTCCATTGGCTAGGAATACTGAAAAACGGTGAGTTGCAGGAATAAATTGTGTAGGAAACGGCAAACCCTGGCTCCTCCACCCTTTTCGGTGCTCAGTAAGGAGGGCTCCTTAAGCGAAGGCAGGATTCTGTTCAACCAGGCAGCTTTGGGTCAAGAAGCGTTTGGAGAAGATGATGTTGGCTAATTCAAGACATAGACAACTGCATTAAATACAGCAATACAGCACAGGCAAGATGGAGCTGTAAACTGCATATGAACATAAAAGATTATCAGTGGGTTATTCAAGAATAATTATGAGCACTCGTGGGAAAATTTTGGGGTAGAGCTAAACTTTCAGGAACGTGCTCCCTGCTAACGACTGTAGGGAGCACGACTGGCGCCTGCCTTCCCCGGGAGCCTGCAACGGCTGCCGGGTCCCCTCCCTTCCCTGCTGTGGGAAACGGTGGTGATGAGAGGAGCTGCCTTTGCCGCAGCTACAGACCCTTGACCAGCTCTTTCCCTGAACCCCAGTTACACGTGGCTTTCTGCCTTCCTGCTACTCTTGCATTTTATTCTTATTATTTTTCTTGCAGTTGAAGAACTGATCGAATGAGACAGAAGATCTCCGGGAAAAGCGTAAGTGAGAATCAAACTTTGTATGTCAAAAGGCAGCTTCATCTCTCACGCTTTGAATAAAACACTCCTAACACCAGGCTCTGCCTTGCTTCTGCGTACTGGGATTTATTTGCCCACCTCTTGCTTCCCAGTTAGGGCGAGCTGGCAGAGGCAAAACACCCATGCCCCTCCCAACCTTATTAATGGAAGTTATTTACAATGGCTTAATATTTTATGAAGATTACTGGCAGCAAAAAGGCCCTATGTGCATTCAAGTGTGTGCTGAATGTATTCATTTTGAAGGCACAAATCACAACTGGTTTAGGAGAGCTGGCTCCGGGTGCAGGGAAACGCCAGCCACACGCTGCAGATTCTGCCCTCCGCCAGCCAGCTCTGAGCTTCCCTGTTGCGACTCAAAAAGAGTAAAAGCAGCAAGAAACAGTTACCAAGTTAGGAAAAAAAAAAAAATTAAAAAACTCTAATGATTTACGGAAGAACGGCATCGTTCATTTTCCACCTTGTTTTACCCCAAGGCAGGGAAATCTCTGAAATGGTAAAACGTGTTTGGCAGAGGGGGATGTGGGCGGGAGGGCTGATTCCACGTTGTGTTTCGGGAGTGGTTTTCAGGACGATGGATGAATTCTTGGTGACTTAACGAACCAAGTCACAGAGCCGGAGCACTCGGATCAGCGTTAGGTTTGCAACCCATGTGCCTTTTGGCCAGTTCCTTAACACATCTCGGTGTTTTTATGAGTAAAATGCACTTTGCTGCTAGTTTTTTAAATGGTGTTTCAGTTAGTCTTGCCTGCATGCTTCAAAGTTGCCGAATCCTCATTGCTGACGCACCGTCTGTTTGTTTACAGATGGACATTGGTGCCAGGCTGCTCAAACACAGCTTTTAACGGTCCCAGAAACACGGCAGAGACAATGAGAGTTCGTCTCAAAGGGGATGCGATCTGTACCCTCTTCCTGCTGGTAGCACTCTGCTCTTTACTCTACTCCCAGCTGGAGCATTTAGTCCCGGTAGGAAACAAGGAGCCGGCACAGAAGAAGCCGGCAGTAACACCAAAAACATTCTCCGCCCCCAGAGCACCTCGGAGACCGATGCCAGCAGAGGCAACGGTCCCCAGGCCCCAAGCAACTCCTAGCGTTAGGCGAACGGAAGCGGCCAACAACAGGGTCCAAACTACAACTCCACCTCCATTGACCGATTCTGCCTTCAACTTCAAGCGCTATCTCCTAAACAAGGATAACAGGAACTTCAATCTCCTCATTAACCAGCCCAAGAAATGCAGGAAAACCCCTGGAGGTCCCTTTCTGCTCATTGCCATCAAATCGGTAGTTGAAGACTTCGACAGACGTGAGATTGTGCGGAAAACATGGGGCAGGGAGGGTTTGGTGAACGGGGAGCAGATCCAGAGAGTGTTCCTCTTGGGAACACCAAAGAATAGGACAGTGCTGGCAACATGGGAGACTCTGGTCAATCAGGAGAGCCAGGCATACCGGGACATTTTACTCTGGGACTTCATGGACACTTTCTTCAATCTGACCCTGAAGGAGATCCACTTCCTCAACTGGGCTGCTGAATTCTGCCACAACGTGAAGTTCATTTTTAAAGGTGACGCCGATGTTTTTGTCAATGTCGAGAACATTGTTGACTTCCTTGAGAGACACGACCCCACTGAGGACCTCTTTGTTGGGGACATCATCTACAACGCCCGCCCTATCCGTGTCCAGAAGAGCAAATACTATATCCCAGAGACCATGTACGGACTAAGCATCTATCCAGCCTACGCAGGAGGAGGAGGGTTTTTGCTGTCCAGCCGCACCATGAAGAAACTCTCCAGGGCTTGCAGAGAGGTGGAACTCTTCCCCATCGACGATGTCTTTTTGGGCATGTGCTTACAGAGAATCAACCTCAAACCCATTTTGCATGAAGGATTCAAGACCTTTGGCATCGTCAAGCCTTCTGCTGCCCCACACCTACAGACATTTGACCCCTGTTTTTACAAAGATCTCATGGTAGTTCACAGTCTGAAAGTTGCTGAGATCTGGCTAATGTGGAACCTGCTCCACAGCCCACGTCTTTCCTGTACTCAGAAGAAGCAAGTGAAGAAGCCTTTCCAATGGAAAATGAAAGCTCAAATAACACCACAAGCATCACCTCTCAGATAATGCAGGCAGATGGCGGCAGAAACACATAGAAAACCATCTGAGAAAGGGAACCCTGAACTGTTGCAACCAGATGAATCGACTTTAGAAGTAGAGTATTTTAGGACACCTTATTTACAATGTTAAGAGAAGATGATGAACTATTGCAGGAATTTGCCAAAATTCCACATTTGCACACACATACCGTGTAGGTCCTTCTCCATTAACGAGTCCAAATAATCATAACAGTATCTTTAATTTATTATTATTTATTAGAATTATAGTAGTGCTTAGTGGGCCAATGTGTAAAAGCACATTGCAAACGCAATCTTTGGAGACTGTTCAGCATGGTTAGAAACATGAGAAATGAAAGAAGATAGAGGGTAAGAGACAATGCCAAGGAGCCCCCAGGATCGTTATCAACTTGGTACCTTGACTCAGACTCATTGAGAAATGAGCAAACTACAGTAACTAGTGTAAAGGAAATCAAAGACACCTTAGCGCACGCTCAACTCGTATCACCACTGCTTGGTTGGCTTTCTGTAGGCCTCCTAAGAAGAAGAGGAAAACTAACAGCTATTGAAATGGGGTCCCATATGTCGCAGATAAGGTGGACTACAAGAACACAAACTGGAGGCTGAGGCTGGTGCGGCTGGTTGAGCAGAGGACTGGTAAGTAGATAACTGGCAAGAGGCTGACTTCTGAAGGGCCTTTAAAGAAAGGACAGGAAGAACTTTGAGTTGATCCCCCCGAGTCTTGATTTTCTGTTATTCATAGCAACACCTCGGTTCAAATATCTGCTCCATTGACACACTCAGGACTCAGGGGACAAGTTTTTGGCACTTCCACGAGCTCAGGCTCTCTACGCTATGCTGAGCGGCACTCAGTGAAAACTCAGAGTCATTCAACTGCATCTGATCTCTCTCATCGTCTAACCCAGATCTTCAGAAGGTTTGCATCCGGAGAGATCCTTTGGCCTTCACTTGTGAGGGTAAAACCACACAGAGCTGCTGCCTGCGTCACATTTGGGAGCTTCTTCAAACCAAAGGAATACTTGTCAACGGATTAGACTGGTTTCTATAGGCCTTGGTGCTCTTGCCTGGCATATACTCAACAGCAAAGAGCAGCCAAGACTTTTCACATTGCTGCGGGTGCCATGTAAAGGGAGAAAGGAGCCTTCAGACAAAAGGCCTTCAGAATAAAAGGCCATTCTAAATTTATTGCAAGAAAGCAAAAACACAAAGCAATCTTTCTGTTGGACTTTCCAAGTTTCAGTCAGCCTGTAACTTCTTGAGTATTTTAAGCATCGGACAAGAACACTGGATTGCTTAGTTTTTCAAAGAATAGTCAATACTTTGAAGCATTTTGTTTTTTCTGGCAGCAGAGTACAAGAATATCCTTTTATTGGACATCAAACAGGAAATGAGTTCCTCTAAATCAGGGTTAAAAAGCTATAAAATTCATGGGGCAAAAAGCTTGAATTCACCTCTGATACCGTGTTTGTTAATTCTTCTGCAATTTTTTGCCCCCTCAACAAAACTCCTATCCATCAGAGAAGCCCTGATGCCATCCCTCTTCAGGAGGGCACATACACACGGCTTCAAAGGAAACTACAATCAGTCATAAACGTCCCCGAAGTTGGACATTTGACTTAAACTCTGTTTAAGTTTCCCTTAAACAGAGCCTGCAGCACAGCTGCATTTCATACCTGGGTATAACCTTCTTCCCACCCAGCAACGGTCCGGGCTCAGTACTCGTACTAACGATGCACAACATGGAGGAAAACAAGCTGGTAATAGCTATTGGTAGGCTAGTAACAAGAGTCTTACATGCTATCCTCATTGTAACAGTTTAAGCCTTACAATAATGTATTTCCAAGGAAATGTCAGCTCTATAGAACCCAAGAGACCACACGTTGATTTGGGGTATTTTGAGGATGCAATCCTGAAACACAAAGTGCTCACATGAGCTCTACACAGAGCTCCGTAGGGTGTGGAAATAAGCAGCGCCTTGCTGGTGGGAGAAAGGCAATCACGCCCCCGTCTGCTGCCACGTGTGATATTTATGTATTTATGGGCTCGTACAGAAATGTATTACCGGTGATTAGTTTACAGTTTGGGAAATTATTTATAGCATCATTAAAAGACAGCATGCTGACGTGCCTCTAGTTGTCAGAGTGAGTCTGTCAAGTACGTCTGCACTCACGTCATAAGACTACCACCACATGTATTTTTCATCAAGACAGCAACATGAAAAATACATTATTCATTCTTTTAGATAACTTGGTAAATCTTTCCTTATGCTGGACTTAATTCAATGATAATGACAGAAAAATAAACACGACTTACCTTATCATTTCCTGCAAGGCAGCTAGGCAGGTTCAGCAGTCCTCATTAAGATCTTCCCTTTTAAGCTTGGAGATGCATAATTGGCTCCTCCTTCTAGAAAGTCTTCAGATCTGCAATCTACCCACAATACAGCGTTAATGAGTGCATTTTGTCCCAGATCAAAGTTGTCGTTCGACATCCACCTGTGCCAGCACGTACCCTGACAGCTGGCAGAAACAGAACCGGAGCAAACTGCTTACTCTGTTGCTTTAGTCTATAGAATAGCTCGTTTCTTTTATCCAATGAATACTAAATGTGGTGTCTATTAATGAAAGACACATCTGCTTTTGTTCTCCAGCCTCTGCTGCACGGCCTGTTTGACCTGGTTTTTAAAAGTTTCCATTTGCTTCTGCAGTCGAGCTGGGAGTTTACAGACCCCAAAATACAAGCCATAATTCACCGGGGAAATACCGGCAAGCAGTGCTGCACCCCCTGCGGTTTATTAAATTCCACTTACTGCTACAACAGGCAAAAAGTCTTTAACTTCACCCAAGCTGGGGATCGTTTCCTAGAAGACGGGGGTCTTTTCAGAAAATCCTAAAACCCCACGTGTGTATGAACTGGCAGGAAGGACCCTCCACCGACCTTTCTGATGCCTCTCAGAAAACCAAACCCATCCATTTCACAGCGAAATCCTGAGCAGCTTTTACTAACTGCCTAATGCCATGCACCAGTCGGGGGGTTGCTGCAAAGCCTTGCCTGGCATTTTTTTTTCCCACAACTAACCCATGACGATAAAAGAAAACAGGAAAACATCCTAAGCGGGTTCCACCAGGAAGAGGGAAAGCAAGCAGACTTCCTCAAGACAGACGCAAACATCTGAAGCTACTACAGTACAGTAGGGTTTATTGAATCCCAGGGATCCCCACACAGTCAAGTTTTGTTCCTACTGTACATAAGTAGCCAGATTTGGTCACTCCTAACGAGCAGAGCTGGCTGGAACCGCACATTCAGCGCCTCTGAATGCATCTCTGAACGCATAAACTGGTAGCGAATGCCAAGATCCATCACTCGGTCAGGCCACCGCTGGCTTAGGCATCATAAAGAAGAAAGCCAAAGACGGCTCTGAAGCAACTGAGCTTTAAAATATTGTGCTTCCTGCCTGCAGTTTAATTATTCATCTTTCTACAGCAGGTTCTCGGAAGCAAACCCCAACTGCAAAATCAAAGAGTAGAAAATAACTGAACGGCTCAGAGAATCCTCACTAAATACTGGCACTGAGAACATTCCCTGGAGACCACCAGACTGCGTGGGGGGGGAAAAAAAAAAAAAAGAAACTCTACCCTAAAGCCCGCTGCGGAGAACGGCTGAGCTCCTGAGCTGCATCCTTCAGCTGCCATCGCAGGTCTTGGCAGCCCTGGAAATCAGCCCATCACGTTTCCTTAACGATACTGCTAACTCTATTGAGGTTTGACAAAACAGTAAAGCTTTCAAATCCAGCTTTTCACGATTTTGTAGGCTTATCGTCAGTAACAAAACCATACTGAGGAATGAGAGGAAACGAAATCCCAAAGGATGAGTGCATCCGAGCCCTTCCAGGAGCAGCAAACATCTCCCCCATCCCACAGCCCTGACCAGCCCAGCGCTCTCCAATTCATGGAGATCATGGATCCACGGAGGTCATGGAGCTCCGCTCCTCTCCCTCCTCCCAGTGCCAAGACCAGGGAAAAACCATAAAGTAATACTGGTCGGCAGTGATTGCCTTGGCCCCAGGGTGCTGAGTGGGAATAAAGCCATGATATTAAGACAAAACGCTCACTGTGGCCACAGAAGCAAGAGAAAAGAAAAACAATCTCAGCAGCCTCCGTATTTCCAGGTGCGACCCAACAAGGAACTGGGCAAACTCGGGATTTCAGGGGTTCCGTTTTTCTAAGAGAGACCAGCAGAGGTGAAAAAGGGAATACAGTGATTCAGGCTGTTCTGAGTATTTAGTTGATTAAACTGCACACTGCATAACGATGCAGGGCTTTTTTTCGGCAATTGGTATTTAAAATGAATGTCTCAGAAGGATATTAATGCTGGAACGAAACTTACACGCTAAGTGGAATATGTAGTGTAGGTGTGAAACAGTAAGGCATTTAAAACCAGCTTCCAAAACTGCAATCTGCAGTACTTTAAAAATCACCAAACTAGTAACATTTCAAGGGGAATTAATTAGGGTATGAAAGAGAAAAGGTTACGTTAAAGCATTACAGTCCAGTGCAGAACAGAAGTTACTGTTATAAGGGTAACTCACACCGCAGTAAATGACCGACTCCACAAACTCCGGCTTCCCCTTCCCGCTGTTTCAAGTGGTCAGCGTTCCCGGATTATGAAAAGGAATGATTTTGCCTGCAGCAAAGATACATGTCCCCACAAACAAAACAAAAGCCTTGCATATAGGATTTGGGAGATAAAACATTTAAACAGCGGCTTTATTAGTTACAGCTAATATTCACACAGGTAGAGAACACGGTATTTCAATAATGGGAAATTCAACCTGAACCCTCCAGGTAACGCACACACCCCTGGCAAAACCGAATCCCTTTGTAGGTGATTTTCACTGGGTGAACTGGTTATACCCTGGCCTGGAACAAAGCCCCCTACTTCATTAACTCCCAATCTCATGCTAATGCTCATGAGTTACATCTTCAGTTGGCTCCGTGTTTAATTTCCCCTTATTTTGCTTCAACCTTACCTGATCTCTGAAACATCCTGGGCCACACCTTACATGAGAATAATCGAACGTGTTGGGTTGGAAGGGACCTTTAAAGGTCACCTAGTCCAACCCCCCTGCAGTAAGCAGGGACAAGAAGCACCAACCAGAACTAATTTGTATTCAATTAACCCCCCAAAAGACAGTGACATATTTATTTAGCTACACGTGCTGTGTCAGGTTGTGCCTGACAGGATCGGCCAGAGGAGAGCGTCGGTGTAATCAAGATAAAGGAGGTAAAACACAAGACGTTTATGGGGCAAAAGTTGGGATGGAACAATTGTTATCTGCAGAGCTAGCACAGAAGAGATGTTCTAGCATCCCCACACCAAAAATTATTCTGAACTCCAAGAACCAGCCCACGTGGAATCCTACCGTATCAGACGTCTCGGTCCTCAGCCGAATACTCCAGAACAAACAAACAGCTACAGCTTGGACATAACATTTCTTTCAAATTAATAGCCGCACGGCTTCACACACATGCAGACTTCCTCTTACACACGCTTGGAGCCATCAAACCCAAAGCCGAGCAGAAGTTCTGCTGAGCAGAGCTGTCAAGTGACTAACGGGCTCTACCAACACACCGACAGTCGATGTGAAGTGGGCACCAACACCTTCGGTTTCCCTTTGGAAGGCGCCAGCTGGAGCCTCACCTCCAGCCAGTCCCAACGACGATGAATCACCATCTCGCTGTAACGCTGAGCCGCAGGGAAGATCTTGTTTAAAACAAATTTGATAGGACTTCTGGAATGCGAAGGATCATAAGCGCATGAATCAGTTCTCACACACCACCCGATTACTATTTCGGCAAAAAAATATGTTTCGAATTAGAAGCGTGATGGTTCCTGGCAACAGAAAACTGGGTTTCCTTGACAGGAACTGCATTTTGGTGAAGAGAGGGTTCTCGTATTACACAGCACCACTGATCTATACAGCACTGCCCGTAATATCCACAGGAGCCCAGGGACTGCTTGCAGGCCTACAGGATACGGGAAGAAATGCCAGCTTCACCTCCAGAAAGAAGGGCACAACAGGCAGTTTTATTGAGTGTAAACAAATGAAATAACGTGGAAAATACTGCAATATTTGAGTTAAGCAGACACCCACACAAACTCTTAATTTCTATACAAAGGAAAAAGGCACACATCAAAATGGGATCATATGCACAATGTGTTTTATTAAAAATGCAGTTGTACTTAACGTTGTATCAAACAGCTTTATCATATGGAACCAAAGTGATGGACCACCAACGCACGTGTTGGCAACATGCAGGATCTGTATCAAACCACACATAACTCCAACAAGGGCGATGGGATCTGACAAAGCCCAAATCTCTGGGTTCCTTCAGGAGGGGAAGGTGACGCACCCTGCCCAGCTAACCCAGCAGAGCATGAGCTGTCACACTGCGGCACCCTGAGCACCCCTCTGCGAGGAACAGCAGTCGCTTCAAACAAGCATTCCTTCCTCTCTTCGTTCTGGTGATTCAAAACCGCCATCAGTCCCCTCCACCCAGCCCTAAACTTTTCAACCCAGCAAGCCCTGAAGGCTCCACACCAGCTCCCCCAACGCATCAGCATAGGAACAGCTTGGCTTAGGCCAAATAGCAGCAAATAAATCAAAACAGCTCAGAGATGCGAGCTACAAACAGCTGCAATCACAAAGGAAGGGCGAGGAAAGCCCGAAGACCTGCTCCACATTATCTCCCTGTGCTTTTCTCTAGCTCTGCCTCTCTCAGAAGTCAAATGCTTTGTGCTCAGCCCATCTGCAGCAGCCAAGATGCAAAATTGCCTTTAATTTTTGGCTGTTACAGAGGAACTTTTCAAGACGAAGGGACTGACCTAGAGACGTATCTGGGCTGCTAAAAGAGCACATTTCATTACCTACACTGTTTTAGTCACTTGGACCCACCAGTGTGTTACAGTGAAGATGGGAACCGCTGAAGTTGTTAAATACCTTTGCTCAGCTGCTGCCGCTGCCATCCTGTCCTAAGCCTCGAGGTGCATGCTACAGCAGCGGTCCTCACCTCTCACTGCTGAAGGATCTCCTGAACATGCTTCAGAGCAGGATATTGGTAGCATCTGCGGAGCCACTACTCAAACTGTCTCCTCCTGCACCTAATCCGGGGCCTTTATTAGAAAAGGATTAATTCCAATTAATGCAAATTATTAGCAGGATTGCTGTCATGTTTTAGTAACAAGCATAAGCAGGCACACCATCTCAATGCAGGGACCCTCAAATTCTCCAAGAGCCCACTGAGCCAAGGCCATTTTATATTCCAACACAGCGGGATGCTGGAGGAGGGGGAGCCGAGTGCTCTGCCCTGCATTGCGCAGCCAGGGCTGGAGAAACACGAATGGGCACAGGCATCCCGTTCCTCTTCCCCACACTAACCCCTAAGCTACTTCAGGGCAAGTGTACCCTCAACGCTTTTCTGGTGACGCACCTTAGGGCACAAGAAAGCAGTATGAGAATTCCAGCTTGCTCCTTTTACTGCAGGCATTTCTTCCATTCTCTTGTGCAACAGTCAAACTCTTTGAAGCTCGATCCGTTTTAGTGATACCCAAAGGCTGACATGAGTGCAACAATTGCATTTTTGAACACAATACAGAAGGCACGGTGTTATTTACCATAAAGACTTTTGTTGTCCACTTTGGGGCAAAAATTTATACTATGCTTTCACAGATCTACTAGGAAACAGACTGCAAGTTATGTTAGTTTTTATACCGCTTCTTTGGAGAAGATACTATATCATCTGTAAAGGAGGAACACTAGTCACCTACTTCAAATATAACGTCTGAAAGACAGTAAAATAAAAAGGACTAATTGATAAGAAAAAAAAGCAAAAACGTCCATGACTTTATTACAAAAACACCCAGCAACTGTATTTAACACAAAACCAGTAACTGAGAGTCTCGTTTTATTTTTCTTTCAGTGTACATGCTCATTATTATTCCATTTAATTTACAGAAGGGCTATGTAAAATGAAATTAAAATTAGAGAGGAAACAAAAGGAAGGTTGAGGCATAGAATTTTCTTAGCAAGCAATGATCACAGGAGACAGCACAGATTGAACAGGGATTCAACAGGAGTGACACCTAGGGATAAAGGTAAACAGTAACTTTTTCCTTATCCGTTAGATTCTCCGTGGGGCTTTTTTTGTTTGTTTTAGCAAAACAGTTTAGAGTATCACAGTATACAGGAAGACTAAATGGCAAAGAACGTCTCACACACACACCACATTTATCCCTGCTACTGGTCCAGGATCCAAAACCGCAGTTAACATTTGATTTCCTATCTCTCATTCGTTGATAAACTATACAGGATTACACTGTACATGGAGTTAAAATTACAAAAATGTCATATTTACAAAATCTGTACACACATAGTAAAACTCACAAAATTGTCATCTATGTATCACAAGTTGCTACACCAAAATATTAAAAATGGGATAAAATTATACATTTCTCTTGTCCATTTTTAAAAAGGGTTCAATATTTCAAAGACAGACCACCTATTTCCCCCAAATAAGACTGGTAAGAGAACTAGAAACCTAAAGTATCCTCCTGGGATAAAATGTCGCGAGCAGCATCTCCCAACTAGAAAGAAGCCTATATATCCTGTCTGCTGGGGTGGGGTGTGCAGTTAGCATGTATGTACAGAAATGGTGAAACTACAATAAGGATGTCTTTGGCTAAACCTTTGGCATAAATTAAAATCATACATCAGAAGTTACAGAAAAGGTTTTCTTGGTGATGGCAGAACTCGGGGATTTCTTTCTGAGACACCATTATATACAGCTTTTCGTTCTCTAAGGAAACGGAGTAGGAATAAAGGATTTTGGGACAGAGGCAAATGAGGCAACGTTATTTCTTTGTTAAATTTTTCTGTAGTATGAAAAATTGTATCAAACCTTTTCACTAAAGCACAATTCTATCATAGAAACAACCTCTTCCAAGATTTTTTTTTTTTTGAAACTGCATATGAAAAAAAAATTAGTAAACCAGCCATGGCAGAAAAAAATTGTTTCAGCATATCAAGTACATATTAGTGCAGGAAGGTGGATAAATCTGATCCACTGTATAAATAAGCTTTATGCGCAGCGTACATTAAATAACCATCACACCCCACTCACACCCAGTACACAGATGCTCCTCAGTGAAGATAAACGTTTATCAAGTAATTAAAGTGTATGTAGTGCAAATGTTACAACCAAGTATTATGCACATGCTACTTGCTTGGTTTAAAGTTACACAAAGATGTGGTGCCTGAAATCATGGACATATATACATCCTTGTCACACTTGGTACAATGTCCTAAGCCACAGAAATACCGATGTGTTTATATCTATATATATACACACACACGTTTTTCTTAAAATGTGACCACCACATCAATACAGTAACACAAACAGACTAAAATCAATACCTGCTTCCAGATGCTCCAAGGCTCAGAAAGTTTGTGCTTCTAACTCTTGCAGTCATTACGTGCCCCTCTTCCATTTCCCCCCTTCTGCCAGCTGAGGAAGGGGGGGACAGTCTCTTCAGGTCTGTGCTGCATAGGATGAGGGCAACGGAGAGGAATAAACGACGGCACAGGCACCTAAGCTGCTTTCCTCCATCAACAGTTCCATGCCCCATGATGAAGGGTTGAGAGAATTTCCCCTCCACACCGCTCCTGGGTGGAAAGGCTTATTGAAAAAAAAAAAATCATAACGTGCTTTCCATATTATAAGTGGCAGCAAATCAAGGCACGCTGTACTAATTCTGTAGCATTGAGATTAGCTGACTTTGCAGGGGATGCTCACTGGGGAAGGTCCGATGTTCTCAACTGGCTGCTGGGCCGCGTCGGGCCGTACAGAGTAACAGAAGCTATGTGATTATTCTGCATCACCTGCAAAAGATGGCAGGGAAAAAGGGAAATTAAAAGAATTGTACACCAAACAGGAACTCAGAAGAGCGAAAAGGGCAAATAGAGAACTGATCTGCCTGAAAAAAAAGAGAAATCCCAACAACAGAATGCAACGAGCTCTTGGCTAGTTCCTAAAAACAGTCTCTGGATTTCCATGACACATCTGAGCACCAGCACGCTCCACCACTGCTCAGGGCCAAGCACACGCGTCTCCTGCTCGTACGACTTCCAGGTGACAAACTTGAAGTGCCAGCTTTAACATGCAAACGTACAACCTCAGAGAAGAGGTTGAAAAGTTGCCCTTTTCTGCCAACAAGCTTTAAAAATACAGCCACTCCCAAGCCCTGCTTTTATTGAAATGGGAAGTAAGCAGCCAGCCGTAATAACAGCAAACTCTTCATCCGCTTGCTCACACAATATCAAAGTTTTTCTCCTAACCTCAAAGATCATTCGTTGCAGTCCAAAGCAAAAGGTTGACCCAAATGGGTTAGTGTTGTTTGGAGATGACGACCTGAACAGAAAAGAAAAAGAGAAAATAAATAAAAAACGGATGTGTGAGGATCAGGAACTTCTTAGGGAAGAACAAGCACTCGGTAATATAAGGTAAATTATGGCATCTTTATCATGGCTTTCATCAAGTCAATCTATATTATGCAATGCCACTGCGAAACTCCAAGCGAGCCAGAGGATACCGCTGCTAAACGCCACAGAGCCGTCATTAACTCCGGGAGAAAGTAATCAAACAGTTACTAACGACCTCTACAGGAAAACTCTCTTTCACTGAACTTGAACAGGAAGAATTCTGAACACAAACACACGCATAGGAAGAGAGAAGCACCACGTAATTTATTACAAATTATGTTTGTGCAGGATCCCTTCCCCACTCTTCAGTCTACTTTGTTTCTCAGCCTTCACCAATGTATTTACTGTAAGTGGTCACTGGTTTTATCATGTCAGAAAATTACCCTGCAAGATGCTGAAACGGAATAATCCAGATGTTTATTAAATGGTGTTTTTCACAATTAACATATCACTTGTCCTTCAGATATTTCCAATATTTTAGGATCATATATATATATATGACAGTAGCAGACTCCTGCTGACTCCAATGGATTTTAGATTACAGACCAAAAAGAAATCTAGAAAATATTTACCTTTTGGCCTTTCTTGCAAGTCATCAGTTTCTCAAATTGCATATCTGAGACATTTGAGATGTGCTCAGTAAAGCAAACTCTGGTTGAACTACTCTCTACAACACAGATGAAAAATAGAAGGGCTCTATGTAATTTCACCCCAGCTTTCCTTTACATGGCTACTGCTCTAAAGATCTCATCGGAATAAAACAGAAGCGAAGGGGAGCAAAGGGCACAATGATTTAGTGGGGAAAAAGGGAAAAAAAAAAAATCAAACTCAAAATCATATGAAAGCCTGATGAAAATACCTTGTTAGGTGCATCTGAAATCGGTGCAGTATTTTCACAGTACCCCCCACCTCTTACGCTTACCCCGAGATAAATCACAGTTTCATATTGTATCATAGAATGGTAGCACCGCAAACAGCCCATGCCTATTTAACCAAACACCCAGCTCAATCCCTGTGGAAACACAGCAAATGTAAGGACTATTCTCTCTTCAGTCGGCCTAGAACTGTAGAACCACCACGTATGTTTGTAAAAGCAAAGCTTCTTCAGACAGACTCTCACATACACTACACACTGCGCTGTATGATGGCATGTCGCCGAAATCCATGTGACCAGTATAAAAACTCTACACTCTGTATTACACAAAGAGAGAGACTTCTTTATATGCTGCTTAGCTCTTCTCTGGATTTTACAGTTCAAGGAATTTTGGAAATTCCATTGCAAAAATTTTGTAAGTTTTCATTCTGCATGTCGGTCTACTTCATCGGAGAGCAGCTATCCAGTCTTGTTAGCGCCCCAAAAGTCTGAAGCTATAGCAGCAAAGCAGCCTAAAAGTAATTAGTGCAGTAAACACCATTCCTCTGCCTAAGCTCATCCTCTCTTATCAGCTCAATCCCTGCCAAGCAAAATTTAAGAGAGGTTTTTACCTGTGAAGTACCACTGGCTTCTCTACAGGGTGCCCCAGAAGATCCTGAATACTGTCCCACTGTAAATATAGCAAAGACTTTGTGTTAAAATGAGGCAAAACCTCTTCTTTGTACCTAGGAAGAGAGTTGTGTACATTTTGGTTTGTGACATGCTCATTTGCCAAATAACAGAGGGGTTGCATTTACAGAAGCATTTTGTGACCAAAGCCATACTCGGTGATGGAAACTCTCCATTACACTAGGGCTAGGAAATCCTCTCGGGGTTTATTCTAATTTTTGTCGCAAAATAGCTTTGAATTAGAATTAATACAAAAAAAAAATTCTATGGGTCTTATGGAAAGTCTTGTAGCGTTTCAGGGATGTCTCAGAGAACAAAGCAGCTGAGGGAAACCTCAGGAAAACATTCTTTTACATACCTCTGCAGAGGGGAAAACAGCACCACTGCTACCTCCCCCAAAAGCCTTTCTGCGGTTTAAGTGACAAGTTTGGAAAAGCGGAGGAAAGCTGCATTATATAACGATTGGGAATATCCAGCAGTTTTCAGACTCTAAGCAGACTTAGAAAGAAGCTGCGGTTTCACACACAAGACCGAAATAAGTCAAAGCAACAAAGGATGCAAGGAATTAAAATCAAAAAGCAGAGAACGGCAGCTTCCAGGTCGCTGACCCAAATTTTTCCCTTCCCAGTATGGGACTCAAAATCCACCACGGAAAGTCTTCACTTGGCATGCCAGGAGACAATTTAATCTTTAAATGTTTAAGCCACAATACATACATTAACTTTTGGCCTTCAACCTTTTTATTTTAACACGACACAATACAACTGCTATTATTTCTTCAAAGCTTACTGCAAGTTCAGCAGACAGCATTTAGGTGGTTTAAGAAAAGCAGGAAAACATTCAGTTCTGCGCAGCCTTACCTTGCTGTACGTTGTACACGTTTCAGTCTGTGAATCAGCACTATCTGTGAAAGAAAAAACAGAAAAGTCTTTACAGCTTATGCTTGAACAGTCTCCTGTATAATCCTTTATTCTGGGATGTTAGTTCAGAGAGAAGGAGACATACAAGCATTAGATCAGTTCATACACTAATTTACCAGCATCTACTAGCAACCAGAATTGGCAACATTGATTAAATGCCACTTAAGGTGATTAAATGAGTCTGCCTATTTGCCTATTTACAGCAAGTTGTAACACTGTATATATATATTTTTTTTTTAAGCTGCGATGTTACATGGAAGAACATCAGCATGAAAGGGACGACATTTCTTTGTAAGATGCCTCATGGAGGCAGCACGATGTGCCACTCCCCAGGTCCAAGCGCTCCGCTGCACTCGGAAAGGACGCTGCCTAAACCCACAGCTTAAGACTCAGGAGCTGGCAGGGCTGAAATCACCTTTTAGGTGACTTTTTCAAAAACAAAGATAGCAGAGAGCTTGGGAGTTACAGTCCCCAGTATCATTCGTGTGGAAAAAGGAAAAAAAAACCTCTATCTTCTATGTATTAAATAACGAAAGAGCTGCAGGTGAAGGTAACACTGCATTTATGCTTACAGCTTTTAAAAATAAATTGTTTGCTGGTGGTTTCAAGCACTGTTTCATACATACTTTTGGGGACTTCTGAATACTGAAAGCACCTTCCTGAAGCACTGGGAATGAAGCTAGACACTAAACAAGTCAAACACAGCAAATGGTCATTAATTTCATTGAAAGCTCCTCTGTATTTTCCACCTGCTAAATAAACATGGTCTCTTTACGTTGAAAGAGTTCGGTGTCTGTGCAACTTGAACTCTGGCTGTCAATTTATTGTCTGCAGTTGAACTACAGAGGGAATTAAAAAAGATGCATCAGGCACTGCCACCAGATGTTAAAATGTGGGTTCTTCATAAGTTTTATAACATTTGTTTAGAACTTGTTACATGTCCTGAACATAAGCTAGAGACTAGAAAGATCAGATTAAAACAGAAAAATCAACAACCGAGCCCCAAACAAAACCCCAGACATATTCAGAAGAGATTCATGGTACTACTTGAGGTGAATAAAAATAATCAGAAATGAACGCCTTTGAAGTATTCCACAATAACCCAAGGGAAAAGAATTTAAAAAGCGGACAGAATTTTCACACTTATTCTCTTGGCTGAAGCAAAAATCAGCTTTCATATAAGCTTGTATACACATACATTGTGTTTCCAGATTTTTATTCCTCTGCATGGTAAAACTGCTGTGACAGCCACAGGAGAACTGCACTGCACACGGGTAAGCGCTTTCAGTGAAAGCCGATCAAAAAAATCAAGAAAACATCCCTGGCCAAAACCTAGCCAGCATCCAGTATTCCCTGGATATTACTACACACATTCCCAGTACGCACCTCTTAATTTTTACGCTGAAGAAGTCTACCTTCATCACCACGATCTTCAGTCAAACAAGGTTCCACATGCTTTGTTGAGATTATTTTACGTGCACAGAGCCGGGCACATCTAAGTATCTTGTAGAATTCAGCACTACTGATTATTTTTTTACATATATATATGTGTGCGTGTGTATTTTCAAGTGGAGATTTTTAAGTGAAAAGAACAGACATTGTCTACAGCACACAGAGCCAATACATTCCAGATGTTTGTTCTCATTTCCAGCTAAACCAGTTTATATTAAATATCACAAATAAGCCTTTCAAGAGCAAGTTCAACATTTAAAGCACGACAGTGGATTGGAGAGACCAGCTCAGACTAACACTGCCATACAGATTTTGAGCCTCCAGGTCCAAGGTAATTGATTTTAGCAGAGCAGCAGCATTACAGAAAATCAGGGTTGCTGCAGCTAAATATTCGTATGATCCAAGTAAGTAAAGTAAGTACTTTAGCGTAAGTAAAATCTGAGAACTGATGCATGTGTCCTGAAGTATCATTTTCACTTAAAAAATAGAAACTTAAACTCAAACTGTCTCCTCTGTCTCAATGGTGTTCACTGTCCACATCCTCTGACAACGAAGGGTGCATTGGAGCTGAATTAGACCATATCTCCGCTGGGAGCACTTTGTGGGACGTGCCCCCTGAAGCAGGACAACAGATGAACTACTCACCTCGCTTAATGACTAGTGGAATCTTGAATTCACAGCGATGGTAACTAGAAAGTGCAAATCATAAAGCTGTTAGAAAACAGAGGACCCAAAATAAACCGCACAGCACAAACTTAGAGCTCTTAATAACCAGTTTAATGAAAAGTCATATGAATAATAAATTGAGGGTCTCGATGCTAACAGATTAAGAAGAAAAGAGTTCTCATTTCTGTTTTCTGCTTCAAAAAAGGCAGCAGCCTGGCAATGTCTTAAAATAACTTTCTAAAAGGCACAAAAGCTCCTTCAGCACAAATTACTCTGCTGTTACACACAGTGGATGGAGAAATACTCAGCTTAGAAACAGTACTGCAGATTTCTCCATCACTAATGCCAACTGCCTGAAAACATGTTCGCTTTAATCAGACATCCAATCACTTGCTCCTTAACTCATATTCCTCCCCTCAAGAGTTTACGTTTAAAAAGTACTGAAAATATGTTCAGAAGCACGAAGGATTTTTTTTTTTTAATCACTAACTGAAATAACGTCAAGAAAAAGCCTGCAGCCTACATACCAGGAAATGGACACTCTTGCTAATACAAAGTTTGCCTCTAGCAAGAGAGTTTGCACATTAGAGCTGGACCAAGAACTACCTTACCTCATTTACTGCTTTAAGACATACTTGACAATATAAAGGCATTTAGAAGAAAATAATAATAATAATAATAATAATAAAAAAGTGCTAATAGTGATGGCTGAAACCTCCACGGGTTACCAGATACGCCAAAGACATTCAGGAAAAAGACTACTTGAATTCTATAAAGGGAACATAAGATTTCCTTTTCAGATGTTTTAAAGTGCTCTTTAACAGACAAGTTCTTTACACTCACATGTTAAAGTTGTAATGACCGGGATAATTTGTATGCAGGACAAATTTCTTCACTTTGTGAGTGTTTGCATCAAAGAGAATATCCTATTAAATAAAAACAGACAGACATGAAACAATTTGGATAAAAGGAAGACAGCTTTCTGCAAACCAACCCGAGATTAGCTACAATAGCACCTGCATATAATGATATGTATTTATCTCACTGGAATGTAGTATTTGAACTGGGAAAGTAGTATTTGAAAATAAGCCTATTTGTAAATTCAAATAAACGCACATTTTCTCCAGCACCCAATCGCAACTGCAGTTTCATTTGCAAACGCTGGCCATTTTTCTCAGGAGGTCTTGTTATCCTGCATATTATTCACAGTAACATAGACTAACGCAAAAGAGCCGTAAGGAGGGACGTGAAGGTTGAACTACATCCCACAGCTCGGCAAAGGTGCACAACTGGTGTTACGGCACACCGACCTCCTTTCTGTGGCACAGGAGCACGAATTTTGGAAACAAGAACTAGTGTATCTACGCATCAGGCTGAGGGAGGAAACCTAAGAGAACGCAGAAGTGGTGGAGATGCTAAAACGCTGCAGATTGAATTTGCATGTGCTACAGAAAAGTCAGTGGTGTTTTTCCCATCCAGAGATTCCTAAGGCAGCAATCAAGAGTTTTGCAGTCTCACTTCCCACAGCCTTTGGCCTTCGGAAAGGATTGCTGTGTAATTAAATCAAAACTTCCCATGAATTTGCTTATGGAAGCTTCCCACTCACCACTCCAAGCGTGAAATAGTTGAAGAAGTAGTCATTGCACTTCGATGGGACCTGCTTATGGGGCGAGGGCGAATGGATTTTCATCTGCAAGACACATTAATAACAAAGACGAGCGCCATTTAAAACATCACTACATTCAAACCAATTGCCACAATCTCATTTCAAGTCCTTGTTCAAATGCGTAACATAATGGTGCTTCATGACAGGACCATCAGCTGCTTGCAGCGGCACAACGATACAGCGGGGTTTTTTCTTTAGTTATCTGAAGTCAAAGGTTTACTCGTATGCGGCTACGTAAAAACATCAGGAAAGGATCCAAGTATATGCTAGTTATTTTGCATAAAATATAAATATAAGATAGTACACACTTGCTAAGGGTCATTTGGATTCAAAAGCGCTCCCATTTTTATCAGTTTTTAAACCAGTCATAATGATGCTTTTCCTTTTTTTTTTTTTTTTTTAGTTTAAACAGATTTGCATCAACTTAGCTTAAAAAAGCTTTTTAAAAATCAAATTCTGTAACAGTTCATCCTGGCTCAATTTGTGCTACGTGGAAGTTTAACTTCACTGGCCTTGCAAAACGCAGGCCCTGTGATAAAACTGAGAGCGCGCGGAACAGAGACGAGGTCCTGCGCCCGAACGACTTCCCTCACCTTATCTTCGGACTTGTAGAAGACTTTGTGCGGAGATCCCAGGGTGCTCAGCACATCCTGGCACGAATCACCAAAGTACACACACCGCTCAAATACCCGCATCTTGGCATCGGCTAAAACACCCGGGCCACAGCCTGAGGAATGGAAAACAACCCAAAATTCATCAGCAAATCAACACCAAGGGCTTAGCATTCCTCTGTTTATCACGAACCAGCTGCATTCTTTAGAGAACAGTGCCAAAGTAAATTTAACCCTTTATTTTGCAACAGTTTAAAACATTTCTTATCAAGGTGATGTATACGCTGACTGTTGCAGAGCCCCATCTTCACCTCCGACTTCAGCAACGCTGCCTTCACTGCCTCGCCGTTCACGGCAGCGTCACTTGCTGTCCTAGTCAGTCTCAGTTTCCCATCAGCTGCTGAGTAGAAGTACCAGGAATTATTTACTTCTATCCTTAAAATGTTCTGCTTTAGCAACTAGAGATGTATCCCCAGCTAAAAAAGTACAGCCTGTGAAGCGAAATTCTTCATCCACATTGACTATGAGAAAACACACATTCTTTACTCGAGATTCCCAGAGCTCAGTAAATCAATAGCAAATCAGTTCCTGGGCAAACAGTGCTAAAAACAGATCTTACTGAACAGCCCTCGCATAGACGAATGGCTGACATCCGTTACTAGATGTGAAGAAACGGAAAGATCTTACAGGGTGCGACCCCAATTGCCTTCAGGAGCACAGCATCTTATATTTAGGAGAATGCACGCGCACCTATGCAGCAATTACTCAAAATATGGGATGTGCTCTAAACACACACTTAGCTTTTATCACTATACGTTATTTATTTCGCCAGTTACCCAATAAATCAGAAATATCTGATCGAGTCATCCTTGATTTCTTAAGCAAGAGTTACTTCACGTTAATACATTTTGAAGAGAAATTTGTGCTGGAACAGGTGTATAATATGTTCTATAAAGGAGCTTCCGCAAACTTTAGCAAGACAAGAACAGCACGTGTCCAGATTGCCCCTCTGCAAGTTTTAGTCTGAACATTAGTGGTATATTTTATTCGTTGACAACATTTCCCTTAAGCTGCACATATATATTTTTAACTAAACTTGACACTCTACCTTAGAGGTGTCCAGTTTCTCAAAATCATTTCTATTATTAAGATGTTACAGCTAACTCCTTCCCTAGCACATGAGGATATACGTTCCCTGTCTTAGGCAGCTCTCCATTATCTTCCTCTGTAAAGAGAGAAGCAAAGTAACTTGAAAACGTCTGCTCCATTTTCAGTCGTAATTTTTTTTTCTTCATCTTAAATTTTCTCCTTTTCAACTTTTGCATATTGGGAACGTACTCCAAGCGTTTCCTCAATATACACACACGTAGTAACCAGAAGAGGTCAAAAGCTGAGCCTGCTAATGAAAATTGTTAAAGACATCTCAGTATTTTTTTCTTAAAAATATTGTCAAGTCTCAAGTTGTGGCGACTGAACAAGGCTCCTCCGCAGTCATATTATCTTTCCCTAATTTCTAAGCCCTCCGTCTCCGAAAGGACACACAAGGAGAAGGTCCTCATCAGCCTCTGTCGCTTTCACTGCTGCCTCTTACAGCAAACAAAAATGGAATTGAATTTAAAGCACAGTCTAAGGCTGCGGCATTGATGTAGTCTCTTGCTGGCATTTTTAAAAGCTTTCCAGAATTAATCACAAAAACATCAGCATTATACAGCTGACTGGAAACTCAGAAAAAGCACATGTACATAAGGTTTCTTGATTTCTCGTGGTTTTTCCCCATGATGTACTGGCATCTGTTTTATTTATACATGCACCTGGAGTCAAATTCCATTTCTGCAAGCAGACTCTCAGGACTTGGAGCCACAGAGGACAGGGCTACAGCCCACCGTGATTTCTTCAGGACCAGGGAAACGCAGCAACAGCCAGACTCACCTTCCCAGGGGTTTTATTGGGTTTTGTTTCCAATAGTTCAAAATAAGATACAGAAAACCCTTTGAAATCACCTGTAAAATCATCACAAATAACCCACGCTTAATTTATACAGGCTGGATGAGGCTTTGAACAGCCTGGTCTAGCGGGAGGTGTCCCTGCCCAGGGCAGAGGGGTTGGAACTGAATGATCTTTAAGGTTCCTTCCAACCCGAACAATTCTGTGATTATCCCTCTTTTCCTGAGGGAAACAACCAGTTCAGTGTTCTGAGTGTCACTAATACCTGCAGTGAGTAGGCGAAGCCGTAAACCTGAGGGTCCAGTTCCATCTCTCAGAACATCAACGTTCTCAGCGTACACGTTACCAAGGAAACAGCTGAGGGGCATCAAAGGAGCCCTGCAACCAATCACACAAAAAAACCTGTATAGGATTCGCTTAATCTTCAAATTTTCCATTAACAAGCTGGTGCTGGTTCACTGGAACAGAGCACTTTAATTTTGACAAACCTGCATTTAACTCAGACTGAAAATTAAAAGTTATACTAAACACAAGGATCAGAAAGTCCGGGGAAAAAGGAAGAGGAACAACCAGGCAGCCCTCAAACGCAGGACCTTTACTATTAATGAAACAAAGAGCAAGTTTCAAAGACTCCAGAAATTACAGAAACTGTATCTAGCCTCTGGATGCCTCCTATGAGGACGTAACTTCAGACTTCTCTTGGGAAAGTTGAAGTTGGACGGTTTTTACAGGCACCTGCTCCTTGCACTAGGCGTACCACCCAAAGGCAGCAGAAAAGCCATCGCAGGGATGCTCGCGCTGCTCTCGGGAAGGTACCACAGCCCAGAACATGAACTCGGCTTGTGCAGGTACGTCGCGAACGGTGGTGCTGCTTTCCTGGGACAGTTCTCATTTTAATTCAATTACAACATTTTTTGACAAAATTGTTAACGGCCCCAAGAAAGACATTTTCAATGGAAGGGCTGCTTCCCTGTGTGTTAGTTTGTATATGCTCTGTAAAATTCACTTTTCTGATGTGAGTTTCTCCTCTGTGTAAGTGACTTGAGCTAAAAGTCAGGCTTTGAGCTCTCACACCCGCCCAGAGCCCCATGCGACAATTAGTGCTCTCACTAAGGCCCCCCATGTCACGGACAACAACGTTTCTCTGCAGTGGATTTATTTCTAATTAGGAGGCAATGTCTGCATAAACAAGGTTCCCTCCCTTCCGAGCAGCGATCCACAGAGGTGTTAATCATCCCCAAGCATTAAAACAGAACTGCCTCTGCAAAAACTACCACCTCATCATTTGGGTATTTATAGCTGGATGGAAGATTACAGAAGTCCTTTCAATTTTTCTTAGTAAAGGAACGTCAGGAACAATGGTTTTAGAAAGAGCAAAACGTCAGATGTTGTACAATAAATTACTGTTTAAAAGAAGACAGAACACAACACCATAGAAAACATTAACTATATTAAAATACAATTCTTACGTTAGTATTAAGGCATGAAGATCAGTTTCCTCAGAATAGTAAGTTCGGTCAGGTAAAGGCAAATATATCGAATATATGATAGACTATACATAGGGCTTAAGCCTGAAAATACGTATTTTATTACTTTTGTCGAGCGACAGAGTTTAAGGCCCTTGGTTGCCGTGACATACATAGTACCAATACCGCAACAAAATGACTGACTGCCTACACCAAGTTTGGTTTGCCTTGGCATGCAAATGAGATCTGGAGTAATACTAGCCTAACTGCAGCTCTTACTAGATTCCCTACATTTCCTCCTTTACTTAATTAATTCCTTTTCAGGTCAGTCGAATTAGCCTGCTGCAGCTGGGCCAAGCTGACTTGATAGCGACAGACATCAAACCGACACTTGGTCATAAGGTCTGAGGACAACACCCATGGAAATTTGAGAAGCTGGTACCTAAAGGCATTCCGCACACTACCAAATTCATGAGAGACCCAAACGGAACTAAAAAACTAGGTATATAAGATTATATTTAGCATTCGCAAAGCCCTAAACAAATGAGTTGGAAAAAGTATATTCTAAGTGATGAAACCGGCATGTACGTACTTGGTATCCTGCAGACTGTTTCCGTTGTAGATGTACATACGTTTCACAGTCGCACCATGCGGAATTTGCAGAGAGGCTAGGCCATGGGCAAAGTTAGGCTGTGGATGTACAAAGTCATTCTTGTTACATGACACAGGAGAAACTTCAGGTCAAAGTTAAAACTGCATTAGAAATATAATATATGCTAACCAATTCAGATAAATCTCTAGCCAAAGACACGGGAGAGGGCAAAAAACCGAACAACCACCACCACCCCTTGTAGATGTGTTTCTTTACATTCCGCCACTCCCGCATTCCCAGGCTGGGGTGAAGTGCTCGCTATGTTTATCCACCAGGAGATGGCACTAGTCTAACAATTAGCCATGAGCCTATTGAGAATTCCTGTTTTCTTGGTCTGATCACTGGCAACTAGCAATATAGAAGTATCTGTGCTGATATGCTAGACTGAAGTTCTAAGAAATCAGCTATCTAAAAGGTAGAAATTCTTTTTTCTCTCCCACTGCATTAATTTCAGCCGTTTAACATTTTTGCTGGTTTGTAAAATGCCTTTATCCGATTAACCAAGATTCATTCATTCAATAGATTTTCTGCTCTCCTTATCACCACATTCTGACACGTATTCTTTTCATAGGGATTTTGAGCGTTTTCTTCAAATAGAAAGTGTGCTAAGGAGGTCAGCTTCATTCTTTCATGGCAGTAAGAGTGGATTTCCTTCAACTTTGAAGATGACAAGACCTTTTTCAACGCTATCAACATACTCTGCTGGCATTGGACAGAAAAGACTTAGCTTTGTCACAAGCAGTCAACAAGACCAAAATGCATGATATGAAAACTGTTATCCTGGTCTACATTAGCAGGACACCACTTAAGGTAAACACAAAAAGCTATTCTTATTAAAAAAAAAACAAAAACAAACCAACAACAACCCAGGGCAATAACCTTCACTGCTGTAGGGATTTAGCAGCAAACGGCCAGTACCTAACAAACCTAGAGACGCCCTGATTTCCGTCCTCTTTCTGAACTTGCCCAGAACACGACAACTTGAAAACACAGCTTTCTGACTTTGTCAGACTTCAGATTCCTTTTTAACACACAAATGCCTTAGCAACAGAGGAATCTTCTCCAGAGCCATGGAAGTGCCATATATGCCTCTCTCCTTAACAGAAAGGGAGTAGGTTTTCACGTGCTCCTCACCTACAGTTCATTACTACCTATATAAAAAACCCAAAGTTTTCCTCTGAGTTTTTTTCATTTCTATAAGCAGAGATTACACTGCTTTGCTAACTCATTTAGCATTCCTGTATGATCCTGTCTGAGCTCAAAAGATTTTGGCATCTTCGAATATCCTTTCACTCTTTATTCAGCCTTATCCTAACGCTGAATCCTTAATTCAGCCTTATCTTCCAGTCTCCCCAGAAGACTCCGCAAACAACAGTCATCTTTCCTCTGGACTGTTTCATACTACCCTGTTTTCTAAACTATCCTAACTATTTCTACCTATTCCTAATCCTGGGGAAATTTCACCTTCCATTCTGTGCAAGCAACATTTTACTATTTATTTACTGTTCCATTTACTATTGAACAACTGGATGAAAGACGTTGAGAACGCAAAATTATTTTCTGCACTGTTCTATCGCTGTTCTGGCAGCTATAAAGTAGTAAATCATCACACGATCTCCCTCAGAGTATTTGAGCCAAGCATTCTCTAACTATCCCTAGTTATTTTCTTAGTTAACTGAACCACGTACCAAGACAAGACACACAGATGCAACGGCTAACATTGATTCTAGCAATTTTATTTAACATCTTTTCAAATCTTCAGAATAACAATTGACTGACCTAGCAGCTCGGCCATTTAATTCATAAATGCCCTCGGAACTCTTACATGAAAAGCAAGTACTCTTTGTTGGGCCGTTCCTTCTGTTTGGCTTCCTAGGTTTCTATTTACCTTCCAATATTTCCGAAGCCCAACTGACCTTCACTGCTCCTAAATAGTAACTTCCCCTGGTTACCCCCTGTTCTCTCACATGTCAACACACAACTACTGAAGTACTAGGTTGTGACATAAAGACATGTTGGTTGATTTCTCCCACTTTGTTTTGGCTCTTTAGATGCTCCTCTTTCTTTTTCACTGGTAAGCCTAGATAATACAACTGAGAGCGTTTCCATCCTCTCACAAAACAAATTATACATACATTTTTGTTAGTATAGGTGGGAATCACAGAAGACCTGATCTTGTTTCCTCTATAGACAGTGATTTCCAAATATTTCAGAGAACACGGTAATACGTTCAATTATTCAGTAACTCATCCAAACATCTGATGCATATGCAGACAGGCATTACAAATAAAGCTCATTCATCCGGCTTTCTAAAAGCACTCATACTGAAGGACACCTAAGATGAAAACATATTTTATGAACTCTATCCTAGTTTAGTTGCGCAATCACTTTGATGAGACTCAAAAATATCTGATAAAAGAACAGCCTTCCTGCAGATTGCTTAACGTTTACATATTTGCATAGACAGCGCTCATATTTTTAGAGGACTCCTTTCAACAGCAGAACTGCTAGTCCCAGTTCATGATGCAAGCAAAACCTCTAAGCACATGCCTCTGCTAAAAAGCAGAAAATTTTTAACTTCTAAATGATTACATAGCATGAATAAGAGCACAACAGAGGAGTTAAATTCCTTCCAAATTACTGGTTTCTTTTGCTTGCAGGCGAGACATGCTGTAGGTGATATTTTGCAAGTACCATAGAGGCAAAAAAGACTATCCATTAAATCAGAATGATTGCTGACCTCGTACTTCGGAGTTTCAGTCCAGGAGTCTAACTGAAAAGAAAATGACAGTCCTCTGAAATTGAGGTGAAAGAGTTGCTCAGCGGAATTATACACTAAAAGGGAAAAGAAAGAGAACAGAGTTATTGAAATAAACTAAGAATCCTTCAGTTCAAATCTAACAGCACTTCCGTCACCTCAATGGATTTACTAAGTCTCAAAATGTGGGAGGAACACGATTACACAGGACAGTAATAGTTTGCCTTTTAATTTGTTGCAGTAGAAACACAGCAATAAGAGAAACCTTAGATTAATTACAATAAGAATTGCCTATGTAAGCCAGCCGGCACTAACCTATCCCTAATGATACAACTATACAATATGTCACAATCAACCACACCTTAATATGCCTAAAGTAGTTTAAACAGCTACTATTAGTACAAAACAATTCTGTTCATTGTTATGTGAAACACTTGTCCAACATCAACCAGCAACTCCTTTAGACAGATGTGGCCAGAACGCTGACAAACTCCGCGTTTCACACCAGCGGGAAGCATGTGCCCGAGCCAGGGCTCACAGGTACCTCCCTGTCGCTTCCACCTCTCCTTCCCGAGCAAGGGGAGCTCCAGCTCGCAAAGCTGGAGTAACGTGGCACGAGGAGGAAATGCTTCAGTCACGCAGGTCCTAGGCGTTTACAATGAGAACTAAAATAGTGCCACCAGAAACACCAAACCATTCGGTCAGCTTTTACAGAGAGCAGTAATAAATTAGGACACGCACAGATTTCCAGCTGTCATCACGCCACGAGATGTCCTGATTTATTGCAATAAATTGCACATCATGAACTATAAACGGCAATAAAAGTCACCCCAGTACTTACTCTAACAAGACATACTCTTTTGTGAGATTGTGGAACGCTTTAAAAACGCTCCCACGGGACTGGGAGCTTGGGAACAGTTTGGGAATTGATGCTACCAAATGTCAACCTGTGCCCAGTAGCTGCTGTGGGAACATTGTGTTCCTGTAACACACAGAAGCTAGTTCATTTGCAAACCAGTCTGAAAACAGCACAGGCAAAAGACAATAAACAAACTGCTTTATTCCACTTTACCAAAGGAAATTGGTTCCATTTTCTCTTTTTTTTTTTCTTACCATTTTATATTTAAGATGACACGGCATAGCGAGAAAATGCATAATAATATATACCATTATTTTCTCCCCTGCCCCACGCACAAAGTGCCTTTCAAATGTTCAGCTTGAAAGACATGTCACAAGATATCTGGACAATACCAGACTGCCCAGGATAGAAAAATAATAGTTGAGCAATAAGCATTAAGTTTTCAAAAGTTATCATTTGCCTTTTCTGTAGAATGTGCTGGTTAAGAGCATTTTCCCTCCTTGTCACTCAAAGGAAAACGTGTGGGGAGAGGGAAATGTTTTGATCTGGAGGAAAATTACACAAATCTCTCTCATGTGATAAATTATGATGCATCTTTTCCAAAGCCCACAGCCAGCTGGAGAAGTGTTTTTCCCCTAGTCATGCCAAGTGTGATATCTGATTATAAAAATCGCATCAGTTCCCATCGCCTGCAACATTTGTTGATGTTTAGGCTTAAAGGGCAAGGAATGTTTTTATCCTTTGGAAGTTCTCTCATGTCTCCTTCAAGACTATATGTCACAACCACATGACTGAACAAGGTAAGCCTTTATTTTATTTCAGTTTATGAACTACATGGGTACCCTGTAGAATAATTCCATTCAAAATTGCTGACAGAAGCGAAAAGACTCCGGGTGAAGGAAGGGGAGAGCGTCTGCCTTCCAGGAGAGCAGCAGAGCGTGACCAGCTGGAAGACATTTCTGTAGAGCAGGACAGGACAAAGCCGCCGCCACCAGCAAGCCTGCACAACGGACACAGTTCTGACAAAAGCAGATCCAGAAGTCAAGTCTTCCTGGTAACAAGCACAAGACTTTTCTGGCACCCCAGGGGAGCTTGGGCAACCTCTGAAGTCTCCGAGAGCTACAGAGCTAGAAGACAGCATCCCCCCCTCCTTGTCAGGAGGGAAGGATGGCTTTTTCTTTCTACCTTATGGCTTCAGTTCAACCCCACAGTCTTTATCTGTGCTGAACGGCACTTCGGCAAACAGCCGCATCCACGAGGCTGTGGAACAGGATGTGATTTCAACAGCCCCACTGGCAGGAGCAAGTGCTCCCCAGCAGGAGGTCAGGTCAGAGAATCATGGAAATGCGGGATGAAATCTTGGCTTGGGTGAAGCTATCGACCTCCAAAGTGGTCATATTTCAGCCAGCCCCATGACAAAGATACTACAAAGTTTCAAACTAACATTGGCCAAAAAGTAACGAAGCCGCTTGCAATTTTCCTGATGACTCTTCTTTTTTAAAACCACTGATTTGGCAAAACCAAACCTGCTCACTGAAGGTCGGTTTCAACACAAAACCGTTGCTAACCTTTTGAAATATGTTCTGAAACTATCACTGTATCCTGTTGCAGGAAAGGTCTGCTGCAACCACCTTGGTTTTAAGCGAAAGAGAATATTTTGTTTGAAACTCTAGTGGAGGTTAACACAGAAATAAACAACAAAATACTTTTAAACTTAAAGGACTTGCATTGGGGTTTCGGAGGAGCATCGGTCCAGAGAAGAAAAGGGATGGTTATGTCGCACTTTCATTCATGAGAGCCGGCATTTGGTACTTTGGCCACGTTAAGAGGAAGGTTTCTCTTCCCCACCTTTCTCTCCCCACCCCAGCTCAAATACTTGTGGGACGTGAAAACACCATCATCATCCCTCCCACATGCTGAAAACTATGGTGGTTTTTTGCCTTTTCTGTTTTAGAAAACACAAAGAAAAAAAAGAATTATCAAAAACTTGAATTGCATGATACAAACTGTTCAAACTGCTTACGACAGGCAACTAAATACAGAGAATTTACTTCTGCTAGGTAGGATGTTAATGGAAGATATTGAATTTCCAGCGAGGAAACCAAATGAGCAAATGCACTAGTGAAATGGTAATATAGGCCAACATTTTAATAACTACATTTTCATATCTACAGGTCACTGGATGAAGAGATGTTATGAAAAACTACCATCAGATGAGGCAAGTGTGCAAGTTTCCTTAATTGAACGTGACAGGCACACAATATCTGGCAAATTCAGCACGAGGACACGTGGTGCCAAGTTATGCTTTTAAGTGCTTGCATACAATTTTATGCAGTAATAAACCACGCTGTTGGTATCACAAGCAATGCTTACAGCTGGATATTTATTTTTATGGTTCATAATATTACAATTTTGCAAATAATTGCAAATAAACCATTGTCCCAGAACAAGCTAAAATTATAAACAGTCTTGTACATACTATTTCCATACTAGCTAACTATAGTTCTCAGAGTTTCTGCCTAAGAGGAAGTGTTAAGATCATGACCAAAGTGAAATTTAAAAAGGCTGATTCTGGTCCTTGGAGCCTTATGGCTAGAAATCCTCCAAGCTTCATTTATCTCAATCTGATGTTCATCAACTACAGCAGGCTATTATGCGATGATAGTACTTTAGCCACATGACCCTCCACAGTTAATAAATCCTGTTCTGTAATGGGCAAGAGATTGCCTGCAGAGAGCAGGGACAAAGACTGGATATGCAATCGCCATCAATCACAAAGCACACCAGCCTATTTGGGATCAGCCCGACTACTGCAAATGGACTGGGTTAAGCTAAAAATAGAAAGTGATATTCTAAAAAGGGTATCTTGCCTATATGGAGTTTATCTTCTTTGTTGTTATGCCAGTTTGTGGCTCTGTTTCTCAAAGACTCCTCAGCAGTTTAATTATAAATATCCTCTTCAAAGTTTCACCACTGGCTTATTTTCAGCACCTAACAAACCCCCGAAATACACGCTTTGTTTTCATATGTAAACAAGGAGCTTAAAGATAGTCTTTTTCCTGCTACAGAGCTGGTGAACAGCCAAGAAGCTGCAAGAGTCAGAGTGGGCTCAGCCAGGTTAATTAAACGTGGCCTGGTTCTGGTCGTGCTGCACGTAGGCTGCCTCCACGCCTCCCAGTGCTCCCAGTAAGACGAAGCAGAGGCAGGGAGATGCAAGGCAGACACACACAGGCTCGGACTCAATCCTGCCCTAACAGGGGTATAACCACATTCTCAGAGCATGGGCCCCGAGCAAACGGTCCTGGCTGACTGTGCACGGAGATCAGCTCCGATGTCTGTATGTTCACAGTATCCTTAATCCCTAAGGACACTCGAGAGCTGACCATGCATAAGAATGTGTAAAAACAACAGCAAAGCTCACAGTTTTCTGGTACCGGCAGTTCAAACCAGATCATTAATGATATCTGAACACACCATTCTGTGCCTGACCATTTCACTTAAAGAAAGTCACAGCTGAACATTCAGGACATTTTACACGATATCCCAGCCATAAGAATTCGACCCTTCTGGAGCACATCTTCAGATTGTTTGACAACAGAAGCGCCTACACATTCCTCCAGGCAGACATACAGGAAAGACTTCCTAGAAAAAAGCCTGTCAATTAGGTGCGCTTCTGATCCTCAGGAATACTTCAGCTTACCTCCTGGATGTGTTGCTCCAAATGACTGATCAATTTGTTCTATGGTTGGAGCAATTGCCTGAGAGTTAAAGTGGACACCACTGAAAAAGAAAACAAAATGAATCTGCCTTAAGAAAACTGACCAGATCCTACAAATGTTTACTAACAGCAATACCACATTTAACCATATTTTTTTTTTTTTAACAATAACAATTGAAAAAAGGAATTCAGGATTAAAAAAAAAAAAGAGAGAAACCAGTCACTGTAATCAAGAAGAAATCATGGGAGGTCTTAAATCACTTACCAATATTTTAACTTCACCTTAGTCAAGTCATAAACTTCAATCACCTGAAACGCAGGAAAGAGAAATATTAACAAGTGGCAAAAGTGTGAAGTAATATGGCACAGAGGCAAATTCTTGTCAAAAGGCAAGACTAGCTAATGCTGCTCGCTCCGCTCCCCAACAGAGCTCTGCCAGGAGAAACCACATTGGCAGAGAAGAGACTCCAAAAACGGACTCGGCAACTACACGTCTGAAACAAGTTCTGAAGAACAACGATGGGCTGAGGAGTACCTCCAGGTCCCGTGTAAATCAGCACTCACCTGCAGAAAGCCATCTTTTCACTCATACATCAGCATCTTGATTTCTGCAAAGATTACTCTTAAGCAAGTTCAAAGGGAAGTAACAGGGAATTACTCTATTAGGGAATCCTGTAATGAATGTTAAACAATAGGTCACTCCTTCAGTCACTCTTATTGTCCTAAAGAAATCCTGTGCAGGGTAATAAGTCCTAGCACTGACTGCACTGTTTCAATTTTCCAACGCTTTTTCTAAAGGAAAAGATGAAGACGGCAAAACTAAGTAGTAGCATTCCATTTCAATACTACATAAAAAGACACCTAGCAACCTCTCCAAGCATTACAGAAGATAATCAGAAGAGTAACCCTCAAAGAATCAGGGCAATTCATAATACCTAGTTCTGATATTTATTAAATATTTTAGACCTTACTGAATATTCCAAGGAGTTTCCCCTCTCTGCAGATAATATTAGGTATGGATCCTTTGTTCTCAATACATTAGAGAATCACAGAATGGTGGGGGCTGGAAGGGACCGCTGGAGATCATCCCGTCCAACCCCCTGCCAGAGCAGGGTCACCCACAGCAGGTGGCACAGGAACACGTCCAGGCAGGTTTGGAATGTCTCCAGAGACGGAGACTCCACCACTTCTCTGGGCAGCCTGTGCCAGGGCTCTGCCACCCTCAAAGTCAAGAAGTTCCTCCTCATGTTGAGGTGGAACTTCCCATGGTCAAGGTTGTGCCCGTTCCCCCTTGTCCTGTCACTGGGCACCACTGAGAAGAGCCTGGCCCCATCCTCCTGACACCCACCCTTTAAGTGTTTATAAGCGTTGATAAGATCCCCCCTCAGTCGTCTTTTTTCCAGACTGAAGAGACCCAAATTCCTCAGCCTTTCTTCATCAGAGAGGTGTTCCAGTCCCCTCAGCATCTTAGTAGCCCTTTGCTGTCCCCTCTCCAGCAGTTCCCTCTCCTTCTTGAACCGGGGAGCCCAGAACTGGACACAGCACTCCAGATGCGGCCTCCCCAGGGCAGAGCAGAGGGGGAGGATGACCTCCCTCCACCTGCTGGCCACACTCTTCTTGATGCCCCCCAGGATGCCATTGGCCTTCTTGGCCACAAGGGCCCATTGCTGGCTCATGGTCATCCTGTTGTCCACCAGGACTCCCAGGTCTCTTTCCACAGAGCTGCTCTCCAGCAGCCAGCTGCATTACTGCACATGCACAGCTGAGATCAATTTCACATGATTTTTATCTGTTACTAGATCCTGAGGCTAGACCAGATCATTTTTGGTGAGTACCCATGGTCAGACACAAGCTTCTTCCACTCCACATATGCGTTCCTGTGTCAGCAGGAAAAGGAAAATATGCAGAGTACATCATAACTGCTGTAAAGAAAAGGTAAAGCACCTTTTTTGTTGCTTTGTATAATCCTCCAACAAATCACTGGCAGATTTCAAAAGGACTCACTCTTCAGCTAGACAACAGAGCAAAATCCCCAGGGAGCTTGCTACCAAATGTGGCTTGAAAGCCTAAAAATATCACCAGCTAAGAAGGAAGTCTTGGTTTTGGGAGATGCCTGGGAAATAACCCTAAATAAAACAACTTGCTATCCTCAAACCACTATTAAAAAAAAAAAAGCAACCAACAACCCCAAAAAACCCAACATTTCTGGTACGCTGTTGACTCATAAGAAGTTGGAAGAGTTCTCTGAAGCACTCTGCTGGGAAAGACCACAGATTTCAGGATATAAGCAACAAGTACAGCACAAAGCAAGTAACGAAAGAACATTCTAGCAGAACCAACATAAAGAGCAGCAAACAAATTTTTCTTCTGAACAAATATACTTTGAATTATGCTTCTTGGAAGAACCTGGTTACCCAGTATTCTAATTCAAATGCAGTTTCACACATCCAGGTTTCCTTTACTGCACAGCTTGTTAAAAACAAAGGCTACTTCTATGAAGAGCTAGGAATGATGTTACTTTTTTTTTTTTTTTAGTAACTCTGCACATCCTCTTTCTCCTCAAAAAAAGGTTTCTGAAGATAGAGAAAACCACCCCACAAACAGATCTAGTTTTGCAGCAACTACTAGAGAGTATCAGGCGCTCTCCTGAAGTTCTGCTGAAATAGGCTGCAGCAGTGGAAGACCAAAGGATGAGTTGAACAAGAAGCAGCAGCAGTGCTTGAGGCACAGCACATTGCCCAAACGAGGTCCCCGCGAGACAAACACCCGGAGAGCAGCCAGCAGCACCCATTTGCCACAGCCCTCTTCCTGTGCCTCAAATCTATTCACATCAACATTTCTTTTCACTAATGGCAGAGGAAGAAACAAGCCCAAGTCAGCAAAATTTAAAAGGTAGTCAGAAGATCTCATAGAAGTCATGAAAGACACATATTGAAGAAACGCTGCAACAGGCCATAGCACTAGAAAAGGATCTACGTTTTAAACTACAGAAACTACACTGAAAAAAGGATTCAAACACAATTCTTTCTACGTGCAGAGAACAAACAACTGAGAAGACCAAGGACTATTCAGCGATGGGTTTACCACCCAGCCAGAAGGCAGCTGGTTTAAAGGATTAAGACCTGATGTTTTGTCACATTGACTGTTTTGATAATTACTACTGAGTAAGACTCATAAAAATGTTCAGGTATCTACTAACCAGCCATAACAGACCAGCGCTTTCTCCACCTCAGAGGCGGCTTGCACGAGAGACCTTGTTTCTACAATTCACAGTAACGTTTCAGAACCTGGTCACCTTAGCTCGAAAACTAACACACTAACAACTCCTGCCGTGCTTTGGCTACTGACTGCAAGTAGAGACTAGGCGCAAGCTGCCTTCTCCTCCCTGAAAAAAGGGAGGAAACTTTTGGGGAATATTGCTATAGCTTTATACCTGCACCAGCTTCTTTGGGTCTGTCAAGTCTTTCTGTTTCAGTAGCCTGTATTTCAATCTCTTTTCCACAACCAATAGCAAGACTGTATTAAAAAACAACACACAAAGCAAAGAAAACACACATCCTGATTTTTCCAGTTTTGCTGCTGCTGAGCAACACTGAAAACAGAGAGTCATACCATCTTTAAAACGGGCATTACTTATTCTACACTACTCTTTAACAAGTCCTGTTGCTCACTTCGAAACTGATCCCATAGAATTTCTTCTATAAAGCTTTCTGAACACTTTCACAAGTGTAAGTTTTCATAGCATTGTAGGCATTTACACAGCTTTACTCTTCAGAGTTCAAACAAACAAAAGGTATCGCTAGACCACTGAACCACAACATACTGGAAGAGATTGGCTTTTTTCTATTTATTTTTTCTTGAAACAAACCTAAACACACATACCAGAAGAGTTTGTTTTTTTCTATTTTTTCTTTAAAACACATTTTAAAACATATTGTGGAGAAAGTTGAGAAGAAAAGCTCTTGCACAGTTCTTAGAACACTGGGTGTTGAAATGAGAAAGCCAGACCCACAAAAACTGTCTGGAGATGAAGAGACATGGCATACACTCCTTACAGCACATTAAAAACACTCCAATATTGCGACATTCCAAAAACCATCAGTAAGATGGCCCTGAAGTGATGATGTTTTGAGTTAGTCTCCTTAAGAATTAAATATATTTTGGAAAGATTTCGTACAGCAGGTGTAGCTTACACTGATAAAGACCCATCTGACAAAGAGAATTTTCAGCATGTTGTCTTGAAAATCATGAATTTCCATACAAATTCTGATTTATTAAGTTCTAAATCTTGACAAAAATGAAAATCCCAGTGTTACAGAATGACTTCAAGAACAGATAACTTCCATAAGGCAATTACAAACTGAAATTGGGGGGGGTGTCAGTGCTCAGCTGTCCTCCACCTGAGCTCAGAGCACTGAAAATTGTTCTTCAAAACACATATTTTTATAGTTAATATAAAAGATATCTTTAAAAAGAAAAATACAAGCGTATCATGGTGCTACAGGTTGCTACTAGAGAAATAAGTACTCCCAATAACTACTAATTTGGGTTGCTATCCATTTAAAGTACACCAAGAGCTCAAGTTTCAGCTGACAGCACACTGCTTCACTCTTTTTCATTTTTCTAATAAAGCACTAGGTTGACATTTTGGAGAGTGATGTTTTGCTCCTGGTTTTATTGGAGACATGAATAAGGCGAACAAGGCTACCACTGTTCCAATACTTGGAAGCATGGGTATGAGCACCATCTTCCAGACTTACCTAAAGGGTAAGCATTCCATTTTTTAGCATCACATTTAACGCCACACTTCTGCTTTCCAGTGTTCAATAGCACAGCAGCTAGAGCCGTACACTCTCACCCAATTAGCCCAATCAACACCCCAGCACTGTGGGAAGCAATTTGTGCACCAGGTGAGAACCACACTGCCAACTGTTCAGCACAGCTGGTCCTGCCAAAAGGACCATCCTGAATAATTAAGAAGTTACATGCAGATATTTAAAATGTTTCAGTTAAGAAAGCTTTTCAAAATTTCATACTGATCTTGGCATCTCTCTACAGCCCCACAGCAGCCCGTTCTGTATGGATGAACCACACCACTGTCATAACAGATTTTTGCGACCATAAATGCCACAGGAGGTTCATGATGAGCCTGCCCTTTATTTTGCATCTTAGCTACACAAAGCATCCTAGGAAGGCAGATCAAAACTTGGTCACCCAATAGCACAGGAGTGCAACTGCTGGGCCGAGGACTTTGGTCACAGAGATAAAAGCTCATCCGGAACAAATTGTGAGCCGACGCCTCCCGCACTCACAACAGGCCTGAACGTGGCTTTCTGGGAGAAATCATGAACTCATGGCCACACAAGTACGAACGTAACAACTAAGAACAGGAGGTAGTAAGTTTGCTTTCAAAAATAAAGTGTCAGCCCTAATAAAGGAACAGCTTGAGAAAACACAACACTGCCTGGCTTGCATTAAATGATGATCTGACTTCAAATCATAGGCTTAGCTTTAGGAATGGCCTTTTGCAGCTTCTGGAGCATCTTGAGACAAGACGGGCAAGTGAGATTGCACTGAACCATCCTGCTCCTATGGCACTCTTACAGTCCCCAGTACAATGTTAAAGCGTCTTAATCCTGTAAACCAAGATTTAACCCCCAAACCCCCAAAGAAATGCAGTTCATTATCACAAGAGAGCACTATACATGGCAAGCTAAACATAAAAGTGTATACTTAATAATGCCTTGTTAAGTGTCACTATCTCCTAGGGTTTTGTTTTGCAATGTTATATTACCTTAAGTCTCTGATTGAAAGCATCAAACAGCAGTTTGATTCCATCCTGAGTCAGGTTAAGGATGAGGTCATGGCTAAGAGGTGACTGTAAAACAAAAAAAAGTGTCAGGCTTTTCGTTTCAAGGCTTTGTTAAGATATATAGCATTGTATAAGTATAAATTGGTTACTTTGGAAAAACAAAACTGCCTCAAAAAACAACCTCTTGTTCAATACATAAGCATAACAAAAATACATTTGGCCAAACCTCTCAACCTCTTCAGTTTCCTTATGAAAAGAAATAGAAGTGCCTGTGTGAGATGTGCACCCTGCAAGAACTCCGGAAAGAGTAGTGGTCCATTACTTTAAGGGCGGGGGGAGTGGGGAGAAGGGCTGAACCACCTTGAAAATTAACATTCCAAGTTTAGCATCAGAGAGATCACGCAGGGACAGCCTGTTGCATTCTTGGCACACAGAAACAGCCCATCTCACCAGGCCTCGCACCAGAACCAAGCACACACTTGACAAAAGGATGGAGAGAGGGCTTTCCACTTCAAAAATCAAAGAGCATCACAGCCTTTTTCAGGCCTCAAAAGAAAGGCTTCAGACTCTTATGTTGTGAATTTAGGTTTCCTTAGTTACGGTGAATCATAACAAGGAAAGGCTTAGTTTGCAGTCTGCTGGAGTCAACAGGAGACATTCCACTGGCTTCACTGGTGTCTGTACAGGCTCTACGCCATCCCCGTCTGATGCGACGCTGTGGAAGCTGCTCGCGCCTGTGCTGGTACAATCCATGCACACACAGCCAGTTGGCCCTAATTCAGCTCTTTGATTGTGTACCATCTAAAAGAACGTTTGCTTCAGAAAAGCTCTACCCTCCACAACTGTCTCCTCAGAGGAGAAAAAAGGCTGAAGGACAGGCAGGCAGCAGTATTCATGCCCTAGAATTGCACCAGTCATCTAGCAGAAGACAGAATGGGGATGGGACATCTGGGGCACATACAGGCTTCTAATGCAAGCAGCCACACCACAACAGCCCTTTTTATGAATTAAGCATAAGCTATCTTAAAAAACTGTAATTCCCCCTCCTTGCTCTACTGGGAGAAGGTCTGTGTTTTGACTATCAGAAGTCTAATTTTCATCCTAAGTTTTCTCACATCAGCACTGTCTTCTAACTTGGATACTTTTTGTGCATCTCATGTGCATATCCCATCCATTCCCAAACCATGTCTTTAAATAATCATATCCTAACCTTCACATTGCTAGGTCAAAACAAGCCACAGGGCTTTCTGTCTCCTGTGATGCAGATTTCCCATGCCCCGTGATCACTCCTGCAACTTTTCTCGAAGTAGGTTCAGTTCAAGCTCATTTTTCTTCAATACCGGTGATCCGACGTAAGCTGTATTCTAAATAAATTTTCACAGCACCTTGCACAGCGGCATCAGTGCTTCACTATTGCTGGCAAACTTTTATGATACTGCAAAGAACTGAAGCAGCACTGCAATACAGCCATAAGCCTGAGATAAAAAGGTCTAATGTTGATCCTGATGGTCTTTTTAAAAATCCCTTATAAATCTAATTTAGAAAAGCTACAGATAGAAAAAAAAATAGCGTGCTGCGTTATATTTAAATATACCAACAGAGTTCTTCTGATATGGGATATGCTCTGCATCTCGCTGGTTTCCAAGCTGAATCTTCTTGAGGTTATTCCAAAATTAATGAGAGCATTACAAGTACTTCTGAGTGGGTGGAAAAAAAAATTACATCCGAGGGAAAGCTTGGTAATTATTATAGCCAATAGCTTCTGTTCTATGCTGGCATATTTTCTAATGGAAGAAAAGTTTCAAGGGCACACATTTAGTCCATGGGACTTTTAAGGCACAAAACAGAACCTCAAGTATGAAAGATGATGTCAGGAAGCAACAGGAGAGTCCTTCCTGAAGGAAGCAACTCAAAGGTGCAGTTAACTCCACTAATCTACATAAAGCTGCAGGAAAAACTGTTTGCACTGAACAATCCCATCAATACAAATCCAGAGGAAGAGTCTTAGGAAAACATACAAAGGCAATTAAGTACCACACTTAAACTGACCAAAAAGGAGTTAAATTTCTTTAGTCAAGGAAAAGGGTTCATCAAGCTTTTCTGGCACGGTTTGGGCATCCCATTTATGTCAAGTTAAAAAGAGAGCCATGGGCAGATCTAATTGCATTTAATTGTCATATAAATTTTTGAAAGGAAGTACTCTTGACTGTAGTTCCAGGATCAGAAAAAGTGTCTTAGATGCAACAACTTTAAATTACATTTGATCACTATGCTCAAAGGCATTCTTTTAGAAAGTAAAGAGGAAAGACACAAAGGCTGTTCAAGTATAGTTTAGCTAGATAAAAGTCGTGCATGGCAAAGTTTGTTTAAAGCTTTGAAACGTGTAAGAACTGCAGCAGCATCTCTTTGTGCCCAGCTGCTAATGCAGTGCGTGATGTTCTGCAGGAGAGTGAGGATAGAGCCAGCCAGTCAACTGCAGGCCCGGAGTGGCACGTGGAAAAAAACTGCACCAATATCAGGCACCAAATCGGAATAACACACAGAAAAAATATCAACACGACTATCCCACAAAGCTGAGAACTACTATTTTGTTGGACTATGTTAAAAACACCTTTATATTTATTACAGTTTGGGGAGAAAAAAAACAATAAGAACAACCCCTGCGGGGACAATAAAAATTCAGTGTATGTGGTCAAGGACAATGTAGCTGTGCAAGAGGTGCAAAAAGCTAAGCAGTGGTATACATCGTTTACTAGCACAGGACTGCTAATCCTTCCGTGATTCTACAAAACTGAGAGGAATGGGAATCTCATCAGTTATCTAAACAAACCTAGAAATAATTCTGGAATGCACTGGGGTAAGAAAAACTAGAAAACCTCTAAAGCATACAAAACCCAAGGAATGCATTGACTGCCAGATGGATGCCTCCATGCATTAAGTACAAGGAGCTAGATTTCCAATTTGCAAAGCAAATATTCAGTCATCATAAAACCCATAAATCGACATATTGTCAAACAAAATAAGGGTAACTCATTTAATTACATGAAATATGTATCCAGCAGTAAACGCCAGAGTCAGGATTGTTCCTTAGCCATTCAGTATTCACTGTGAATGAACGAGACCTCAATCTGTATTTTGATACAAACTGAAATTCTAGCAAACTTTGCCTTTTTCCTGACGCAAAGATCTGTAACCTACAACATCTGAATATCATCTCCTGATTAACATGCACTTCACATAATACACATTTGGAGAGTCACACTCCTTTTGTCCCATCTCCTCTTCCCTTCCACTTCCTCCAACATAAAAGCGGGTATGTAAAACCTTTTATTTGATCTAGCAGAAAGGTTTCACTTCTGGTCCCCTTTTTGATAAAAGTCAAACGTATTGGGAACAAATGAATGTTTAGTTATGAAGAATGAGTAAAACATCCATAGCTGGTTTAATTTACGGCATCCGCTTTCTGCGGACAAAATTGCAGATCCAGAGAGGAAGCGTGGAAGCCTTTTCAGCGGGTTCATCGCCACCGAACCAAAGATGAAAGTGGAAAGTAACAAGTGATTCAGTACTTCAAAAACACTGCAACGCTTGACAATGATAATGTAAAAAGACTTGAATTCCATTATCCAGGTAATTACAGAATATTTCCGTTCTTGAAAGAAAAACAATACTACCCCACCACCGCATACAGAAAACCTGCTATCTGTTAAATCACTGCACTGCGTTGAGGATTATTACTCTTGACATGAAACTGTTATAAAAGCTACACCTTTGATGTGGTGGCAGTAATTTGGTGTAATTCAATTTCAAGTAGCTCCAGAATTCATCCAATACATACGTTAGCACAGCACAGCATCAGAATACCCCCTAATGCCTTAATTCTGGACACAGTGAAGTGTACAACCCGGCCAGATGACGCACCACTCACCTGCTCACTGTAGAGAACCTGGACGTTTTTGATAATGCGACAGTGCTTCTGAAGAATTGCTACAGCCTGAGCCAACGGCATTCCTGTAAATAAAAACAGTTGCATTTCTTCAGTTCGGAGACTGGCTAACTACTTTTTTTTTTCTTTTTTTTAAAACAGAAAGGTTACAGATGAGGTAACAGAGCCACCATCAGCAAACAGTACATTACAACAGAAAGGTATGCAATCAACAAATAAGCCTACTTGACTCATGGTATCAGCACAGACCTGTTCTTTGAAACAGAAAAGTCATTGTTTATCTACCAGTTTGTTAGGCATACGTGAAAGAAAAGTACCTCCAGCTACAGAATTAAGCTGCAAAGTTCAGGCAGAAAAAGCACAGATCTTTCTACAAGCCACGTGCAAAATTTTCTGCTTCTTGGGGTTAATAATCCAATAACCGATAAAACAGCCCATACCAAACACCACTAGCGCTGCCTAGAGCGTTCTTACACACACGCAGTAGGCTCCTGGACTGCATTTTATGGCATACCCTTTATCAGGCTTGATAAACTACTGAGCAGTCATACAAGATAGACACAAATATTAAAATGGAGCAACGACTCTCTTCAGACCTGCCAGGCTGCATGAGCTGCCGATACCACTACATTTGTGTCAAGGAAGGAACTTTATCTTCTCAGTTTACAGACAAGATAAACATACTAAACAATTTGGTTCAACTGAAGTAACACACTTAATAGTCATTCACCCTCTAACATGATTTCAAGGGTGCTTTTTTTTTTTCCCCCTTTAGTGTATATCTTATCTTTATGGCTATAAATTTTTGAAAGTGCAATGAAAACAGCTGATTCTGCGGAAAGAATAGCACCGCGCCATCTCATCCTTTATCACACTTAAAACCTTTGTTGCCTTTCCAAATGAAATGTGATTGTATTCTTGGACTCAAAACAGGCAGTTATAAAGAGAGGTTATGAGCTTTTAATTGTGAAGTTTTATTTCCCTACTAATTGCTGCAAGTCAATTTAGATTAGTTATCTGACATTTCAATTCCCTGTTCTTTTCTATTTCTACTTTTTTAAATGTTAAGAAAGTTGTCTTGATTAGGGAAAGTTTACCACAGGATCTACACTTTTATTTAGGTACCAGTTCAGGCATTGAAAGTTTTTGTTACTAGCTACACCTCTCAAACTCAGACCAGACATCACATTCAAAAGCAGCTTTTAGACATTATCTACAGTACCAAACTGAGATAATTCCCTCCCTCTCTCCATATGTGTGTGAGTGTGTACATACATACATATATATATGTGTGTGTATATATATATTCCACACACACAAGTAGATCACCATAGGGACTACTTTCATATTTAATATTAGCATAATGCTAAAAAAAAAAATTCTTTTCACTGTCACACTAAACTAAGTGCCTGTTGCGCCCATACATTGCAGCTTTTTTGCAGTTACGAAATAAAGTTTTGGCAAAACAGTCTTAGAGATTGGAACTAGTGATTCAACTTGTAAATACAACATAAAAATGTTTCTGCAAAACTGTTTTTTCACATTAGCCCATAATCCTGAAAACAATTCCGGTTTTGCAGCTAGAAAATATACACCAGAAGATGGTATAAAAATCAAACAGAACAGTTATTATTTTAATAACGGTAATAAAATTAAAATGCACAGAGCCACAATAGAGAAGCACTGTTTCCTATTATCTAGGAAATAGCAGTTGCTTTGTAGTCTAAGCAGTTGAGTTTTAAAGACAGTTATTATGTATTAGATAATATTTTAAAACGGAACAGAAACATAAATAACAGCAGGAAGCTAAGATCAAAGACACTGCTGTGAAAATTTTACATTTCTTAACCTAGCAAAAGCTAGAATTCCAAAAAAAAAGTAAAGATGATTTAAAAGTTTAAAACCAATTTTCAAAGTCAGTATTTCTAGGAGACTTGCAGAGGTAAGACCGTTAGCTTTTTTTAAAAAAAAAAAAAACCAAACAAAAAAACCAAACAAAAACAAACAAGTGGCAAAGGCTGAAGGAAAGCCAGGGAACAAGCTGGCAGAATCTATATGCCAATGGCAAGGGTCAGAAGTAGGTACAGTTTTCAGTAAAAAAGCATGTAGTTAAAAAAAGTGCACACAAACACGAAGTTCAGTTTGTCGTCCGATGTAAACTGATGCAATCTTGGGCTGGTAAGTGTGCAAACAGATGGCTCATGTGACTCTCTTACTCAGAGCTTTCTCAAGCTGTGAACAAATGGACATGGACTGATTCTGTTTAGCTTTCAGCAACCGAGAATCAAGCGGGTTTTGCCATGCAGCTACGAGTAGCGACTTAAGTTCTCCAAGAACAGCCCGCAGAACCTAAAACACGTGTGGAGGAGCCAGTATCCTCTCTGTGCCTCCATCAGCAGAGAGCCAAAGGAGGAGGAAAGAAACTGGGTTATTTTTCTCCACCCTTCTCACGCACACACACACACACCACCCTCTTTTCCTCAACATTCGTCAGCCTTCACAGTCAAAGAGAAAAACAAAGAATTCTTTTTCCCCTGCTCACCAGTCAGGGGGAATGGGGAAGCAAACGTGGTTTCCAGCACATCAGACAATCAACCAAAGCGAGCCATGGCAAACAACGCCCACAAAGACCAGTGCTAGGTCTTCCTTATCACAGACTTTTCCCTTTTCTAAATGCTGGAGTGATACGAGCGACACAAGACGATCCTCTCACATACACTGGTCATGGACAAAATGGCTTGAAGCATTAGACTATGGGCCTTCAAGGGGAGGGTAGAGGAGTGAATAAAGATTAAAAGAGAAGAATACAAGAAAATCCAAGAGAAGATGAATCATAACACATTAAACAAAGAGAAGTGAAACTTAGTAGGAAAAGAAAGTATAAAAAGCAAGAGAAATGCAAGTATGCCTTAGAAATTATACATCTTAAACGCTAATAATACAGCTATAGGCACTACAGAACAAGTATTTAATTGTTCTCTGGTAAAAAGCAGGAATGTAGCCCAAGAGGTGCAGTGACACAGGTATCTAATTGAACACAAAACTCAGCCTTGGTTAAATTTTTTATGCTCTGGTCACACAGTGAGTCAACACTGGAGCCAGAAACAGGATCCAAAAACTCATGTAAAAAATTTTCCTGGCATTTCCCCTCAGTCATCTCCATTGTGGGCACACCGCTGGGAGCCAGAGTCAGCAGCAGTTCAGGAATACTGCCATTCGTTCTGCTAAGAGCAGATCTAAACAAACCACAAGTAGAATACCACTGGCAGCGAGAATCCCATTTACACCGGCGCTTCCAGCCTCGTTACCACTAACACAGCTGAACCAGCTTTATCAGCAGGGACAATTTTCATACAATATCGCGAGCGCAGGACAAAGTTAAGTATCCTAATACCTTAGTCAGCCTCCTGCTCTATACCAGCAGGTCATGCTAATTATATATTAGACACATCACGTGGTGTCTATGTTTACTCCAAGAATTGCAGCAGAGTTTCCTCCCTCTCACATCCATGCACGTCTGTGAGTGTGTACACATACACAGAGACCCAGTATATAATTTTAACCGTGAGATTGCACTAATGGACTTCTTTGGGGGTCTCTCTTCCCTTTTTTTGTGGTTTGGGGGTTTTTTTGGGGGTTTGTTTTTTTGTTTGTTTGTTTTTTTAAGAAGGATGGGGGAAACCAGTACTATGCATTTCAAAGATCGTCAGGGTATGTTATTCAAGACAGCATTTCTTTTCAGGTAATACAGGCACTAAAGGACCACGAAAGGCCACGCAGAGCTGAGAGAGCACAGTAACATGCCAGCGGTACAAGGAGGTCACCAGATTTCAAAGGGTGGGACCTGAGGTACTATAATTAGCCTCCAAAAGCCATTCTAGCTCTCCCTGTAACCATCCAGTTGTACTTGACTCTGAATCCACAGTAGCATAAGCAGCCCTTTGTGTTTGATGGGTTTCATATAAACAGCTCCACGTCACAGTACCGCTCCTTTGGTGTGACCCAAGTTCACAGAAGCTGCGTAACAGTGCTTTTAAGGAACACTCTGTCCCCCTGCTGTCACAGGTGACAACAGCAGCAGCAGAAGTGTAGCTCAAGTTCTGGCAGCTGCCCTGCAGAGCCCTGCTTACATTAGCCAAACTACTACCATTAACTGGGCTTTAGACAGCGCAACAGCAAAGATGGGAACCTGAGAGAAAGAGCCCAGTGCTGATATCCCAAACAATCGCTTGGAAAATGCATCAGTATTTTCTGAGAGTTTTAAGGACTACCAATATCTGCTTGAAAACACAGGTCATCTGAAGAATCCATACCATCTGAGCTACATTTAAGTGCCCTGAGCTGAGCACCAGCCAAATTTCCATCAGCTGGGGGAAAGTTCTTTCTCACTGCAGTAAATAGAGCAATGACTGGTAAGGAAGGAGCTCTCAGAGAGATGAAAAAATAAGATCATAGGGAGAAGAAATACCTGTTATCTAACCCTGAGAAAACCTCTCAAAAGTTTACTTTCGCCACTATAATGACGCAACCCAGCAATGACACAAATAAATTGTGAAACTCAGCTACTGATATTTACGAAGGGTTTGTACAGAAAAGCACAATATCTATGCTAAGTATTATCACGCAGTTGAAGATGCTGGTATCACCTGACATACATTCAGGTGACAGTCAGTAAGTACGTTCGTGCCTCCTCTTTTAGGAGTTAGTTAAAGAAATTACTAGTCTAAGATGGCAAAGCAAAAACAAGGTGAGTAGAAGCAAGCACACAAGCTGATAAACAAAGCACAACTCGGTGTGCAAAAGTGAACCGTGCCACTATATGCCATAAGGGAATCCTTGAAGCTCATACACTAGTATTTTTAGTGACAGAGAAAGGTGAGCTTTAACTCTCTCTCCCTTTCACTCTTGTGACTCCCTGAAAGCGCTGGGACAAACCTTACGATTGTGAGGGGATGAGAACACCCCCCCCCCCCCCACTCACACACACGGGGCAGCCTGGCGAGCTCGGGGACACACACACACACGCACGCACAGAAAGAGACTTACCCAAGGTGAACTCCCATTGCTCGTTCCCCAGAGACCGCTCGGGTACCACCTCCAGATCTAGCATTGGCTCAGGTAGCGCGGAGGCCGCGGGCTGGCACGGCGGGTCACCCGGTGGCAGGGCCGGACCTCTGAGGGAAGCGGGAGCGAAAGAAGCTGCCAACCTGCGCCCCGCTGTCCCCCCAGCCCCACCGGCGGACAGCGCTGAGTCACACCGGAGCCCGCCGAGCCCGGGCACCGGCACCACAGCGGACAGGCCCCCCCCGCCCCCGCCATCGCCTCACGGCCCCGCCGCCCGCGCCCCCCCCCACCCCCCCGCCGCCCTACCCGGGCCCTCCACAACGCTTGGGCAGCCGTCCCCCCCGGGGGAGGAGAGGCTCGTCGCCGGGCCCGGAGGCACCGAGGACGGCCCCGGTCCGGCGGAGGAGGGGAGTTGGGTGGGAGGGGGGGGGTGGGGGAGTTGTAGCCCCCCCCCGGCGCGGCGGGGCTGCGACTCACCTCACTTGCGGCTGCTGAAAAAGTGCTTTGCGGCTGTCGTCAGGCGAGCCCGCGCGCGGGGCGGGGAAGGGGGCGGGGCCAGGGGCGGTGCGCCCCGCCCCCAGACCGTGGGGGAGAGGGGAAGGTGGCGGCCTGGGGAGGGGGAGATGCGGGTTCGAGTCCCGCCTCGGTGGGCGAGCGCTGCCCGGGGTGTCGGGGGGGACAGTCCCACTGCCACCCCCTGTCCTTGTCTCCAGACGAGTGTCAGGCCCACAGCACCAGCCCTAATTACGCCGTGTCGCAGCCCGCCACGGTAAGCTCAGGATTAAAAAAAAAAAAAGAAAAACAACAACAAACCCAAACCAACCCAGTTGTATCCAGTTTTTCCGGTTGAAAGGCCGGGGTGGGGGAAGGAGCCAAACAGAATTAGTCAGTGGCACGAGCGAAGTTACCCGAACGCACTCAGGAATGACTCAGTGAGGAAGAAAGTCTAAACGAGGTCATTGGCCTTGCAATGTTATTCGAGAAAACAGGGGGAGGTGGCCACCCCAGGGGCTGCGGTAGCCAAATCCCCAGCTTTTTTCTCCTCAAGAAGTCCAACCTTTCCCCTGGGGTGGTGGTCGCCGTACGCGAACCTGCTTTGCTCAGACCCAGGAGGAAGACCCCAGAAGCCCCCGGGTGGAAGCAGCTGGCATCCACGCAATGAACGAGGATAACGGAGCTCTCCCAAGATGCTGAGATGCTGCCACCTCCCGCTCGCCGCCACCTTGGGCACCCCGCGTCGGGCCATCACCCATTTATACAGCGGAAGCTTGATCCAAGATGAGCGGCAGCAGGTGAAGCCTTGCCCAACGTAAGGCAGGGAATTAAAAATAAACCTGACAAACCCCAAGGGTACGGGCTGGTGGCAGCCTCACGTGAAGTGACGCGTCCCCTGGAGTGGGGCTGCACAAGGGATGGGAAAGCCAAGAGGGTCCAGAGGCTTTGGAAGTGGCTGTAATTCCTTCTGCTGGCAGGTCGAGGCTCCAGGAGGGGCAGGGAGCGGTGGGAGAAGCACTTTTCCCACGTTTATTGGAGGCTGGTAGCAGAAAAACCTCCCCTCGGGCGATACCCATCTCCCATCCCCTCTCCTCTGCTGCATCCCTCGGGGCGGTGATGCTCGGTCGCGGCTTGACCCCACCATCGGGTGCTGCCCACGCGCCCCATCCCATGTGCCCGCCACGTCCCACGGGAAGTCTGCCGCAGGCCAGCACCGTGGCACAGAATATCCGTGGCACAAAATATCCACGGCAGAGAACATCCATCGCACAGAATATCCCGCAGCGGGGTGGAAGACACCGTTTAAGAAAACTCCTCATGCAGATAACTGCAGAAGTTAGTTGCTCAAATTAAAAAAAAAAAAAAAAAAAAAAAAGAAAGAGAAAACCAAAATTCCTGCTAGGTTTTTCCACCGCATCTCCTTCCCACCAGCAGCCACGCGTTCACGTCGGACACTCCGCGTGCTCTGCTCCCTAAAACCCAACGTGTGCGGGCTGCCTGCGCACCGCTTCCAAGCCAGCTGCCAAGAAAAGCCGTATCCATTGTCCTTTCAAACAGCTCCTTTAAGGAGCAGTGTGTATAAATACCAGCGGGCGCAGTCGCACCTCTGTTTCCATGGGCAGCCCGAGCTGTCGCTGGCGAGGGGCAATCACGGCACTGAAACACAAAGCTCCGTCCCGCCGTCCTCAGCATCTCTCTCCAGGTCACGGGGCTGTCAAACGAGGCCAGATTTTAACGTATGCGGCGTGGAGCGAGCCCTGGGGAAATTAGCTTTCCCTTGAAGTCAGCTGCACAGTGCTCTATTTATTATTCATGCCTCGCTTGCTTTTTTTTAAAAAAAAAAAAAAATAACCTAAGCACGGTGACATCTTAATATGCTGAAAAGCGCAGAAGTGCTGCCAATTTTTTTCCCCTCACTTGCTGACAAGTCTTTAGTGGCTCAAAAAAAGAGAAATTAGCCTTTCCTCTCCCGGGAGCACCGGCTGATCCTTCATCGTGAGCCACCTGCAGTGCTCCAACTCACCATACATATATATATATATATATACACACACATATATATATGTAAAATATATATATATATAGTGACATTAGTGTGTGTGTGTGTATATATATATATGGTGACATCCATAAGGAACATACTTGAGAGAAGGAATACCCATCTTGTGCGCCCCATTTATTTAATGGGACAGGAAGGACACCCCAGCACCCACTTTTACCCAGGCGCAGGATGCCCACAGCCCTCGGATTGGGATGCTGGATGGAAAAAGGGTGGATGCAGATCTGCCAGGCTTTGCAGAGGCTCTTCTCCCCCTCACTCCTGCGTGGGGCGATGCCCTTCGACCGCCCAGCGCTGCAAACCGGGGGACGCAACGGGCTGGGCTTTCGAGAAAAGGAAAATTCAGTAGCCTTCGAAAAAGAATATGGGAAGTACGGGCTGAATTCCCTGCGTGAGTTCGGAGATTAGAAAGGAAGGAGAAAAAAATGCCAAATAAAACCAGGGAAAAAATAAATCCTGAGCTAATTGATGCCCGGGTGACCCTCTACCCTGCCATCCGTTTTCAGCCATCACCCCAAGCCCCCGCCGCAGGCAGAGAAGGGCTCGGAGCTGCCGTCCTCACCGCGCTGGGGCTTCGCTCTTTAAAATAATAACTGGCTTGTTGACAGGGAGCCCTCACCCAGGGAGCCCTCACGCAGGGAGCCTGCCAGCCCCTTCCATGTCCCTGAGATTAAAATACACCCCCCAAATACCTGGGAGGGCAGAGGAAAGCTGCCGGGGGGCAGGCGAGGACAGTGGCACCGGAGACAGACGCGTTGGGTGGTTTCTGTTTGCCGGCTGTGACCCCCGCCTTGGGGGAGCGGGGAGGTCCCGGGGCGCAGGAAATCCCAGCTGGCGGAAAATCCCACTGCGGCATCCCTCTCCTGAGGGAGAGCGAGCGCTGGCGTGGCTGGGGACACAGCACCTCTGCCGTCCATGCTCACCACCGGGCCCCAGCTCGGCTTCCCCCGGCGCAGGAGAACGCCCCCCATGCACCCAGGGCAGGATTCCCAGAGGGGCTGGTTTCCTTTCAGACCACAGCTCTCCTTCCACTGGCTGACAAATAAAGAAAAAAATAATCCCAAGTCACGGAATCACAGAACCATAGAATGGTTTGGGTTGGAAGGGACCTTAAAGCCCACCCAGTGCCACCCCCTGCCCTGGCCAGGGACACCTCCCACCACACCACGTTGCTCCAAGCCCCATCCAACCCTCCCCTGGCTTTCTCCTTGCCCGGAGAGGCCAAGCTCTGCAGTGGGTTGGTTGGTGGTTTTGCACAGCCAAGACAGTGGTTCTAAAACAATCCCGGCTCCCCCAGCACCAGTTCTGCTGCTAACGCGGCCAGCCCCAGCGAGCTGCCCGAGGACACGGAGAAGTTTTCCCTTTTGGACCCCTCTGTGCTGTGGATCAGTCCCGGGGCCGGGAGAAGCCGGTGCCCGTGGGGATGCTGGGGACGGAGCTGCACTGCCCGTGTCCCCCATGGACCAGGCGTTACCCCCGGCTGGGGCTGGCGGAGGGCAAGAGCGGAGACCGATGGAGACATCCAAAACCAAACCCCCCCAGCGCGTGACACCAGGCGGGATGGCATTTTCAAGGCAGGTTGGGCAAAGCACCATCATTTTAGGAGTCTCCAGCTCTGAGAACCGGGGGGAAAATAGTTAGAAATGGAATATTAAAAAAAAAAAAAAAGAAATATCCTTCTGACTCTCCAGATTATAGAACAATTCCTGGAAAATACCCGAGGCCAGGGCTCAGCTCTGCAGATTATGGAGCAATTCTTGGAAAATACCCGAGGCCAGGGCTCAGGAAGCAATGTGTGGCTTTCTGAAAAGTAAAATCACTTTTTTTTTTGAAGGACTAGCTCAGTTGTTAATGTTTTGGACCAAAGGAAGGGCAGCGGGTGCATCCATCGGAGGTGATCCGGGTTCCCCGCTACCCAAAGGCTTGCGATGCCATCACTTTTTGGGGTGGGATCAGCAGCCGGAGGGAATTACTGCGTTTTTACTTGATTCTCCTAAATTCCACACCTCTGCGGGGAGACATTAGTGGAGAAGTGCTGGGCTTTGCAATCCGGCCGGTCAAAGGAAAGGGGAAAAAAAATGCAGAAAGCTACCAGGAGGGACCCAAAACGCGGGGCTGCAGCCATGCGTGGGGAAAAGCGGCGAAGGAAAAGTGGGAAAGAGCTGCCCTCTCCCGAGGAGACTTAACAGCGACACGAATCCCAGCTCTGCCCTGCGGCTTCCCAAGAAAACGCGCTGGAAACGGACCCCAGGCTTGGCAGCGCGGGTTCAGTGGGGGAAAAACCATTTGCTGTAAAGCTCTGAAGTTGCTCCCAATTTTTTTTTGGAGGTGCTTTTCCTGCTGAAAAGCTTTGGGTTCGCAGTTAGACACAGTTCCAAAACAGCGTTTGCAGCTCCACCGGCTGCAGAGCGAGGCGGGGATTTGCTTGTGCTCCTGGGGGAAGCGTGGAGACTACCCCATCTCTCCAGGGGAATTTATTCCACCTCTCCAAGGGGATTTATTCCACAACCCAGAGCCTAGTGTGCTGAGGGTCCCAGCGGGGTGGGCAGCACGCCCGGCCCCAGCTCGCGTCACCCACCTCAGGGGTCCCTGGGCGGGCAGGGGCTGGCAGTGCCGAGCCTGCCTGTTCCCAGAGGACAGCCCTGGCTCCGTTTATCCCTGGCTCAGCGCTTCTCCCCGCCTCGCCTGCACTAAACATGCCCTGCCGGGATATTTTCCATCACCCAGAACCCAGCCGGAGCGGCGGCCAAGGCTAACACGGGCAGAATGTGCAGCCTCAGCAGCCGAGGAGCTGCCCCGCTGCTCTGCCCGCGGACGCTGCAGCCGAGGGGCAGTTGAGGGGCAAAAAAAGCCTTTTTTTCCAACCAACTGGTTACCTGCACGCTTGAAGCCTCCAGCGTGTTGTGAGCCTTGTCCCAAAAGCCTCCGCGGGCTGGGGCTTGAGTGGTCCAGGAGAGCATCCCCCTCCCGTGGGCTGGGGCTTGAGTGGTCCAGGAGAGCATCCTCCTCCCCGCTGGCCCCCAGGGTACACTGGGCTGGTGGCCACGCAGACACCAAGAATAAAGATTTTCAAGGTGATTCTGGTCTTGGCCGGGAAGGAAGGAGAGCACGGTGAGGCTCTGGCACGCGGTTTGCTCAATCGGGACCGCGGTGGCCATATCACTTCCCACATCCCACATTCGGGCACCTGACAGCTGCAAAACCTCCCCTTGTGTTTTCCCGCCGTGCTTGGTGTGGAGAGATGGGCAGAAATGGGAGGCTCCCAGCGCTTGCCCCAAAGATGCCAAGACCTAATGTTAAACGCCGACCGGGAAGAGCAGCAGCCAGCATGGCCCCTGCCCCTCGCAGGGGACAAGGGCAGAGGCCGGGGAGAGGGGCGGGGTGGATGAGGATGAAGCATTTGTGAGAAGGAAAGGGAGCAGCCGTAGCAGCTGGGGCAGGAGGGGCTGTTATAACACGGCAGCAGCTCCTCTGCCTTGCCCAAGTGCGGCGGCAGCGCTCCCCGCGCCACGGCCGGCGCGATGGAGCGCATTTCGCAGCACCTGGCCCCTCCGGATATGTTTTACGAGCTCTGATTCATGCAGGGCCAGATCTAAATTGGCTTCAGCTTCATTACAAACAGCTGGGCTGGTTTCTCTTTCCTCCCGGGGGTGGTTCAGCCTGGGAGACACCATCGCGTGGGCAGCCCAGCTCCCGGTGGAGGTGGGGGGCCTTTGGACCTTCCTGGATCGGTCAAGGCGGAGCCGCCGGCGTTGCAGCCGGTGCAGGGGGACAGTCCTTCCTGCCAGGCGCTGGCTGCAGCGTCCCTCCTTCGGCTGCTGCCCGGCCAGGGGTGTGCAGCTTTACACGCACATTAAAAACTCCTGGGAAAATTCACCCTGGGGCAGAGCACGGGGTTTCTTAAAAAAAAAAAAAAAAAAATACAGCACAGGTTTTTGTAAAAAAAAGTAAAGGATGGGTTTCTATAGAATCACAGACTGGCAGGGGTTGGAAGGGACCTCTGGAGATCATCCCGTCCAACCCCCTGCCAGAGCAGGGTCACCCACAGCAGGTGGCACAGGAACGCATCCAGGCGGGGTTGGAATGTCTCCAGAGACAGAGACTCCACCACCTCTCTGGGCAGCCTGTGCCAGGGCTCTGCCACCCTCAAAGTCAAGAAGTTCCTCCTCATGTTGAGAGGGAACTTCCCATGTTCAAGTTTGTGCCCGTTCCCCCTTGTCCTGTCACTGGGCACCACTGAGAAGAGCCTGGCCCCATCCTCCTGACACCCACCCTTTAAGTGTTTATAAGCGTTGACGAGATCCCCCCTCAGTCGTCTTTTTTCCAGACTGAAGAGACCCAAATCCCTCAGCCTTTCCTCATCAGAGAGGTGTTCCAGTCCCCTCATCATCTTGGTAGCCCTTTGCTGTCCCCTCTCCAGCAGTTCCCTGTCCTTGAACCGGGGAGCCCAGAACAGAATGCCGCACACCCCTTATGCCAAGGGCTCCGGGAGGCAGGAGTGCTGTGCGCGTGGCAGGGCTCCCACCCGGAGCTGAGCTTCGCCTCCAGAGACATTTCCAAAAGGGATGTTTGAGCTTCAGAGCGGGCGAGGAGGATGGGCCATGGGGCAGAGCTGTGGGGCAAGGCCCCCAGAGGAGGGGGGCAGAGGGGGCAGCCCCTGCACCAGCATTTTCATGATTTATCGGGATTTGAGTCAGAGCAGCGGTGCGGGTGCCGGAGCCCCCCCAGAGCCCCTGGAGATCTCCAGCTGCCCGCTTTGTCCCCAACTCCTGGCAGACGGGCAGCGCGACTGGAATGGCGCTCGCAGGCAGCCAAGGAGAACACAAAAGCGCTGCTCATGACTGCTGGCTCCCAGCCCCCAGCCCCTTCGCAGCCTCTCCCTTTTGCACTGGGAATTACTTGCTCCAACACACACAGGGCTGGAAATTCCTCCCCGCAGCCCAACTTCGTTAAATGACGTTTGGGGCCACCCCGGTCCCTGCAGCACCGGGTTTCGGGGAGCAGCGCGTGAAACTGCCTTCCCCATGGCCACAGGTACGTTTCGGTCCCGTTGTTGGTTTTTCTTGGCTGTGGGACCCCCCGCCCTGCTGCCCTGCAGTCCCCTGGGGAGCCGGGAGGAGGACGTGCTCCCTCCCCATGCTGCCACCTGTGCTGCCAGCGGGGACTTGGCTGTGCAGAGCCCCCCACCGCCAGCCCAGCCCAACCCGGCAAGAGGGGGCCTTGCACCCAAAAAGATCAGTTTTCCACCCAAAGGATCGGTTTTGCCCCCAAGCCAACATCTGGGCTTGCTGCCGCTGTCTCAGGGCATCCAGCCCAGGCGGAGAAAAGCTGCGAAAAACACTGAAAATCTGCTCCGCCACGGAGCCACGCCGATGGGCGCCTGTGCAAACCCTCTACCGCTGCTGACCATCAAGGTCCCATCCCTGGAGGTGTCCAAGGCCAGGCTGGATGGGGCTTGGAGCAGCCTGGTCTGGTGGGAGGTGTCCCTGCCCAGGGCAGGGGGGGTTGGATCTAGATGATCTTCAAGGTCCCTTCCAACCCAAACCAGTCTACGATTCTATCAGCAGTATTTTCTTTGGAGCAAGAAATTGTTTCAGAGAGGTAGTGGGGGGGGCCAAATCCCGCGCCATGTGCCGGGGAGACAAACGGCGGGTGGGAAATGTCTGCTGTTCGCTGCTCTGTTAAAGCCACCGGCTTGAGCCGCGGGGCTGCAGCACTGGAACGCGGGGCGGGACGTTGAGAGGGTGGCGGATGGTCAGTAGAGTGACCAGGACAGCTTTTCAAAGGGCCCACTGTCTATTAAAAGTGTCCCATGAGCTCATGGTAGCAGGGCACAGGCTGAGTTTGCTGGCAAGAGAAGAGGTCCCGCTATGGCCGGCAGCTCCGGGAGAGGCGGGAGGGGTGGCCAGCATCCCTCTCTGCCCAGAGGGGACCAGCCAGAGCCAGGTCCCTCCCACAGACCCTGCTTTCTCACCCCATCCCCTTCCCAGTCATCTCCCACCCTCCCGGACCCCAGGGTATCGCTTTCCATCCTTCGCTCCGGTCCGGCTCTGCAGCGCGGTGCCCCGCAGCCCCGTCCCACCCCAGGTGCAGGAGCGGAGGTTGAGGTGCTGGAAGGTCCGAAGCAGATGATGAATAAAGCACCTTGGTGGGGTTGGTGGTTTCGGAGGGTCACACGCCCCGCGGGGCCACCGACACCAGGTCCTGGCGGTCACACGCCAGACACGCTCTGCCGAGAGGAACCGAAAGCAGAACCAAAAAGAGGATCTGTCCTCTCCCCGTGTGGGAGCATCCGCCGGGGCCGTCGCTGCTGGGAAGGGGCTCGGGGGCTTCTCAGCAGCACCAGCAGCTCCGGCCCGAGCAGGAGGCGAGCGCTGAGCAGCTCAGGAGCCGTCTGTGCTGCGACGCGGCCCGTCCCTCCCTTCCTAATCCTCGCCACAGCTCCCAGTCTTCAAACACAGCCGGAGCAAAGGACCTGGAGCTGCAGCACGGCCAGCCTGCATGCAGGGTCGAGCATCCCAAATATCACAGAATCACAGAATGGTTTGGGTTGGAAGGGACCTTAAAGCCCACCCAGTGCCACCCCCTGCCCTGGGCAGGGACACCTCCCACCAGACCACGTTGCTCCAAGCCCCGTCCAGCCTGGCCTTGAACCCCTCCAGGGATGGGGCAGCCACAGCTTCTCTGGGCAACCTGGGCCAGGGGCTCACCACCCTCACAGCAAACAATTTCTTCCCAATTTCTTCTTTTCCCCAGCTCTAGAAGGATTTTTCGCTTTCCAAGCTAACTCCTCACCTGCTCTGCTGACGAGCGAGCACCAGGCTAAGCAAGAACCATCCCCATCCCCAGCTTCTCCCCGCTCCTGCAGGCCCTCCCCCGGGTGGGTGACAGCAGGGTGACAGCAGTGGCACGCCGCTCTCCCACGTAACTTTTTTCCTCCCCTCTCCCTTGCTCCTGAGCTTTAAGAAACGAGGCCGAGGCAATTCTGGAAATGCACTTCTCTCAACCTGTAATTGAGAAAGCTCTTTAATGAAGTCCCTGCAGCCCCCAGCGCTGGGAGCGGGGCGCGGCGGCTGATGAATATGCATGTGGTGGGCTCTGGGCTGGGCGGCAGGAGAAGGCAGGATGGCAGGCAAATGAGTTACGGGAAGCGTCGCCCATGCAAACGTTGGCTCCACTTCTCACTGCAGCTCTCGTCCTCCAAGCCATTTCTGTCGCTCTCTCAATTTGCATTGGAAACGCGGCAAGAAAATAACGTTAACTTTACAGAAATTGGTCCTGTTTCTATGCAGGCAGGATGGATTCATAAATACATCCGTGATGGAGCGAGTCCTCACCTAATGATGGACCAAAAAAAGAGATGGAAGTCCTGCCCAGATCCTGCAATTTTGGTATTCTTGAAAACCACATCTCCTTCGTTTAACTTCCCAGCCCTGACCTGAACGGGGCGCGTTATTAGACAAACAGCAGAGACCTGCAGGAACAGAAACGCTGCCCTTTTCACCCCCAGTTTCATTTCCACAGTTCCCTGCTCTCGGCAGGGGCCCAGGAGAGCTGGGAGCCGCCCCATCCTTCCAGGGGGAGTAGGAAAGCCCCTCACCCAGGCTTTGGGAACGCCAGTAAAGCGGACTAGAGAGGTATCACCTGGGGATTCTCCCACAGTGGGAAGAGGCCGGGTAATTGCAAGAGGTGACAAAGGCAAGACAGAAGGGACCATACCTCGCCTGCTCCGGTTGGCCTCCAGGTCACCAACATCCTTCTCCAGTAAGCTCCAGTGTTTCCAGCGGTCTTTCACTCCAACATCGAAGCCGGCCACCCCCGAGTCATGCTCGTTGAGGGAATGGATCGGCACGTTTTAAAAATCCTCATGCAAGAAGGTTTTCGGATTCCCTCTGCTATTTACGCACCCAGGAGGCAAACTCCATCCAAGAGGAGCTGGGGGGCAAAGTGCCTCTGTCCTTCCCATGCCCCCACTCAGGAAAAGGCTTGAGGAATGAGGTGCTGCATCTATGTGTCATGATGCACCTTGGGCAGAAAAGTAGATCATTCCATGAACTTGTGGGTAAACCGACGCGAGCTATTTAACGGCTTCATCTAACGGCTTTACCAACTGCTCTTCAAAGACGCCTTCCAGAAGGAGCCGCTTTGACGGCGGAGCCTACAGTAGCCAAGGGAGACACCGTCTGCCACCAGGAGCAGAGTCAGAGGGGCACCGTTTGGCATTCATGGAAGTTCTAAAAGCTGCCTCCTTCCCAACCTGGAGGGTCTTCCGAAGAACCACAGGTAACAGCCAGCACCAGTGTTACCGGGCCCTCTCCGAGCTGCTTAGTCAGATTTTAGAAGTATGAGATAAGGTGACGCTTTGACCTTCTGCACGAAGCCCGTGCAGAGCAGCCTGCAGCTGGCAGCAGCCCTGGGCCTCATCTCCGTCCGTAACCACCACACCAGGCCATAGCTGATATTTGGAGTTATACCACCGCAAATCGTAGCAGCTTCAGACGAGGTTCTCAGGTGCAGCACATAACGTTCATATTTTCCCCACAATACTTCACCACATTTGCCCGTTTCCTCAATTTCAACATGCAAACTACCCTGTTTTCCTCCTCGGCCGCAGCAGCCTAATTAGCAAGGCTTGATGGCCGCTATAAAAACCTGCCCAATAAACAATGCTCTTCTACGAGCGGCTGGTACAACGCAGTGAGATTAAAAGAGAATTTCTTCGGGTTACTTGATAGACGCCTTCAGAGTAAGCAGGGGATAGCAGTTATAAAACACCACAGGAGTTTTAGGGCAGTAAAATCCCTGTTTTCCCTAATCTATGTCCTTATAGTAGTTTTCCCGGACAGTCCCTGGTTCAAGTGACCACTGGATGTCACTATTGCTTCACTCACGGCCCTTCCACAGGCAACAGGTTGGGAAGTTGCCCCAGAAACACGGCCCAGGACGAGCAGGAGGTCGGAAATAAATTTTTACAGCACCTTGTTTTCACTACACAGAAGTTTATTATGAAAGTTAAACATACAACACAAAAAGTAGCAAAAGCAATCTCGTAGCTTAAGGCAACTCTTACAGGAGATGAATTCGAGAAAAGATGATGCAACTTCAGTTTAAATAGAAATTATGAAAAATATCAAATTGCATCAATAACTTAAAATGCACTTTAAAAAGTCTGCGCTAACCAGCGGAGGGTAAGGGCTCGTGATCTTAATGCCAGCATTAAGATATGGAAAGCAGCAGAATGCTAAATGATGATAGGGAAAGTTCAGTATTTACACCAAGAGAGCAACATTAATATCCGATAGCCTCATTTCCTGTGTACTTATGCTTGAAAACCACCGCCTGACACGCTAGGAAAACCTTTTAAAATAAATCTTCAGACTATTCCATCAAAAATACACAGATGGCAGAGAGGATCCAAGGCCGGGGATGCGTGCGGGCGTCCCTTCAATAACTCATTGCAGAAACACTTTAGAAAAATTCTTTCTTTGGGGGAAGAAGAGCGAGGAGGAGACGTGGCCAGAGAGTGAAAAAGGTTATCTTTCAGGTGAATCGCATGGAAATTGAAGTAGCAAAATATTTCTATTTGATGACATTCTCACAGTTTACAGTTATTGACAGTTTTAAGTCAATGTTAAATATTCATATTATCAGCATACAAAGATTCTCCTTCACATTGACACCTGCTTACATTTTTGCAAGACCTCTTTTTGCAGCAATTGTTTTGCCCTTAATGAGGAATGTAGTTATCTTAATTATAGAATTTAATAGAGATTTAACTGTTCTAACCATAGAGTTTTCTCCCTTCAAAATCGTTCTTAAAATACTGAAATCAGATCACCTATTTTAAAAAGTTATTGGAGTGACATTTTAATTAATCGGGCTGTACAGGAAGCACCACATGCTAACGAAGCCAAATAACATCACATTTCCAGTCAATTTTCTTCAAATATTGGACGCAATGAAAAATTTGGAACTAGTCCGTTCACCGCCCCACCCCCCCCAAATAAAACCAAGATAATTCACACAAATTAACTCACCCCAAATCTTACCCTGTTAGAAAATGCAATATATACTGCAATGTACTTTTAATTTGCATAAGATTTAATAGAAGTGTCCTACGCACAGTAATGAGGTTTTCTGCACACAACCTCATCTCAACTTTTCACCATTCAGCACAACTTTACAAAAAGCCTAAGATATAAAATATACTTAAAGCAGCTATCTTAAACATGATTTAATACGTATCAGCTTGGCAGCCGACCGCTTTTGTTCCCAGTTTAACATGCTGTTGGATCCGACTGTAGAGTTGCAGTATCCCTTTTAACAACTATTTAAAAAAATCCCTGAATAAAACAGAAGCCAGCCTGCGACTTCCGATGAGTTTCAGTAAAGTACTATATACAGGGCTATAACAACCACCCAAACTCGCTTGGTACAGAGTAAAATCTAAGACAGACAACGGGGCAGAACGCATTAATGCATGAAAATATAGATTTTTCAGATTTTGCCATTTAAAAGTGGAACCAACGAATTGTTAGCAGTGAAAAGAATACTGCAACCGTAACATTTACAAACCCACACAGTTTGAAAACTGATTCCAACAGCTCTGATTCACTGGGTTCAGCTTGGAAATAATGCAAAATAATGTCAGCAGTTTTAAGAAGGTCTTGCAAATTCAGGAAAAAAAGAAAACTGAAAGAAAGATAAGAATGCGTTATCTAAAATAAAGCAGGAGCACAATAAGGACAATCAAAATTCCAAAAGCCCATATTAAAAAAATTAAGCTTGGAATGCATTGGCTTCCAGCAGTTTACAAAAAAAAAAAAACACAAACAAAAAAAGAAGTTTTAAATCTGTAATATCTTGACCTATTTTTAAGTGACAATTTTTATTACAGTTGAGAAAAAATGGTTTTATAGCTGCATAAGTTTCCATTTCACTAAAATAGTGCCAACAAAAACAAGTTTGCATAGAAAAACAAAGTTTCAAATTGCCACTGGCTACATGCTTAAAATGGGAAATGCAGGTATTATAACATAAACATAGTGCAAACCATGGCAGTTGATGGTGACTTTGCCTGCCGCAGGTCAGGAAACAGACCATAGTATACCCAGTTATCACAGTTTCTGGTCTTTTATTAAATCCTTTGCCAAGTAGAAGCAATGCATGTGTGCAGACCCGTGGTGCGCCTGCCGCTGTTGATTAACGTAGTTTGAGATCGTCGCCGCTTCCTAGGTTAGATCCAGGACTAGGGTCTTGTTGTCTTCTTGCCTGCATTAATAAATACACATTTAGGATCAAAAAAATGACTGAGAAGTTATCGTTTCAGTTAATTTCTTAAGTGCATTAACATGACTAAGACCATAACAGCTCGTTCTGGGCGTCACCTCAAGGCACGTGGAGGAAAAGAAAGCTACCAGAAGTAGTCAACATGGATTCACCACGGGGAAATCATGTCTGACTAATCTGATAGCCTTCTATGGTGGCACGACTGGATGGATAGGTGAGGGGAGGGCAGTGGATGTTGTCTACCTTGACTTCAGCAAGGCGTTCGACACGGTCTCCCACAGCATCCTCAAAGGGAAGCTTAGGAAGAGTGGGTTGGATGAATGGACAGTGGGTGGATTGAAAACTGGCTGAAAGACAGAGCTCAGAGGGTTGTGATTAGGGGCACAGAGTCTAGTTGGAGGTCAGTGACGAGTGGTGTTCCCCAGGGGTCAGTACTGGGTCCAGTCCTGTTCAATACATTCATCAATGACCTGGATGAAGGGATGGAGTGCACCCTCAGCAAGTTTGCTGATGACACAAAGCTGGGGGGGGTGGCTGACACAGCAGAAGGCTGTGCCACCATACAGAGAGACCTGGACAGGCTGGAGAGTTGGGTGGAGAGAAACCTTATGAAATTCAACAAGGGCAAGTGTAGGGTGCTGCACCTGGGGAGGAATAACCCCCTGCACCAGTACAGGTTGGGGGCTGACCTGCTGGAGAGCAGCTCTGTGGAAAGAGACCTGGGAGTCCTGGTGGACAACAGGATGACCATGAGCCAGCAATGGGCCCTTGTGGCCAAGAAGGCCAGTGGCATCCTGGGGGGCATCAAGAAGAGTGTGGCCAGCAGGTGGAGGGAGGTCATCCTCCTCCTCTGCCATGGCCCTGGGGAGGCCGCATCTGGAGTGCTGTGTCCAGTTCTGGGCTCCCCAGTTCAAGAAGGAGAGGGAACTGCTGGAGAGGGGACAGCAAAGGGCTGCCAAGATGCTTAGGGGACTGGAACACCTCTCTGATGAGGAAAGGCTGAGGGATTTGGGTCTCTTCAGTCTGGAAAAAAGACGACTGAGGGGGGATCTTACCAATGCTTATGAACACTTAAAGGGTGGGTGTCAGGAGGATGGGGCCAGGCTCTTTTCAGTGGTGCCCGGCGACAGGACAAGGGGGAACAGGCACAAACTTGAACATGGGAAGTTCCACCTCAACATGAGGAGGAACTTCTTTCCTGTGAGGGTGGCAGAGCCCTGGCACAGGCTGCCCAGAGAGGTGGTGGAGTCTCTGTCTCTGGAGACATTCCAACCCTGCCTGGACGCGTTCCTGTGCCACCTGCTGTGGGTGACCCTGCTCTGGCAGGGGGTTGGACAGGATGATCTCCAGAGGTCCCTTCCAACCCTACCATTCTGTGATTCTGTGATAACCAATTCTAAGGCAGAAACTCCACATTTCAAGCGATAACCAATGCATTAATTTTTAACATCAAAATCGTTCTTTCCCCCTCAATTCAATAATCCCCCCAGAACCGCCAGGAATCTTAGAGGAGGGCCGTGGACCCGGCCGTGGGGCACTGTCCCCTCTCTGGAGGGGCACAGAGCTCTGGCTCTGCTTCTCCACCCTGAAGTGCTTTGCAACATCACTTTAACCATCAGAGAAAGCCTGCCAGAGTAGTCACGCAACAATTTTGTGTCTCTTCTTCCAAAAAAATATTTTCTTTCCTGTGAAATTTCCTTCTGTTAACCTGTTCTGTAACTATTTTCAGGATCAAGATTTTCGGGAGAAAGGCTACAGTGCAAGATGGCAGAGTATGTTACCTCAGTTCCAAATAAATCTCCTCTCAGTATTTTTATGTCGGAAACATTTACTTTAGCCTTTTCTGTAATAAAGAGACTTATAACATGACAACACACTAGCCCAATTTAATCTATAGATTAACACACATTTTAACACTTCTTAAGAGTTGGGGTTTTACTGCAGCATACTTTTTTTTCTTTGGTGCACCTGTGAAGTTAGCAATAACGCAGACTTGAGAAAATTGGTACTTATGATTGTGCCCCTGTATTAAAAAAAAAGTAACACAAGTTCTCCTCTAAATAAACAATTCTGTTAAACAGTGTGAGTTGATGGCATTTTCAAGAGGAAATTAAGGATGGTCAGTCAGTTCTATCAGTCACAGTAACAGAGGCTGCTTTCTACTTTCTCTGCCTGTACACATGCAGGCTGCTTTCTAGAAGCACACAAATATTGCAGGTAAATACTTAAAAGTGTTGATATACTTAAATTTTAAAGCAATACTTTGATGAGGGGAACATGCTAGCAGTTTTTTTAAGACATTTTAGTATCAACACTTTTATTTCATGTTTACAGAGTGAATAGCTGGCATCTCGGCCTCTACTTATCACGCGACCCAAACAGTACGATGGCCACATTCTCCGCTGGTGGAAGGCATCACTACACCAGCATCATTTGGTGCAGCTCCCTTAGTTTCACCAGCTGCGATAGCCTGCCACATTTGGTCCTTCAAAAAAACGCTCTCCAAAAACGCAAAACAAGTGACTTGCTTCCCTCCTTCGAATGAAAGGCTTCTCGTATTTTGTTGAACAGGCCTAATGCAGGCAGTTGTACCACTGAAATATGCAGTTTAAGCCATTGCCACATTTACATGCTCACCGTGAACAACATTTCAACTAAAGCGTGACTAAGAGCGACACGAGTGCTGCTGGTCGGTGTTCCCCGGGCTCTTCTGAGTCACATTTACTGACAGAGAGGAAGCCTTCCCGCCAGCGCGGCCGTCACCTGGTGCAGCCTGCTGCTGCCCCACTCCCAGCCCCGGCGCCAGCCCCCAGCTCCCCAGCACCGACCACCAGCAGCATCTTCCCAATGGAGAATTCTCCTTCTCTGTCTGCTTCTTCCTCCCTCATCTACTGCTCATTCTTCTTGCCTGCCTAATCCTATGCTGCCCGTGCAATTGGTTAGCCTCATGCAAACACAGAAGTGCTGCTGCCTTCTGCTATTCAAATAGTGATTTAAAGTTACATTTTCCTTTCATGTGCAATGTCATTCTGACACACACAGAGTTCATTCAATAAATCCCGCTCAGAATCAGCATGTTGCCAGAGAAGACAATTCCCTCCTGCACTGTCTTTGGTATTGCCATTATTGCTTTGCAAACACCCTTGCTATTTTAAATATTGCAATTGCTACGTACCACATTTATGTATCCAATGCTGTTGCTGGCTGCATTTCAGCTATTTAGGGGTTAGATCTTCCACTCGCTCTGCTCCATCTACACTGGTCGTACTCTGGCTGAAGGAAACAATCTGCTTCTCCTACTTGCAGAACAACTCTGAACATGGCAACCGACATCACTGCCGCTGCACAAACCCACAGATTTCTCAGTAATCTTTCTGAGGAATCGCATTAAAACAAACAGCTCTAATCACGCACCGCACTGAAGACTCCAAGTGCTAAAGGGCATATTCCTTCCAGCCCCTGAAGCAACTCTGCAAACTGCTCTCTTTGTAAAGATGCAGAATATCAGGAGATGGCATTTAACTGAGATTTTGGACATTATTTCCAAAAGCGAAATCATTCAGCTTGGACTATCAAGATCTCTGTGGAAAAGTCAAAGGGAAAGCCCAGGCTTTTTTTTTTTTTTTTTAATTATTATTCTAACAGAAAAGTAAACTGTGCCGTAAAGATTTTTCTTAATACAAAATGGTTGCTCAACAAGTCTAAATAGGTACTTCCACACTAATTCAAGAGTTGTACTAAGAATTACCAAAAGGACGACAGTTCCACTTTGCATGTTTTTCTCCTATTGAACAGACTGTAACAAGACTTCTTCTGGTTTTAATTCTTAATTTAAATTTCTAATTCTTTCTTCTAAAGGGAAACAAAGGCATGCACTCTTTAAGAATTACCAAAATCTTTCTTACACCAATCTAGTTACCAATTTCATACTCAATGAACATTTTTTACACTGAACTAGAAAAAACCCAGCAAATTAACTGCTGCTTTGCTACTGCTGTAAAAGCAAACAGTTTCTTCTTCAGAAAACAAATGATACGCACAGCAATTTTATTGTCAAGTTTCAGCAAAGACTCCAAGGTAGGGGCATATGGTTGCATTTATGCTTTGCCTAAAGTGGCCTTTTCTTTCAGAACACATGAAAGAATTCACATGATTCATGACCTCATTGCTACTTGTAGCGTTTGCAGAAGCCGCTACTGAACAACTACCAGATTTGCCCTTTCAAATGATATGCAAAAAGCATGACAAATTACCCTCAAATGTACCAAAAGCAGTCATTACAATATCATACACTTGTGTATGTGGATAAAGGTGTAATTTTGCATTTCAGTAAGTGGGGATTTACACAAGCAACCTGCAGTGTGTTGGAAAGACAGCTCCGTCTCGTTCAGACACCCTCCTTTACTTGTGCTGTACTGCTAGGCAACAATACCTACACTTAAAACACACTTACTCTACCAGCCACCATCCTACCAAGGTGCACGTGCAAAGTATATAACAACTACAGCGGTGCTTTACAAGCTGAAATAAAAAAAAACAACTTGTAGAGCATCAGGCATTGGGTGCTATTTTTGCCCACTGACAATGGTCAAAATACGACTTTCGTAAGAAATGCCACAAGATCCTTAGCGCTGACTTGCAGGAGCAGTGTGACTCCCAGTGCGGTAGGATCTAGTAGTTCTCCTCAGTCTGCTACAGAAAGCTAAAAGTTCCCTTTTACAGAATTCCCCTCAGTCTGGAGTCTCCTACTCTCTGCATAGCTAATCAATCCTCTGAATTGCAGCATTTGCTCGAATTTTTGAAATGCATACCTTATGACGCCACGCAGAAGCATCAGAATTACTCTCAGTGAATAATGAGCTCAGCTTCTCAAAGATTGAGGAGACTCGCTTCAATTAAGAAAGATGCATCTATCTTTGCCATTGGGAAGTGAAATATTCTGCCATGAGTCATGCATAATGAGTCACGAGAAAACAGTAGTTACTCATCTTATCTCAGCATATTTCATTTTTCGGTCAAATGGTGATGTTAAGTTTGAAGGAGTACTACTCCGAATGTTAATCATCTGCTATTTAATGAAAGGATAACAAATATTTGCTTGTGAGAAAAACCTGTAAGTAGTACACAGATCCCACCACTGTTTTAATTTTCCTAAAAATCAATGTATTTTAACTGACACAGACAGTTTCCTTCCAAATATCCTGAAATTGAATAGTTAATGCAATGGTCACACAGGGAGTTTCGATACCCAGAAATACTTCGCGCTCAGCTTTCAGCACATGAAGCCATACAAATCTTCTGCAATACGGAAGGAATTATAACTGGCCACAAGCCATTTAAAACCTCTAACGTTGGAGAGGGTATGGTGACCGACTAAAAGAATTGCAGGAACGTATCTGGCAAAACACATTTCAAAGCCTCCTATAACATGCTATTCTAGATTTATTCATGCTGAGCTCATAATGCTGATACTGTAGGGGTAATAACATATTAGGAAACAAGAGAAAAGTTACTAACGAAGTCATTTTGACTTGAGGGTAAACAAGCACAAGAAGTATCCCCTGCAATACTCTTACACCTAATTTCTCTCTCCAACCCTGTTATCACTGAGCTTTTCCCAAGCCTAAACACAAGCTAACTGGTACGGGCTAAAAGTCATAACGAGTATGATGCAGTAAATCTGTATTATATTAATTTTCTTCTTAAAAAATTATATAGCTTGAAGTTATCAAATCATTAACTTCGAATTGTGACTCTCTGTACAAGGATCATGTTGGAGCATTTACATCTGTTAGTGGGGCACTCGGGTAAAACAGACCGAAGACTAGCAGTGATTAAGGAAAGCAGCACACAAGCAGTTCCCCCAGCAGCCAAGGCACCCGGACACCATCCTCCTCCTCCAGCCACTCAATCCTGACCCACGCTGCAGCTGATCGTGCTTTCAACAGTGCCAATAAAACTCCTTCAGCTGGCTGCGCGAAAGCATCTCTAACCATCCCCTTCCTGTGCGCGTTCAGAGGCCTCCGACATACCTAAGGAAACCGTCTCCCCTTATCGCACGAGCTCATCAGGAAAAGATATCGCAGTCCCACCATGTGGTTTACACGACAGCTCTGAGAAAGCAGAGCTGGGAAAGCTGGCAGTAAATATAGTAAGGATGGAGATGGCTGCCATGAAGATGGCCCTCCCTTTCGATGAATCGCATTAAAAAAAAAGAAAACCAGCATGCAAAATTGGGATCTCTGAATACCAGGCAGTGAAGTCGCAAGAAGAGTGGTACACACTGCATATATAACTTGGGACACTGGTGAAGAGGAGGGAAGGGAAAAGGAGATAATTTGAAGAAGGGCTGTCACAAAGAGTAGCCAAAATAAAGTCTCTCCATGGACAACTCCACTGCAATTCTTTCATTGCATTCTGGCAACTCCTTACTGCTGAAACAGACAGAGCAGATGCATTATGTGCCTTGGCATCTGTCATCTATAATTTACTAAATAAGTAAAAAAAAAAAATAAAAAAATCAGGCTATGTTATGAAAAACTAAATAGTGAACATTTGGATTCTCTTAGAAGGACTGTCAACCTCCTGAAAAGGATTTAAAAAAAAAACCCCAAACTGAGAACATATTGCAGATACTTTTCTAAAAAGCATACAACCACAGGACAAAAAAAAAACCCAAACAAAAAAAACCCCAAAAACCCAAACAACTAAACCCTGAAATAAAGAAAGCAATGCTCAGAAAAATGACCAGTTACAATCAAGCACACCTCCCCGTCAGTCCTGCTAACTCAGGCAGACCCACATCAAGAAAAGTAACAAACTGAAAGCTCTTCTCGGAGCTGCTGGTTAATAACAGCCTCTCCCGCAGGGATCTGAACATGGTTAAAATGCTGGCCATGCCTCCATTTCAGTTACCCTTACTCAACAGAAGAGCAGGGGCGGGGAAACTCAGCCTTCTCAGAATTAAAAGTCAGCAGAACCGGGCCACAACAACATTGTAAGAATGACAGCTTATATAAAATAAAACTTCCTCGGTCACAGTTACAGCTCGATGAAGGCCCCCATACGCTTTCAGCTCTCTGGGGGGCTTGAAAAGAGATGCTCCCTCCTCTCAGTCTTCACTTCTCAGAACAGCTTTAGCTACAGCAGCAGAGGGACCCCACCATCACTCCCCCCGTGCCTATCTGCCACTGGCAGTCAGTAGGAGTTACGATTTTTACCAGCTTCCTAGCAAGGGTAGCTATCGGCATGAGACTTCGTAGCCCCGGAGTCGCTTTGTTTGCTGGCCGTAACATCCATTTTACAGTCCCCTCTCCTTTTCACTTCAACCTGGGAAGAAGCAGCCTTGGTCTTCTTAATTATAATGCCAAGCACTTAGATTATGGATGGAAATAATGGAAAACAGTATCTCAAATTTGGTAAGAGATCTGGATGTTAGACTAAAGTCCTCGTAGAACGATTATATTATGGACTCTACACCCAATGCTTTTTTCTTTATTCCTACAACTATTTTCATTACCTTTTAATCTCACTGAAAGTCAAAATAAACAATTTTCTTGACAAAGGCCATAGATAAAGATTATTTAGCAGCTATCTCCATCAAGATGTCATTTCAAGCTTCTTCCTAGAAACAGAGTACTCTTCACTAAAAACACCCATCAACTGTGTTAGGTGCCGAGTTTGTTCTCCCACCACCAGCTGCTGGAGAGCATGACTGTAATTTGCACGACCAGTTCCTGATGCACTCTCTTGCATGAATGAAATCATTGCAACATGCACATCTCTGTTGAAAAGACATAATGAAGCTACAGATTCCGGTACACCACAGTGGGAACCAGGCTAAGGCAACAGCGAGCCCAAGAAGGAAAAAGCATGGCAACAGAGTAAGCTCTTAAGAGCATCAAGTACAGATGAAAGTGTTACTTTTTAATGAAAACTTCCTTTCCAAGGGAAAAAAAAAAAAAAGCTTGAAATGGTCCCTTTTAGAAAGTATTGTTTGAAGGCTGGTATAAAGGTTATAAATTTATAATTAATATTGATTGCTTCCAGACAGTATTCCTCTGTTGCTCAGCCCCTTTCTAACCTTCATTGACTGAAAGAAGACGCTTATATTACAGTATTGCCTGATTTGCAAGATTGATCTCCTCTGTACTACAGTCAGCATTGATTCGGTACAGCACAAATTGTTTTTCTGATATATGCATTCCATAGCACTTTTACACAAATACCCACTATTTAAAGTTCTTGTGGAACAACCTAGTCATAACGTTCCTGGCCTACGTGTACTGTATACACATGGTAGAACCATATTCGCACACACACTGGAATGCTTTTTTCTAAATTATGTTGTATTCATCCTGAATATAAACAAGTAATTTTTATACATATACTTATAGATGCACTCATAAACACACACACAAGCATAAACCAAGTCTGCACTACCCACTACATATGAAGAATTAACAGTTTGGGTATCTCTCGCATCCAAAAAACTGTATTAAAGTTATACTATTTTTATGTCATTGTCAGTTGGGAGAGTATATACAATAAGTAGTAATTAAATTCATCCCAGACTAATTTTTGAGGAAAAAACCCACACCCTTAAGAGTCAGAGAGTTTGATGAGAAGAAAAAAGAAAAGGTCCATATTGGAATATTATACAGTATTATTACAGTAGTTTCCGCAGAACACTTCTTATCCTGACAGTGAGCTCTGGTCATTCAGACTGAAATGACCAAACAGAAGAAAACACTAGTGCTGACTCTCTCAAACAAGATGTAAGGCGACAAAGAAACAGTGAAAACCAAGCACCTGCCTCACTGATACCCCTTCAGTGTCCTCACTCTCTTCTACAGGTTGGCAAAGGGAAATGCACAAACACTGAGGAGTTCCTTGACCTGTTCAGTGGCATCAGTTCCAGAATACACCCCTGAAGTAACGGCCTTGCACCAAGCTCCCTGTGCTGGGGCACTTGCTCACGGAAAGAGAGCTTTGCCTTCCGCTGGTATGAACCCATTCAGCAGTGCAAGTGTGTCACGTAGCTCAGCACTCCTAAACCCGCGAGGCTTCATACAATCATTTATTTTTACAATAGTCTTTAACTGGGGAGAAGGTCTGTCTTCATGTGTATCATTAAACATTTAGTGTCTCAGCATTCCAACATTTTCGTAAGAGTGAAAGCCATTGGAATACATTATTAATTTTGCAGGCATTAATTAAAAACACTCACTGACTTCAAAAGCATCTTTGAAACAAAAGAATCATGAACAGCAAGGCAGGATTTGCGGTATCTGGTGTGACCAAGCTATGTAAGTTGATAGAAAAACCCCAAAGCATCTTGTAGTCAAAACTGAAACTATGTTAAAAATATGTAGCAGAAGGCAGTTCAACTCTCAGGCACTTAAAAACCTCAATGAAAGTTTCTAAATCCTCTCACACCCTATTTACATTAGAGGAGTGCTGTAATTGCACAAAAATATGATCACTTCTGGAAATTCAAGCACAACCTACCAACCACTACTGATTCTGCCCTCAGATGCAACGACTGTGTTCATGAAAATAAAGGTCTGGTGTGCTAATGAAGTCATCAATGGAAGGGATACTGCGTGATAAAAGCAAGGCAAACAAGCCTGACAGCACTCTGAGGGGTTTTTGTAGGTTTTGGGTTTGTTTTTTTTTTTTTTTTTTTTTTTTTTTAATCAATCAGTTGGGGTTTTTTAGGATACTTAAAAATGAAAGTTAGCATAATGATTATTCCTAAACTGCTGCTATTTTCCCCCCCTCCTTCAAAGTACCGCCATTCTAGTATCTGACTGCCACATACAAGCCGTTTTAACTCTTTTCAACAACCTTTGCTGAGCCCTCCTCGGCAAGGATATACCACTTTGTTTTAAAAGTCTAGAGAGAGACTTAGAAGAGGGAATCTTTTCTATGCAGAAAGCTGTATAAATAAAGAACTGAATATGATCATTTTCATATGCTGCCAGGCTTTGGATGGATAAATGTTTCCAAAGAGCTGGCGCCTCTGTTTTGGGTAGGAGTGGGTGGAATATTGCAGGATTCCCCTTCCCTCCCCCACTGAAGCAGAATCTGGTCTCTATTAAAGGCATTTCAGCTGTAATTCAACTGTCTGAAATATCCTGATTTTATACAGTGTTGCAATTCCTAAAACAATCATTAACACTGATGAGATCCTGTTCCAGGTTTGGCAATTCTGAGTTTTACTGTCCCTGCCAAGCTTAGCAGGAAAGAAAAAAAAAAATAAATTGAAGTTTTAGTAATGATGAAAGGTGTACAGATATCACATTAAAAAGATTACGCTGAGGGGATCTTGCATCTGTGGGTAGTGTAATATACATAAAAACTCTCTCAGCACACTTAGAACCCACCTTTCAAGTACCACCTCTGTAGTGCAACCAAAGATACTATTTGACCTATTGAAATTACACAAGCAGCACGCAATACAGTTTGGGCTAGTGTTTTTATAGCTGTCAGCAATGCAATCATCAGAAGGGTACAAGTGACAAACCGTATTTCCAAGCTCACTGAGCACGTAAGCATTGGAAAATTTGATACAGGCCATAAATACATCCATGGGAATGTGCATTTAGGCATTACTGTCTATTGAGAATTGTATAGGATGATCACGAGCACCTTACGTAAGTGCTTACTGATTAAAGTTCATTTGATTCTGCCCAAATGCTGCATTAGAATACAACTGCAGTGAAAGTCAGGGAAACAATCAATGGTTTGGAAACCTGATTCCTCCTTAGGCATGAATGCATTGTAAGTCTAGCTCCCCTCTCTCCCCTGCCCAGCCCCAAAGGATCCTGATTTTTATGCAGTACCAAGATCCAGAGCACAAAAGCTCATCTGTAAACATTCCAGATATGCGGCCAGGATGACTTCCCCCAAACACACAAATGAAAACCGAAATATAAAACCCAATTATAGAACTACAAGTAATTGAGGCAAAGATCTCTTGGTTATACATATTAAACACATACAGTAAATTAAAAAATAACGCATGCATAACAAAACATATTGCAATTATTAAGAAAACCTGTATTTGACATCACATAAATTTGAAGCACCTTTTGAGAATGTTTTTCATTCTGCTAAAACACATTTCAAGTCAGTAATTTTCCCTTTTCTTCCTTTCTGTAGGTGATCTACACCAGAGCTGGGACAATTGTTGTTTTGAGAGACAACGGGTACTGGCAGCTAATAAGGACATCATTTACTAACAACTGCCTGCTGCCTTATTAAAAGCAAGAGTCTTTTCAGAAGTTATTGAATCCAGCTCCTGCAGCTGGCCAGGGATGTTGCTTTTTGTGTCTCAGTGTCACAAGTTTTGATGTCTGTCATGATGCTCAATATTACCCCAAGCTCACTGTTAATTGAAAGAGTTTCTGCACATGCTAGCTGCAAATCAGTGTTTTCTACACCTGGAGGAAAGAGAAAGTCTCACAGAACTCCAGAAGTTATTTCAGGAAGCCTCATTCTTCTTTAACCTTCAGCATTCAGTAAGCACATGGCGGCTTCTCTGTAGTAACGGGAGTGGGGAAGAAGGGCACGGCAAAGGAAAATAAATCAAGAAAAGCTTGCAGTAAATTGAGGTCAAGGACATAAGGCCGGGCTTAAAGTTCTGACTGTGTTGTTAAAATTAAGGCAGGCTGCCACGGATCTTCACGAACAGCTTTAAGTTCATTCTACCTTCCTTTTGAACTGCACTGACAAGCAGGTTCCAGCTATGCTGCGAGAGAGAGGGAAAGATTCAGGTAATCTAGCTGCTGCTCCAAGGATCCAGTGACAGTGAGGCCTCCACAGCAAGGATTTTACCTTCACTACAGCTGACATCCGACATCTACCTGGATACACCGGGCTTTGCAAGGAGCCGCACGCCAGCCACATCCCTTCAAAGTGAGAGACATTATTCTCTGCATCTGCCTTCTCCCTCTCATTCTCACACTTGCCATCTTCCAATTGTACTTGGAAGGAACCAAAGTTTGTCTAATCATCTCAATTATCAGTAAGGATGCCAGAAGAAAAGCAGCTTAGCAAGAACAATAATCAAATTTTCTAAAAACCTGTGGAGCAGCAGATTGATCGCATTTGATTATAGTAAAGTCAGGCTGTACTGATGAAGCAGGAAGTAGGAAACAGAGTTAGTAAGGGAAAAAAATTCAAAGTGTATCTGTTTTCTCCCCATTCTCTGCCTGACCTACAGCCTGCCTTAACTTGCCAACTCTCCTTATGTTTTACTCGTCCTCTTACAGCTCTTGCCTTCCTGACATCTCAGAGCAGCTGGTTTCCATTCCCTTTTCTGGCTCCTCTCTTCTTGATCCCAGTAATTTCTGCTCTCATCAAGAAAAGCAAGATTCAAGACTGTGGGGCCCTAAAGAAGCAAAGAACAAGACAGAGGGAACCACACCAGTGAAACAGAGGAGCAAGACTCCCTGCTAGCAGAAAAAGGTGAGAGGAAAATAAAACTAGCCTGTACAAGAAAGCAGACTATGGCATCTGATTAAATTCACTGGTAACGTTTCCCCACGGTATGGGATAGCGAGCTACAAAATCATGTGCCCGCAGCTCCTGAAGCCTTTCCTGCGTTCATGAGAAAGGTGTGGGACAAATGTATCACTTAAAGCTTAAGTACCCACAGATAAGGCCATCTACAGAAAGGAAAAAAAAGGATAAAATCAGAGAATTCTTACCAAAACTTGAAATTAATTTTGCGAGAGTTAAAAAACAATGCATTTTGCAATTTTTACATGACAACATCGAACAACAAACAGAAAATACACAACATTGTACAAACAGACAAATAAACAGAAACAATCTAAAGTTTTGGGAAAGTACTAACCAGTTACTGACAGCAGCTGTGAAACCCTCACCTCCATTTCCTCCCGATGAGACCTGTCTCTATCCTCGAATTCACGAGTTCTTCGCCGAGCTTCTTCAAAGGCTTGTTGTGCCAATGCATCCTCCTGCTACCAAACCAGATGACACAGAGTGACACACAAGGCAACCCTCCTTTCCACCAGATCACATTTCTTTTGAATATTATGGATCACTTGGCAGCAGAGACAAGCATGTCCTATAGAACCTGCCAGAACACGCATGAGTTCCAGCAAATGCCAATACAGGTTAATGAAATAATACTCACCTGCATCACTGCTGTAGCGATAACCAAAGCTGCAGCACAGCTACTACTAAATACATTTTCAAAGGAGAACTGCTTTTCCAAAGTAGTTAAAAATGCTGCTTTTTTTTTAAAAAAGTTCTCAAAAGTTATATGAAAGAGGCACTACATTTTACTCTGCTTGTAAGTCATTTTGAAGACTGGTATATCTAGATAGTGTTCACTAGCATCATTAGATAAATAATGGTAATCTAATTCTCCTTTTTTAAAAAAAAAAAAAAGGATCATCTAAGTTACGAACCAAATAAATCCTCCATTTTATCAAAAGCTGCTGAAGGCACATCAGTATGAACATTCTCAATCCTCATGTATCATTTAAATTATTTAAGTTTAGATGCATAAGAAAGTGCAAAGCAGCAGTTATTCCTCCACTAATTTGTGCACGTTCCCACCCAATGCAGAAGAAACCTGCAGGTTTTCAACAGCCCCATTGCTCATTTTCAACAATGGCTTATGCACAGGAATAGAGAGAAATGAGTGAGCGCTCAAAAAAAACTTCCTTCAAACCGTATTTTTTTTATTAGGAAATGTTTTAAATAAAGTGTTATTAACATGTAAACTATTATTAATTGGCTTACGAATTATTTCTCTTAAAGAGCCCTTTTGGCACATATTTTGCTCAGAATGAAAATAGACGGCTCTGTTCCTCACCAGAATTTTCAAAGGTTCAGAATGGAGGAGTCAAGTCTAAAGAGGTTCCACAAAACAGTAAGGGATAAACCGTACTGGTTCTCCCTCCTCATAACTCCTCAGCTATAATTACTACTAACTCTGATGACGATCCACCCCCCCATGTTATTTTCAAGTTGAAAGTTTTATTTAAAATAATTAAAAAAAAATAATCCTAACCTTGACTGTTAGAGGACATAAACATGTTGAGAGCCCGACTAAATTTTAATACAGCAAGGGATTAAGCGCATAAATTTTTTAATTTCAGATAAAGCATCCCTAGTCTGAGAGAATGTTAAATTGCTTTTTTTGCCGTCGGCACAACCATGCACCCTGCAGCTGCTCTGTGAAATGATGTGAATGAGTGCCCCTCGTGGCCTAGCACAGTTAAATACGAACAGCTGCCAATCAATAACTCCGCACAGCCAGGTCCCCAGAAAGCTACGTTGAGAGGCAATGTTTAAAGCTGCCAATAAGACAACATTTTAACACTACCTACTATTTTTAAGAGTAGAATTTAGCCCATTTATAGCTATCTTAATATTCATGCAATGCATAGCAAACCAAGGTCAGACAGTGGAAAGTAAGTTTGTTCTTAATAATGCAGAAGGACAGAGATAAAATAGATAAGCTTGTCTCCCAGATGACTACAGAAAAGCTGCCTTATTTCTAACATACAAAAGCTATGTATGTCTTTATTACCCTTTTTTTTTAAACAGACTTAAATGAAAGCAGATTTTTTTAATAAAAGACTTTTTGCATTTTAACATCATTTAAAGCGATCATGAAATAAAAGGCTAACATATAGCCTCAGCCAGAATATTTTAAAGAAATGGTCATAACCAAAAGAAACTAAATTAGAAATTCATAGGAAAATAATCCGTACGTTGACATCCAGAATGAACACATGCTGACAGCTGAAACACTGGTTCACTAATGTCTGAGAAAGGGGAAAAAAGCATCAGAACCTACTTTTTTTTTTAATTAAAAAAAAATAAAATTCTGCTCTAACCCTGTTGATGTGTTTTAACAGAAATTAACAAACATATCAGGATCTTGTACAACAGGAATTTAAAAAACAACTTTTTTTTTTTCCTTCAAATGTCACTCAAATCTAGTAATTTTAGCCTAGCAAATTTGGCTGTATGAAACCCAATAATTTACCCACCTTAGTTTTAATCAATAAAAATGCTCCTGGTATGAATCTACTAAGGAAAAGAAGCAGCAGCAAAACATGAGCCATGTCAAGACGAGAACTGAAGAAAAAAAAAAAACCCCCAAACCCAGAAAAACAAAAGAGAAGCCTAAACACACTCCCACTTGCACTTGCTGCACACATGCCCCCCGTGCAGCAGCCTGGTAGGAAAAGACTTTGTGAGAACAACCATTTATAACTACCCGATATACACGGCAAGAATGCTCTATTACAGAACAGATACAGAAGTACCAGAAAGTCTTTTAATGACAGTCAAGACAAATATCAAATCCAGGGAAAACTCAGTCCCAAACAGGGAAGATATTCAAGCACATATGTAGAGCTGGGTGTGTGGTAGTCCACTGAAGTCTGAACAGGCAGACGAATCAGTAACAAAGACTGCTTAGTAGTAAGTCATTAATAGGCTGTGAATTAAATAGAAAGGACACCAGTTTAAACGCTGCTTTATTGTTATGCATGTGGTTTTTCTTCCTAAAATATTTTTGACATGGTGAAGGACGGTATAATTTCAAAGCATGGCAGCAAAGAAAAATTTAATCTGATGCAGTGTTAGTAAGAAGTGGTAAGAGATGGGAAAATGCAAGATCATTACATTTGTATAAGACCATGCTTTTACTGGAGTGCTGCTGTTCTCTGTGGTGTTTGCTTCTTCCAGAACCAGGTGTCTGTATATTGTGCTAGCGGAATTCCTCTTGCAGCAGGGTGCTCTCTGGAAAGGGAAGAACTGCTGCCGGCTCCATTCATTAGAAGGCCTCCAGATGGTAATGGCTTACACGGCAGAAATGGCTTACGCTTCCAGAAAATGGGAGAGAGGGGTGCGCATGGGGGGTAGTGAACGCCAATGACGCCTCTTATTGCAGAAGATGGTGGGTACCACACTGCATAGTATAAGGCAGTTAAACCCGCTCTGACATCAGTGTTATTTTGGGATCAAAGTCAGCAGTTAGGTCAACTGCCACTAGCAACATTAAAACAGTTTTAAACAAGGAAGCAAAGCGACAGATACAGGAAAAAGGAAACTGAAGAATGCAAAAGATTGCCCAACTGTTTACAATCCTAACAAATACAAGGGTGCAGCTACTTCTTGTGTCTGTACAGTGCCTTATGACACTGGGAACTCTTAGGTACTACTACTGTAGCAAATAAGATGACCAATGACCTCCTCATAATCGCCGAGAAGCACAAACTAAAAAAAATTATACACCTGTAACTGAGTACAAATACATCTCTGTAGATCCACACTGCGTAATACCTACAGCTCAGCACCCTGTACTCAAAACTCAAGAAAGCACTGACACCCCTCACAAAAAAAATAAGAATAAATCACATGTTCAGTGCACAAATACTTTCTGAAGATGACAAAAAGGAATTCAAAAGAGTAGTTAAGACAGCATATACGTATCAGGAAACTAACATAATCCAAGAGCATGCAAAAACATTTATCAGGAAATTAAAAAGAGAAAAATTGAACCCACACCACAGATCACCTTACCACCCTCCTTAACTTTTTTCAGGAACTATCCAATTTTGGAAAAGAGTGACACTATCTCCTTCTGAGCGTACGTCCAAACCAGTGTCCCCTCAGTTCAGAAGCCACATGACTTAGTGTTATGTATGAAACTTAATAGCAACAGATCAAGACCCCGGGGATTTATCTTGCACAGTCCTCAGGGGTGTACATTTGACCTTGCCGTGTAAGCCATTACCGTCTGAAGGCCTTCTAATGAATGGAGCCGGCAGCAGTTCCTCCCTTTCCAGAGAGCACCCTGCTGCAAGAGGAACTCCGCTAGCACCATACGCAGACACCTGGCTCTGGAAGAAGCAAATGCCACAGAGAGCAGCAGCACTCTCAGTAACAGCGCGGTTCCTCGGCTTTTCTCATGAATTAACAAAAGGTGGCAGGACTATTCTCAGAACAGCATCTCCTCTCTTTCTAGGCATCCTGAAGAAAGCACGCAGTGCTGTGACAACCTAAAAGATGCTGCTTTGACACTAAGTATTTCTACTTAAGCCAGAACATAGTCACAGTAACACGGGCTCATTAACCTGCAAATTGGTTTCTTACAACTATACATATCTCCATGTAAAATTTGATTTGAATACTTCCAGCTCTTGCACAGAAACAGAAGAATCAATATGCCCCCCCGGTTCTGCACGCCTGGACTAGAGCAGTGCTCTTGGTATTTAGGTGGAATCAGAGAGTTCCTGCTTGTTCTGCAGTGACCAACTGTGGCTGTAGAGGACTACAAGGGAAACCCCAAGGAAGTGAGGGCTGAGAAGGAGAGGCAGAGAGTGGAAATAGAAAATGCATCCTTATTTAAATCACTTCGAGTGCACAACTGTCAGAAGCAACCCCCCAGAGGGCACAGAGGGAAAGTAACAGTAATCTGGAAAAACAGTTGGTGTGAATATTAAGTTTTTGCAAAAATCACCCATATGTATGACATACCTGGAGGTGTAACAAAGAAAGACAGAGGGAATCACCAGTGCCACACAAATCAGTTCAATTATTCACGAGCAAGTTGGAACAAAAGGAAGGAGATAAAGAAAGCTCCAATTTTATTATGCTATCAAGCTGGAAAAGACAGAGTTACCATTTAGGAGACACTGAACATTGGTTCAAAATGAATTACTCAAGTTTCCAGAAAAGTTAGGGGAAGTCATGATGACCTTGGGTGAAAGAAGAAGTCTTCAGAGAGAAGTTGGGAGAAAATGGCTATATACAGGTACAGAATAAATTATTGAGAATCATTTGCTGGAGTACCAATACAGAACTTGGGGAGTCAAAAAAAAAAAAAAGCTGCAAGAAGTTGCTCACCCTTCTTTTCTCTGCACGCTGAACAAATCCTTGTATTCAGAAGCACTTTGGACCACGTCTTCATATAGTTCTAACATTTCTAATTCATCAAACTACAGATACGAACTGCTGAGTTCACCACAAAATACATATTGTAAATCGTAACTCTGGTAACTGATGTTACTACATCCAGTTTACTGCCCACTGCAGAGACAGGTGATCTGTATGTCAGCCCACACAGAACTGGTGCAGCAGCTTTTAATATCAGTTAAGTAGCTTTTTACCAAGCTACATCTTGAGGCAGTGGAACAGGTTGCCCAGGGAAGTTTGTGGATGCCCCATCCCTGGAAGTGTTCAAGACCAGGCTGGATGAGGCTTTGAGCAGCCTGGTCTAGTGGGAGGTGTCCCTGCCCGGGGCAGTGGGGTTGGAACTAGATTATCTTTAAGGTCCTTTCCAACCTGAACCATTCTATGATCCTACCTCAAAAGCAAAGAAGGTCTGTCTCAAGTCTGACAAAATTAAGGAACCCCACAGCTGTGTAAGTGAGACTTATATATGTGATATGCACTTAAAGTGTCATTTCCTCTGTGTTTACTTTGTTCTTGCGCGTGTCCAAAGATTCAGCTGCTAGACAGTCAGCTTGACGGTAGGAAGTAGGTAGATAGGAAGGAAGTTCTCAAGAGCTGCCATACCTTAACAGAGCAGAGTCTACCACTGTTAGAGAACACGTGAAAAAACCCTATTCACCCTCCCCCCATATATAGCAAAACCAAAAGCTACTTAAAAAAAAAGCACTCTAAACAGCTAGAATAGACTTGCCAGTTAAATTGTTTCCAGTTACAGACATAGCTTTTCAAATACTTTTAAGATTTACTACTCTGTAGCATAGTAACAGTGCTAAATCACCCACAAAGTTGTGAACTACAGATGATTCCTGCCCCTAGTATTTTGATCTAATTAAAACACTAGTTTAGCTAGAATCACATATTTCTGCACTTCTGTATTTTAAGTTTTCTTCTGAATTAGTACTCAAAGTGAAGGCAGAAGACAAGCACACTAGAATGTGTGATCTCTACCTGACTGCATGTTTACTTCCAGAAGAACAAACGTCTAAGGCACAGCGGTCATGGGCAGACTATCTTACCTGTGCTCTCTCTTCATCAAATTCCAGGCAGCCCATACCATCCAGTCTCTGTAGATCTATCCAGCCTTTCCAGATTACACAGACACCATTGAGAATCATAGGTGCCTTCAAATACACCTGAAATAAAAGCAAAACACATGCTATGAATTTGAAGGCATTTACACACATGCCTGCACAATGAAAATACCGACTCAGGAAGCCCTATATGTATTCTTAGAAGAACATCCAAACCAGCTGGTAACATAAGACTCCACTTAACAGCTTCCCTTGCCTCCTTTCCAGGAACTAATTTTAATCAAGTGAGTGCTGTAACTTCTGCCTACTGTACTGGATGGAATAAATTTAAGCTGTGTTCTCATTTTATAAACTGGCGTGCACCAGGATTTGGTTAGAATTCTGTTACTGCTTTCAGTTAAAGTAACTGTTTTTCTTGTCAGCTTACCTTCGTGTCACAAAGAAAGTGGCATGCTGCCAGACAGGGAGGATCCTTTACAGCACATTTAAATGGTTAAATGAACACATGCTTCCCCCTCTACCCCCAAGAAGCACTGTATTTTACTCCAATACGTGAGCTCTTTCAATAAAGAACAAGCACTACTTTCAGTCCTCCTCAAATCTACAAACTAGTCAGAGTTTAGTAAAATACACTATATATACACCATGCTAAAAATAAGGAAGTCTTCCTGTGTTTACTATGGCATTTGTGCTGCTTCAGCTGCAGCAAGGAATAATGCATGAGCTTAAGGCCCTACATCCAGATAATGGTACATGATATAGTGATTTAAAGCAGAAGTATTTCCCCTTCTAAAGACCAGAGATTAATCTCCACACAGGAAATTTAAAAAGAAGCAAATACAACATGAAATGAGTTTGACACCCTATATTTAATGACATCATCCTTAACAAAAAAAAAAAACCCGCAGCAAAATTACCGAAATTGTAAAGAAAAATCAACCTTCAGTAGTTATTTCAGCCTACTTGGCCAGTCAAACCCCTCATGGAACAGACGTTTGTCTATGTTGAATTGCTGGAGAGGCAAACCATGCATGCAAGCCTGCACCCACTTTAGATTGAAAGACTGCCTAGACTTTCAAAATCCCACCGAGTCTCTTTGGTCTCCAGGAGTGGCCCAGCTAAGGAGGGGAATTTTCACACAGCATCTCCTTTAGTAGCTCTAAATTCATCCCCTGGCAAATCCTCATCAGCAAAGTATAATTGATGTTTAGCGCTACAACACATTTGAAAGCACCCCGACTGTGCCTACCTGTTCAGTTCCACACTTACCAGCTAAGAGCACTCAAGCAGAAAAAGGAAAGAGTTACAGGAGCTACAGAAGGAAGGTAAACCTTCCTTATGCAAAGGCCGTGTTGGTAAAGTTAAGCACTGAACAACAGGAAAGACAATCCATGAGTGGAAGAAAGGGAACAAATTACCTGTTTGTCAGTTAGTTTCATGTTATGCTATTTACCAAATAAAATACACATGATCTCCGAGCTTGATTTTTACAGCTTGACACACTTCAGTGTCAAGTGAAATAGTCTAGAAGTTTTCAGAAGTTTTAATTAGCATGAAGTGACATAGTCTAGAAATTTCAATTAGTACAATACGCAGTAGCTCAATAACGAAGAAATAAAGGTTAGTTCAAGTACATCTTCTTTGTATCAGCTCCACTGAGAAGAGCCCGGGCTGGTTTTCTGTCCCTGTATTCACAGCCTAGCACATGCAAGTCATCACACCTATGTCTTCCGTGATGCAGGGTGCAGATCTACCAGCCAACAGCCTTTGCGAGCAGGGGTGTCAGAGCCAGCATGAGTAAGATGTGGACTACCAGGAAACCACCTCCCACAGCCCTCATTTCAAGATTAATCATTTCAAACTTATGAAATACAACATTACTCCCTTTCAGCATAGTCTTCGCTCATTCATCTCACAAGAAATAAACGAGGCACGCGCCATCAATTTAATAGATGTGCTTAATTAGTTTAGAAGTGAAAGACAGTTAAAGAGGCTATTAGAATGAAAAGTCATTCTCTTCTAAGAATGCAGAATAACTCAAAAGGAGGGGAAAAAGCAGTATAACCCAACTACGGGCCTATAAAGACAAAACAGTCTGTACTCTAATGCCAGCTACTTGCAAACAGGCATTTTGCTGATCTTCTTTTAGGGTTTACCTTTCACCTAGCCTCCCCTATCCTTCTGGCCCACAACAAAAGCCTGGGACAACAGAAGTTACATAGAATGTCCCACAGATGACAAAATCTAGCTTTTCAAGTTGTCGACGAGAGTATTTTTTGTTTGTTTCTTTGACTAGGAATACGATGCTGCTACTAACTGCCTCATTTCAACAGCTGCTCCATTGCCTTGGTCATTGCAGCTCCTAGTGCATTACGTGCAGACTTTGTAGCTGAGGCTCTGTAGGCTGCTGAGGCTCAGTACTTCCAACGCAACGCCTTACACATCACCTGGAAACCTGAGCAGTGCTGGAAATTCTGTGAAAGTCTTCACAAGTCAGAGGGAAAAGGGAAACAAGTGGACAGAGGCGATGTGATTACCGATGCCTACTCTCTGCCCCAAGCACAGTGACCAACAGCTGAGCTGCTGACAGAGCAGCTTGTGAACCACTGGCATGCAGCCTGACCTTTCCAGATAAAGCACTCTGCCTTTGCTCCCCAATCAGAGCCCTTAAAGCCTTACACCACTGCATTCAGTAGGTCTTCGAAACTCAGATAATACGCGTTTTTCACCTCTGAAAGGATGAATGCCATAGCAAGATATCTGAATTTTGAAATCACTATATAGTAATTCAAATTTACAATAGTTCATATTGAAACCACATGTGCTTATGCAGGAACTTTTCTCTCATTAAAACACACAATAAAGCATACTGGTGCTTTTTCCTGTATTTTAGAGAAATGAATTTAGACTCCTCTCCCTCCCCTCTCCTCTTTCTGAAGAATAGAAACCACCTAAGACTGTAGCCCAAACGGTTTAACCACATATTTCCTTCTTTTCAGATAAAGCCATGCTGGTTCCCTTTCAATTTCCGAACTTAACAGAATTATTAATAAATTACTGTCTCTTGTCTGTGAGCACATGATCTGTTATGGCACCTCAAAATCCAGCACAAAGTTGTCTTTTAAAAACTTTCCGAATTGTCTGTTCTGAAAGTTGCCTTAAGACATTCACAGTTAAGACAGCAAAGGCAAAAGCCACATTATTTTTACAAAGACCCCAACTTCCTCCCTTAATATTACTGAGCTATATAATTTGATTAAAAGTAGATAAAGGGATGTCTTTGTTAGAATAACTATTTCAAGGCGGCATTTATATAATTTTATAAGCCTTGCCCACACCCTCGGGTGCTTTTCATAATACTACCTGGAAGTCAGTCTTGTAAAACTCAGACACTTAGGTGAAAAGCACTAGAGAGTAGTAGGAAGAAGAAGGGGTTGAAAGTCAGGCAATTACCGATTTCATATTCAGTGGACAAATTTAACGCTACATAAAGAAAAACCATTTAGGGACAATCTAAGAGGAAAAGATATATTACACAGCTGTCTGCTTTCAGAGTACAGTCTATCCTATGAACCAAACAAGGCACAGCCTTTTTGACAATGACAGCAGATGCTTGTGTAACTAAGTTAAGCATTATTATACACACACTGAAGGAGGAGAATGAGTTCTCCCTTATCTTGCACTCTCGTTTTCCACACACTAGCACAGCCAAAGCCGATTAGCTTGTTAGATTTTGAGACGTAGGTAAATTATCACATACTTGAGTCTGCAATTTTTACTAGCTTCTACCGGCTGAATTTTTGTTCAGGTGGCTGTTATGCAAAAGTTCCATTTCACTTCAAACTACACCTTCCATTTCAGACTCCTACTACAAATCAAAGTAGCATTAGAAATTTTTAAACGAGAAAAGTAAATGTGTTACTTTTACATTGGAAACCAGCTTTCAGTGTTAGAACAAATACTCTGCTTGCTGACTGAACCACCAGCAAGAGTAAACACTCTTATCTTCGAGCATATTATCTGGATGGAGGATGAACAGCACCATAAACACACATAAACTTCAGAACATGCTGCACAAATATATTAGTTGTTGAGCTGCATTTGTGTGTTCTCGGCCCACCAGCTGGCTTGATCTCAAAGACCTCCGTGCCACACCTTCCATATATAGTGGATCTCACCTTCCTTTTTGTACTCTTTCAACTAATCTGTTACTTCTTTACATCTGCATTTAAATGAGCAACCCTCTCCAACTCCAACTAACTGGGAGTTAGCTTTGTTGTTAAAAATAGGCAGGGACTTGGCTCCTCTAACACCATTCGTTCATATTTTAAAAGCCAAACTTGATTTGAATATAGTGAAGCAGACAGAGGACGATTCTCTATGACTTAAAAAAAAGCTGCTTTACTTGAGCACAAGACGCAAAACCTCAGTTTCACATCCTATTTTAGTCCTCTAGTAAATCCTTATCTCACAACACCAGAGTATTTAAGTGATGTGCTATAGATATGCTATCTGTATGCTCCATCCACACATCCTGCAGTTACAGAAAGCATTCCTTCTCCCTAAAGCAACCAAGCCGTTTCCTCCCCAGAGATGGCAAACAGTTCTCACCACCCACCAACTCATGAATCAGCACGCTCACAACAGCCACAGATGGGCCCAACTTCACTCCCCCAGAAAACACCCGTCCCCAGCAAAGCGGCACAGTCCCATCCCTCCTCTTCTCTTTTTCCCAGCACGCTGGGGCAAAACGCATTCTTTCAGAAGAGGCTGAGTTCTGACTCACCGTCTGCCTCATCACACACACACACACACACACATCTGCCCATTCAGAGCTGCTCACAGCAGCTGCCTCTCTCTTGGCTGAGCCAAGTACGTCCCTCCCAGCTTTGATCCCACCTTCCCCTGAATCATACCCCACTTTTAAATATTTAAACAGCAGTCTCCCCAGTGACTTCACATAGGAGACGCTGACCACTAAGAAAGAAACAGCTGTAAACATTTACTCCAAGGAAGAAGGATGTTAAATCGGTTACAGCTAACCTCATCATTTCAGCTTCTCTTAACATGGTCTATACACACTGCCGAGTAAAAGGAGACTACCTATTCAAAATGTTCAAATAGGAAATTACGTATTCATCTCTTTCCTTTAACAGAAATCTTAAAGGAGTATATACACATTTTCTAACTAAAACGCAGTGGTCTTGCCACACAGATTTGGCATGACTGTTCCCAAATGTAAAGCTGAGCCAGTGTCTCCCTTCTCAAATACCCAGACTCACTTTCACACAGTAATCAGAGAAGGGTGGCTAGCCTGGGTGTCAAAAAGGGGTCAGAGCATGAGAGAGGAAGCAATCTATGACACTCCAAAAAGAAAAAAAAAAGAAAAAAAAGAAAAAAGCTTTATAAAACTTTGCAACAGACTTTGTACGCTAAAATCTTCAATTATTTGGGGAACAAAACAGAATAGTACCTTCATTAGTGTAACAACCAAAGTTACAGCAAAAGCTGAGAACTCCACGAAAGGCTTCAGACTCCACTTTTAGATACTGATCACTCATATTTTAAAAAAGAAACTAGTGAAAAACAACCAAGTCATGGACAGAGTTTACAGCATTTATCAGACTTTTAAAAGTTCAATTATGAAATAAAACCTTTGTAACATAGCTTTAACCAGGAATGAAAGAGTAAACAGAAACAGTTGAAAAGAATCCCATTTAGAAACTCACTATGAGTGAAATAGACTTTTTAAGTGTTTTTAATCTTAGAATAATAGACACATCACTACAAATCAGAGCTCAAAAATCCAACAAGTTTAGATCAAGCCTTCTGTCACATGCCTCAAAGCATATTATCATTCTTCCTTTAAGCACAAAAAGAAAATGTTTTCGAAGTTATTTTGAAAGCTGTATCTTGAAACAGCTTCCACTATATGAAAATGAGGTTTTGTTGAAATTTAGGCCTCATACTATTCTGTAAAAACGCAAAGGAAGTGACACTTCCTGACAAAACAAGAGTCTTTCCTAAACAGTCGTACATGGATGACCCAGCTGTGGCTTTCAAGATGAATACAGCTTCAAGTTTCTCACGGGTGTCACCCACGTCACAACCATACCCACACTAGCGCCAGCAGCCCCTCGCTGGCCATGGGACCCCCGGGAGGGAGCTCCCAGGGCCACCACAGTGGACACAGCACCCCACAGCCCCCAGCACCGCCGTTTCTCTGCCTGAGACCTGTTCCTGGAGCTCCTCTGTCCTATGATTGCACTGAAACATTTCACTTGCAAATTCAGACTGTGGAAATAATTTGGGAAGAGGCTGGTAGGAGCAGGACTGACCAGGCCTGTTGTAGTGTATGAAATATTCTTTGGGAAAAGCCTGTTTCAGCTTTTTACTTCTCTTCTTTCCTCTATGTTACCTACACCTGCCGTAACGCCCACCCAAAAACCAAACAGACCAAAAACCAACCACACAGGCATTAGTTTTTGCAGAACATAAGAGGCATTTCTGGAAAGAAAGTTTGAAATAGGGTTACTCTATTTCATCAGCTATGACAAAGGTCAACTCCTCAAGCAAAACCAGAAATATTAACAAAACAGTATGCTTGCTAAGAGTCTCCATCTAGACTGCTATGCTTAGAAAAAAAAAAAGGAAGAATATTAAAGTTCCAAATGCAGTCTTTCATACCACAACGTTTTAAGATTACAAAAAGCAGTGGAAATACAAATTCACCGACTGTGAGGAACAAAATATCTAGAGGAAAAGAATTTGCTGAAACACAAAACATCCCATGAACTGCTAATAGCCTGTACTAGAATTCTAATAGCAACAAGTAAAAAGAGCTGAGCACAGTGCTAACCGATTTAACTATTATTTGCAAGGGTTTGTTGTATATAAGCAGTTAAAATTGTTGTTAAAGATTTTAAACCCCTGTATTTCCCCCCCTATAGAGCAATATATCCTTGACTCATTCTGCTTCTGCTTGAAGTCCATGAATAAAGTTGCAACTATGACTTAATTCCACAGAGCCTTTTAATTTAGTCTGACCCTTATCAAGATACCGTACCTGCCAGACTCAAGAGTCAGAGGGATACAAGTTTGGTTTTTTTTAATCTAAGTTTTAGATTCTTAGATACATTTCCCCTCCCCCTATGGAAACCTGTAAATTTATACATGCCTATATATATATACATGCTAATATATATACACACATGCTAATGTCAAAGGTGATTCAAGATACAGCTTGAAATATTAGATTAAGGAATTTCATAGCCGCCCCCCCCCCCCCCCCCCAAAAAAACCAAACCCTATGAAAAACCTTCTGCAGTAAATTCCATTCAAGAACACCAGCAAGACAAAAATCTATTTTAGCTCTCTGATTCTAGCAGAAGGTGTTTGGGTAACAAGTGATAGCATTCCCTTGGTGCATTCCCTGAGGAAGTAATGCACTGCAATTCACAACTAGAAAACCATCTCAGAAAATACTCACTACAATTTTCAACTTCATAGTAAAACCTGACAGTCCGGTATTATGTACTTTGGCCAATTTTTAAGTAAGTTTATGTAAGTCGCCCGTTTTTATTACAAACATCACTAAAGTTTTAGAAAATGACCATCTAGATAAAATTCAGATGCAGCAAATCCATTTTTACAATTCTATGGAGTAAAAATATCCATGTATGGACTCATATTAAAAACATCTTTATAAGTAGTATCAGGGCTGTGAAAAAAAACCCCTCTCTCAACACGTTTTCTGTGTTACCAAAATACTACAGTGATGGTTTTTGTTTTGGTTTCTAAAACTTCAAAAAAAGAACAGCAGAAGAATCTTCCTCGCTCTACTGGAGAGGCAGAATTTGCAAGTCACTTTCATAAAACCTGATGTTTTTATGGGCTTTTTGGTTATTATTTGTTAGTTTTTTTCTGCATCAACTATGTAATCATGACTCTTTTGAAAGCAGATCAATGTTTCATTAAATTATGCAGGTTACTACTTCAGTTAACTAAAAAGCAAGTCTAGAACTGAGAACAGATATGAAGTGTTAAGGATGTCAGAACAGATGTGATTAAAATCTGTGGAAACTACAGCATTTTATTCCTGGATTGAAACCACTGGTCAGTACTTATGCTTAGAAGCTAGCAAAGAAAAAATATTAAAATGCTACTGCACAGAAGTTATACTCATCATTTAATAACAAAAATAAGCCCCCAGACACAGTTCATCGTTCCAAAATACTGCAATTACTGGACTGAGCAGGAAATATACACTACACGATCAAAACCACCAAATAAACACCAACACGAAGCAAAAAGTAAGTGGCTTCTTGTTTTCACAGTGTCACTACAGATACGTCTAATGCCTCCCAACATGAAATGAGTCTCCTGCTCAGACTCACTCCATTTGCCTTCAAAAAGACAAATCCAACCACATGGCTGGAACTGATAACCAACAAAAATGCAATGAGCAGAATATAAGGATAATCTGAAAGACAAATACATGCTGGGGTTTTCCCCTGTGAAATTTTACAGGGTATTTATCAGTACACCTTTACCACTGGATTCTACATGAGAAAGATGGCTGTATTTTAAATTTACTCCCCTAAAATGGCATGCATTAAGAAAGACCAACCTTTTCTTGCAAGATTTAAAAAGAATAAATGTTTTTGCAGCAAAAGATTGCTAGAAGACTGCTGCTGTTTTGCTGCTGCAAGCCTGCGTGATTGTAACTGACAAACGCTTACGCTCACAAAACCAGTTAACTAACAGAGACACACACTGCTTTCTGCCACGTTGACAGAACATATTTTCCAGAAGGAAATTTCAAAATTGGTTGGGAAATTAGTCCTTTTTCAAGCTTGCAGAAAACCAGCATAGCAAGAAAGCAGTTATAACCAGAAACCCCAGTAGAGGGTTAGAAAGAGAGGTTTATCTGAAACACATCATTTACACACCATGCTACATGTGTGCAAATAAATAGCCTATTAAACCTGTCTTTTTGAACTGAAAATTTGAAGTATGTAATGCAAGTATACTCAACTAGACGATAGGTAATTTTGACAACATGGGCAAGCAACCAATAAAAACCATCCGGGAACAGACCTGAGCAGGAGAGGGGCAAGAAAAGTCGCCTCTTCTGCTCTTTGGCAGTTCTTGAGCACTTTGACAGCCTCATCCTTCCCCCTTAAGCAGGATTCAAGTCTGGAAAAACTGCATGAACATTTATTCGACAAGCAGTGCTGCATCAAACCTTAAAATAATATGGGTAATATTTTGTCTTTTGTATACCATAACAACTACGTAGCTTGCATCATCCAATCAAATTCCATAGTGTCGTAATTATTCTGTACAAAACTATCAGGTTCTGCAGAGAAACATCATTAGCAATGGCTGGGAATTTTCTTAAACAGAGTAATTAGCACTCTCAGATATATGTTTGATACCAAGTTCTCCAAACAGCAAAATCCTGAAAAAAGATCACCAGTTGTAAAAAGAATGACTAACATAAATACAGCTTTGGTTAGCCAAATGGCAACAAGAATTCTCCCAGCACAAGACCAGGAAAGGACAGAACCAACATTCTGTGATCCACAGGAGAGGGGAATGGATTTAAATCCTTATGCACTATATAGTTTTATTCCCTATAAACCACCTACTGATTCATTTTCTTGAAGTTCAAAAAAAAATGACAGCTGACATCAGCTATACTCCCTCAAAAGTTTGATTCTCAAGTTCCAGGTATCAGGACAGAGATTAAAAAATTTTCATACTGCTTCTCTGAATGCTTTGTCAGGAAAGTTGCATCCTGTATGTTTCATGAACAGCCTGTTGTAAGAGCTTTTGAAGTGATTAGAGATACCAGCTTTCTGGTTTGGTACAAATAAAATCCTAGTAGTTTTCCCCCATGAAAATCCCCCAGGATACCAGGTTCTGCAATCGCATTGCAGGGTACTGTTCTCATTCCCCGAGTTGGGGGCATCTGGACACGAGATGATTGCCCACTGCGTCCCTCTACCTACGTGAAAAAGCTTGCCCTCAAATTAAAAAAATAAAAATCAGAGATGCATACAAGCTTTATAAAGAAATCTCCAAACACTCTTTAGTAAGTAGCACGAGAAAAATACACTACTATAGCTGTTTTACTCTGTCTAGATGCCTTCCTGCCTTAGTTTTCCTGTTCTTAAGCATTTAAGCACTTAAGCATTCTTAAGCATTACAAGCCTAATACATAGGCTTGTATTAGTTTTTCAAAAAGAAAAAGTACAATAAAGCCTCTATTGAAGAATGTACGCTTTTTCCTTTTTTTAAATCTGTTCTATTTTTTGCAAGAAATACACTATCTGGAAAGACACTAAAAAAATTTCTTCTTGTCACCGCCAACCTGTTTTGTCAAACAATGCTGGCTACTCCTCAACTGCCGTCAAGAGATATTTCATCAGAACAATAAAGCCCCCACCAAGTGTTCCAGAGCTGCTTTCTTCCCTAGATTTCAGACCTAAAAGTACTTGAAATACGTGACAAATGCTTTTTATCCTTGGTCAGTGTATTTCAATAGAAAATTAAAAGTTTAATGACCCTTACTGTAAAAATTATGCCAGGTTTAAGAACCCCTTTTGTCACCTTCCATAGGTTTTATGTTCTATGTTTATACCGAGATGAACAGATAACACAAGTTGCATACCCAGAAGTCCCGCGGAGTTGCTGCCTGCAACTAAGCAAAGTATCTTAACATACAGAAAGACGACAGAAGTTCTGCACTGGCACCTCAAGCTGCTACAATTTGCATCTCATATACAAGTCTAGATACTACTCTAACAGAAAATATATAGACTTTCTGCTTAGACAAAACATCCAGCATCAGCTATTCCCCAGAAAATGATCCTTTCATTAGCACTCATCCTCTTGGAAGCGCAGTCTTGTGCAAGAATTTTTTTTTTTTTCATATTATTGTCACAGTATATATTTCACCAGGCCAACTTGTTAAAAATCAAATATGCAATTATGCGAGCTAATTAGCTCATTTTGTTACTTGTGCTTTGGACAATAAAGCCTGAAGAAACATTTCAGTAACTTTCAGAAAAATGACAGTTTCTTGCAGCAAATATTTCATCATCTTATTGAATTTTTCTTTTTTAATACAAAGTATTAAGTGGTTTTCACAGGGAAACAGACATTCTCAACAGTGATGCTCTTACTTTTCTCATTCATTTGTAAGAGGAGCAGAGAAGCATAATGTTAAAAACTTTGCTTTGTAAGTGGAGACTGATATGCAAACAAGAGGATTCAACGATCCAAGTGTTTGGATTTCTTCCAGTATCCATGCCACAGAGATCTCAAGTACTGCTTTCATCCACGCAGCATTCATCTATCCTCGCACATAGCTGGTTTCCAAATGCAAAATTTAGCTCACTAACTCTGGTTTGGTTCCTCTTCTGGGAAACTTTAGGATGATGGTGTGAGTAAATCTGAAGTCTTGTCTATACAACTCTAATAGGTGCATTTAGAGCACTTCAAGGTAATATATAAAATATGACTGAATAACTGCTTCTACAACATGCAATAAAAACTAACTGAAAGCAGATCTAAAGTACTTGGGACCTACAGAAAGGGTTGATAGGTAGGGATCACAAACAGCACAGCTGTGCTGTAAGTACCATTCACAAGCCTTGTTTCAAACTGGCATGGTCACTGCGTGCACCATAATGTACGAACAAGGCTGCGTGCAGTAACACAAGTACGTGGAGGATGGGAGGAGCGAAAGGATTACGGGGAAAAGGCTGTGGGTACTTGTCACATGAGAGATGCCTGGTGTGACTCATGCTCTAGTGGCAGAGGGCACCCTACGATAAATCACTCTTCAGGAACAACTGGCCAAATCTCACAACGTGTACCTAACAAGCTATCAGCTCAGAAGATCTCTTTTCCCAAAATCCAAGTTCCTGACTGTTAGTAGTGTATAAACGGGATGCAGATAGAGGCATCTCCCAGTTTTGAGGGAAAGTGAATAAGCAAAGATACACTACAACTACTCGGCCTTCAAATGGAGTTTCAATTAAATAGCTTTCCTCTATGCAATAGCAGGTTGTAATGAATAACGCCTGAATGTATCTAGGCAAAACAAGAAAAAGTTTCTCTTTCCTCTAAAGTAAAAACGGTATAGGAGAATGATGTATCTGGAGAAAAAAAAAGAAAGAAGAAAAAAAGAAACTGATCAGTCTCTACTAAATAAGACACTCTTAAGCACAAATGCAGTAATAGACTCACAAGCATCTATAGAAAATTAGTATTTTACTCAAACCATATAGATGATCCTGGAGGAAAACTGATCAAGGGGGCCATCTAGGAAAGTGGATTATTCTCTCCGACCAAGCCTTTCCAGAACTCCCATCACACTACTCCAAGGAAAAATTAAGCCGTTTAGCCAGGCTGGGTATAAACTGGATACACTACCAAACCCATTTATCTGCTGTCAGAATAACCGCACACTGACTTTCTTGTTTAAAGCTTTCAGAAAAAGCCTGAGAAAGGCAAAAAGGAATGACAGCGATGTGGGCTTCACCAGGGCAACACCACTTCCCTTGGCTGAAGCAAGCACAAGCACCTCAAAGGGCCCGAGCACACTGACAGCTCAGCAGCTGATGCGCCTTCACAGACCACCAGCCGCTCTTCACTCAAGAGCCTCTCCCAGTTCCTACAGTATTTTGGGGTTGTGGGGTTATCAGGTAGATCCGAGTAGGATGATGGACAGCTGTTTAAGGGCATTCAGGAAAAGTAGCAGCTCTGCGGACAGGCACCAGTCAGATCTTCTCTGCTCCACATTCCTGAAGCTGAAACTAAGCCAGAAGTGCGATCAGAATCACTGAATGGTTAGAGTTGGAAGGGACCTTAAAGCCCACCCAGTGCCACCCCCTGCCCTGGGCAGGGACACCTCCCACCACACCACGTTGCTCCAAGCCCCGTCCAGCCTGGCCTTGAACCCCTCCAGGGATGGGGCAGCCACAGCTTCTCTGGGCAACCTGGGCCAGGGGCTCACCACCCTCACAACGAACAATTTCTTCCTCAGATCTCAGCTAGATCTCCCCTCTTGCAGTGTAAAATCCTTCCCCCTCATCCCGTGGCTCCCCTCTGTGATCCAGAGTCCCTCCCCAGCTTCTCTGGAGCCTCTTTAGGGACTGGAAGGGGCTCTAAGGTCTCCCCAGAGCCTTCTCTGCTCCAGGCTGAACAACCTGTTTTAGCCTGTGCCTCACAGCAGAGGTGCTCCAGCCCTCAGAGCATCTTTGTGGCCCTTCTCTGTATCATTCTACTAGCACAAAGGCAGAAAACAGCAGATGAACATTATAAAAATCTGATGTCAAAATACCATTATCCTAACCCACCAGTGCATTAAGGCACTCGCTAAAAATCAGTCAAGGACTGTACGGAGCTACGCAATGAACCTCAGCTTGACTTCAGATCTGCAATCAACAAGATTGTTCTGCAAGAGAAAGCGTTTATGGCCACAACAGTTCCTGGGAAACAAAATGCCCTCAAGAGACAATCCACAAAGAATGCCAAGATACCCCTTAAAGGTTGACATTTGCTAGTTTTTTTAACTAAGTTACACCTTACATGCCCATATGCCTCCATCACCTACAAACAGCTCCATGAACTTTTGTTAGGTGATGCCCAACCCTTCAGTGTTTTAGCACTGTCTCCTGAAGTGCTTTAAACCGAGACCTTCCCAGTAACTTGAAGAAGCATTAAATTACCACAGACAAATAAAAGGATGAAGTCTTGATAACTAAGACCACATGCTTCTCATAGCCGAGATAGTTTGCCCTATGTGATGGCAAGCCACGGTACAATTTTTAATTAGTATTATGGCTCTAGCATAGGTTTTTTTCTAAATCCCTAACATTAGACACCCTTTCACACTGATCTGGAAAAAAATGAAACTCAAATTGTTTTTGTCCAGGGACTCTGTGGATTGCAGGTGACACATAAAAGTAACTGCTGTGAGAACATTTTAGAAGGTGACAATGCAAAAACCCCAAATACCACTGGACTGGAAATATAGGAACTTGAGCAATATGGCTCTTTAGCACTACAGTGAGGGTAAAATGAGAGCTGAAACTATAAATCTTTTTCCCAAACACCCTTACCGATTTTTTAAAAGTAAGTATACCTGAAGAAAGAAAAAAAGAAAGCTGCTACTCCAACTTTGTTTGAATGACTTAACGTTTCATCTAAATTCTTCAGAAAATGGTGTGGACCAAAGTAAAGAAAGTGAAACTTACAATTCAATACAATTTAGCACTGATACTCAGATATTTCTCAAAAATTAAGCCTTCACTTTCCAAGCAAATTCCACTGGGTACACTGTGATCCTATGTTGGACTGGAAATTGCATTTCCTCAGAAAATGGAGCACCATAGACCATCCCAATAATCTATGAAGTTTTATTGCTAACATCAGACAAGAAAAAGTTGGTTTGAGGATAAGTCTTATCTATCAAACCTCTATTGAGAAAAGAGGACACAAGTGGAAAACCAATGCTGTTGACTTCCATTTAAATATAGCTTTTATTCAAATGCAGCACCTTTCTTTCTCATTGCATTTCTGTAACTGCTGGAATGTCTGCAACACAACAAAGATTTTAAGTTTTTTAGAGTAATCCAAACACTGAAGATCAATTTACAGCCAAATAAAATTCCCTGGTTAGGACAAAAAAAAAAACCTACACGAGTAGAAACTCAGCATCTTCAAGAAGAAAACTGTAATCTGTAGTTATGGCTGTAACAAAGTTACTGGCCTAACGAGTAGAAATCCTAGCTAAATCACACATGTGGTGTACCAGGCACTCTGAATCAATTTAAACTATGTCCGATGTGCTTTCCTCCAGAGCTGCGGAGCTCATAGCATATTACACTGAAATAAGCCTGTGCTGAAGACGGTGGGTCACGAGCAGCTGCCGCCGAACAGCCGACAGGAAGTTAAGCTGCATTAAAAGCGAGATGGAGAATAGTATTATAAAGGGGAGGGGAAGTAAAACAACTTCACACACTTCATCAGTGTACTGACTGGTATTGAAACAATAAAAAAGAAAATCCGAGAACTACTGTTCTTTCAGGTAAGAAAGACCAGAGCTACATAAACATCTTGGATAACAAGTGAAAACCGGGGACATTTTATCTTACTGTAAGAAGTATACAAAATGAATCATGCAAAGAAAGTTGATCACACAGTTCTTAAGCAAATAAGGGGACTTCCAATAAAATTAGATTTTAAGAAGCACTGAAGGCCACACACAGAGTTCAGTCTGAAGTTTATGATACTATGGTACCAGTATAAAATTGAAGTGAAAATTAAAGAACTTCATTAAGCAAAATAAAACCAGTCTAAGTAATTAATGATACCAGAGAACCAAGGTGAAAAATAAAGCTCTCCATTTCATTTCAGGGTTCAGGTATGTGAGATTTCAGGCAATTCATTCCACTACTACACTGTCTGCCTCTGAATTTCTTAACAATACCTATTCATTTATTCTTTAAAAAAAAAAGAAAAAGAACTGGACATTAGCTGGCAACACAAAGGATCAGGAAGCCTTGGTATGGTTCAGATATCCAGAAACAGGACCTACATTGGATTTGACGCACCACCCCCCACCCCCCCAATCACAATGAAATACAATGTTCTACAATTTTTACAATCTAGAGACCTATTTTTAGTGCTACTTTTTCTTTTGCTATGACAAACCTGAAAAATTGCTCAAATACACAATTAAATTTGCTACAGGTCAAAGACAGCAGAGAACATTAAAACCATCTGAAAAAAAATGGTAAGCTTGAGTTTAAAATGAGTAGAAACATTAAGTGAACACTTAGCTATCCAATTCTTGAATTAATGAAGACAGGGTATCCACCAGAGGCCTACCCACCCATTGTGAACATCAGATGCATCAAATTAAAAGGCAAATTAAGCATACGAAAAAACCCTCAGCTAAGAAATACCAGAATGAAAAACCTCAAGCCTACGAAGCAGATATTCACAGAATCACAACTTTCACATGGACTCACATGGGTGTTGCTCTTTCTCAAATTCAATCATTTAAGAAGCAATTCTAGCAGATGCTTTGTCAATCTGTGTACAAAACTGCTTAGGCACAATAGTGACATACTTCAACTCTGCATAAACTATTTTGGGCCATGATTTGCGCAGCCAAACGCTGAAGCAGAATTCCAGAATAAAAATATTCTGGTGTTGGTAAGTTTATCTACATTCTAGATCTCAAACTAATGCCTAAAATAATAATTAACTGACAGCTCCCCCCATAGCCTTTTTTATTCATGTAATTAAAAACATGCCTTGCTGGCTTAAATCCAGTGATGAACAAACACACATTATGCACTGCCTCAAGAATCAAAGCTCATAAAACAATGTTGCACAGAGCTACAAAAATCACATGGTGTTAAGAGACTGCTGAAGCCTATCAAAGAAATTCTCAATAAAACCAAACGACGAAAATCTACAGAGGTCAAAGCTCTCAGACAATTCCTATGAAACACTTAACTGGTTCTGTTGATAATGTAAGAGACACTCTCCCATTCTGCTTACTCCTCCTCTGAAGTTATGGGAGTGGCTCACTTTCAGACAAGTTTAATTCTGCACAGAGCAAGTCTGCATTCACCCACAATTTACACTAGTAAAGCTTGATTACCATGCTGAATTTGTAATTTGTTCATACTAGAGCGTAACACTATCCCCATTTATTAGTTTGTCCACCTCTAGCCTCATTCCGATGAAGTCTTCTAAACATTTCAGTGAAGTACTCTAGAATTTACTGTAAACACACATAAAACAGGGAGTGGCATTCATTAATGAAGCTCATGTTCTAATTTAATACACAGCGTATCTACCACGCTCCTACATGATTAAGACAACACAAGAAAATGGATGTAGTAGTTCAGTACTTTAAGAATTCATTCAGAGAAAACAAAGTTAAAAAAAAATCATGAGTAAATAAAATTAGTTTTGAACTGGCAAGAAGAGAGACTTCAGTCTTCTTACACATTACAAGAAAAATTCCTCATTCAATTGTGAGCCAGAATCAATATTTTTCAATAAGAGCCAGATTCAATTCAGTTTCCTTAGCAAAGCAGTCGGTAACCAGCGTAGCCAACTTCACTCCTCCTCCCCCAATTCGTCAAACTTCTGCAAGCCTCACAGGACTAAACGGAAAACAATTTTTCCCAAAAAAACCTCATTAACTTGAATTCCAAATACCGTATCTGCCCTCAGGAATTTTTTTTTCTTCCAATCAACTTTTCCCACTACAGGAAATATTTATCTTCCACCTAGCAGCATTTAAAAGACCCAATATGCCTTTAAACCTGAATATGCTTCAAATATTTCCTTCAGCCTGGTAGGTTTGGTAGCATTAGCTGTTACTTGTTACAAGAGCAGGTAAAAAAAATTTAGGCAAAGCAAGAATTTTGTACTCTATTAAAAAAAATAATCTTTAAAGTAAAAAAATTACACAGAAATTAGCCTGAAACAGAAAGGCTACCGGGACTTAAGTGGTGGTCCAAACCTACTGAGGTGTGCAGAAAGTCTCCTATTGAATTCAGTGATTTTTGGGTCAGTCCCAAAGCACCTACAGATAAGAAACAGCATCTACATTTTAAAGGTCTGTTTTTCCTGTAAAACAAAACCAGCTGTAAGTGATTTCAATAACTTTATTCTGATGAGACTAAGCAAGGTTTCTGACTTTAAATCTAACACAGCTTCACAGTAACCATCACTGTCATTAGGGAATTCTAGCTTTCAATATCAGTCTATGGGACAACCACCTCAGAGAAAAGATATTCAGAAATCAATTCTGAAGGTGATGCTTCTTCTGTAGTATTGCGCATGGTGAAGCTGAGGAAAAAAAAAGCTTCATTCCACTAAGCAGCACACTGAATGCTTACTGTATCAACTGGCAACCTAAGACCCAATGAAGTAACCTGTTCAAAGCGTAGATTTTCATTAGTCTACCACAATTCATTGGCCAAAGTCTAATTTCTGAACCATTTTAGAAGGACCTACTCAACACCAAATTTAAATTGTTCCCCCAAATATCAACACAGCATGACAGGAGAAATAAAGTTCCGTTCCTCGAAATAAGAAAAAGTCACCAGTACTGCCCACGTGTTTCCCTCCAGAAATATTAACATGCTTTAAAAGAAGGTGATACCAGATTTTATCCTAACAACTTTCAGTTGTACTCGTGGGACTACCTACATGCACCAAGATGTGAAATATAAGTAATTTCGCATCATACATGCAGTCCATACTAATAAGATCATAAGCATAACAAAAATTTCATTTAGTGGCAACAATTTCCTTCTTACCTTGCCTCCTTCTCTTTCAAAGTCGACATATTCCCGAGTTGGTGTCTGTCGCTGCTCCCCCTGCCAGCTGGCCGGAAAAAACTGGAGAGACAGATTGGTTCCTGTGGCCACAAAAGCCTTTTAGAAAAATCAATACAAACAGGATCAGGGAGCAAGACATTACATAAATTATGCAGGCAGTCATTTATTTTTACATCAGTTTATGTCTTAAGCCAGGCAGCATAGAGAATACTTAAAGTCAAAAACATGCACTCATCATTTTTCTTAAGTATTAAGTTACAAACATCTGATTCCATTTTGACAACATTTGCCATTGGCTGCTTCGGATATAAAATACAACATGGAATCAATACTTCTTTCAAATCAGTTTTGCTGACATTAGAATCTGTCCTTTCAGTTCTGTCTGGATACCCTGCACCAACTTAGTACCTGCAAGCATTAAAATTTGCTCATGCTTTTTAAAGAGCTTGCATATCTCTAAAAGAAGTACGGCTGAAGGAAAATTAACTCCTGAGACCTGTTACTAGGGACTTTTTTTTTTTTTTTTTTGAAAGAGAAGTACTCGCTTCCTTTCACAATCTACTCATACTTAAACACTTATCTGAAGTGTAAATATCCCTGTTTTATCGTCTACAGGCAAGCAGCATCAATGCGCAGCTCAAACTTCACAGGCGAAAGTCCTCTTGCCACATTAAGACACCAGTGAAATCCCAATCAGAGATGCCATGTCAGTGAGAATAGGCAACCACAGGGATTCTTCTCAGCTGCAGCTCTTTTTAAAATCATTAAAGGGACTGACTTAAACATATTAAAAAAAGCACAGGTTGCTTTCAAGTAAATAATTTTCTATGGTTTCAAATGAAAATATGATTCAGTTTTCTTTATAAACTTTCTGTATTTACTTGCATATCTTATCAACTCCAAGCCATGAAGAGTATTTCAGTTTCTAGTCATGAAATAAAAAATTATTTTTGCAGGTAGAAGTCAGATTCACAGTATTAATACCCTTCTCTGGTCCATGTGAGTATGCCCTGTAAGCATGCAAACACTCGAACATGCTCGCAGAATATAACTCTATTCAAAATCCCAGGGTTAAACACAATTTGTTGCAATCAAATAACTGTATTGATTACTGTGATTGCTTAGATTTAAATGGTCATTAATCCAGAATACACTTTTTCTTAAAAGCTATACAAATACTACTCTAATAGTTCGAATTTCTGGACAAGCAGGTTTTTTTCAAGCAACCCAGAATTCAGCAACTTTACGGTATAACTATACTGCTACCTATGACACAATAGCTCTACACGTTATTTAAGATAGTTCCGGTCATGTACCGGCAAGCTGTCTCTCACAGGATTAATACCTCCCATTTTCAAAGTAGAAGTGCTTTGCCTTGACTTTTTCCCCTCCAACAAGCAAGACTTATACTCTGCAATCAGGTTCCTTTCCAGACTACCCTTAAAAGCAGATTTTTATTTTATTTTATTTTTAAATCTCCTGATAAGCACATTCTTAACATCATTAAAGTTGACAAATTGGTCCTACTACTACTGGGGGGAAAATTGTATTGGTACATTAGCATTTCTTTGCCTTACAATCCGCAAAGACAAACGTTTCAGTCAATGTAACAGAAGCTTCAGGATACACTTGCAAGAATAGAAAGCAACAAAACTGCGAGACTGCGAGGGCCGCAGACCATCAGGCTGAGTAGCTTGTACTACCCCTTTGCTTTTCTAAGTGATTCTATTTACATATCAACAAAAAAAAATTATACCTATCTCCGAGTATTTTTGACTCATAAGTCATCACCACTTATCCTGTTCAAGAAGTGCCTTCCCACCTCTGAGCATCTTTAGCAAATACATGTTTTATGCTCCTGAATTTATACACTTAAAACCAAAATGCCAAGGAGTGAGATCCTTTGAGTGTAACCCAGCCGACCGCTGCAGCCCTCCGGACCACACCAGTTCCTGCAGGCTCCAGGGATACTGGGTCAGAAGTACTAGACTTGCTTTCTGGGAAACCCAGCCAGACAGTGAAGTGCCCATGGCTCCCTGCTTCCACCCTCCGACTTGTGCTAGAGGGCCATGAAAAACCATGGGAAAATCATCAGAGAAAAGAAGAAAATGAAAGCACAGATTCCCACATCCTCATGGAGTCATGCAGGCAACACTTAAACCATAGGCTATTTAAAAAGCTATGTAGATATGTATTCTCTGGATTTTTGAAGTCTGTTCCCTCCTTTGAACAGATAAAACCATCCAATTAAAATACCCATGTGCCTTTCAAATCAAAATCATAGGTCAATACTGAAAAACTCGAGAATAGTCTCGGTAGTAACCATACCGGACTACTCCGAACCCAACAATTTTCTTCTAGCAACAAGCAAATTTTAAAAAAAAATAATAAATAATGACAACACTAGTTTGATCTTAAACTTGAAAGTAAGAAAACTTTAATTTTTTATACAGAGCCTTTTAAAGTTTGGTCTGAAATGCTGTCGTACATATATGCCTCAAATTTTGCAAAAAAGCTGATCAGGTAGTACAAGGGTGATCCGACCCACACGTAGACAACGTAAATACAAGGACCTTCCAAACAAATAGGTTGTGAGGAAGTCTCCCAAAACAAACTAAACACATGAAGTTATTTTCACATTATCAAAGCAATACCAGTAAACCCAAAGTCTCATTTAATACTTCACAGTTACTTCCTGAGTAATACTGGTAATTATTTTCTTTATTCAATCAAGAGTTATCTGACAGAAGTAACAACTTACTGCCAGTTCTACATTAAATCCCTAAGCTGTTCTCTGCGTTTTTTTGTCTGCTTAAAAATATGTAAGGTCATTTGCAAAGACTCCCTTTGGAGATAAAGGAATAAATCCTTGATGTCTGAAAAAAACCCCAAAACATTCAAGACTAAGAAAAAAGTAAAACTGCTAGCTCTTTTTAACATCAGTCATTACACACACTACATTTCTAAATAAACCTGACTACTTGTGCCCCGTTCACAAAACAAAACCAGATGTTTCAGATCAAGAAATTTAGAGGCTGTTTTGCAATTAAGTAGAAGTAAAGATATGTGGAACAGGCATCAGTGGTTGCTTCCAGAAGATGAAATTCTGGCAGAGAAAGACAGCAGCAGGCTTAGAAGTACAAAGGTGAAACTACAGTGATTTCCCATTTATATAAATAATGACATAGGCTGTATTAGAAAGCTAGTTTATAAGCTACATGTCTTTTTTTTTTTTAGGGAAGGACTCAGATACACTATGCACTTTCACCTGTTCAGGAACTTCAAATGCTGGCAAACTATGTTTTCTTACCTACCCATTGTTTCCCTGGTGACTTTTTAAAGGAAGCAAACACACACAATGAAAAATGAGTGTTAAAAAAAATAGTAAAATTAAGAGACTGACTACAGGGCACCTCTCACAAAATTATATTACACGTTCTAATACCAGAGATAGTAAGCAGGCAGGTAAGATTCAGTTAAAATAAAGTTAGTAAAAGATAATTGTGTACTTGAGTGTATATCCTTGTATTCACAAATGCAAATGAACAAGATCAGCTGCAGTAACTGGTATTCAATTATATTTGTTTGGATGTGCATAAGAATAATTTCATTGTGCGTAAGAATAATTTCACTGTGAACTGACGAGTGATACCTATACCACATGAAATTAAAGAATCATCACAAACCAGACTTGGTGAAAGCAGGGGTTATTTTCTATGGGAAGGGAATTTTTACCTCGCCTTTCATTATGTTCTGTAAATGAAAAAGAGGTTACTTCTGCATTTTAAGAACAGCGAAGAGTTAAGAACTTGACAACAACGGTGTGAGATGCTGATCCTATAGAAGGGACACATAGCAGAAATCAAACCAGGAAATAACTAGTCAGTTCTTGACTACTCCGGGCCATACTTCATCTCACTTCTTAATTCAGAAGAAGAGAGTAGGCTGTAACTAACCCTAATGAATGAGAAAAACGGGGCTAGAGTTGCAAGTTTCAAAGCCTAATTTTAAAAGCATGTGATTTAGTTCACAGGTACATCAAACGGTCCAATCGAGACTTTTAGCTAGCATCTTTCTGAACGATTTTACTCATTCCGGAAAGCTACTATTTCCGAAAAAAAGAGGGAGGAAAAAAAACAAACGGAAAAAAGCAGCTGACTATTGAAACGAGCAGCTCCCAGCTGTAAGATGTGCCGAGGGAGGAAGGTGCGGGCACCCTGGGCTGTCGGGGAACTGCGAGGGCTTCTCCTCGCCCCCCGTCAGCCCCGGTCGGGCCACCGGCGCGTCCGCCGCCCCGGCCAAGGCAGGGCCGGGGGACACCTTCTATCGAAAAATCGCTATTCTTCAGGGGAAATCCTCCCGTCCCTCGGCGTCCGATATAATTTTTTAACCAAAGCCTCCCACCCCTCGGCGTTTCATGTCATTTTTCCCCTCAGAAAAACTTCCCCCCCCCCCCCCCCCCCGCCTCCTCCCCAAGCGTCCCCGCACCGCACCGCTCCCACCACACCGCTGAGGTACTTCGAAGCCTTCCGCCCCCCAGGCTCCCTAAAACTTTTTAATTTTTTTAAAAAATAAAGGGGGGGAAAGCTAAAGCGGCGAGGTCCCCCCGCGGCCCGGCCGTCCCCCCCGCGGCTGACCGGCGCCCGGCGGGCGCTGAGGGGAGAGCAGCCCGGCGCCACTTACGATCTCGGAGCGTCCGTCGCGGCAGGCGTTCTGGAAGCGGGCCTGCCTCTCCTCGTGGGGCCGGTCCCTGAAGCCGGTGTATTTAATCTGCGGGGAACAGGGCGCGCAATCAGGGAAGGGCCCAATCCCGGCGATAAGGGAGGGCACAGCGGAGTGCACAGACTGCGCTTCCCCGCCGCTGGAGCGAGGCGAGGCGCCGGGCTTCCCCCCCGCCCCGGCCCCTCCGCCGAAACTTTCCCCGTGGAGGGATGGAAGGAAGGAGGGAAGGGAAGGGAAGGGGGGAGCCCCGCCGCCACCGCCTCACCTCGCACTCGCGGCTCAGCTTCCTGAAGAACTCCTCGTTCTCGAACTTGCTCCGCTGGTCGGGGACGACCCGCGGCATGGTGGTGGGGCCGCCGCCGCCGGCTGCCCTCCCTCCCTCGCCCGCCCTCCCTCCCCGCGCTGTCCCAGCCCCAGCGCTCGCCTCGCCCTTTGTTAGCCCCCGCCGGCGGCGCCCCCCCTTCCCTCCCTCCCGCCTCTCTCCCTCCTCCTCCTCCTCCTGCCGCCGCCGGAGCTCGGGCTGCTGCTGCCGCCGCCCCTCTCCCTCCTTCCCTCCCTCCCCTCCGACTTCCTCCCCGGCTCGTAAACTCCGGCCGAACAGCCGCACCATTCACAACTCCGCCGCGCATGCGCCGCGGGGCCGCCGCGCCTCCCGCCCGGGCGGGAAGCGGGCTGAGGTGGAGGGGATGGCGGGCAGAGGGAGGGAGGGGACACTGACTCACCCCCCGCCATTCCCCTCAGAGCCTGGCGGTGAGTCACCCCGCAGCGCTGAGGGGAGCGGGGTCGCTCCCCCTCGCTCTCCCCCCCCCCCATTCCCTTCAGTAAGGCGGCTCGTCTCGATGGTTTCCGGCTTCCTGCTCCGGAGGGAGCAGCCTCAGCCCTGCGGCGGGTTGTCCCCTCACGGCGGGGACGGGGCCTGCACCTGCCGGCGCTGAGAGGGGGGCGAGGCGGGGGGGACAGGGCCGGCCTCCCACCGGCCTCCCCTCACGGTCAGCGGCGGCTGGGAGTCGGAGGAGAGGCCTGGCCTGGCCCAAAGGGCGGTCCTGATGCGGGTGTGTCCCCCCCGCCAGGGACCCTCCGCTGGGACCCAGAGCGGCGGGGAGCCGGCCCCCCACAGGCCGCAGGGACCTGTGCCCCAGGGGAGTGGGATCGTGGCGTTGTTTGGGTTGGAAGACGCCTTTAAGATCATCAAATCCGACACCCACCGCTCCAGAACTTGCGGCAAGGCTGCTCGGCGTCTTAGAGATCTTGGTGTCAGCCTACAGAAAAACACCCCCAGCACTTCGTTTCACCAGCTCTTAAAAACTTCACTTCCACGCTAAAAGTACCACACCAAGACAGCGGCCTCAACTCTTGATTTCATCTTCACAAACAGGCATTTTACAGCAGCTAATTCAATCGAGGAGCACAGCAGGACATACATCACCTGTCCCTAAATCCATTTCTCTTCATACGTACCTTCATTTTTTTCCCTACAACCACTCCCCCAGGTTTTCAGCAGCTCTGGGGCGTCGTAAGGATAGCTGCGCATGCCAAAAAGCAGCTGGATATTACGATGCCTATTGCCAAAATAAAAATTATTAAGAGCGTATTAGATCTTTTGATAAAGATATGAGGTTTTCTAATCTCTCAGCATTACAATCTTAACTTTACACGTACTCATGCAAATTGGAAGAGGGCAATGCTAAGGTTAGCCAGAAGGCATGATTTGAATCAAGTACGAGCAAATTAATAAAAAATGAGGGAAGTGTCTGTATCCCTTAACCAATTGTATACAGACTTCATAAAAAAACTAAAAGTTGTTTTTTTTTTTTCTGAATGTAGAAAATACCCATAAGAGAAGTTTAATACATTTGTGAACTGCAGATTGAGGCAGTAACTCTATGTGTTTAAACAGTATCTTCCCAGTTCTGGTACATTACTGTAATGCAGATACAGGTGTAAATTCAGAAGTTGAAGGCGCTAAAAGAACTGTTTTAAAAGCTTTCTTCAATAATAACCAAATCTGAGAAGAAAATACACTGAGATTGAAAACACGAAGATGTTATATATTATCTTGATTCATTTAGATTAATACCAACCCTTAAGCGAAATTCTCATGAATGTCAGGCACACTTAAAGGTCCCAAAATAAGGCATTTTTTTAAAAAATCCATATCGCTATTCATCTTATAGCAAGATCAATACCAAGAGCGCAGACCTGCAGGAGAACTGCCAAGTTCATAAGGTAGAAGTCCGCTCTCTTCACCTCCAATAATCTTTCACCACTTGCTAGTACATCGCCCAGTTCCCACCTCCTCACCCCCCCAAACGGCCCATGCCTTCTTCCAAACAACAATCTGCAAAAAGAAAAAAAAAATAATAAAAATTTCCAAGGTCAAAAGCAAGACGAGCGGTTGTAAAGCCCTAAAATAAGAAACATGAGACATAATCACCTAGCAAATTTGGGGTTTTGACCTTGGCGTATATTTTTAAAGACTTTGGAAACAACCTGAAATTTGACTGCTTTCCTCCAGCCAGCTCTTTGTTTAAGGTTTGTCACCCTGGAGTTTTCATCTCTCCGCTGCGAGGGTTTTTTGTTTTACACGAAGTGAGTCAGTATTATCGGAAAGTCTGTAACGCATCAGACGCTGCCTCTGTTTGTTGCCTGGGTTGGTCTGATGCAGACACAGGAGAACTGGAAGGGGCGAGATGGAAAACAGTGGCACAGTATCACAGCAGTCTTCTGAGTTTATCCAGTTTCTCTACACTAAGCTGACACACCACCCCCCCCTCCAAAAAAAATGAACTTCTGCTCTGAAGAAACCTCCTTAGTGAAGGGAACTGATTCATTTATATTGTAACAGATATAACTGGCAAAAAATATAATTATTTTAGGCCTGTTTTCTCATCAAGGGAAGCTTATAAAATTAGACCACCTCGTCCTCTCTCTACCCCATGCAGCACCCAAACCTTCCTAAGGCAATTCAGGTCTCAAAGGCAGGGAAGTCCCTACTTCTTTTTTGTTCCTCGCTAGAGAGAGGAGAGGCGCGCAAATCAATGTCTTTGCTGCAGGAAAGGCTACCGCATAATTTCCGCAGTTATTTACCCTGTTTGGCCAGAGTCGCTGGCCACCGGCCAGGCAGCCAACGGGGATTAGAAGCAGCTTGGCAGGTGGTAGCTGGGGGGACATGAGCGGGAGAGCCGAGGTCCTCGTGCTGGAGGTGGGATACAAACGCCTGGGGACTCTGCAGCTCACCACACTTTTTTTTTTTTTTTCTCCTGTGCTTTTAGTTTTTAGCGCTGTATCATCAACGCAGCAAAACGAGCTAGAACCTTTTTCCTGGTGCATAACCAAACGCCACTGCTACCTAAAGGCGTCTCAGCGCTGCCGCTGCAAACCCTTTCGGTGTGGATCTGGCTGCTCCAACGTTCATAGGCTTACCTTGGTCTGCAAATCCTTGGTCTGTTGATTCACGAGAACTTTGGCTGTTCACCTTCACAAAACAGAAATGGTGGAGCCCATAGGCACGCTGCTCTCAGAGCCATTGCTCAGAGCAGACCCCTTTCCAAAATGTGTTTACAGCGCATGGAAAATTGAGGCAGAGTATCACTTAAAGATTTACAGATGGGCCGGTTTCGAGACAGGGAGCTTTCTTCAACTGACAAGTCCTGTATATACTCTTCTTCCTATAACCTTCTCTACCATGTCTTTAAACCCTCTGGTTCCCCCTCAGTGTTTGATGAACAACTGCTCGGCACTGGTGTTACATTGTTCTCTAGACTTCACGCATATGAGACACTAATAAGCCAGACTCCTGGGTATCTATTGATCTCTGGCAGCTGCAGCACAATCAAACACCAGTGTTATGTATATACGAGCTACACTATGATTATAGATCCATTAATAAACTGTTTGCAAGATATAATTATGCACATTAGGTGCAAAATGCAATTCACTTACGCAATTGGTCTATGCTTATGGGTTCTCCAAAATTCAGGGAGAGGGGGAGAAATTGAGCAGATGAACTGACTTCTTTCCCCCAGACTCATTTTTATTTCCCTACTTCTACTACAACCGATGCTCGCAACCAGAATATCCCCACTGAAGTCATCCCACCAGTGATGCGGGGTTATTGCTGATGGGTTCATGGACCCACAGTCACATGCAGAAACCATCCTGAAATGCTCTCGCTCACCTCTGGAGCAGCCTTTCGTGTCTAGCCTGCATACATCAGCATAAAGGTCTATCTTATCTCAGGACTCCCAAAACAGCCCTTGTGGGGGATACGGGCATGAGCTATTGGAGTCAGTTCACTTCTGTGGAAGCCTTTTATGCAGAGGTGGATGTAGGGACTCCAGAGGCGACAACGCGCAGCTTTCAGGACTTAGCTAAGTCCAAAGTTGGTATCCAAACATCTAACGTAGCACACAGAGATAAGAGCCATACCACAACAGTTAAACGAAATGATTTAATTTTGCATTCTGAGTGGGAAGCTGCCTACCAGTTAAGAAATGCTAAGCATGGCAGGTATGAGGGAGGAAGCAGACTTGGTGTCTCTTTTCTCTGAACCAGGCTAAGAGAGGGATGCATCTGTTGACTCCAGATACCAAAGCTGGAACCCGTTTCTTAAAAGACGATGCCTACAGGTGTTACTTGAAGTAACTGGATGGGACTCACCCTTATCAGAACAAGATTCCTGCCTGCCTTTGTTGTTCCCAAGCCTTTGGAGTCCTCAGCCAGGACATAGGAGACCCTTCACACGCTGAAGCTGTTGAAGCTCCAATTCCCACCCTCCCCGGTGAGCACCCTAGTCACCATGGCCCTAGCTGCATTCACACCTCTGCTTCCACCTGGGTTACTACCACCGTGCAACAAGAGACCTAAGTCTTCACGAGCAGGCCTAAATGAAAAGCCAGTAAAAACAACTGTCCTTTCCCAGCAAGGTGATTTGGACACCCTGGGCTATTTCTGGTTTGGAGCAGTGGCAGTTTAGCAGCGTGCTTCACAAAGAAATCATAGAATCATTGAATTGTCTGTGTTGGAAGCGATCTTTAAGATCATCAAGTCCAACCATCAACCTAGCACTGCCAAGTCCACCACTAACCCATGTCCCTCAGCACTACATTTGCCTGGCTTTTAAATACCTCCAGGGATGGTGACTCTACCACTTCCCTGGGCAGCCTGTTCCAATGCTTAATAACCCTTTCAGTGTAAAAATTTTTCTTAATATCCAATCTAAACGTCCCCCGGTGCAACTTGAGGCTGTTTCCTCTTGTCACCTGTTCTTTGGGAGAAGAGACCGACCCCCCCGGCTGCACCCTCCTTTCAGGGAGTTGCAGGGAGCGAGAAGGTCTCCCCTCAGCCTCCTCTTCTCCAGGCTGAACACCCCCAGCTCCCTCAGCTGCTCCTCACAGGACTTGTGCTCCAGACCCCTCACCAGCTCCGTTGCCCTTCCCTGGGCTCACTCCAGCACCTCAGTGTCTTTCTTGTAGTGAGGGCCCCAAAAGAATAGCCTTTGTTTCAATAACATACATGTGTGGCATCTCCCACAAAAGCATGGCCTGTAGAGCCTGGGACACGCACCTGAATACACACCTGTGTGCCAGCAACTCATCATAGAGAGGTCAGGGACGCACAACTATGGAAGTACAGCGTGATACCAGGTACAGGAGTCTGATGCAGTGAAGAAGGCCTCTGATTACTGAGCTTGGCACTGTCTTAGGAAAACACAGCATCATAATGAATTGAAAATCTGTTTAAATTATTTCAATTAACCAGGGGAATACAGAAGTTTTTCTAGAAACCAACATGAAATGAAACTCAAGAGCATCAGAACCAATTATTCCTCCAATGATGGAATGGAGGCTGAACTACACAATTAGAGAACTAAACCAGATTATCCCAGAAGATTATTTGTCTTTCATACTGGTTATTGGGAACAGTGACAATAAGCAAAGCAGGTGTACGTTTCTATGATTCTGTGCTATCTAGACCTGTTTTGGAAATGGAACTATGCAGCTTTTCTATTAAAACTCCTTTTTTTTTTTCATTTTACCAATCGCAGCAAACTGTGAAAAGAAATATTATCTGAACTCAGAGTCTCCATTGTCTGGCTGGACTGGGTGCCTCTTCCAGCCTTGCCTGTGGCTTCCTGAGTGACTTTGGGCGCCTCACTTCTCATACCTCGATTCCCCCAACTATCGAATGGCTTGAGATCTCCAGACGAAGATCTCGAAATCCCTATGTAAAGAGCCAGGCACTGTCATTATCCCCAAGGTTGAGCAATGAGGAGAAAGTTTAACTGCGCGTAAGGCATGACTCACCCAAGCCTACATACATAAAAGGAAGTGTATAAAAACTGCCTTTGTGAAATTAGTTCTGCAGATGCAGTTATCAGCATAGGGACAATGCGAATGACACTCAGCTGTGTGTTGTTCAGGCATAGCAGCGCAGTAGATATAGCACACAGAAAAAGCCATCAGCCACACTGTGTCATTACGTTGCATTTCTTAAGCCATTAAAAACTTCTTCAAAAGTATATGCATGGTGTTGGGGGTCCATAATCTGGTAGAGAGCCTTTTACACATTTTAAAAAACATTGAGCACAAGAAGACGTAAAAAGGCCAGACAAGATCTGTAATTTTGTAGCTGTTCTAGAAGTCCCTGCAGATTTTCAGATCTCAAGGGCTTCCAGGAAGCAACAGGAGAATGGACGATGCAGCCAGTTTCAGTTCCTCAGGCCCAGCACAGGCCATCTGTAGGACTCCGGCAGCTCACAGTGGACATGAAGTTGCCCACCCAGGATATCTGAGGTTTTGTTCTCCTATGAGGACAGGCTGAGAGAGCTGGGCGGGTTCAGCCTGGAGAAGAGAAGGTTCTGGGGAGACCTTAGAGCAGCTTTCCAGTATCTGAAGGTGGCCTACAAAAAAGCTGGAGAGGGACTTTTTACAAAGGCATGTAGTGATAGGACAAGGGGTAATGGCTTCAAACTGGAAGAGGGGAGATTTAGATCTCAGGAAGAAATTGTCTGCTGTGAGGGTGGTGAGCCCCTGGCCCAGGTTGCCCAGAGAAGCTGTGGCTGCCCCATCCCTGGAGGTGTTCAAGGCCAGGCTGGACGGGGCTTGGAGCAACGTGGTCTGGTGGGAGGTGTCCCTGCCCAGGGCAGGGGGTGGCACTGGGTGGGCTTTAAGGTCTCTTCCAACCCAAACCATTCTGTGATCCTATGAAGGAATCAGGGTGACAGTAAGTGGTCACAAGCAGAGAGCCTAAGAAACAGCCAAAACACGCGCATGCTCCAGTAGCCTCCACCAGCCAAATCTCTACCCAATAAGCTAGCTGCAGTACCATCTCTGGATTAATTATATTTGCTCCTCTTCTGTTTCCAATCTTCATGGGGTTGGGGTTCCCCTCCCGCGCCCCCCGCCCCGTCCCCATTAGCGTACACAGCACTGCAAGACATCAGTTGACACAAAATAAGTTGGTGGCTAATGTGAGGGAGGAGCTCGTGTGTGCAGGACAGCACAAGTACCTGGTCCTGCAGCCATCCCTTCTTGTTCCTGCGGCAGTAGCACAGGGTACGTCCAAATCCAAAGCAGGGAACACAAGCACTTGTAGGGACAGCTGTTGGGTCGGACTTGAGATGATGGGAAGAAAGCCAAACAGAGGGTGACTCAAAGCCTTGTTCTTGTTTCACATGTAAATGTTTATCGCTGGGCAAGCTGTGTTATAGTCTGTTGTACTTTTGATTATACTCAGTACAACTGCTAGAGGTGATTCAGCCTTGGTACCGATAAATGTCCAAGTGACTCTTCAGATTCAAAAGAGATTATTCTTGTACGCTTTGAGCTATAATTCTTTCCTCTCATAGATCCAGTGGTGGAAAGCAATTGCATTTGTGAAGCTTTTTCACCTTCTCTCTGGTTAAAGCAGAAACGAACTCCCGACTGTAATCAAGGGTTTTAAGACTTTGCCCAACTGAAATAAAAATATCAATAAACTTCACAGGAGGGGAGATTTGCCACAGGCACATCTTAGCTGAAAGTGTTTTGCTGGTGAGAAACAAAGAAGTTTATGCATAAAAAGTTCTCTCCTTCCAACATTCTGTATTTGTTTAAAGAGTCAGACAGCTCCAGCGGGTTTATCAGCACAACTTGCATTAATCTTAAGGAGAATTTTGTTAAAATTCCTCCGTTCTCTTTCTAGGAAGTTTTCCTGGAGATACTATAAATTAAAGTTTTTCCACTGCCATTCAGCCCTCTTGGTCACTCACACTTTATCCACCTTTACAACACACACCCAACTTCAAATTTGCCTCATAAAAGGCAGCAAAATATTGACTTTCAAACCACGAGATTATTCAAAAAAATCTTGTTCTTTCTTAAAGAATTCATTTCATTTTGAAGGGGAAAGTCATGTTTCAGAACTGAGCAGAGTTCTGCTGTCTTGTTACACACTAAACATGTCAAAAACTTACATTTCCATTCACCTAACACACCAGGCTGCCACGTCGCGTCCTAACAAATGGATCGACGGATGCTTTATTGTGCTTTTGGAAAAATCAGTGCTCCACGGAGGCAAATCCAGAGACTGGGAGACAGAATTGTGAAGCGTGTTGTTTAATTAGACATTTAAGCCTAGGAATCACTGCCACCATTTACAGATGGATCACTGCGAGGTGAAGCCTCTGGCTGAGGCCGATACTGGAAATTAGCGATATTTAAATTGGTGTCTCAAACCAAGTCCGCAAGGAAATATTCCTCTTTATCAGCACATTCCATCGCGGGCAGGTTTGGAGTGCTCTGGCACAGGGGGTGCCGACCGCTGCTTTCATTATGGAGCTCGCAAAGTTAAAATAAATAAGAAAAATACCTGGCTGCTGCTTTGGGGTTCTACCGAACGCTGCCTGCCTCATGCCAGCTCCCAGAAAGCAAAGAAAAGCCCATTTCTTGGGTGTGTACTGCTGAGGGAGCTGCCTTTTCACCTTCTTTTAATACAGTGCTGTTATTGTTTTTGTTCGCATTGATCTTATCCTTTGAGAATTTGGAAGGGATTTCAAAGAGGCAGGGTGTTGATAGTAACTTTGTTTTCGCCCTTCTCTGTTGCTCGAGCTATTTGGTTTTACTGACTAGGAATTGGGATGGCCCCGATCCTCCAGCTTGATGCAAATGAGCGCGCCCTGGCTCAGAATGAAATCTCATCAACTTGCCCTTGACTTGGTAAGAGCACAAGAATTTCCCCGTGCAGATTGGATTGCAAATTCCAGGTTGAATGGTGTATTTACAGCTGCCCCTTCGCCTTCCTTATGTCCCAAGACAGATTCCTCAGCACACTCTACCATAGGATTTTCCATGTAGACGTGGATTTCCTCCCCCCCCACCCCAACAAGTCTTTAGCATTGTAATTTGCTGCATTTCGTGCTTTGCTCACCAACAGGAAGGAGGCCAGTGAGATGTCTAAGAGCCAATGCTACAGCGGCAGCGAAAGAAGCGGCGCACAAGAGCAGCAGAGGTGGCTCGTCACCTCTCCGTCACCTCTGTGGTCTCCCTTGGCAGCTGCAGCCTTTGTAGATGTCCGGTTAAGCTCGAGACTGACCCACAGAACAAGGAGAAACAAAGGTCACATCCAGTTTCACCAGAAAGAGATTCCAGTGCCTGCCCCAGCCCCATAATCCAGCCGTGATTAACGTGTGTTGAAGGCAGATCTGGTTTCATTACAGATCCCAGGTTTTGAACAGTCTTTACTGTTTGGAGGGGGAAAAAAAACGACCCTCGAAAGCTGAAGGAGGAAAAATATGGCTCAAACACAAAGTTGGATCCCGTCACAGGGAAGTTAACAAATGACAATGTTCTACACAAACCCAGGCTGCTCTGGGGAGCATTAAACAAAGGTAGGCTGGTTTCCTCGGGATTTGCATCTCCATTCTCCCCTTTCACCCATACCACCTAACTTAAAGGCTTTCGAAAGAGTTTCTGAAACCTGCTTTCCCTCCCACTCTCAAATTTGCTTGAATTTGACCTGCGGACTCAACAATTTGTGGTATAGGAGAACAGAAAAGAAGGAAAAAAGGTGCACAGGTGTAGTCATCTCCCACACCTTGCTTTACCATGAGTCCAGGGCCAAACTGAGTTTGTGCAGGGTGAGACTTTTTTTAGACAGAAAGTCCCTTCAGGACAAGAAGAGTGACTCCTGAACCTCTCACAAGTAACATCTCAGAATCAACTGAGATTCCCAGGATGGAGCCAGACCAACCGACCCGTGTCCACCACGGAGAGCTGTCATTCTGGGGGGTTTATGGCTGAGCTTCAAGTCACAGCCCCGCTCCCAGGTTTCAGATCAGAGCACTCAAGGTTTCCAAAAATAGTCCCGTCACCAAAGTTCTCCTGTTCAGCCATAATGCAGCGGTATCATTCCCTAACCTCGTTCTCAGAAACAGCTGAGATTTTTGGCTGCATTTTAAAACAAAAAGGCAAAGAGCAGGAGAAAAAAAAAAAAGGCAAAAAAAAAAAAAAGCAGGGGGTGGAAAACAGCTTGAGGGAAATGCCTGGCATGGAAGAGCTTTAGTCTAAATAGCTGGGCTCTGGCAAAGCTGTAAGCAGTCAGACTGCTTCTTACAATGAAAACCACCCGACACTCTTGATCGGCACATACCCACTCATAGAAACGCAGACACCTCTCCTATCTACACAAACCTGCGCCCCACAGCAGATAGGGCGAGCAGTAATGAATGGCTTCAAATCCCAGCAGCCAGGTCGAGATTAGGTAACAGGAGAGCATTTAACTGTAAAGATAACTCGAGATAGATTTCCCAGGAGAAATCAGTTTCCATCCTGGGAGGTTGTCAGAAGTGGATGGAGCGCAACCAACCCTGCCGTAGCACAGAGAAGCTAAAAAGTGACACATGGAGAGTCCTCGATATTTACTCTGTACACAATCCTAACGATGAGCAATAATGCTCTTGCTGCAGTAGAAGGATTTTATAACTGTTGACGTGATGTATTTTTCACATCCATGTTTTAACAGAGGCAGTATCTCTCCCCTCCTCTGCCAGAAGTGATGAAGCAGAAGCACATGGAGTTTTGTGTGACTTGTCCATGCTTATAGAAAACTACTTCGGGTAGGGCTGATGACACCAGCATTTAGAGTTCTGCGTTCATCGCTTCTCAACCCAAATCGTTCTTCTCCCTGGGAGTTTCAGAAAAAGTTCACACACACATTTTCATGGGCACTGATTGACGGAGTTCCTTTTTTTGGCTGCATCTTCTTCTGCTCTAGGGTTTATCTGAGCCCAGTACCCCAGGATCTCCTTACAGCTACATCATCCTCTCTTTTGTCTTTTCTCCAGCCAGGGGATTTCCACTCGGTTGTCAGATCCAAGGTTGCACAGGTCCCTTTTATCTAGCAGTCTGCTGTGCTTCGTCTTTCTGGGGAAAGATCCTGGATGGGAGCTTTTCCTCCCTGTTTTCATCACCTACTTTTCACCTCCTTCCCTTCGCTTCCAGCCTGGCAGGTCTTTGCTGTGTGTCTTAACTACTTCATAAAATGGGGATTTCTGTTTATTTGCTGTTCCTGTTCCTTCTCTTTCCAGGCTCCATTTTAATTGTAGAAAGCAAAGGAGGAACCCCTTGGGAATCGGAGGAAGCCACTTGAGAGTGTCAGAAGATTTAAAAGAGCATGTCCTGCCGCTGCCCAGCCAAGGATGTCTGGTGGGCAGCTCATGACCCTGGGAACAGCTGGTTTCCTCGCCACTTGTCTTTTGGTCTTCACAGCAGCTTCCTCGATGTTCTCACGTACCAACAAATGTCCGAGGATCAGTTTTGAGCTTCACAGATCTTTTGAGATCCAGAGGGTTTTGGTTTCTTCCACCCCATTGTCTTTCAGACTTCATTTTCATGTCCTTCATATTTATGGTCATTTTCTCGGTAGCAACAAATTGTTCACCTGTTTTTCTTTGGTTTGCCTCTAGATGGGAAACAGCTACAATTAATTCAGGATCTCTTCTCGTTTTGCACTCTGCAGACTGATTTCCCACAGTGTTGGATCCCGGCCTCTATCACATCTGCTCTCACTCAGTTTGGCAACGTACTCATTTTCCACCGTTGGTAGCTTAATGGCTCTTTTCTGCTCTCGGAAGGCGTCTACTGCCATTTCAGAGTTTTGCCCTTTAATGTGTCTTTATCTGGCAGGAAACTGAAGCAACTTTCATTTACAAAGATGAGAACTGGGCGCGCTCTTCATGCCACTGTTCTAGGGTCCAGAAGGCGTATGTCTGGCCACCCGGTTTAGGCTTCTGCCTCCAGTAAAAGCCAAGTAGATATTGAAGGGATTCACACCTTGGGCTTCACTAGCAACCAGTCTGGATGAGAGCGTGCCGAAGCCAACCTGCAGTGGCACTCAAGGGTTACCCTCCTGACAGATCTGCCTGCAGGCAGCACAGTCCTCCGCCACCTCCGAGGTAAAGCTCGCAGATTGCTATGAAGGGGAAAATGAGCTTAAGTAACCGTTATTTTGCAGCTCCTTCCCAGTCAGTAAGTTGTCATGGCAGACCTGTCAAAGGAGAGACATAGTCTGGGCACTGCTCAGCTGAGAAGGGACGAGACAACCAGGGAAATTGTTCTTAGCAGAAGATGTTAACACTTTAACTTTCATGTCAGAGCTGCCAATAAAGCATTTCAGAGCAGATCTTTAAGGTCCAACTCTCCCTGTTCCAAGGTGTGTCACCCCCCACATTGTACATCTCGGTTGTGACAGGCTGAATTTGAGTGGGTTTTCTCCCCCAGGCTGTACATCGCTGGAGTTTTATCTCCTGTAGAAGAAGCCATAGGTACCCAAAAGTGTCTCCAGGAAGCAAATTCTCCCCTGAGAACCACAAAGCTGGGACGAGCCTCCACTTTCCGTCTGCTGGAAAAAAATCCCTACTCATTTTAAATTCAATTAGTTACAGTCCCTGAATGACTTTGGAGCATGACGAAATTAAAGCCGGTCGAGTCACTCTGATCTGTAGGTAACCAGGGCTCAGTGTCAAAGCCACACACCACCACCGTCCCCACCCAGGCTCAGGAGCACAGAAAGTCCCAGCACTGCTCTCCCGCGGGTCCGCTTCCCAGCATTTATCACCAACACTGCATTTAGGAATAACGTGGTTGTCAGCAGACATCTAAGAAAAGCCCAGGAGCGCGGTGCAGCCGTTGAACTCGCTGCCTGGGAGCTTCTTGCTTCCCAAGCCTGCGCACCGGCTTTCCCTCTGCTCCATCGGAAGGGCGCGCAAAGTGCTTTGAAAGTCAGGTCTGCACGTTTTTCCTCTGAAGCTGCCTGTAATCCACCTTCTTTTTACGCTTACGTAGGCAAAACTGAGTGCCTCGGATAACCAGCTGCAGTCCTGAGCACAGAGGCAGGCTGTTAAACACGCTGCTGCCCTTGCTTTGAAAGCGCCATCCTCCTCCGCTTTGTTTCTCCAACACCGGTATTTAATGACAAACAAGAGCTCTTCTCCAAGGAAAGCGACATTGCCGCAACGCCAGAGCGAGAAAACGGGGCGACGGGTTATTAAGCGCAAGAAGGTATGCTTAAAATACAGTCGAAGCAGAGGTGTGCATGAATATGGACATCAAGATGGGTCTCTCCATCTCCATTCCTGCCTTTGAACTGAAGAGGAAGTGCTCGTGGCAATGCAGGATGCAAAGCGGATTACGCCTTGCTCTGTAAGAAAACATATGGAGCCAGGGAACACATGACAGCCGAAAGATTAAAAGGAGACTAAAATTCAGCGCTTTGTCTTCATTAGCAGTTCCACAAAGTACTTGCTTCCCCCCCTCCCCACCCCCCGCTTTCTCTTCAAAGGCTTTAGAAAACACATTAGAGACGGTTAAAAAAATACCCCAAATCCTGCGAGCAGAGGTAGGGAAACTGAGGCATAATTTATGTTCCTGCTCAGCTGCAGAAAGTGGGCTAGAGTGGAGCAGCAGCTGGAATTCAAAGAGCTCCAGTCACAGCCTCCGTCTCCCGTAGCAGCTAGTTATATTCCCACCAACTATTTGCTTATAGGTTTGTGATAGCCGCGCAGTATTGAGCCCTCTCCGAATGCACCCCTGCCCTACCCTGTCCTTAGGTCACCGAGTGTTTCAGAAACTCTGGGACCCTCGCAGAGACCCTGTTCCCTCCTTTACTTTCCAGCGTTTTCCACTAGTCTACTCTACTCAGAAACTATTTAGATACCTTCATCGTCTTTTTGATTTCCTAATTTTCATTTTAAGCACGTGAAGCCTTTGCGATGACAATCGTTCCCCAGCCTGGTTCCCTGCCGATGAACCTCTAGCTTAAATATAGCGCCGAGCACCTGCGAGAGATGCCTGCTCAAAAAGATAATTACAGTTTCTCGGGGTAGGGAGCCAGCAGCCGCTATTAAAACGGTGCAGAAGGTGAAGGAGGGACCACTTCTCCATGTCCGGCGCTGCGGGGGCAAGTGAGGCGCACGCACCTCGCGCAGAGCTCGGAGGTGCTTCAACAGCAGCAAAACGTAAGCTTCAGCCCAATTTTTCTCCCAAAGTTTCATTACTCTTGTGGGATTTTCCTGCAAGGCGTACTGTCCCAGCCCCGAGGGGACGGCTTGCCAAGCACAGCTTTATCCCGACGTGTAAAGGCAGAAATACGAGATGAAGAGCAGCTGCTTTCTCTACATTGCCAATATGTTTCCAATGAGCGGTGCTGGCGGCTACGGCCCCGCTTCAGGAAGACATTTATTCAGCACATGCCTAAAAGCCATTGACCTGAATGAGACTGGAGCTTGTGCTTCAGATTTGTTGGGAATCAAGGCCTGAAAGACGGGATATTTTTTTTTCCCCTGCTAATTTAAACACTGAAACCCAAGACTGTAACACAGTATATTGAAATGTCCCCCTACCGCTGTTCCATCAGCTCATGAATCTTGTGGAAAGGCCATCAGTTACAGGTTGCTGCAACTGCGGTAAAAACTGAACCTTACATTTATCTTTCCACAGCGCACGTTAGTGACTAAGACGTACGATGTTTTCTTGCTATCAGATTTAGAAAAGTTTTGGAAGCTTGTGGCATATGATGGACTCTTTGAAATGTTTTCCTTGGACTGAATATCAGGTTGCATTTTGATTAGGAGAAATATATACACCGGGGGAAGGCGGGCAGTGATGAATTAACAATTTCCTATCGCTTTCTCAGACTTGCTATTTATTTTAGGCGGAACAAATTTGTGTCAATTGAATAATTCCATAGAGGCATTGATTCATTTGGAATTTAAAGGTGCAGTAAAGAAAACGTTCAGAGTCTTAATCATAACGAGTATAGTTTTGATTAACTCTAGGATTTTTTAAAAGGGACAAATTATTTTTCAAGCTGTGGCAATTTCCAAAAAAGTTTCTCTCTATACCAGCAGTTTAAATTAAGGCACACTGTTTCTAAACACCAGAACAGCACTTTCTGGGTTTCTACCAGGCAGCGCTAACACCAAACTAGCCTCATCTGTCATGTTCTGCTGCCGTTTGCCTTTGGGTATTTCTAATTAAAATAATCATGAAGGAGCCAACGTTGGACCCCACCCACACCGAAGCGGGGAAGCTTAAGACAGACGTGAAGTTACCCACTGGAACTAGCGCTTGCTTCCCTGATAGCTGTTACCCTCTGGAGAAGGTTTTGAAAAAATGCAGCTTACAATAAAATTCTCCATCACTCTAAGGGAGAAACAATTGGGTCTGTATTTAGGTCGAGAAATTAAACAGTAGTAAACCCAGTGAATTATAAGCAAGGCTGACAGTTGTGCTCAGAGGAACGCCGCCACAGATGAAGGGTCACGCCAGCGGTCTGCCCGTGCTGGCCTCTGTCACGAAGATGTCCCTGAGCAGGCTGGTACCCACCACCATGTTTCCAGCACCAGAAAAGCGTAAGTAAAGGCCCCAGTGATGCTGACAGCGTCTTGCTCTTCGGAGGCACAGAGCCCGTTGAAGCCACGTGTTCAATTGCATGGAGGGGATTTGTGATTCTGCCCCTCTGCTCGGCTCTGTGAGACCCCCCTGCAGTGCTGCCTCCAGCGCTGGGGCACCAACAGCAGAAGGACACGAGCTGTTGGAGCGGGGCCAGAGGAGGCCCCGGAGATGCTGGGAGGGCTGGAGCCCCTCTGCTGGGAGGACAGGCTGAGAGAGCTGGGGGGGTTCAGCCTGGAGAAGAGAAGGCTCCGGGGAGACCTTCCAGCCCCTGCCAGGCCCTAAAGGGGCTCCAGGAAAGCTGGGGAGGGACTCTGGAGCAGGGAGGGGAGCCATGGGACGAGGGGGAAGGGGTTTAAACTGGAAGAGGGGAGATTTAGGTGAGATCTGAGGCAGAAATTGTTTGCTGTGAGGGTGGTGAGCCCCTGGCCCAGGTTGCCCAGAGAAGCTGTGGCTGCCCCATCCCTGGAGGTGTTCAAGGCCAGGCTGGACGGGGCTTGGAGCAACGTGGTCTGGTGGGAGGTGTCCCTGCCCAGGGCAGGAGGTGGCTCTGGGTGGGCTTTAAGGTCCCTTCCAGCTCCAACCACTCTATGGGTCACAGCCTGAGCTGCTGGGGACCATCTCCTGCAGAGTAGGGGGCTGAGAGAAGGGAGCTGCGTCCCTCCATGGGGGCAGAGAACTGCTGCCTCCGATGATGCTCCAGCCTATTCCCAAGCCCGTAGGATGAGGCGCCCAACCACGCACCTGCACCACTGTGTCTGCGCGTGCCAGACCTCTGGAAACCCGGAGCAACTCTCCCAAACAGTGTAAAATCCGCCGGTGCCTCCCAGCCATCCTGAAGCAATTCAGACTAACACTATGTTCTGACTAATGTATGGATCCCCACACACTACCGGAAAACAGATATGCAAGAACAGAAATTTAAATGAGGAAAGGGGTTGTGAATCTTGGAAGATTGTGAAGGTTTGTGAAGAATTGAATCACGTGCGATAATTACAGCCTTTGCAGGCAGCAAATGCTTCAGTCAAGTTCACGGTCCTTTAATTAAAAGGGCTATATCTCCTTCCACGTTAAATATCCTCATCTAAATAATGAACTTTCAATACACGCAACCCAATAAATACTGCCTTCGGATTGCATATTTAGTATCTTCAATAAATAAGGCTGTAATTTCAACTACTAACTAGTTATGAATAGCAGTTTAAACCAACAAAGCAACCGTTCAAACGCAGAGTTAAAATAGCATTGCAAGTTCTAAAATGGTGTGAAATTGTCACTAACGGGAGCCATTCTGCTCTAGCCAGCGGCCCGTTGTCACAGAGCTGGTGGCCCCGGAGACTCCTACCTCTCCGTCAAGCCGCGCTCAACTTGGCCCTTGGGTTCAAGCTAATTGGAGCCGACGATGGACGGCCAGAGCGCGACCTCCTCGGCTTTGTTTACGGAGGAAGCTCTTCTCATTAGATAGCTGGGCGGCTCTGCGCATTGCCGGGAGACAAATATATGGACTTTCACTTGGCGGGTCAGCAGTTCAGATCTGATGGGGATGAGTAATGACAAGCTAATTGATCTCAGATGGCCGTTTGGTGGTCTCTGCAAAATGAGTTTGGTGGTCTGGGTTCATGGCTTGGGGGACGCGCATCCACGCTCGTGGAAAAAAAAAACAACACCCCGAGACTCCGTAGCTCCTGTGCAAGGGCAAGGTCTGGAAGGAGATGTCACTTCCCCCCCCGTCATTTCTTATCCTTGGAGGGGGTCCCTCCGCGGCAGGCGCGGAAGAGTTGGCTCTGGCCGAGCAGTTTGGCGGCGGCTGCAGGGAGACGGGCTGCATTCCCTCCGCCCGCTGCCGGCAGGGGAGAGGCAGCGCTGCCACCAGCCCCTCTGCCTGCCGGGGAACGCGGTGCCCACGCCTAATTGGAGAAACGCTGACGATTGTTCTCTCCTAATCAGGAACTACTGTTTGCATTACGGCTCTCTAATAATATATCCCCCATCCTTCCACCGTACGAGGGAAAACATGACCCTTTGCAACTCATCTACTGGCTAAAATTAGTGATTTTTAGTGGTAATGCATTTCTTAAATTATGTCCAGCGGGGCAGAAAGAGCCTCAAAAACTCCTTCTCTCAGGAGGGTCATTTATTCCGACAGAAATGCTAAAGCATATATCTTTCTGTCACGGCTCTGGCCCTCAGAAGAATTTCTAGATACAGCATTGCTTTTTTTTTTTTTTTATTTCTTTCGTTTAAACATTATTAATTGCCTCCCCAGCTCTTGCCACTGAAAACAATTGTCTGGGGTCAGGCTTGAGGGCTGCTGTTTCCATTCCCGCTGTGCACAAAGGACCGCTTCATTACAGAGCCCTTCTGGAGGAGCTGCAGACGGACGGATCCTGCTCTCCCGCGGCTCCATCCTCCCCTCGCCGCTTTAATCCCAAACTTGCTCAGCAGGTTTGCTCCCGATTTGCAGGGACAGGCCAACCTCAGCCTCTCCAACAGGATTCACCTCAAGCCAGAGGTACCACGGCTGAGGCGTGCCTCCTGAAAGGGAGAAAAGAGGGGGGTCAGCATCCTCGGAGGCACCAGCTCCACCAGGTGAAGGAGGAGGACACCTCCTTCCCGGCGCCCACGGGCCTCTCTGCTTGGCTCGTCCCCATGGGAAGCCGCCTTGGGGAAAAAAATAAATAAAATGGTAAATACTCCGAGAAGGAAGTCTGCTCCGGTCGGCGCTTGGCTCTGGCTTTGTTCTCCGTCCCAGACGCAGCTCCTAGCCTCGGGCAAACCCTGGGGTTCCCCGGCAGTGCGTGGGCAGCGGGCCCTGCCGGCACACAGTCCCGGGCAGGCAGCGGGACGGAGACACCCAGCACCGCTGGCACCGGGCGACACCAGCTGCCCGTCTCCCCGCCAAGCCCTTTGCAGACTGAAATGTGCAGAATAACGACCGGTTCCTTAGCGGTGGGAAAATAGACGGGGCGCTGGGAGGGAAAGCACTGGAGAAGCAGCAAGTGCTGTATTTGCATGTAATGGCCGTGTTTGGGCTCCCTCCCCTGCTCCCCCTCACCTTCCCCTCCCTGCCTCCGCCGCCATGAGTTAGGGAGCGGGCAGGAGGTGTGCCCATGCTCATCTGCTGCTAATTTGGTTGCGGCAGGGTGTAGCCGCGGCATGCAAATACTCTCCTGCTTCCTCTTCTGCCTTGGCTCCCAGCTCTGCCGGCAAGGCCGGCGGCGGGGAGCTCCGTGCCCAGTGCCGGACGCTGCGCCCTGGCCACCGCCGTCCCTCCCAGCCGACCCCAGCCCTGGCAGAGCTGGACAAGGATGGTGCTCCGGTGGCACAGAGACAGCGTCCCGCGTCCTGGGTTGGGAGTGCACGGGGACTTCCCAACAGCTCCTGCCCTCCAGGAGGGCACCGGCAGGATTTCACCATTCGCATAATGGTGAAAATTCAGAGGAGGGCCTGGCTGGCGGACAGCGTGGGAGCGCTGAGGCCATTCCTGGCGGCACTTCCCAAACCTGCTTTTGGGGCGCACAGGGACGAAGGGGAGGGCAGCCCCACACTTGAGTCATGAGCTGCCCAGCGCTCAGCCCACTTCCCGCAGGCGGTCAGGCCACCACCTCTGTGTGTGCTTGGTTCCCATGCCAGCTCCGGGCAGGATTTACACTGGAAACAGCTTATTCCAAGTTAGAAAACCTTGTGCTTTCTAGGAGGGCACCAGCACGGCTCTCGGTAGGTGGAGGACTAACCAAACCTGGCATTAGCACCCAGCCCTGTCGATCTCATCGCACTGGCTGTGCCTGGAAGGGACCGGGAGCCTTTCTGGGGGTGCAGCGGCTGGAAGAAGCAGGCGGAGGAGCCCCGAGCCCGTGGCAGGCACGAGGAGCAATGCGGGGAGAGGCAATCGCTCTCTAGATCTACTCCCACGGCTCCTCGCCTTCCTGCTGCTGCGGCGGTTGTTGTATTCAAATCAAGGCCTGACGTCAAAAATAACCACGGCTGATGGCGCTCGGTCCTCCCCAAGCCCTTTCAGGGGATTTCTCTCAGCCAGCAGCGATCACGTCCGTCCCGGGTGCCTGTGGGCTGGGGTCCGAGGCAGGACCCTCCTCCTGGGTCACATCAGCCTCGTGCAGCCGGCGCTGGGGTCAAGCAGAGCCTCAGCCTTTCCTCTTCCCTTTCCAGCAGGCAAGGGACGAGTTGGACTAACTGCCCAGCAGGGAAAAGTTAGGAAATATTCAAGGAAATATTCTCTTTGTTTGCCCCCAGCCACCCCAAACAAGCCCTCCTGTCGCCATGGCTGCTCAATACCCCTGTCCCAAAGCACATGGGAGGCCATCTGCAAGGTCTAGGATGTTTAGCAGGGGAGAGCTAGAGGTGTGTATGCTCTTCACTCTCCTTCCTTGCTGTAAAACCAGCAGCCTTCCTGCGAGGCCCCTCTCGCTTGCCTCGGTGCTGCCGGTGAGCTCGCGGCACGGTGGCATGCGTGGCTTGCCACATGAAGAGGAAGAAGCGCGCCCGGCCCTCCTCCACGGCGGGAGGGGAGCCTGAAGAGGTGTTTGATAACCCACAGGGTTTTGTGACTGTCAAAACCCCCACAAGTCTCAGCTGAGAGTCTGCCAGTGCGTTTGCTCCGGTGTCGGGTTCAGGACCGAAAGCTTTTACCCCATCCCTTTCATGCAGCGTCTTGTACTCTTTCCACCAAAGCTTCTCTCGCAGAGCCCCTGGGTCAACACCAGTTTACACCAGCCTGGGAAGAGCTGCCCTCTGGTTTCAAAACCTTCCTATACCCACACACACACATGCTCCTGCAGTTGTGCTTCCAGGCCCTGCTCATCCCTACCATCAAACAGCACATTTCTAAAACACCACAGGGCGAAGGTGCATTTGATTCCTATGCAAGTCCCCCCACACAGACCCCAGGGGTTCCTTAGACCACTCTGTTGCTACCTCCAGGCTTCCCTGGAAAGAAAGAAAATCCCCCCTCTGACATCCATAAACGACTCCTGCACTTGCTGAGAGCCTCAACTTTTTTTTTTTTTTTCAGGAGTCACTCCTGTTTTAACATCTCCCTGCTCCTTGCTTCGATACCTAGCCCCACGGAGCAGAACACCACCACCCCCCCCCCCCCCCCCCAGGAAGCAGCACTGCCCCACATTTACCTGTTTTGCAGCAAAACTTCCCTTCCTGCCGGGAGCAGCGGCTGGAGCAGCTCCCCAGCCTGAAATCAGGGGCACGAGCCCTTTCCCTTCCCAGGAGCATCCCCAGTGCCCCCTCAGGCACTCACCCAGCCCGCCTGCAGCCTTTTATAGCCCTGGGGGGCGACTGCCTGATGCTCCCCAGGTGTGTGGCTGCCCGGGACCAGCCCTGCCCCACGCCTGCTCCTCTGTACCAGCCCCATGGGCTGCCCTCCTGCTGCCCACCTCCCTGCGCCCGAGCCCCCCGTGCAGCTGGTGGGGAGAGCAAAGCCCCCGAAGGGGCTGGGAGGATTCAAGGGATAATTTTCCCCCCAGTAAGGGAAGATCCACGTTTGGTACAAGAGAAGCCGGTGCCTGAATGAGCAGGGTCAGCCTCCTGTTTGAAGGAAAGCCATTGTCTGGAAAATGTGTCTGATACAATAAGCAGGTTTAGTATTCTTTAATAGTCTTTCTTTATACATTTTTCATACAATAAATCCAGGGCTACGTTTTCCATGCCTTGCAGAGAGGTGGATTTTGAGAGCTGCTGTTTGGAGGCATCGCGAACTTCTCAAGGGGAGGAGGGAATTTCTGTGGCGTAAGAGCTCAGGCCCATGGGAGGGTGAGGGAGGGGGCTGGCAAGGTCCCCCCCATGCTTAGGATCATAGAATCATGGAATGGTTAGAGTTGGAAGGGACCTTAAAGCCCACCCAGTGCCACATCCTGCCCTGGGCAGGGACACCTCCCACCAGCCCAGGTTGCTCCAAGCCCCGTCCAGCCTGGCCTTGAACCCCTCCAGGGATGGGGCAGCCACAGCTTCTCTGGGCAACCTGGGCCAGGGGCTCACCACCCTCACAACAAACAATTTCTGCCTCAGATCTCACCTAAATCTCCCCTCTTTGAGTTTCAAACCCTTCCCCCTCGTCCCATGGCTCCCCTCCCTGCTCCAGAGTCCCTCCCCATCTCTCCTGGAGCCCCTTTAGGGCCTGGCAGGGGCTGGAAGGTCTCCCCGGAGCCTTCTCTTCTCCAGGCTGAACCCCCCCAGCTCTCTCAGCCTGTCCTCACAGCAGAGGGGCTCCAGCCTACTTCCCAGCAGGTTCGGAGCTGGCCCCACTGGAGCTAACTGGGCAGCTCATGCTGACTTGGGACCCCCAGCATCGGCTCATGGGCCAGATCGGGGCTGTCTGGCGTTACGGAGGAACCCACATCAGCCAAGTGCCCGGTTTCCCCTGGGGGACATGGGGTGCGGGGCAGGAGGGAATAGGTTCTGCGGGTCCCTCCTGCCTGTGGTATTTCCCAGCCACTTTTCCTGCCTGGCCAAACGAAGCTCCTTTCTGAATGATAACACGTGGCAAATGATCCCCACAACAGATGGGAAGAGCCCAGCACGGTTTTCCATGGGACGCCAGCCTTCTCCAGGTGTTACCCAGCCATGGAAATATCACCTCTAGATCAAAAAACCAATGTCGCCACTGAACGCAGCCCGACGGCTGATTTATATCGTGGAAAAGCCAGGGGTGCTCTTCAAAAAAAACAAACTTAAAAATAACACTGTGGTTGGCGTTCTCTCTCGGTTCATAAATATGCCCGCTCACTCCACAGTTTGGAGGGGGACTACTTTATTTTTTTTTTGGAGGGGAGGGGGATGAATGCCGCAGAAGGGGACGGGGAGCTCTCTTTTTGCCTTGAGTGCAAGGGGGAAAAACCCAAACCTGCACAGGGAGCTGCCTGGTCTTCGCTGCTGCGTGGAAAACAGCTCTGCCCTTTGCTGCCGCGTCCTCAGGTGCTTCCGCAGGCTCAGCAGCGAGCCCGGCCGCCCAGCGCCCCTGCGCGTTTTACCTCAGCTCTCCCGGAGCAGGCAGACTGCCCGTGCTCCGCAGAGTGCCCTGGGTTCTGCCTGGGTTTTTTTACACCCCCCTCCCCTTCCCCCGGATAATGATCGACTGTTATTTTATATTAGAAATCCCCTGGGCTGCAGCTCGCCGCCTTCCCACGGGCGAAAAAAATCTGCCCTCGCCTTCCAGATGCGTTTGCACAGCTGGGACTAAGGCAGAGGAGGCAGAGGAGAAGACATTTGGCCACGGCCACATGTGGCCACGGTGACTCCTAAACCACCTGGCGCTTTGGCTGCCGATGCCCAGCAGCGCCGTCACCTCGCTGGGCAGCCGATGGCAGCGGCTGCCAGTTTAAATAAGGAGAGTGGCTGCCTTGTTCCACGCCAGAGAGGAACAAAACGAGGCGAGAAGTCCTGCTTGTCATGTCGTGACCATACGTGCTCCCGGACGCGTGGGTCCCGGGGGGATCTGGGGGTGCACGTGGAGCAGCTTTGCCAGCCCGGTAGAGGATCTCAGAAGAAACATTAAAATCCGCGCGTGTGACTTGGAAGAAGAGACTCGGTTGCATCACAGCCCGGACCAGCTATGTCTTGTGAAACCCAGCGGTGATTAAAACAACAGACGTGTTTTGGTTTGTCTTTTTTTTTTTTTTTTTTTTTTTTGAAGTGCTTTAGATCTCTCATTGAGGAAAGCTGGGAGATGACTCACCCTCGGCTTGCAGACCCAGGGGGAAAAAAAAAAAAAAAGAAAGGAAAAAAAACCAACACAAAACCCAAACCATTTTCTAACCAAATGCTTCAATGCATTTGTTTTCGGCGTGCCCGTGGGCAGGCTGCGAGACCAGCCCTGCGAAGCCCGTCCGCAGCTTGCCTCGAATTTTGAGTAATCCGCAGGGGCGGTTTGATGTGGTTGCGCCTGGCAAGAGCCGGGGTCGATACAGGTGAGCGGCGGCGCTCTCTCTCTTTCTTCCCCGGCTTACACATGAACCTGCCACCATCTGATGGGCAAGACCTGGGCATCCCACTGCCATGGACCGGGGTGACGTGCCCGTCCCCACCACGAGCCTCGGGGAGGTCAGGCTCAGCACCAGGAGGCCTCTGCAGAGGAGAGGTGGATCCGGATGCTGTTTACCGGGAGCTCCGGGAGGTACCTTTGGCAGATACATGAGTAAACATGTCTAATTGTTGGTTGCAAAGTCCCCCAAGCGCCGTTCGGGCTCAGACGGTGCAGACGCCGGGCTCCACCTCTGCAGGGGCACGTTGGGCATGTCCCCACCTGCCCCCGTCTCCCCGTACACGGGAGGGGGAGACGGGACACGACAAGGGGTACCCCCAAAAAGAGCGTCCGTGGGATGGGCTGCGCGAGAGTTAATGCCAAAAGGGAGAGACGAAAAAAGCTCAGATGCTTCAAAAGCCTCTGGAAGGCTTCTGAGCATCTCATACCAGTAATCTAATAGAAAATTATAGGAATTACCTCCAGTAATGGGTTGATCTTGGCTTTGACATTGCTTTTAGCCCCAAGCTCCGTAGTAAGTAGGCCAAAGCCCACAGAAGTGCTCTTAATGGATTATTGCTTAATAGACCGACCCAATGTATTTTCTCTATAGGTTTCGGTGTCCTCGGCTTCAGCCTGCGTTCCCAGGTTGTGCGGGGTGGCTGCGAGCCCTTCTGCGGGCAGCCGAGGAGCCCAGTCCTGCTCAAACACCCCCGGCCCGCGGTGGAAGCTGGGGGTTTTTTTCGGGTGGGTTGTACAAGGTGGGGGAAAAGGAAGGTCGGAAGGAATTCAAAGCTCTTGGAGGGCCGGGAGCGGACTCTGTGTCTCGCCCCGGGAGCGGTGCTTGACCCACCACCGTTGGTTAGAAAGTGACTTCGGAGGAGAAAGGCGAGGGTGATGCTCAAGGGCTGCTGAGGGCTGGGGGGAAAAATCATCTTACAAACCCTCCAAATGCCCGCCAAGGGCTTTGCGGAGGGAGGAGGTGCTGTGCGGGGCCAGAAATGGGGGACGAGCAGGAGCCCCAGCGAGCCAGCGCACCGGGGGAACTACCACAAGCCAGCGGGATGCTTCACGAGCCAAAACCATCTTTCTTTTCCAGACAAAAAAAAAAAAAAAAAAAAAAAGAAAAAAAGAAAAAAACACCTCACAAGCTCTACCCCGTTTCTGAGCCCGGCGCCTTTGTGTGCTGGATCCGTATCAGAAAAATATAGCGTTCACCCAGGGGTTTTTATTTGGCATCCCTGCCTTTGTGCCAGCAGACCTTGCACGGCAGGTTCAGTGACTTTCCACGGGGGGCCTTAAGAATTCAATTTTGCTTTTAAATTTGCTGCCTCGAGGCAAGATGTAGCAAGTTTTTATGCGCATGGTGCCTCTTTGTCTGTGTAGTGGGTCTCATGCATAACAAGGAGAAGAAAAACAACAAAAAAAAATAATCTATCTATATAAAGGATGCTATTGTGTGAACTTATTAAGTTCACAGGGGAGCCGGGGCTGGATTTGCCCGCTCCCAGGGGCTGCCAGCGCGTGGGGCTGGATGGAGCAGAGCCGGGGGGGGGCCACACTGGGAGATTTCATCCCCCTTTTCCAGCAACACGGCTTGCCAGGCCCGGCTTTCATGAACGAGAGTTTATTTTCGGAGCTGCTCCCTCCGAGCAGAGAGGAGCGGGAACGCTCCGGCCCCGCATCCCGCTCCCGGCACCATCCACCTTCCCCGCGGGGAGGTTTTGGCATGAGCTACCCGACTCCATTCCCTCTTTACTGCTGCCAGAGACTCAGCCAGCGATAAACAGCAGCGGGTGCCTTTTAATTAACATCCTCATTCGAGGCAACATATTATTTTCATTAAAATCAATAAATAGTCTCTGCTTGGACTTTTTCGTACAGCTTATATTTAAAGCAAACCAAACCCTCCTCCTGGCATCTGGATCCCATACTTTCTCCGCGGGATGCTCCACTGCCGAGGCCGCACCTGAGCGGGCTCTGCTCGCGGGACAGGGATTTTCTGGTAGGAAAGACAGTGGTGGGTCGGAAACTTTGGGGATGCTTCTCCCTGGGTGAGGAAGTTGTTATTTCAGATACAAGAGAGGGCAGAGCCGGTGAGCGATGGAGCCCAGCATCCCTGGCAGCATCCTGCCCTGGACCACATCCCGTCCTGCCCCACGTGGACCTTCCTGCCCAGGGTGGGCAGACCAGGGGAGCTCCGGACTCATACGGAACTCACCCTTTCCTTCTAAAAATGGGTGCTCTTAAGATCCTGCACGTGGGTTGGAGCAATCCCAAGCACAAATCCAGGCTGGGCAGGGAATGGCTGGAGAGCAGCCCTGAGGAGAAGGACTTGGGGGTGTCGGTGGATGAGAAGCTCAACACGCCCCGGCAATGTCCTCTGGCAGCCCAGAACCCCCCCGCAGCCTGGGCTGCATCCCCAGCAGCGTGGGCAGCAGGGCGAGGGGGGGATTCTGCCCCTCTGCTCCGCTCTGTGAGACCCCCCTGCAGTGCTGCCTCCAGCGCTGGGGCACCAACAGCAGAAGGACACGGAGCTGTTGGAGCGGGGCCAGAGGAGGCCCCGGAGATGCTGGGAGGGCTGGAGCCCCTCTGCTGGGAGGACAGGCTGAGAGAGCTGGGGGGGTTCAGCCTGGAGAAGAGAAGGCTCCGGGGAGACCTTCCAGTCCCTGCCAGTCCCTAAAGGGGCTCCAGGAAAGCTGGGGAGGGACTCTGGAGCAGGGAGGGGAGCCATGGGACGAGGGGGAAGGGGTTTAAACTGGAAGAGGGGAGATTTAGATGAGATATTGGGAAGAAATTGTTTGCTGTGAGGGTGGTGAGCCCCTGGCCCAGGTTGCCCAGAGAAGCTGTGGCTGCCCCATCCCTGGAGGGGTTCAAGGCCAGGCTGGACGGGGCTTGGAGCAACGTGGTCTGGTGGGAGGTGTCCCTGCCTGGGGCAGGGGTTTGGAATGGGATGATCTTTAAGGTCCCTTCCAACCCAAACCATTCTGTGGTGATGATTCTATGATCTTTAAGATCCCTTCCAGCTCTAACCATTCTATGATTCTATGAAATCAGGTGGGCTGAGCTGCGTTAGCTGAACCAGGTGAAGCCTGGCCTGGATCCTCATCAATTTGGGATCTGGGCTGAATACGTGGTTTAAGTGGCAAATCACCCCCACAAGTAGCGGGGTCGGGTTGACGGCGCTGGTCAGAGGAGGGTGCCGCCGTGGCGGACTGGGCGCTGGGCGGGTGCGTGGCTGGGAACTCCCCCGGGCAAAGCAGGAGCAGGGCTGAGTGGGGTTTCCCCCGCAACCAGCCGGGACATCTCATCTCTCTCCAACACGCTCGCAATATGTTCCCAGCATTTTGTCCCCATTGCCCGGGCACAAAGTGGCCTCTGTTCCCTCTCTCTTTCCCACCAGCAATTCTTTATTCCTTTATCTCCCCATGCCGAAGTCAGCTTTTAGAGGCAAAGCCTCAGTTTGTCCTCGAAGCTCCCCGGGGTGCAGAAGCGCTGCCGTCCTTTCCTACAGGCCCGGGGCCAAAGCACCGCGCTGGGAGGTTTCCCCCCGTGGCACCGGCACCACGCTGAGAGGTTTCCCATGGCCGCGCAGAAAAACCCACAGCCCCACCGAGCCCCATCGCTCCCGTCTCATCACCCCCGGCCCCCCCAGCTCATCCTTGCCCGCACCCCGGTGCTGCAGAGAGATGCCTTTGTTGCCGTGGCTTTGGCAACGGCTTTTATCCCGTCAGCTTTTCCAGGAGAGCTGGTGAATGGGATGTTTGTCTCCCAGTCCTTCGCAGTTTATCCGGCCAGGTTTATTCTCAGGGAGTGGCCGGGGTTTGTGCTGCCCCAGACCAGGAGCCAGCTTGAAGGGATCCAGTTCCCGGGGACAAAATAAATCCATTAGTTGAACATGATCCCTGTGCAACGCGGCACCCTTGGACGCTGCCCAGCACAGAATTTTCCTCTGGTTTGGGGCTTTATTGCAAATCTGTGACAAAGCCAGGATTTGTTGTACGATTAGCGTTGACTCCAACACCATGACAAACCCACCCCCGTGCTGATGTACCGGGCGGTCTCCCAGCCCTGCCACGCCGGGGCAGACCTTGATTTAATGAGGGGGCCGCGGTGGTTTGGCACGAGTTGCTTGGGCATTTTATGGAGGGGGATAAATAGAGGCAGGGCACCCGCTGGCTGTCCCCAGGTGACCGCTGCAGGACCTCCGGGGGAAGGCATCCTCCCAGACCTCCCCAAAGGCACTGGAGCTGCTCTGTTTAGCGGCTGGTAAATGGGAAAAGACCCCATCCCTGTCCCTTGCTGCTGGTGGGGACACGTCCCCCTGCTCCTTTCGGCAGGCGCAGTCCCATGAGGGCCGGTGGCCTTGGCAGGTCTGATGTCTTTGGAACAGAAGGTCTCCCACAGCCCACCTTGGGTTGCAACCCAGACTTGAGCACGTTGGAGCTTATTCTGCCTTTGGTTTCATATTTTGACCAAACCAAAGCTTCGGAGAGCTCCAGACCCCGGTAGCTGGAGATGGCAGCTCACCACCATTCTCCCAAAGCCAACCGGCCACCAAGCTCCTACAGAGCCATGTCCTCCTATAGCCAGGGCACCCCTGTGCCCAGCACCCCGGGCTGATCTCAGCGATGGGGAGGAGGAAAATCCAGCTGTTTGTCACAGAGCAGCCTTAAAAAAATGGAATTTTATAAAGCACATCCACTCCGCTCGCAGCCTCGGTCAGCAGGGAGATGATGCGCTGCGACAACCCCGTTTGCTAGCTTGGATTTAGAATAAATTACCACCTGCGCATAGAAAAAGCGATCCCAGGACAATCTGGTGCCCCTTAAAAACTCCCAGGTAAATTCCGACCCCAGGAGAAGCGACCCAAGGGGCAGCCACCGGTCCTGTCCACAGCCATGCCGGGGGCTGAGGGCTGAGCCCCGCAGCTGGAAAACACGCCGGTTTCTTGGCCGGGCTTCTCTTGAGCAAGGAGTGTCTGAAGTGGGATTTCTCGCTGTGCTATTGTCCCCTGAAAGCTTTAAGTCTGGGGACGCCGCTCGCCGGGGCAGGCAGCCCTTGTGTGTCCCCCCCCTCCCCGGGGATCTCCAAGCCCCCAGACCTGCCCTGCCTGCTGACACGCTCCCGCTCGGGGCTGGGGAGAGGGATGTCTCCCGCAGCCGCCGACCGAAATGTATCTGATGTTCAAAACAAAGTCTGGAGCTGGTTAGGAGCAGCAATCCGCAGATTGGGAAGCGGGCACTTCTGAGGGATCGTACAAAGGCGCTTCACGGGGGTGTCAGCTCGCCTCGGCGCGTTTTCTTCGCGGCCCAAGTTATTAGAGGATCCAGATGTGCTCGGAGGCGCATGGGCGTGAGCCTGGAAGGCAGGCGGGGGCTCCCCGCTCCCTTTGCAGCCCCCCCTATACTATTCCCACCCCCTGTGCAGCCCGGCATCCCAGCCCCGCTCCCGGTGGGAAGAGCAGCCGGACCTGGGGATCCCTCACCTTGGGAGAAAAACGCTTTTTTGAGCTTCAACCCCAGGTTAAAGCCAAGGCGGTGCTTGGATGCATTGTGGCCACATACCGGCCCTCGGGTGGCGGCGGGGGGGCTGATTCACTGCCCGGCTGCGCCCCGCCGCAGGGCTTAATTGAATTATGGCAATTAAGGGACATTAGTGCTGCTGCTCGCCGTGGTCCCAAGCTCAGTCCTTGGGCTGGGCGATGGGAAAGCCGGTTCCTCCCCCACAAAAAAACCCAAAAAAACCAAAAAAAAACATTTTCTGGGCAAGACGGTCTGGTTTGCAGAAGGAAAACTGGGCAGCCCTGGGGTCCCCTCCAAAAGAAAAGGGGGGACAGCTTGGCTTCCAGAGCGAGCAGGGCTCCGCTTCTCCTCCCATCCCCAGCAAAAACCCCTGGCGACCCCATCTGCTCGCGGGGCTGTGGGGGCTGCGTGCGCCTAATGATGCTTGTCTAACGAGGGCCGAACACGTCCCGTCCTTGTCAACAGGTTAAGTCATGAGAAATTTAGTGATGTTGGAAAAGAGCTGCTTGTGAGCGCAGCCCCGCCGGATTAGTCCAAACAAAACACATGTGATGGATTAAAAATAAAAATGCTATTAAATTCTTTCAGGATGTGAAATTTAACAAAAGGCCTGTTGTGCGCGGAACTGGAGGGGAAACGCCGGAGTCGGGACCGGGAACTCACTTAGGCAGGCAGTTTTGGAAGGACCACCTCGGATTTATTTTATCCCGCTATTTTTGGCCTTTCGGGTGCGGGTTTTGTTGGCGGGGCGATCTATTAATGCCTCGTCTCGTCTTTTCTGCCCCGCAGCGGGCGAGTGGGGGCAGCCAGGCTCCCAAGTGAGGGGGCTGCATCGGGAAGCGGAGCAATCCCTCCCTCCTTCCCTCCCTGCCTGCCTGCCTGCCCGGGAACCCGTGACCTTTCCCAGCAAGCAGAAACAAAACCCGACAAATTCCAGAAAGTTTCAAAATCACGACGGCAAAACCCCAGAGCATCGCCTGGGAGCGGAAAAGCCCTTTTCAGATCGGCGCTGGAAGCTTTTCGGCTTTGATTCCTGAATGCTCGGGTCCAAAAAATCACTTTATTTTTCCTTTTTTTCTTTTTTTTTCCTCTCCCAAGAGGAAAATTTTAACTCCGCCGAAGCCACGTGTCACCCAAGGGTTTTGTGGACCCTCGTGGCTCAGAAAGCAGGATGGAGATAAGCCATCAGTGCCTGGCAATTGCGTTTCTCAGCCCCCCCGGGGGCTGCTTTCTGCCCTTTGCTCCTCCATGCCCAGCTCGCATAATCCCCATTTCTTCTGCCGGCCGGGCGAGAGGAGGCTGCCAAGCTGGAGGAGGGCCCGGAGCCCTGGCCCACCGCAGCTAATGCAATATTTACTGCTGCAGAGCGGCGCTGGAAGCCGCCGAGAATGAGCTGCTTTGTGCGGGGGCGGCTGCGGGAAGGTGGGGGGGCACAGGGGGACACGGCGGGACACGGCGGGACACGGCGGAGGTCCCCCCCCCCCGGCCACCGCCGCCGCTGCCCTGCCCGCTCGTGGCGTCTGGGGTGAAACCAGAGCTTCCCTGGGCACGGTGGAGCTCAGACGTGAGCTGGGCACGGTGTGTAGGTCGGGCAGGGTGGACGTGCACGTCGGCGTGTCCCAGGGAACCCCCCCCCCGCCGTGCTGCGGGGCCATCTGGGGACGCGGGGACCATCCTCATGGCTGCGGGGCAGCCGGTTTTTACTGCTTCTGCTGGGACGGCTGGTCAAATCTTTTCTTTTCGGAAAAATGGTAGTAAAAAGTGGAAAAGTGGGCTGAGTGTGCAGGACCTTCCGGAGAAGCTGTGGCTGCCCCATCCCTGGAGGGGTTCAAGGCCAGGCTGGATGGGGCTTGGAGCAACCTGGGCTGGTGGGAGGTGTCCCTGCCCAGGGCAGGGGGTGGCACTGGGTGGGCTTTAAGGTCCCTTCCAACATAAACCATTCTGTGATTCCATGACCCGGCTCTGCAGCTCCTGCAGCCGTGGAGCGTGCCCTGCTGCAGGTGGGGCTGGCGGGGAACTGGCCAAGAGCCCCCCCGTGGGCTGGTTTAGTGAATGAAGTGCAGGTTCTCTGCAACCTCCAGCTTTTTCATCAAGCAACCCCCACTCTTTCCAGGTAGATTCATTTGATTGACCCATTTTACTGAGGATTTACCCACAGGACCAAATCTGGCCTCCATGGGAGCACCACTGAGGCTGCCTTTGGCCCCAAGAGCAAAAGCGTCACATTTTCATCGAGGACTCTGCTGCCAACGAGGCTTTGAGCCAGGGAAGGTGCTGGGCTGAGCTTCCAGGGAAAACCAGGCTGGCAGAGCCAAGGTCCTTGGGAAAACCTGGCTGGGATATAGAATTACAATTATAGAATTGTCTGGGTTGGAAGGGACCTTTCAGATCATCGAGTCCAACCATCAACCCAACACTGCCAAACCCACCACGACCCCACATCCCTCAGCACCACGTCTGCCAGGCATGGGGACTCCACCTCTTCCCTGAGCAGCCTGTTCCAATGTTTGACGGCCCTTTTGGGGAAGAAATATTTCCTAATATCCATCCTAAACCTCCCCTGGTGCAACTTGAGGCTGTTTCCTCTCATTCTATCACTTGTTCCTTGGGAAAAGAGACCGACCCCCATGCATGCTGCTCTTTGCAAACTTGGCCTGGTGCTCCCCCAAAAATCTCCCTCTGGGACGTGTCAGAGGTGGGTCAGGGAGGCAATTATGGAATGGGAAAGGCCATCCCTCCATGGCATCTCTGCGGCAGGAGGTGTGCAGGACACAAGATGCTCCTGCGAGAGCTTCAGAGATGGCGGGACCATCTGCATCCTCTCTGTGGGGCGGGATGGCTGCGTGGGTTGGGCTTCCCGTAGCCACCGCGCAACCGGCAGGTCAGCACCAAGCAGTTGAACCTAGGTGAGAAATGAAGGTGGGTGGTGTGGGCAGCCGAGCCTCCATCCATATTCTTCTGCGGTCAAGGGCTGTTCTTCCTCATACACCACTCGCCCTGCTCTGCCCGGAGTAAGAGGGCGGTTAAGCACGGGCAGGGTATTCATGTGCAAAGCGATTTACAGTGCGTTAAAAATGTAATTCTGCCTCCGAGTGCCCGATTCCAGCAGGGCTTGCCAGCGGGGCAGGCTGGCCGCTTCAGCCTGCCCTGGTACTGCTGCCATGGGCGGAGGGGAACGACTTCTCCAGTGCGAGTCCATTCGGTGTTAAAAACGGGAAATCAGTTTTCTATCGATTGGCATTTCTCTTAACGTATTCTCGCAAGTGCTCATTAAATTTTCATTCAATTATCCCGGGCCGCGTTGTATCCCCCCCCCATCTTTTTCAGAGGGAATAGGCGATAATGGACGCATCCATCCCTCCCGCGGAAGCAAGGCGTTCGGCGTGCGGCTAATTTAATGGAAGAGAGGCAAATCTTAATAAAGGAGGAGGGAAGAGCAGTACTCGTTGCAGGATGGCTGATGGTATAATGACCCGGCTTCTGAAGGAGCAGAGCAGCCGAAGCTCTCCCGGTGCCATTAACGTTCAATATGTCAGAGCTGAAGGTACCAGGGAGAGGAAAACAACATCATTAAGCAGGACACTCTCAAGCTGGAAGGGGAGGCACATTTATATTCTGACAGGGGATTATCTAGGCAGCAATAATAATAGCAGGAGTAATAATAATAATAATAAATCATGATCACTTGGCATTGCTGGCTGTAGTGGTACCCCAGGGTGTGAAACGGCTCCGGTAGAGCTAAAAGGGCGAGTGGTAGACATGAGCATCAGTGGGAGAAGACGGGTTTGCAGACCGATCTGGGACAAGTCCCTGCCTGTCCTGCCTCAGTTTCCCCAGCCGCAAAGCTGGGCAGTGATACTTGGCTCCGCAGAGAGCGCTGCAGCCGCTCAGCTGGGTACCGCTATTTAATCTTTGTGCATTGCCATCTGTTCTTCTCCACCAAGACTAAAACGGTACAGCGTCCACCCGACATCACCATGGTTTTGGGGTGGAGAGCTGCAGTCTGAGCTCAGCTCTTGCTGTGGTGGCCATGCCCAAGTCCCCCAGCCTCCCCCACTCCAAGCAGGGGATATGAATCACAGGATCATACTATCGTTTAGGTTGAAAAAGACCTTTTAGATCATTGAATCCAACCATTAGCCTAGCACCGCCAAGGCCACCACTAACCCATGTCCCTAAGTGCCACATCTACATGTCTTTTAAATACCTGCAGGGACGGGGACTAAGTCTGGATTTGTCTCTGCTCTGCCTGGAAGAGCTTTTCCCCATGGGAGCATCCTGCTCAGCGCAGAGCCCCCGAGGGCGGCCCAGCCCTTGCTCAGCCCCTTACACGGAAATGGAGGGGGGACAGTGCCAAATCTTTGTCTGAGCTCAGGGTCGGGCTGCTTCTCAGATCCTTTTCAGACTTTCACATTCAGAGTCACGCGAGCATTGGCCATAAGGCCTGTGACAACACCTCATCCATCTGCAACACTGACAAGCCCGGCCACTAGCCAAAATATATTCCAGATTCAGCTTCAAATACCCCCTGCTCGACCCGTCCCTGAGGCCCGTATGTCTCAGAGAGACGCGTGTTGCTGTGTGCAGGGGTGATGTCTCCGTGGCACGGCCGCGCACGTCCTTTCCTAGCGCGCGAGCAAGCTTTCAGTCTCGGGGAGACGCGCTCGCTGGTATCACGGCGGTAGGTGGGCAGGGATTTTGGCAGAGCTGGGCAAGCAGGGCAGAGCTGGGCTCTGGCTAATCTCGCCAGTGCGTCTGAGCGGTTTCGTGCAAGGTTGGGAGCCCGGCTGCATGCGCCGCCCTTTATCTGGGTTTCAAGACAGCCTTTGATAAAGAACCACAAGGCAGACAGCGGCGGCAGCTGAAAGGGATCAGGGATCAAGGTAGTGAAGAAAGACCTGGCTCCAAATCAAAAGGATCTCGGCGGGGGGCCAGCGCCCGCCCGGGGTGGGATGGGGACGCTCCGTCCTCTCCCGCGGAGGGGAATGGGAGAGGGGCAGCGAGGTGGCACTATGGCTGCGCGCCCTGCTTGCTGCGCTTCTTCCCTTCCCTCCGCCTCCTGCGAAGACCTGGTTTGTCTCCAGCGTTGCAACGGTTTGTGCTGCCTGGAATTTAAACCCAGCGCTGCGCATCCCGCCGGCGTGGGATGCTGCCTGCCCACCACGCCTGCAGCTCAGCCTCCCCTTTGCCATCGCCCCGCGCCAGCCGCTTGGCAAACGTGGGCCTTGTGAAAGGAGGGCAGAGATTGAGGAGCCGCGGGGATGTGCTCGGAGCACGTCGGTGTGTTGGCTGAGGCGACGCGAGCTCTTTCCCCGAGTGCTTGCGGTACCGCTGAGTGCTCCATTACCGCCCCGCGCCGCGGCTCGCTGCCTGCGGTGCTGCGCAGTCGGGGAGGAGCGCTCCTTAATGCCACGTTGGAGCTGTCTTTCGTAATGCAATTATTCTGCAATAATCTTGAAATGGAATATAATTAGGAAAGGAGCGGGGAGGGGGCAAGAGCATGCTATTGCAGTCGGGAGCTGTAATGTGTGGGTCGTGCCGGCGCTGCGGGAGGCTGGATGGGCCGCGGCTGTGGGCATCCTCTTCCCACGGAGCCGGCTGAAGCCTTGACCTTCAAAACAAAGAGTAAAGAGGAGGGTTTGGGGTTTTTTCTCCTTTTATCTTGAAAATTAATTAGGCTGAAAAGTGTTTCGGAAGAGGCTCGCAAGCTTTAAATCAAGCTTCTGAAGAGCCTGATCAAAGCAGAGGCATCTCCATCTGCGGAACTCCCCCGGGGTGACGGGGCTGGGCTGTTGTCCCCGGATAACCCTCCCCGGCCTGAGGGATGCGGGTCCAGGATGCCGGGATGGAGAGGGATGCTCGTGGCAGACAGTCCGCATGCGGCTGGAAGTGCCCTGATACCCAACAGAGAATTTGTTCCCTTGCACTGACTCCGAAGCCCCTGGTGGTCCCTGAGGTCCCTCTTCTTGCACCCCCGCAGGCAAAAGGTTGATTTAAACTGATGACTAAATGCAGCCGGTGTCACAGGCTGAAGAATGAGGGGGTGCCTGCAGGGTTTGGGGGGGGGCTCCAGATCGCTGAGGGTGGGTGCAGGGAACACCCCCAGACCCCCCTCTGCCTTTACAGTTTTAGGGCTTTCGCTGGCCGGGGGGACTCACGGAGCCCCTGGGCCACGGCTGGCTTTGCTTCACCCGTCCCCAGACAGACAGACACCCCCCAGACAGACAGACACCCGTTTCTGGGAACTCTTAACCATGGGAAAAAAATTCCCAGCCCTCCGAGTGACTCACGGGGGAGATAATTGGCTACACCACTTATTTTTCTTCCTCCTTCTGCCTAAAGAAACCATCGTTTCCAGTGCCCGGCACTGGGACACCATGGCTTTCGCCATTTCCCTTTGTTTTGTCTGACTTATTCACCCCTGGGGGGGGGGACCTCTCCCGCTGCCAGAGCCCCCAGCAGCAGAGCAGGGCTGGGGGACTTGCCTGGTCCCCGCTGTGGGGATTCTCCGGTGGCTAGAAAGGGTTGTGCTGGGGGTGAAAGTCTCTCCCTTCACCCCAGCCAGCAATTCCATGAAAGCTGCAGGGGCACAGTCACCCCTGGGGCCTGATCCTGTACCCGCTGGGCCGGTACCTTGTGCAGAAGTGGGGGCCAGACCCACAAACGTCCCACACATCCCTCCCCATGAAAGACACTCATTTCCTGCAGGAAGGAGGCTGGAGAAAAAATAAAATAAAGGCTTCACAAGCAGCCACATGCCAACCTCTCCTATTTACCAGCTCGCCAAGGAGAGCCCAGCCCGGGCCGGGGGGGATGGGGGGTCGCAGCCCGGCAGCTCCCGCAGCCCCGGCTCCACCGCACACCCCACGCTGGTATAAAAGCTTTGCTGAATCAGATCTAAACCAGGCCTGGAAATTCCTTTGGCATGAGCCGAGCCGGGGATTTCAAACCACATATAGCTTTTTCATTACAACGGCTGTGCTTTTTATACATACATACATATATATATATATTTATATATTTTGATTCTCGGAGGGCGGGGGTTTTGCTCTTTCCCAGCCTGCGGGTTTGGTCGGGTCCCCGTCCCGGGGCCGCCCTGCTCCCACGCTGAAAGCTTTTGCCTTCCGGCTGCCGGCTCATTAATACAGCTCAATTAATGCTCACTCCCCTGGTGTCCAAAGGTATTGGATTTCCAGCCCCTTCTCGCCAAGCAGAGCCGCCGGAGCCCCGCTCCGCTGCGGGCACAGTCCTACCGAGGCCCTCACCACTCTTTGGGGTTAAAAATGATTTTATGTAGATTTTTTCCCCTTTCAGCCCCGGGGAGGGGGGGATTTATCGTGGGTCGCTGGAGCAGCACTGCTGCAGGACAGGACGGGGAAATAGAGACAGAAAACCTTCATCTTGGCTTCATCTCGTGACCCGTAGAGCGCATTTAAACATATCTCCTGGTTAAGCGAAGGACGCAGGGTCGGTCACCCCACAACCACCACCCTATTTCTCAGGGTGAGACACCCCCCCCCACCCCCGTGCTGCCGCCGGGGCATGAACCAGCTCCCAAACCACGAGAGATGGAAACTGGGCAGGCGGGAGAGTTTTTCCAGGGTGGGATTAAGATAAAACGCTTTCCATCGGAGCCCCCGCCTGCGCGGCTGAGCAGGGCTCCTGTCCCACCCCCCCACCTCTGTGGAAAACACCTTCGCGGGGAGACGCTGGGAGCTTTTAATAGAAAATCAGAAGTTTAAATTGGCACAGCAGCGGCTGAAGCGGTGCTTGGAGCCCCGCTGTGCCGCGAGTTTATTTAACAAAAAAAATAAAATAATATTAATGATATTATTGGAGCAAAATGGAGTGAGGGAGAAGAGGACTGTCCTAGCGACGCTTCGCTTCTCTCTTTGGGCAGACTAAGGGAAAGTCGCTCCTGGGCTCGGTGTAAGCAGCACGTTTAATGCCTAAATTTCATTTCTTGGCTGTTTGGCTGTCAGCGGTGATTTGGTTTTGGAGCCTGGGCATCGCTTTCTGAGCTGGGGCCCAGAGAAAACCCAGCGAGACACCCCAAACCCAGGGGTGGGGGGGTGGGGGGGCTCCTCCTGGGATGCTCTGCCATGGCTCCCCGGGGCCACTCTTTGAGATATTTCCCCTCCTCCCTGGGGGAAGGCGGCAGGGAGCCCCCAGCAGCCTCAGGCGGGCAGGATTTATCCCCGTCCCTCATTCCCGGGGCTGCCCGGGCAGACTTCTGCTAGCAGAGGGTTTCTTCCCAACAATTTCTCACGGTGATGACACCAAAAAAGCGGCACGGGGGGAGAGGAAGGGGATGAACCCTTTCATTTGCTTCGCCAGCACAAGGGTTTTCCTGGTCGGGGCAGGCTGGGGGCTGGAGAGGTGTGAGGGAAGGATGGAGCTGGGTCCCCCTTGGAGAGGTGCCAAGGGAGGATGGAGCTGGGTCCCCCCCAAGAGAGGTGCCAGGGGAAGATGGGGATGGGTCCCCCCGTCTCCGCAGCGATGCCGGGCACTTTCCTCCGGCAGCCGGGGAGGTCCCGGGGGGGCCAGGTCGGGCAGCTAGCGGCTGTGTTCCCCGTGCAGGGAAAAGAGATCCCTTCAAAGGGATTTCTTTTGGAAAGGGGGCTATAATTACCTGTTTATGGTTATAATTATTTCCTACCATTCCTCGCAGTCCTGTCCCAGCTAAAGAAAGCATCCCCCCTCCCCGGGTATGGGCTACAAAGTGCCTGGAGGTCTCCATCCCAAATATTTCACATCCAGCCTGCCACCACTTTTCTGGTAGCAAATTCCTTTCCAAATCTCCCCTGCAATTTGCGGCGGGCAAACCTTGTTTGAGTTTGAGGATTTAGCACATTTTTGCTGCACCGTTTTTCGCAGGGAGGGCTCGGGGGTGGGGGTGAGGGGGCGTCCGGGCTGCGTTTTGTGTGGTCTGGCCACCCCCGAGCGCGGGCATCCCGCATCCCACCTCGCCGGAGGCACCCCCGGCACCCATCCCGCCATCCCCGGCAGCGGGAGGGCACCGGACGCTCCCCCCGCCGAGGGACGGTCCCCGCATCCCTGTCCCCTGCGCCCCCGCACATCTGGGGCTGCTGCCGAGGCTCAAGGTCGTCGGGCTTTTTTGTTGTTCTTTCTTTTTCCATTTTATGTGGTTTGTGGGCACATAATGGAAGGTGGATTCTGGAGGGGTTTGTTCTCTTGCCAGCCTGAATTATTAATCCAGCCGGGCGTCTTTCTTTCTGTTTTTCTTCCCCCCTGCCCCACCCCACCCAACTCCCCTTGATTTTATTTTAGGCAATGACAAAGTCACCGGCTGGCAGCGCCAGACCTCACACCAGCCTCCGATGGCATCGCTCACCAAAGCGCAGCCGCGATCCGGCCCACGGCAACCAGGAGCCACCAGCCCTGGGGACCACGTCCATCAGCATCCTCAGCCACCCCCCGCTCCCCCGGGCAGGTCCCTAAGGGGCTGCAGACCCCCGGCCTTGCAGCTCTGCTCTCTGGGGCGCTGGCGGCCTTGGCATCCACTTGCCAATGGCTTTGGGTGGCCCTGGCCCACCCAGCCGCACCCGGGGCTGCCACCCACCCGCCAGACACCCGTGCTGCGCTTTAATTAGCCGTGTGGTTTAATGAGCGGCAGCTCGGCTGTGACCGCACAGCCCTCCTGGCTGAACCGCCGTGGTTTGTTATGGCCACGCGTGCTTGTCCCCCTTTGAAACCCTTGTGCCCCCTCCTCTTCCTCGCAGGCAGCCAGACACTGGTGAGGGGGCTGAGGCGGGGACACAGCCCCTATCATACGCCAGAGAATCCACATCAGAGAGCGGGTGGGAGCACCCTGGCAGGTGGGGGCAGTGCAGGGGCACTGGGGATGCCCGGCTCTGCCAGCTCTCTGCTGGGGGCTGCCGAGGTCGCAGCTCCCTGTGAAAGATGCTGTCGGCAGCAGCCGAGGGGTGATGGCTGCTGCTTTGCCCTCCCGCCGCCCCATCCACCGGCAGGCATCGGGCTGGCTCGGGGCTGGGTGCCTTTATTTATACTGGGAAGACTGGGAGAGCATTAGGAAGTCGAGCGTCGCCACACGGCCGCGGCGGAGGGGAAGATGCTCCCCGCCATCGCCGGAGCTGATATTGCTGTTCCCATCACACGGCGCTGGGCGAGCAGCTTGGGCCTTCGGAGGTGGGAAAGGCACTTTCCCACGCTCGCGGCGCTAACGAAGCCCCCGGGTGCCGGGGCAGCAGGCGTGCAAGCGTGTGAGCCTGCGGCAAGGAGACAAAAGCACTTGTTGAATGAGCCCAGCCAGGTGGGAGCATCCCTGGGCACCTCGGCCTCTCACGACGGCGCAGCAGCGGGGCGCTCGGCCGCGTGGCACCTCGCCGCCTAATTGGTGACCCCCGGCCAGCGGCGGCAATTAGAGCCCCAGCCCTCCCCTGCGCCGGGGAGGCTCATTAACCGCCTCCGGCTTCACCCCGCAGGGAGCCGGGGCGCGGGAGGCCGGGGGTGCTGCCCGCCCTGCCTGCTCTGGCTCCGCTGCCCATCCCCGCGGGAGGAGGAACGGGATGACAATTTATATCTGCGCTAATTGGCCTCAAGGCTGCCGAGCGGGGAGCCAAGAGGGCAGTGGGTATGGGCTCATCGCCATCCTCCTCCTCCTTCTCCTCCCCTGCAGCGAGCTCCCTGCTCGGAGCAGAGGGTCCCCATCCCCAGGGCTTCTCCCCTGCTTTTATTCCCTTCCCCACAGCAGGTTTTGAGGACAGATAGTCACATTTTTGGTTATGCCAGAGGCCATTTTACCCCCATCTGGCTTAAGGTTATTTTCCATGCCTTACAGCTAAGCAGAACTGGGATGCGAGTCATTAAAATCACCCTCCGAACCCGCCGTTTCGTGAGACCTGAAAAAGGGGAAAAATCAGTAAAAAACTGCAGGGGTGGGGGCAGTCTCTGTGCATCTGCTCAGGCAGCTGGAAACAGCCTCATCCGCTGCCGGCAGAAAGCTGAGGCTCTGCCGAAAAATAGGGATTTTGGGGTGGAAACACAAGTCTGCGGGGCGCCAGCAAGGGCCCCCAGCCCCGAAATGATGGTGCTGGAAAGTGTGGTGAAACGCAGTGTCCGTCTGTCTCCTCCGGCCGGGCGTGGAGTGGATCCTCTTGCCCGGATGAGATGCCCAGCTCGCCCTGGGGAGCCGGCGGCTGCCGAGGATGGATCCTGGCGGCAAACACAACACCTTTGATCCCTCGGTGGCTGGCACTGGCGAGGCTGCCCCGCGGGGCCAGCTGCGGGCACGGCGCAGGGGCTCCCTGCTCCCAGCCTCAAATATCCGTCTGCTCCGCTCCGGCCACAAATCCTCCCCTGGACTAGAAAAAGAGGGGAAAATGACACGCTCTGATTTGCAGATTTGGCAGAGATGAATTCCACCCCCCTGGAAGGCACGGCAGGAGATGGTGGGGCCGATAGCGCCAGGCTGTGTGTGCCACCGGAGCTGCTCCGGCACCGGGGCTGCCCCGCTCCCGGGGAGAAGCTGGGAAACTCCCTCCCGCCCTGCTCGGGGTGGCAAAGGGCCAGGCTGATCCCGTAAAACCCCACGGGGTGCATCGTTCCATGGGCAAAACCGCCTGAGATTAAGGGCAGGAGGAAAAAAGCAGAGCAGTGAGGCATATGGGGTGGCCACTCGTGTAGCGAGAGCGTTTGGCCTCGGCTGCCGGGGGAGGGCAGCCAGGCTCAGCAGCGTCCCTTCGCTCTGGAAGGGGCAGAGGGGACGTAAGGGACAGCCAGCTCCCAGAGCATCAGCAGGCAGTCATGTGGTGGGTACCGGCCCCTGCGGGGTGATGCTGGGAGGGATGCAGGGCAGAAGGGCTGCCGGCTCTTGCAGGCGGCGAGCTGAAAGCTGAGAGGAGCCCAGGAAAGGGGTGGGTGGGGGGGGGAAAAAGCCCTGACGTGTGTCGTATTTCATAACATGAGATGTGAGACTTTAATGGGCTCCGAGATATCAAAGGGGACAGGAAGCCTAAACCTGTACGCGGCACATCAACAGCAACACGCGATACGATCGCCACGCTCCTTCGCCTGCGGCCCCCGAGGACAGAGCCCCGGCGTTCAGCTCAAAGGCGTATCGCTGCCAGAGACCCTGACCTGGAGCACTGGGACAAAGCGGTAAACGAGGTTTTAAATAAAAAGCGATGCCAGGCTCCCGCGGGAGAGGCGAGCTGGGAAAGCCTCCCGGCGGCGCGGGGCTGGCAGGCACATCACCCTGAGTTGTGGCCAGCGCTGTATTTCTCCCTTGCAAAGTCGAGCAGTAAATCCCATCCAGGGGATGTCTCGGAGGCACGGAGGGACAGTCACCGCAACAAATTTATGGCTCAGAGGCGGTGGAGCCATGCCATAAATATAAGAGTTGTGCAGGAGAGCTGGCCGGCCCCTGCGCATCCCCGACGGGAAGCTCGTCCCCTTCCCCGTCCTCTCCCCCAGCCCAATTTTCTCTCATTTTGGTCTCACAGCCAGTGCCGTTCATTGCTGTTAAAACATCCCCAACTCTGGAAGGAGCTGGGCCCTGGCAGTGGTGGGATGGCCGTCATGGATAACAACCACCCGGACTCACACCAGCGGCATCGGGAATAAGAAGGAGACGTGATTTGGCGTGCTCATGCCTGCAAACCCTCTGCTCCGCGGCACCAGCCTCTCCCCATCACCACCATCCCGGCTTTGCTGATGGTGATTGGCCTCTCCTGGGGCTTAACCCCCACCACCACCCCCCCCCAGCCAAGCTGTGTCCACACTTATCCCAGCTAATAAATCTGTGGCACTTATCCCTGCTAATAAATCCCGGCGCTGACGGTGGCCAGCCAGGCCGCGCTGGAGGCTCCTGAGGGTCTCGGCTGAACGTGCCGGCCCAGGGTGGGTGGCACCGGGGTGCAGGCTGGTGGGCTGCGAGAGCGCTGGGGTTTCCTCGCAGGTAGGGGAAAATAAGCATCTGTGCTTCGGAACAGCGGCCGAGGAATCGGGGAACATTATCAATGGGCAGGAGAAGGGAAGGGAAAGGTCTCACATGATTAACCTGGCGTAGGATCCCATGACGATGATTGGACCCCATCTGGCACAGGAAGAGAGCTTGAAAACAGGTTCCAAGGGACAAGGCAGAAAATCCCGTCAGAAATGTGAAAGAATAAAAGCAGCCAAGGAGGGAGCTACTAAAAGTGTATCCAGGAATTAAAAATAATAATAATGAAATAAACCGAGGCTCTCCTGTTGATTTCGCTTTGGGATTTCCCCCCGATGGGGGATTTATAAGGCACGTGTCCTTCTCGTTTGGACAGAAGGGTTTGCGAAGCTGTACCCATAACCATCACACCAGGCAGCCGTGGGTACTGATGCTTCTGCCTGGACACTGCATCAGGAGTGAAATCTGTGCCCGGGATGAGAGGTGGGGACAGCCACCATGATACGATGGGGCAGCTATGGCTGTGACCTCGAGCTGACAGCATGTTGATGGGGAGAGTGTTATTTCAGGTAGGAAAGCGCTCCTCCGACCTGGCCAAGTTGCCGAGGCCAACAGGCACCGGAGCCCTATAAAGCTCAACACAGCAAACCCATTTCTGTTCGAAGGCGGAGGTTCCTTCTAAAAGGCTGCACATTAAGAAGTCCTGGGGAGGAAGTCAATAAAGACATGGAAGAGTTTCCATGCAGGGCTGCCGGCTTTTACTGCAGGGACTTGGAGAAATGCTCTTTGGGCATCCCCGGGCAGCTGTTTACCTCCAGCATTACACTCTATTGGAGGTGGAAGAGCAGAAGAACTCAAGTTTCCAAAAATCACAAGTATCAACCCTTGCCTGGCAACATGCGCAAGACACGCTCTAGGGAAGGGATGCCATCCAGAGGGACCTGGACAGGCTGGAGAGGTGGGTCTGTGCCACCCTCCTGAGGTTCAACCAGGCCAAGTGCAAGGTCCTGCATGTGGGTCAGGGCAATCCCAAGCACAAATCCAGGCCGGGCGGAGAATGGCTGGAGAGCAGCCCTGAGGACAAGGACCTGGGGCTGTCGGTGGATGAGAAGCTCAACATGCCCCAGCAACATGTGCTGGCAGCCCAGAAACCCCCCGCAGCCTGGGCTGCATCCCCAGCAGCGTGGGCAGCAGGGCGAGGGAGGGGATTCTGCCCCTCTGCTCCGCTCTGTGAGACCCCCCTGCAGTGCTGCCTCCAGCGCTGGGGCACCAACAGCAGAAGGACACGGAGCTGTTGGAGCGGGGCCAGAGGAGGCCCCGGAGATGCTGGGAGGGCTGGAGCCCCTCTGCTGGGAGGACAGGCTGAGAGAGCTGGGGGGGTTCAGCCTGGAGAAGAGAAGGCTCCGGGGAGACCTTCCAGCCCCTGCCAGGCCCTAAAGGGGCTCCAGGAAAGCTGGGGAGGGGCTCTGGAGCAGGGAGGGGAGCCATGGGACGAGGGGGAAGGGGTTTAAACTGGAAGAGGGGAGATTTAGCTGAGATATTGGGAAGAAATTGTTTGCTGTGAGGGTGGTGAGCCCCTGGCCCAGGTTGCCCAGAGAAGCTGTGGCTGCCCCATCCCTGGAGGGGTTCAAGGCCAGGCTGGACGGGCTTGGAGCAACGTGGTCTGGTGGGAGGTGTCCCTGGCCAGGGCAGGGGGTGGCACTGGGTGGGCTTTAAGGTCCCTTCCAACCCAAACCATTCTGTGATTCTATGACCCACCCCCGCCAGACCCCCCCGGCCTCCCCACTCTGACACCGTACAGCCCTCGGGGGGGTGCGGGTTGGAATTAATTAAACAAATAGAACCACCTACAGGCGCAATTAGGAACCCAGCGCCCCTCGTGGGCTGCGCCGCGGCTCCCCCTGGCGGCCGCACGGGGCGCTACCGGGAGGGGCGCGGGGAGAGCTGCGTGCTCCCCCCGGGCCAAGGGAGGGCAGAGCTGGTGGCCCCGCGGGCCTTGTACAGCACCGGCCCCCGGGGATGCTGGGGGGGGGTGGGCTGGCTGCCCGGCCCCGGGAACGGCGCCCGAAATAATGGGTCAAAAAAAGGGATATTTGGGCAGGAGAAAGCCCCACAAAATTGGCCGGGCTGGCTCTGTGTCCTGGTTTGAGCAGCACAGGGTTGATTTCTCTTTCAGTAATTTTACTTTTCAGTATGGTCTCTTCTAATGCCTGGGAAAACCGCACTTTCAGAAGACTCCGGTGCCTGAATTGGTGACAATATTTACTTTATCGCCAGCTCCGGGGTGCGGGTTTCAAGGTCTCGGTGTTTTCGAGGTGCGGGGACGAGGGGGAGCGAGACCCGGGCATTGCCCCAAGCTGCCAACAGGGTTATTTCATGCCATGAACGGCACATTCAGTATAAATTAGGAAGTTTGCTGAGGAGTTCTCTCTCTCTCTCTCTCTCTCCCCCTCCCCTGATGGCTGCCATCCTGAGCACTCCTCGCCCCGGTGCCGCAGCCCTGAGCCCTTCCCTTCCTCCCGCAGCCGCAGCGCTCGCAGGGTCCCACATTGGCTGTCCCTGCGGGGAGTGCACGGCTTCTGCTGGGGAACGGGCTGGGAATAGTCCTCGTGTGGTTTATATTGGTATCGGGATCAGTACTGGTTCTTTAGTGTTATTAATGTTAATTATTTAGTCTTACTCTATTAAATCTGTTTATATTTCAGCCCTCAGGTTTCCTTGTTTTTTCCCAATTCCCCTTCCTGGGGTGGGGGGGTCATTGGGTGAGAGAATAATTGTCTAAATGACAATAAGTTGTGGGTTCTTCAAACCGTAACACCCAGCTAACCCTGTGCTGAAGGAGGCTGTGGCCCGTGTCCCCCAGCAAGGTCCCCTCTCCAAATCGCTGTCAGCAGCAGCTCTGCTCCCCGCAGCCCAGAGCGTTCCACCCAATGGTTCCAAACCCTACTGGGCTTTTAAAAGGTGCCGTTTTCTGTTAAATCCCACAGCATTTAAAAGCTATTTAATGTCTGGACTACTCCCCGCTGAGTTGTAAATAATTTTTTCCAGCACTGAGAATTGTTTACTAACATTTTATCGAGGCCTTATTTTCCGAAGAGGGGATGCGGCTTGGAACCCAACAGCAAATAGCTCAGTTGGGGCCGTGGGCTGCACGCAATGGGCCTGATCAAAACACTCTCTGTCACTTATTTGCAAAATTCAGAGTGAAACTTTATGCAGTTTGGAAACGAAACGTTGCCTCCCCTCTGTCCCAATGTGTTATTCGCTGTTTTCCTGTATTCTACGGTAATTCCATGGAGCAATCTCTAAGCTAGCTGACCAGGGTTTTGAATCCGGATTTAAGGTGAGCACAGCGATGTCTCAATATTTACGCTGTTCCACATCAGCATGTCCGCTGGGATGTCTCCAGCCACCTCAGGAGAGCGACAGCAGCAGGGGGCTTGGCCCGCTCGTCCCAGCTGGAAACGGGTGATGTGTGTGAGCTTCCCTGGCCAACCCCCCCCCGCAGAACACCACTGCAGGACCCGGGGCTGACGCGGACTCCAGCCCCAGCCTCTTCCTCCCACCGGTGATTTCTGCACAGGGCATGGGCTCTGCTATTGAAACCGTCCTGCTGGAGCCAGGAGTGGAAATGAAACTCCTCCCGGAGGGGACACCCCGTGCAGGCAGTTTTTCTCTGGCTGCTTATAGCTTTGGCGTTGGAATACGGCCGGGTGGAGCGGCAGGGGCACAGGATGCACCAGCCCCTGGTGCATGCAGTGCTGCCGGCTTTCCGGCTGCTCCACCTGCGGCTGCTGTCGGAGCTGGGAGAAGGGCTGTACCACGCACACGCGGTGTCCCCACCCACGTTTGTGGGCTAAAACCCGGGCATCGCATTCTTGTACCTGAAGACAGCCATTTGACATGCTGCCAAGGAAGCGCCAGGCTCTGCGAGCGCAGGCGGGCGGCTGGTGGGGACCTCAGCCCGGGGACCCTTGTCACCAGTGATGTGACTAAGCCCCTCAGTGGCACCAAGGCGAGTTCTGCCCTCAGTTCCCTAGTTCCTCTCCACTCTGCGTCTTTTCTCTTTGACCAGAAGTGGTGCCGGGGTGTTGGATGCCTTCGCAGCACCGAGCGTCTCCGGCAACACCAACAGATGCTCTTTTGCTTGTAAAGCAATAGTGGACAGGGCAGGTGCCGGTGTGGGGTGGAGTCGGAGCAGCTAGAGAGGGGCGTAGCCCTAAGGTTGGGGGTAGACCCCGGTACACCACCCCAAATCCCTGCCCTCGCTCCTTGAAAGCATCACTGGGGTGCTCTGTGTGCGGGGCAAGTAAGCAGCTGGGTAACAGAGGGTCAATGACGCTCGTGGTCCACCAAAGGACCAGCCTCTCCAGGACCCCTTCGGTACTGCAGGCAGGAGGATGGGAGAGCCTCCAGACACTGCTTTCCAGGAGAGGATGACCTGAACATGCATCAATAAATCACAGAATCACAGAATGGTGGGGGTTGGAAGGGACCTCTGGAGATCACCCAGTCCCACCCCCTGCCAGAGCAGGGTCACCCACAGCAGGTGGCACAGGAACGCATCCAGGCGGGTTTGGAATGTCTCCAGAGACGGAGACTCCACCACCTCTCTGGGCAGCCTGTGCCAGGGCTCTGCCACCCTCACAGGAAAGAAGTTCCTCCTCGTGTTTAGGTGGAACTTCCCCTTGGCCTGTCGCTGGGCTCCACTGAGAAGAGCCTGGCCCCATCCTCCTGACACCCACCTTCTAAGTGTTTATAAGTGTTGATAAGATCCCCCCTCAGTCGTCTGTTTTTCCAGACTGAAGAGACCCAAGTCCCTCAGCCTTTCTTGATGAGAGAGGTGTTCCAGTCCCCTCAGCATCTTGGTAGCCCTACGTGACTGGGTTTGACGTGTGTGCCTTGCACAATGTACATGTAAAATTATTGCCCCAGTAAAACGCCCGCAGAAGCTGCTGGACACGGTTGCAGACGTGCACAGCACGGTGGAGAAAAGGGAGACGGGGCTCAGGGCTGGCCCCCGCTGGGTGGCTGCTGGGTGCCACAACCTGCCCTTGTGTCCCACCGAGGGGCGACACCCAAGAGACGAGCCGACCCGTCGATGAGCAATTGCTGTTCCTGCAGCAGCCGCACGGACTGTGCTCCCCCAGCCCCCTGGGATCCAGAACCTCCTCCAGGGAACAAATTGGGAATTTTTCCCCTCTGAGAAGGAGAGCGCGATGCTCCAACACACGAACCCTGGCTGCCGGGGCGGCGGCGGTGGCGAAGTAGCAGGGCTGCAACGTGATGCTGGGAAATTATACCGTCAACGGAGCTGCTCTCATGGGAAAATGAACCAGCCGTCATATGGTGTTGATTTAGTGCTCGAATACGAAGAATAGGGGAAAGGGAGGAAAATAACGCCAAACAAACCTCAACCCCCCACAATTTTATAAAGGAGTTTTGTGCAAACCCTCCGCTTTTACCCGGAGAAGGGAGCGGTGCTCCTCCGGCTGCCCCTTTGGGCTGCAATTAATCTCGTTTCAGCAAACTGGAATCAAAGTCCCCGGCTCCATTACGAGCCACCTCTTAACGGTGTGTCTTGAAAGTCTGAGCAACTCGACGCTGCTTCGAAAAGTGCCGGCGAAGGCGGAGAAAATTAAAGCGTCGTTCAGGATGACACCACCCAGCTTTTCCCCACAAAAGTTTTAATGATGTTTTTGTCATTTGAAGCGCCTGATCAGCCTCCAGAAGTGTGGGACGGTGGCGCCTTCGGAAACTTTTGAAGCTTTCCTGCTGTTTTCTAAAAGCGGTGTGTTCGGGATGCTGTGAGAGGTGCCCTTGCCGGCGGGATGCGACAGAGTGTGACCACCTTTCATCTCCTGTGGCTACAGGAACTGCACAGCCCTTGTGAGCAGCCGCAGGGCTGGTGTCTGAAGAAAAAAAATGAAGGACATTTGGCTTTCTGTTAGAAACCTGAATTCCAGCTGTGGGCAAAGCAAATGCCCCCCACAGCCAAACCGAAGTGGCTTTCCTGAGGGATGTGACCCCAAATCTTCCTCGCATGGGGGTGGCGAGGAATCACATGCCCAAGCTTGGACTGAATTACTTTTTGCAAAAAAAAATTTGGCACAAAGACAAGTGTCCCTTGAAACGCTCTGGGACTAAGTGTGTCCTGCTGCCGGGTCAGCCTGCTTGGGGGCAACGCGGGAGTTCAGCTAAAACCATCCGTTAAACCGAAGCCAATTTAGAATTCTGAGCCATCGGTAGTGTGCGGAGACTGAATCCCCCACCCACACCGAGTCCCCTCAGTGAAGGCACGGGCAGACCTGTGTTTGGGGAAGATGTAATTAGAAGAGATCCCAGACCATTCGCTTCATTACTGCAGCCGTGATTAATAGCAGCGGCGGCGGCGGCAGTGTGGAGCATCGCCAGGGAGGATGGATGAGGGATCCCAGCCCGTCGGCGATTTCCCACCTCCAGGAGCGGCTCTCGGTGGCTGGAAAGGGAATTGAAATTAATTTCCAGCCACTACCTGCTGGAAAGCAGGAGCCTCCAAAAGCAGATAGTTCAAACCGGTGCTAGGGAAAGGAGCCGCAGAGCCCCACAGCGTGGTCCCAGGGTTGTAGAGTCAACAGAACGATGCTGGGGGTACAGCGGCTTCGGGTCTGGGGCCGTTGGGTGTACAGACACTGCATGTCTGCGCCCACCATCACCGGTGCTCTCCTTCTATAACCGCCTGATTTACTCCATTGACATCAACCCAGAGAAGCCGTGGCTGCCCCATCCCTGGAAAGATTCCAGGCCAGGTTGGACGGGGCTCTGAGCAACCTGATGGGGTTGAAGATGTCCCTGCTCATTGCACGGGTTGGACTCAATGGTGTTTGAAGGTCCCTTCCAACGTAAACCATTCTGTGTTCCTATGATTATGACACTTGGTTAGTGTACGAGATGCTCCATCTGATACGTAACACTCTGGTAACGTCACATTAATCTGCTGGGGATTTTTTTTTTTAGCTGGTTACACAGCTGTGCCCTCTTTGTCCCCCCTGACTCTCAGCTGGGCCACCGGCAAGTGGCTGCCGTCACACAGCTCCTGCTCACCCTGCTCTCCCTCCCCTGGCCGAGTGCACATCCTGATGGCATTCCGTCTTTACTAACGGAATTAACGTGCCAGCGGCTAGCAGTGGGAAGAAGCTGGAGAGCCTGTTCGTGCGGCTGGAAGAGGCAAGCGCGGAGGCGGCTCGGCTACAGGCAGCGCTGGCTCCTCCTGGGCCATGCTGAAGATGGCAGCATGTACCGGCAAAAGCGAAGCGGCCGGCAGCAAACCTCCCCGCAAAAAAAAAATCGTGAGTTTATAGCGGGGTTTTTTTGTGCTATAGGCCAGTAGGAAAAATCTATAAACCCCAAAGCTCGCGAGCTCCGGTCTTATAAAACCTGAGTAAAGCCATGTACGTGCATGAACATACGCGGGTGACGCTTCTGGCCTGTAAAGCAATCAGGGAGGCAATTAGGCACACAACGAGTGGCGTTTGTGTGGCACCTGCCAGGCCGCCGTGGGAAATGGCCATGCTATAAAACTTATGGAGAATGCGGTTTGGGCTTGGAATTGGCTTTCTTTTTTTCTTTCTTTTTTTTTTTTTTCCTTTTTCTTTTCTTTTTTTTCATGGCATTAAGTTCAAACCCGGGAGATTTCCTTTGTCAGATGGGAAGTGCTTCGTTTCAGAAGTAATTGGTTTCAGTTCTGAGCTGTTTAAAGGCACGTTTGGAGTTTTAAAAGGCGGGGGGGGAATACAAATGAAGGCATCTTGGAGAGCAGAAATGAAGAAAACAAAAAAAAATAGGCACTTTAGAGGCTTATTTCTAAATGAATAATGCACCAGAGCCGACACGTTCATTTTATTTTCTGTTGTTCCCAGAAAGTGCTCTCCCCGCCACCCTCCAGGACTCAGGCACAGGAACCACCCCGCATCCCAGTGGAAGCAGCAGCAGCAAAGCTGTGGAGAAGCCCGGAGCGTGGAGAAAATCAAATGAGCATCACTAAAACGTGTGCGGCAAGGCAGTGTCTCCCGCTGGGAGGTGGCCGGGCACCTGCCCAAATCCCAGCTCTTCCGAGCGCTTCAAGCTCTTCCGAGTGCCGGGGCTCAGAAACCCTTGTGCCCACCACGTACGGAGGATGCTCGCAGAGTTTGAGCTCCAGGAGATTAAACCCCAGCCGACAAAACCTCCCCCTAAAATCCAGGTACAATCCAGAGAGCAAGGATTCAGGGGAAGGAATCAAACCCCTGCAAGAGCCGTCTCTAACCAGCGAAACCCCAGTTTCAACGTGATCCCAAATGGATTGCTTCACGAGGCCATTAAAAATGGTCATCCTGGCTTTTTCCGGGAGCTGGGACGGAGCGGTCGCCAAAGCTGTCCCCTGCCTTCGCAGGCACGCTGGAGACCAACGCCCAGGGCGGCGTCAGTCCTTCGCAGGGATTTGGTGGCAGTGGGACACAGGGCTGCTGCGGCCGGTGGGGGATTTTCCCCCAGGGGAATCGCCTGTTTGGCAATTCGCAGCACTAATCGCTTGGGCGTTGTTGTGGGCGAGGATGCTCCCTCCGGCCGGAGGGCGCAAAACCGTGACGGATCGGCGGGGATGCAAAATCTGCCTTCTGTAAAACCAGGGCTTTGCGGTAGGGAGAGCCATCGCCCAAGGAGAGCTGATGGACAAAATGGCTCTTCATTAGCAAAAAATGCCATTAGAGGTGATGACCACCTTCACCCCCTCCTGAGGGCTGGTGGGCAGGGGATGGCCACGGCCAGGGCTGGGCGAGGTGGGTCCCACCTGCGCGTCTGCAGTCAACTTAGCAAAAATACAGAGGGTTTTACTATATTTTTTTTGTTTAGCCATCTGCCTGTAATTTTGCCGGGGGGGTTGGGAAGGTTTCACCTGGGAAGGGGGACTGAAAACAGAACTACGCTCACCCCAAAATCATCGGGTTCACCTGGAAAAGGGCATCGGAGCTGCCGCTTCATCAAGAAATTCTCCTTTTCCCTGCTCCCGGGGCAGGTATCGGGCATTTATCTGGGGCTATAACCAGCCTCGGTGGTCGTGTGGTGCACAGGGATGGGGACGGACAGGGATGGAGAAAGGGGGGAAGCTGGCTGGATGGACGGTCCCAAAGAGTGGTGGTCAATGGAGTTAAATCCAGCTGGCGGCCGGTCACAAGTGGTGTCCCTCAGGGCTCAGTGTTGGGACCATTTCTGTTTAACGTCTTTATTGACGACCTTGATAAGGACATAGAGTGTATCATCAGCAAGTTTGCAGATGACACGAAGCTGAGTAGGAGTGTTGATCTGCATGAGGATAGGGAGGCTCTACAGAGAGACTTGGATGGATTGGACCAATGGGCCAATGCTAATGGAATGTGCTTCAACAAGGCCAAGTGCCGGGTCCTGCACTTGGGCCACAACAACCCCATGCATCGCTACAGGCTTGGGGAAGTGTGGCTGGAGAGCTGCCTGGCAGAAAAGGACCTGGGGGTTCTAATTGACAAGCGGCTGAACATGAGCCGGCAGTGTGCCCAGGTGGCCAAGAGGGCCAATGGCATCCTGGCTTGTATTAGAAATAGTGTGACCAGCAGAAGTGGGGAGGTGATTGTCCCCCTGTACTCAGCACTGGTGAGGCCACACCTTGAGTATTGTGTCCAGTTCTGGGCACCTCAGTATGAGAGAGACATCGAGGTGCTGGAGCGAGTGCAGAGGAGGGCAACGAAGTTGGTGAAGGGCCTGGAGAATGAATCTTATGAGGAGCGATTGAAGGAGCCGGGACTGTTCAGTTTGAGGAAGAGGAGGCTGAGGGGAGACCCATCACTCTCCACAACTACTTGAAAGGCCATTGTAGAGAGGTTGGTGCTGGTCTCTTCTCACAGGTAATTAGCGATAGAACAAGAGGGAATGGGTTCAAGCTGCAACAGGGCAGGTTTAGAGTGGACATTAGGAAAAAACTCCTCACAGAAAGAGTGGTCAGACACTGGAATAGGCTGCCCAGGGGGGTGGTGGAGTCACCATCCCTGGATGTGTTTAAGAGTTGTTTAGATGTGTTGTTGGGGGATATGGTGTAAGGGAGAACTTTGTAGAGTGGGGTTGATGGTTGGACTCGATCCCAAGGGTCTTTTCCAACCTAAATGATTCTATGATTCTATGAAGGAACTGGAAGCAAACCAGTGGTTTCCAGCTGCAGAGGGAAGGAGAAGCACGGCCCGAGGACCACCCTGCAGCATCCCACATGCCCCGGGCGGCTCAGCACCTGCCGGCTCAGGGCAAACAGGGGAAAGAGGGGGGGAAAAAATGCAACGCAGCCGGTAATTTCCCTGACACTGAGTGGTGGGGATGAAGCCAGCCTCCTAATTCATTGTGATTGGGTTTTTTGAGAAAGCAGGAGTGGGGGAGACCTGCTTCTACCCACCGAAATGGGAAGCAAGAGGCTCTGGGTGGAAACATGGGGCTGAGGGTGCTGCGGATGGGGCTCAGGTGCCGTCGGACCGTGGGGCGGGGGCCGGAGATGAGGGGTACGGGACGGGAAGGAACCGTCTGAGCATCTCTCACCCCGCCGGACGTGGGGGGCCGAGGGATGCCCCTCGCATTGTTCCCCGGATCCGGCCGGGGCCGCAGGATATCCTGGAGGAGCCGCCGGACCCCCACGGCTGCGGGGATGAGGTGGGGGGGGGCCGGTTTGGGCCCTCCACCAACACGACACTTGCTTTTAGGTCATCTTGTCCCCGAGACAAGTCACACGGAGATGATGCCGGGGTGGCGAGGACACCCCAGCGATTTGGAACCAGGCGGGAAAACAGGCTTGGTTTGCTCCCACCTGTTGAAAAAGTTGAACCCGGGGTGTGTGGGGCGGTTGCAGTGACCTATAACATGATGTGGGTGCTGGGTGAAGGGGTTGGGCGGAAAAACCACAGCCAGCAAGGGGCCGGCTGGAGGGAGGGAAGCTCCCCGCGGGCTGATAAGCGCCAGGGACGCGTCGGTCTCGCCCTATCTGCCCCACCGATAAACTGGGGACGGGCTGGCGCCTGCTGCACCCCAGCAAGGCCACCCGCCCCCGCCGGCAGCACCCGCGTCCCCACGGGCTCCTCTGCAGCACCCACAGGTGCCTGGCCATGCCACGTCTCGCCTTGGCTTACTGCCATCCTCCCCCTATCTGGCGGCTAAAAATAATCCGGAGGCAGCAAAGAGAAGGCGACGAGTACCCGAGCCCACCAGGGCTTGGCTCCACGTCACCATTTCATCTGGGCAGACTGGGCTGCGGTGGCCGCGCTCCCGTCCCGAGGGGCCCTGGGAGGTGGCGGAGCGTGGGGGGATCTGCCTTTCCGCAGCCACCCCCCAAGTTAGGGCTAGAAACGCTCCGCCGAGGTGCCAGATGTGGCTTGGTTCCCTCCCGTCTGTTTCCCGGCCATGGGAGACTGCTCGCAGTGATGGCACCGATCCTGCCACTCACTCCCCCCGTGGCGTCGGTCACATCCCTGCGCCCTCACGGTCCCCCATAAGCCAGGGGACCCCCTTGGCTCGCCACAGTAGGTAGGGAGCCCTGCGAGCTCTGTCCCCACCACCTGCATGGCTTCCTTTGGGGCTTTTTTGGGGGTTTTTGGCTTTTTATCAGGGCTGGGGCAGCAGGCGGGTGGGGGAGGACGGAGACGCCATGCTCACGCCATCGTACGAGCTCCCCGCCGGCGCCTGCTCCAGCGATGACGGTCCTCATGTCTTCCTCCATCTCTGTCACTGGCTGATTGACGCTGCTGAGAGGTCTCAAATATTCAAAAAGTCTCAGCCAGCACCAGAAATAGGTATTTTTATCCCCTCTGGGTGATTACTCGCTTGCTCATGTATTATATTTGCACCCCAAATATACGGACGGGGGAGCAGCAACCAGAACAGGTTGCTCCAGACCACGAGCCAAGAAAAACCATCCGGAAAGGAGTTTCTTTTGGGGGAAATGGAGATATAAAAAGATCCGTTGGGCTTGGTATGAGAAAAGGGCAACTGAATCAGGTGAAACATTTCATTTTGGAGCCTGAATTACTTCTTTAAATTGCGCTGGGGTACATTTGGTGAGGAAATGTCAGTACAGAAGAAGTGTAAAATCCTTCTGAGACAACTGGTGTGAAAGAGTCTGACTTGGGGGAAAAAAAAAATGGATTTTTTTTTTTTTTAATTTCTTTTTTTCCCTTCCTAAAAAATGTGACGAACAAAACAGGAATTCAGGAAACGTTTGACTTGACATGACTCTGCCTATTTCTGTGCGAGGAAAAAAAAAAAAAAACCAACCAGAAAACCCACCATGCTGCTGTGGCTCAAAAACACTTGCCCCGGGGATGTCTGTCCTGCCGCTGGCGCGGCTGGGCATCACCTGGCGACGCGGCATCAGCCCCCCGTAATGGGGATAATACCCAGCTTTTAAGGGATGAAGCGCACTGGGCAGAGGAGCCGGTCCCGGCTGCCGGAGCGATTCCTGGTCAGCATCTGTCGGGGCGGATTAGTGGTGCAGCAGGCTGGGGGCTGCCTGCCAGCAGCAGTTTTCATAACCAGATGCCGCGCGCGCTCTCTTCGAGCCACCCCCAGAAATGAAATTGCCTCATTCCAAAAAAAAAAAAAAAAAAAAAAGAAATGAATACGCTGACATGAAGTAGCTCTTTTGCAGGGGATGTTAAAGCTGGTGACAAGCCCAAGTCACTCCCGGGGCTGGGGGGGTGGCTGACACCCCCCAAACCCTCTGCCGGGCTGTGGCATCGCCCGGGCCGGTCCCAGGGACCGCGGCTGGACCGGCCGGCGGAGGAGGGCTGTGCAACCAGCACAGCTTCTGGAAAAATGTAAATAAGGCCCCGAACTGGCGCTGTCAAGGTCTTGCAGATACAAAAGAGCAAATTCCTGCCTTCCAGGGAAGGGCCTGAGCTGGGTTTGGGTTTCAGGGCCGGGAGCCCACGTGCCGGGGTCGTGTCTCCGGGCATGGCCAGGGCTGCGGTGGCATCACCGGGGGAAGTGTCACCCTGCACCTCACCGGCGATGCCACCAACCCCCAGTGTTTGGGATAAGGTGGAAAACAGCTCTTTTCCATCTGCCGGCACTCAGCACCTGATGCTGCCACAAAATCCAGGCTGCTTTGGAGTTTGCACTGCATTTTTCCTCTACCTGCCGAGAAAAGTAGGTGTTTTAGGAAGACATTACAGATGTATTAAGGTGCAGTCCTCTTGCACCAGATCATCAGTCCTAATCCCACGGGATGCTGTACTGCTGGTGGCGAGACCCAGGGAGGAGAAGGCAGGACCTCGTGCACCCAGACATCCCTGCCCGGCCTGCCGGGACCACAGGGACTCCGACACCTCCCGGAGCTTCATCGGGGCTGGCGACCCCAGACCATCCTCATCCTCATCCTCGTCTGCATCCCCATCCCCATCCCCATCCTCATCCCCATCCTCATCATCATCCTCATCCCCATCCTCATTCTCCTAGAGGCTCACTTGGCACTGGCCCAGCATTAAATGGGAGCTTAACTGCCTGGAGAGGCTGGGCAGGCTAGCGGCATTATTAATAGAGCCGAGGCGGAGCGTGCCGCTTACGGGTCCCGAAATAGGCTGCCGAGGCGAGGGGATGCCTGAGTGGGGGCTGCCCTTGCCAGGGAGCTCCCCGAAAGAGCAGCGAGGGCCGGAGCTGTGATGCGTTGGGAGCTGCCGTGGGCACAGGGAGCGTTGGGCACCGCCCCGTCCCCGTCCCGGGGCAGCGGCGGCCAGAAGTGCTGGTGTTTCCCCGCCTCAGTGAAAACGCGTTTCTCCTCCCCGGCATTGCACAAAGGCTCCCACGGGCGACCCAGGCTGACCCCCATAAGAGGATTACGGGGCTATTAGCAGATTGGGACAGTGGGGAGGGTGTTTGGAGAAATTTGCTCTCCCATCCCTCGGGAAGGGATGCTCGTGGTCCCCAGTGGGAGCCAAGGGTGATGCTGGGGACGCACTCCCCATCCCTGTCCCCGTCCCTCTCAGCCAAAGGCCAGCGGCGGAGGACAACGGCGGGGTGAGGACCTCCGGTCAGGCAGCAGCCGGTGCTCAGAGCCCTGGCCGGGCTCTCGGGGACAATTTGCCGGGTTGGGATTTGCAGGGGGCGAGCCCGAGCCCACGCACGCCTGCGACACGGTCAGCGCTGGCCACCGACAGCGGGACCCGGCCGGCTCCCTCCCCCGCAGCTGTTGGGTGGGGAGGTCCCCGAAGACTTACATTTATTCAACCTGAAAACGTAGCAGGGTGGAAAGAAATCCGGGAGCCGTATCGACAGCGAAATCCCATTATTGGCCATGAAATATGCATGCGCCGTAACCGGGCAGGCTCTGCACCCCCGGCCGAGCATCCCCATCCCCGGGGAGGGCAGGGAGGTGGGCACAAACCCATTGGACATGGCAGGGTGCAGAACGAACCCCCTCCTCGCGCTGCTGGGGAGCAGCCCCCCGCCGACACACCGTGCTGCGGCGCTGATGGGGCTGGCAGGAGCAGGGTCTGCCGAAACACACTCCCTGGTATGTAAAATTCAGGGAACAAGTCGGAGCCGCGCTGCCTCTGCGCTCGTCACGTGCGACACCCTTTGCATCTCTTCCCTCGTGTGCCACCCACCTCCAGCCCCTTAAATCCCCACGTTGACTTGATATTTGGGCTCGTTTGGGGGTGTTTTCCCACCAGCTCTGGGGGGAAAAATTCCGGGTTAATTAATTTTCATTCGCGGCAGCTCCTGCCACCAAGCTCCCGTTGCGTTCTGCTGCTCTCAGGAGGGCAAAAACGCAGCCGCCGAGCTGCGAAACCTGGTGAAAATTGCCCGCTGGGTGGAAAGCCCTCAGGAAGGGTGGGGATGCCCCAGAGTGGGCCTTAATTATGGCTCCAATTAATTGTCGGTGGCTGCTGGAGCTGGTGAGGGCTCCGCGGGTGCGAGACCCTGTCCGTGAGGATGCAGAAATGGGGTACCCCCATCGCCCAGCCGACTCCTGCCCCGAAAGCGGGGTGCCGGGGCAGGGGGGGGGTCTCCTGCCCTGAAAACGGTGTTCCTGGGGGAGTCTCCTGCCCCGAAAGCGGGGTGCTGGGGGGGTCTCCTGCCTCAAAAGTGGGGTGCTGGGGTGTGTCCTGCCCCAAGAGCAGGGTGCTGGTGGGGGTCTCCCGCTCTGAAAGCAGGGTGCTGTGGGGTTTCTTGCTCTGAAAGCGGGGTGTTGGGGGGTCTTTTTCCCCAAAAGTGGGGTGCTGGGGGGTCTCCTGCCCCAAAAGCGAGGTGCTGGGGGGGTCTCCTGCTCTGAAAGCAGGGTGTTTGGGCATCTTGTGCCCCAAAAGTGGGGTGCTGGGGTGTCTCCTGCCCCGAAAGCAGCGTGCTGCAACGTCTCCTGCCCTGAAAGCGGGGTGCCGGGGGGTCTCCTGCCCCAAAAGTGAGGTGCTGGGGGGGTCTCCTGCTCTGAAAGCAGCGTGCTGGGGGATCTCCTGCTCTGAAAGTGGGGTGCTGGGGGGCGTCCTGCCCTGAAAGCGGGGTGCTGGGGGGTGCTGTGGTGTTTGCGGCCGTGCTTCTTGCCAGGACATGGTGCTGGCTGTTCTGCGGAGCTGCCTGCGGGAGAGGCGGGGGCCTGGGGGGGCGCATCCTGCCATGCTGCTGCTCAGCAGCAGCTCCACAGCATCCCCCCTGCCTCCATCATTTATCACCCCTTTTCTCACCAAGCTGCGCCCCGGCACCGGGCTCGGACACGTCTCCATCCCTCTTCCCAGCCGCCCTGGCGAGACTCAGCGCTGCCAAAACACCCTTTTGGGGTAAAACAGCCCCAACCCAAGCCCAAAGAGGAGAGTTTTCACCCCAAAAAGCAGCTCCATCAGCTCAGCGCATCCTGGGAGGATGCTCCGTACTTGCAGGCACCTTTTAAATCAGCACCCAGCTAATTACCTCCAGCAATAAGGAAACCCCGCGTTTGTAGTGAGTATCTGCTTTAAAATGATGTTTTACACAACATAAAAGGATTATTTTATAATTAGCTGTCTTCTAAACCCTGGCCTATTGAAATGATGATATTAAGCCATACACCGCTCCCTGTTTTTTAAATATCATCTCGAAGTTGATTAGTTTTGCATTACTAAAGAGCAACCCATTGAAATATTTAATCATCATGAGATCTTTTTCATATAAATGTTAACATTTGATTTATTTTTTTTTTTATTTCCCCCCCCCCCAGTAATTACTCTTAGCTTTGCTTACACTAAAAAAAAATTAAAAAAAATTGTTGAAGCAATTTTCCCACAGAGAAGGCATCAAAATAGTCCTGTGATTAACACCTGGAGCATCCTTCGGCGCTCGCTGCCTGGCACAGCTCCAGGCGGGAGTCAGCGCTGCCGCTACAAGCCCAGCCATCACCCTTAGGACCAGAATAACGGTGCGCGACGCCCCCGGAGGGGAATTTCCCTTTCCCAAGGGGTCCTTGATCCTGGCTCAGGGAGGAGTAGGTGGGAACAGGGCAGGTGAGACGGGGTGATCTGCCCCAGGGGATGTACGGTTTTAGGCAGGGTGAGAATTTTTTTTTAGGACGGACAGGGAAAAGAACCACACAAGCCGTGACACCGGGATGCTCAGAGCTTGGGGCGGGCACCCGACAGCTGCCGAGCATCACCTGGGGACACCCGCAAGGGCGTGGGGGTGCGGGGCCAGGCAGGCAGCGACACCCCTGCTTGCAAAAAGGGACGGTGGGAGCTTCTGGTACGCTAAATCCTAAAGGAGAAGCTTTCGGGGGAGGTTTATTGCCTTTAAAACTGCATGGAAATGCATGTGGGCATCCAGGGCTGAACCTGGGCGTGGGGACGGGCCAAACTGTGCCGGGGACCGGCCCAGGGGATGAAGGGCCAGGCATCCTCATCCCTTCCCGTCTCAAATCCAAAGGAAAGGAGCAAAGCGGGAGCCGGGAGGGCCGGGAGTGGCTGGGAGGAGCAGGATCCGTCCCACAGCTGGGCTCTGCCCCCGGGCATGAGGAGCAGCCGGCCCCGCTCGGCTTTCCCGGCCGGGGAATCGACCATCTGATTTTAGACACACTTGAAATTCAGCTCCCGCTGTCATCGGAAATGATGCATTTGGTGTGAAACGAAGCCAAGGGAGCAGTATAGAGAGTTGGTTTTTTTTTTTTTTTTCCCCCATATGCCTTAAATAGCCAGAACGTTTATTCTATAGGCAAAGAGATTCTTACACATTTCGGTCAAATAATGAGGATAATGTTTCTGGCTTAAGGAAAACACTCCTAAAATCAGCAAAGGGGAAATGCACATTTAAATTTATGATTTTAAGTTACAAATTTGCATGCAAGTGTATATTTAGAAATTTGAAAGAGCTAAATCATACATTATTTTTTTTGGCAGGCTTTCACTTGCAAAAGATATTTCCAGCATGGATATGGCATTGTATTAAAGGCCGTTATGTTGCTTAGAAAAAAATAAATGTAAAAGCTATAGAAAAGCAAAGAAATACTGCGAAAGGCAGACAGGCTTTTCCCTACGGCATGTCCCATCATGCAGCTGCACCGGTGGGACCCGGGAGCCTATGGTCCCCACTGGAGAAATGGTCCCAAATTGATGTTTATGGACTGGTTTTATCAGCCTGTGCCTGTTGCATTTGCCCCCAGCTTTTTGGGTTTATTTTCCCTTTCAGGCAGCTCAGTGACAGAGCGCTGCTGGTGGATGCAGTGGGTTGGGGACCCCCAAAATCTCTTGGCAGAAACCGGGCAGAGGCGGGTCCGTCTCTCCCTGCCCGGCGCGTGGGGCGCATCCCTGGGGGTTTGGGGTGGGTGCCGCATTGAAAACTCCTGAAATGTTTGTTTTCTTGCAATTTTCCCTTCTAAACAATATTGGGAGAGTTTTCCTAATGTTTTAACCTAAAACCGTTTGTCCACACTTGTGCTTTATTTATTTTCCCCACGGAAAGCATTCACCCTGCATGACCCAAACCCGCAAAGCCTGAACCCACCATTTCCAGCAAAGAGCTGCCCTAACCAGTAATGACATGCATTTTTTCCCCACCACTGCGAGGAAAAATCTCCTCCGAGCGGTGGCACGCTTTTGAATAACTTTAAATATGCCTTTAAAATTCTTCCCCTCCTCGTTTATGTACGTAATTGTTCTCACTTGCGGTGATCTCTGAGATGTTCACGGCTGATTTACTGGATAAATCCTCCTGTGCACATCAAAATTCACCCCTTTGTTGTGGAGAGCGCCATTGAGCATCATCGTTTTGCCTACGTTTTGACTCGACGTCATCACCCAGCACCGGTGTGCGTTTCCCCGTGGTTACACGCTCTCACAAATGCCATTTGTTTTGAGAAACAGGCGTTTTGGGTTGCAAAAGGAGGGTGGTGTGTGGCAGTACCCATCACCCTGATGTTTGTCTCCAAACCGGCCATGCCGTGATGGACGCACCGGCCCCCTGCCCGGGTGTGCTTTTACTCCGGGGATGGTGCGTTTCTGTGGCTCAGAGCACAACACGTGAAGGATCCCCCCAGAAGAAAAAAAAATAAATCGGGAATTAGAAGCAGCAGTGTTGCTAGGGAACCAGAAGTGAGCGCTCAGCTCCTTTTCCCCTAAAGGATTCCAAGAGAAATCCCTGGATTTCAGGTCATGTGCAAAGAGGCACTTGGCTGGCGGCTCCCGAGCCTCCGCACGGCTCCTCCAGGATGTTGGTATTTGGCAGAGCCAAGGGCTGCTCCTGTGCCCAGGGTGCAACGATGCTGCCATCCCCTACGGTCAGCCAGCACATGGAGAGGCCAGCGACAGAGGATGGGAAGGACAACGATGGAGGATGGAGAAGAAGATGATAGAGGACAGGAAGGATGATGATGGAAGATGGGAAGGATGATGATGGAAGATGGAGAGGGCAGTGATGGAAGATGGAGAAGGAGACAATGGAGGATGGGAAGGATGATGATGGAGGATGGAGAGGACAGCAAAATGGAAGGTGGAGAAGGAGATGATGGAGGAAGGGAAGGACAGTGATGGAAGACAGAGAGCAACTCATTGGTGGGAGTGTAGTTGAGTCAAGAACAACTGCGGTTATGTCCGCTCGCTTGACTCAGAAGACAGTTAAACTTTAATGCAGTCTCGCACCAGCGGAGGTTGTTTATGAGCCTCCAGCATTCCTGTATCATTCGGCTTGAAAAAGGTATAAAATATGAATGATGCTAATGAGAAACACAGGGCTAAGGGCCGCTGGGGAGGCTTGCGCTTCATCGCCCGACCAGGGACCGCCCGCCTTTCGCCTGCACGTCCCAGGGTTGCTGCAGGGGCTGGGAGCACCACGTGTCCCCAGCGCGAGCACCCTGCCCCAGAGTTGGTCAGTCTGCAGAGCAGGGACCCCTCCGTGCCCCGCAGGGTGCTCCTCCACGCGCCCTTCCTCGCGGAGCCCCGACCCGAATCCCGCTGAGCGGCCATGTGTGGTTTCGAAGCACTGAAAATGACTCCTACCCAAGTTGTCTTCCAGCTCGGGAGCCGACTGCCTTCTGTTACTAAACATAACTCTGACTTTTCCTTTTTTTTTTTTTTTTTTATCTTCTGAAAATATTCCAGATATTTTCCAAAGCAAAGCCCCAGAGGATGCTATTTTCATCTCCCCAGTGGGTTGAGGAGCTAGCTCGTTTTCCACCCACCAAAATAGCCACGATTTTACGGGGATTCATCGTCTCTTTTCAGGTCTCTTCCCATCGGGATCCCCAAGCCACCAGGGAAAGGAGGGTCCCTGGTGCTGCCCTGTGCCTGGGCTGACGCATCTCAGACCCTATGGAGTTGCTGGTGCACTGGTTTTTTCACTCTTTCCTGCAAAGATTTTGATTTTCTAAACTTTCCTTAGCACCAACAGTTGCAGAGCTGACGATCTCATCTTTTTGAGGGATGTTGAACTGAAAGGAGTGTAAAACACGCAGCCGGGATAACAGGATTGTTGCTGGCGCTGCAAAATGCCACCTGGATCTCTCTCCGTGGGAAGACAGCCGAGGGATTGCAGTATTTCCCAGATTAAGCCATTTTTAAAGAATTTAACAGCACGGAGAGGGACACTGGCAACAGGCAGTGATGAGATTCAGCTCGCCGTCACCTGGGTTGCCCGCAAAGGCTGAAATTTTGGGTGCTCTGGTTTAATTCAGAGCAAAGACGTTTATTCGCGGTCCCCTTGGGGTTATTGACTCTGGAGAAGGCACAGGAGGTGTCAGCGCCAAGAGCTGGGCAGAGAAAGGGGGTGGCCGTGCAAGCGGGAGGCTGAGCGGGTTGGTTTTGGAAGAAGAGCGCTGCTAAAGCAGGGCAGACCTCACCCCCGCTCCATCCTCTGCCCTTGCACCGCCGGGGAGACGAAGGATGCTCTTTGCTATGAAACCGGAGCGACAGCGTACCGAGCCCGGCTCCTGGGCTCCCGCATCAAACACGAGCGGAGAAATCCCCACGGGCGGCCCACCAGCGGCTGCTCATCCTTCAGCAACTTTTAACAATTTAGGGGCCGAATTCGAACCCTTAAAACTGGAGCATTTAATGGGTGGACTGGAATAGGCTGCTGAGAACTGGGAGCTGAATTCCTCTACCCTGCGAGCTCTCAAGTAGAGTCATGGGCTACACCGAGCCACTGCCTTTTATATTTCTATGGCATTCAGGGCTTGACTTTACTTGCCATTTTGTTTTGAGAGATGCCTTATTGCAGCTGAGCCCCGTCGGGTGGATGCTTGGAGGGGAATCTGACATCTGGCTAAGACCCAAGGACTTTAAAGAAGATTTTCATCTAAAACTCTACATAATCCTACGATAACATAACCTGAACTTGTTCTCTGAGTCACCCTTTTGCTACCAAACCAACCCAAACTTCAGTAATGACCTGTAAGCCCCCTAGAGCAGCTGAGGGCTGGGAAAACAAGGGGATGTTTGTACATACCCAGGGCTGCAATTTAATCCCGCCTGGCTAGGGGGAGAGTGCAAGGGACTGGCTTTTCTCGGGAAAATATAAACCAGCTCCTTCTTCCTTCAGCATCCCTTTTCTAAACTTCCCTGGAGGTGTTCAAGGCCAGGCCGGACGGGGCTTGGAGCAACGTGGTCTGGTGGGAGGTGTCCCTGCCCAGGGCAGGGGGTGGCACTGGGTGGGCTTTAAGGTCCCTTCCAACCCAAACCATTCTGTGGTTCTGTGATTGTATGAAGTTCAGCCCTTGGGGAGGAGGGTGCGCGGTAGAACCCCATGCCCAGGTTCCCAGGTTCCCTTGGCATCCTCCAGCGCTCTCCACCCACCTTCAGCCCACCATGGTCTTCCCCTGGACCGGACCTGAGCTGCCCCATCGCAGCCTGTGCCCCAAACTTTGTGGTCCACGGGTGGCCTTTGGCATCGGCAGGGTGAGGGACCCGGATCCCTCATAACTCCATTGGCTATTCCTCTCCTTCTCCCACCACAGCCACCTCCTTTAACATCTCTGGCCCTTCTCCAGTGCCGGTGCCCGTCAGACCCTGCCTCCCACCCCGTGCCAGGCACCTGCCCGCTCAGAGGCTGGCTCAGCCCTGCCACGGGATTAGGATTACACACACTGTCAGGCAAAAACATGCCCGGGGAAGAAAGCACTTAGTGTTGTATTATTTTTTTCCTAAGTAGGTAAATATCCCCGTCGAGTGAAATATGAATATCCATCTTCAGGGTCAGGATGGGATTTGGTGCTGTAAATCTCCCTGCGGGCCAGCTCGCTCCATGAGGTTTAACCTGGGGTGACCCAGGCTGGAGCATGGGATCCGCGTCTCAGGTGTCGATGAGGCCATCCCATCTATCCCATCCATCCCCAAAAGCAAAGGGACTGAAGGAAAGGGAAAAAACCTGCTGTGAAACATGTCTGAACACCAACAGGGTACTGGGCCAGCAGCCGCCCCAGGTCTGGGCTACTGTGGAGGGTAATTCATGGGAATGTTTCCTATCAGGTCGATAGGAAGGTCAGTAGCCACTTCAAATGCCACTTTATTCAAGCATATTTAAATATGCTGATTTTTCAGCATCCCAAAGGGAAATCCAACAAAGCAGCAATGTAGAATACGTAATACAATAAAAGAATAAATGTGCTGATGTAGGCGAAGACCAGGGAACAGCAAGGACGTGGCTCCAGACCTTGCCGTGGCTGTGGGGCCATCGCAGATGCTACCAGCCACCCTCCGTCCCAGGCTTGCCGGGCACAAAAAGCAACCCAGCACACAAATAACGACCCGTGCAATGCCTTGGGGCACTCAGACTTCGCACTGGCGTTTTCCCAAGTGGAAAAGTTTAAGCCTCGGGCAGGGGAAGGTGCGAAAGGCACCCAAAGGCTCGCGAGCACAGAGGACGGAGCACGCAGGGGAGGGCACGGCACTTTTTGAGGTGCCAAATGGTGGGATTGGTGCTGGGGATACCAATTTTGCTGCCAGAGCGGGAGGAGAGGGGCTTGACCTGAGCGCTGACGCTGCCGGCAGCGGCCCGGGCAGGGACGGGGGGATGAAGGAGCCGGAGGAGCTGGTACACGCCGCTGACGTTCACAGGCGGGTGTCAGTCAGGGAGACACACATTAGGCACATCACTAGTCAAAAACTCTCGGAGTCTCTTCCTTCATTTCATTTCTGGGGCTGTGCGTTGGCATCTCATCTTTAACGCTTGTTAATTTTTCTATTTGCCCGCTGATCTTAACGGTATTTCCGGTATTTCTTCTTTCTTTCTTTTTTTTCCCCCCCCCCCGTCCTTTTAAGCTTGACGGCAAACCCACAAGAGCTAAAAACATTCAGAAAAGGCGACGAATAAGATAAGAGCATCTCACAAATCACCGGACTCCGGGAGCAAAGGCTTAAGGGAGAAAAACCACCAACCCCAATCTCACGAGGATCACAACTCCCACCATGAGACACCGGCACCCATGGGACACCAGGCTCTCTACAGGCTGAGAGACCCCGGAACATCAGCCCAGCCAGGTCTGTAGGTCCAACCACTGACCAGCATCACGCACTGGGCTTCCCTGCTCCCAGCAAAAAGAAATAACCCCCAGAGGTGCTGACGGGGAGATGCGTTTTCATGTCATAGAAATGCTCTTCAAATAGTTGCTTTTCTTCGTTTGCTGACATTTAATGGTGGGAAGCCCGAATAAAAATTCATGTCCGGGTGAGCCAATGTGACGCCGGGTTTTCAGTTTTTCCACTGAAGTAAAAAAAAAATAATAAAAAAAAAATCCCCGCAGGTGGAGCGAAACTATTCATTCCACACTCAGGACTTTTTGTTTGGTTTTAATATTTAATTGAGGCGAGGTCATTTTGTGACCAAAGGTCAGCTCAAGGCCAACATTTGCAGTGTTTCGCTTAGAAAACGGTGAAACAAAAGGCTTTGGCATTTTGGGAAGGCGCGTTGCTGGTTTTCTGTGCTGAAGCATCGGTGCGAGAGCCCCACCGCGCCAGGGTCTGCCTCCTCCTGCTCTTCCCGAAGGCAGGAATGGCCCCGGCAGCTCCCGGCGGAGGTGCCAGCCTTGCCTGCAACGGGCTGGCATGTTAGCCCTCACACAAAAGGGATTTTATGCCATTTTAACGCCCCCCCCTACCCCCACAAAACGCAGCTTCCATCCCCAGAGCCCAGTCGAGGGTATCCGAGCCTGGCAGCAACGGAGACATCACCCCAAACCACAGGAAAAAAAATATCTTGAACCTTATTTTCAGCGTAGTCCCTCAAATATCTTCCTCGGTGACTCCTGTATTCAAGTTTCCCGGGCTGATGATGTGACGGACATCCCCACCTATGCCGTGGTGGCAGTTCCCAGCAGCATCCTGCTCTCCAGCCTCCGCCCCTTCTCCTGGGATGGATTGTGCCCCTTCCCCAGTTATGAACAGACCATGACGCTACGTTGCTCTTTTTTTTTTTTTTTTGGACCTACTCTTGTTGAAACCCAAGGGTGTCCCAGCTTGGCGAGGGTTCCCATCAGAACTAAGCTCTCAAACCTGGTGTGCCCAGCGAGGGACCGGTCCCAAGCCCGGGCGGGCAGGGGCTCGTGCGGTTCCCTCAGCGGTGCTGTTTTACGGAGAGCTCAGCATAAAGCCCGCTCATTCTTCAAGAGAGAAGGCAGCCACACTCTGCACCCTCTTCTTCTCTTCTTTCGTGATAACAAGGGGGTGAGAACGAGCGGGAGAAGCAGCATGCTCCCCAAGAAATCCCACCCTGGGGTACGCATCGAGTCGCAGCCCTCTGTAAAAAAGGAAGCAGGTAGGTATTTGTGTCGGAGCCGGCGTCCTCACAACCACAGCAGAGGGTTGTGTCTGTGGGCAGTGTCCCCGTGGGGGACGGGGTCGGTGACAAGCACATCTAAGGGCGGTCGGGATGCTCCAGTGATGGGCTGTCCCTGCCCCGGCCACCCACAGCCCCCAGCCTTTCGGTGGTGTCTGTCCTCCCTCTGCCTGACACGGTCTCCTTTCCACCATATATCCAGTTGCCTAAAGTACCCGCTCACCGGAAAAAGGACAACATTTTAGAGGCAATTAATATCCAGGGAATATATATCTCCGCTTCTGATGCTTGTACATTTGTAACCCGAGTCTCTCCGCTCGCTTCTTCCCTGGCTCTGCGATGCCCTCTGGGGACAGCCGAGGCCGCGGGGGATGCAGGGGGTGCCTGTCCCCTCCCCAGCACCACGGCTGGGACCCCACGGTCCCTACTGGGTCCTCGGTGGGGAAGGACTGACCCCAAAACGTGCCAAAGGCCACGGGCAGCATCCCAGGGAGAGCTGCCTTTCTCCTCCCCCGCAGCTTGGCTTTCCCTGGGGAGCTGTGCCCTTGCCTTCAATCTGAAAGGCATTACGCGGGCTGAATCGGGATTAGCTGAGAAACCCAAAAAAGGCTGGGAGATTATGTTTCCATTTAATTAGCCACACGGCTCTGCTTTCCCTCCAGAGGCAAAACCCACAGGCGATGCTGAGAAGTCGCCGTGGCACCACGTGTCGCTCACGCTCATCTGAACCAAGCGCATCGCCCACAGCCCATTTCATTGCTCCTCGCCTGCTCCGAGCAGGGCGATTAATTAGAGCGGGGGACTCATCGGAGGTTGCCAGCGTTGCACCTTGGGCTGTACATAGCCTCGAGTGATTTTCCATCCTCAACTCAAAGAAACCCACCAGCAGCTCGGACAGGCGGAGCCAGCTGTCGCCTGCATTCACTTCTGTCAATGGTATTTTCCTCAAAACCCTTCCCCGTCCAACTGTCACACACCGAAGCCTGCGGTTGTAGATGATGGAAACCTGGGCACTGAAACTAATGTCCACAGCAGTTTGCTGGGAGTCAACACCAGCGAAAGCTGGGAGACGGTCAAAACCCCCACGGCATCCTCAAGTGGAGAGCAGAAGGGAAAAAGTTCTGTTGGAGCTGGGAAGAAGATCCTGTCCCACCCAGAAACTGCTTAGAAAAAATTTCCCTTCCCAGCTATGTCGTGGCCATTTTTCACAGAGCAAGCAAAGCCCCTTCCAGCCCAGGTGACAGCCTTGCACCTGGGGCACTCGGCTGGGATAGAGGGAAAGGGCGTTGAGGAGCTTCTGGGGGGCCTACGAAAAAGCTGGAGAGGGACTTTTTACAATGACATGTAGCAATAGGACGAGGGGTGGTGGCTTCAAACTCGAAGAGGGGAGATTTAGATGAGATCTGAGGAAGAAATTGTTTGCTGTGAGGGCGGTGAGCCCCTGGCCCAGGTTGCCCAGAGAAGCTGTGGCTGCCCCATCCCTGGAGGGGTTCAAGGCCAGGCTGGACGGGGCTTGGAGCAACGTGGTCTGGTGGGAGGTGTCCCTGCCCAGGGCAGGGGGGTGTAATTAGATGATCTTTAAGGTCCCTTCCAACCCGAACCATTCTGTGATTCTATGAATCATGGAGCAGAGGGTGAAGATGACCCCCATTCTGCAGCCAAGGCTCTCGGTGGTGGGATGCATCGCCCAGCTGGTCCTGGCACAGGACTGGAGGAGACCCCGGGAAAGGCAGCACCGCCAAGCCACAGGCACAGCTTCTCAGTCCCTGCATGCCCCAGCTGCCCCGCGGTGTGTGACAGCAGCGCTCCCAGCCCTCACCTGCTGGAAGTGCTACCTCTGCATCCACACGTAATTTAACACTGGCACAGAGCATCCATTGTGTATTACAACCTTGAAGAGCATCCTCATCAGGTGCTCTCCTTCCTCATGGACGCGGGTCGGTGTCAGAGCAGGTACCGCTCCCTGCAGGCAGGTTTTCCACTGGGAACCTGGGGAAAGGAGGACGACCAAGCCCCAGAAAACAGAGAGAGGGTGGCCGTGAGGAGCCCACGTTGGTAAGGAAGGGTGGGGAAGCAGCAAGGTCCCCGGGCTGGGTGTCACAATGCCTGGGTTCCCCTCCCGGCAGTTTGCTTTCTGGTTTTAGGACGTGATGCACCCATTCGTAGTGCAACTGGGCACCGCACTCGGGCCGTGCAGGGTGGCCACAGGCTCAGCTCAGCTAACTCGCAGTGCCTGAAATTCAAATTTCTGCCCCCAAGCCCCGTGGTGCCTTGTAAAGCACGTAGCCAGAGGAGAGCCCCAGGCAGCGTACGGCACAGCAGGCACCGTAGCACACCTCTGCGTTCAGAGGCGGTGATTCCCACCACTCTCCTCCTGGGATGACGAAATAAGTGCGGGGTGACCGACCCCAGCTGTGGCCATCCCTGGCCGTGGCAGGACGTGGTCCCTGTGGGACAAATCCTTCCTCCCTCCTCCACCAACCCAAGCTGCCTCCTGCCAGAGCGGTTCAGCCACGACGCCTTGCAGCAGAAATAAGGCAGGAGAAATCCTCTCTGCCCTTTTTTTACTACATCTCCTGGACCACGCTGTCACGGACAGCTCAAAGCCGTTGGGCTCGGGGCGTTGCATCTCCAAGAGGTGGATGTCTCACCTGCACGGCGGCCAACGGAGACATCCAGGGTACGGCTCTCGCTACCTGCCTCCGGACACGGGGATCAATTTGCGCTCTATCCGTTGGCCACGGAGAGAAAATTGCAATGCCATTTAATGAAATATTAAAATCTGAGCAGCCCTTAGAGGAAGGAAAACCAGAGACCCCTCAAAAGCCCCATGAAGCAGCCTGGCTTCTCCTTTTTGGTAGCCTGGGAGCGTGTCTGCGCCCTGCTCCAATCTCAGCCAGGGCCTGAGCATCCCACGGACGTGTCAGGGCTTCCCTCTGCGTCCCCGGGGTGCCCCCTCTGAAACCCCATGGGACACTCCTGCAGTTCCCCAGGTGGGGAATAAATCACAGCGACACCCCCCCCTCCCTCCAGGGCAGCCCCCCCAAAGGCAGCACGGCACACGTGCTTCGGGGTGGCTCATCCCAAAGCAGGTCCACGTGTCCTACGCATCCTCCCTGTGCCACCGAAGCGGGGACAAGAGGCCACCCTGTGGTCCACCGCCAGCGGCTCCTCTGTGGAAGCACATCTTTTGCTGGGTTTCCATGGCAACCAGCATCCTACACGTGCCAGCCAGGCCGGGCGGCTCCCAATCCCGGCAGATGCCGAATATCTCTGCATCTCCATGGGCACCTCTCCCCTCACCCCACCTCTTCCTTTGCCCCCAGCCCATCGCTCCTCGTGGCATTTTCTGGCCGGTGGGGGCGGTGAGGGGCGGCAGTGCAGGGAGCAAACCCATCTGCTCGGTAACTCAGAGGGGCACACAGCACTTACCCAGTGGTGTGTCTTGCTCCCTGCACGATGCGCTTGCAGGTGACACATGGAAGTGCCCAGCTCCTGGCCTGGGGCGATGCAGAGCAATGCAAGAGATGCGTTCCCAACAGAGGAATAAGGTTTAGGCGAGGAAAGATCCACAGGCGAGGCTTTTTTTCATAATAACTTGCTGCCTCTGGGTCTCAAACAGATTTCTGGCAAATAACTCTGGCCCTGCTATCCTCGCCCCGACCCTTCTCTCTCCTACAGACATTTCCTTGCAGCTCAGCTCCCTGATCCTTCTCCCAGGCTGTCATTTAACAGCATCGCACCGGTGTCTCGGATGCGTAAGGAGGGATGCACGCTCAGAGCAGTTCGGGGGGAGACGCTGCGCCGGCTCTCTTCTGAGAAGGGACTGAATCGCTCCGCGGACCCAGGCTGGTGAGGGAGCAGGGGCTCGTTCCCGCCGTGCCAGGCTGGCGGGCGGCACACAGCGCTCTTCTTGCTGCCATCCAACTTCTCTCCTCCGGGATCTGCAAGTCCTGTAGTTCCCCTTGGCTATTAAACCCTTTATGATACAGAAGTTCCGACAATTATCCAGTTTATCAAACTAATCGCTCTCCCCACGCTGCAAGACACGTCGCTCTGGTCCCTCTCCTTCCACATCTTCTCCACTATTAAATCAAATACTTCTGCAAACGGGGGCGAAGCATCCGCCACGCTCCCCGGGCTGTGACTCCCGCCAGGCAGAAAAATACTGCTGAAAAGTGAATACTTGCCCCTTGCCCTTCACAAGCAGCGACGCAAACCCCGCTCGTGGTGAGCAGGAGATGCTCATCCAGTTCCCACCACGGGAGCGAGAAGACAAGTGCTCTGCTGGAACGGGAAAAACAGGGAAGAGAACACCAGCCCGCAGCTCCGGCAGCCATCTGCGGCAGCGTTAGCAGCCCTATCGATGCCAACAAGGATTTTGAAACCCTCTTACAAATCCTGTGGGTATCCCCTGCGTAAGCGTTACCTCTAAGGCAAACAAATTCAAGGAAGGGCATGGAAAAAAAAAAAAAAGGCCCTAAAACTTTCAAAAAAGGAGCTCTTGTTCCCAGCTGCGTCCAGCTGTGGGGCTGGTTCCATCCTGGATTGAAATCGTGAGGTTACGCTGGGGGATGCAGAAAAGGGACACCCTTAGCTGAAGTACGAACGCATTTACTCATCGCAAAAGGCTGGTCGGTTGCATTCGGTATGCCGGTTTCTTGACTGGTGAAAGAATTGGGAGCCAACCTCGGCTCCCCGCACCCGGCACTTTGTATCCTGTCCTGACCGATGGCCAGCACCACCCAAAACTCACCCTGTTTGGGTCCGGCTGCTCCGCAAATCCCCAGCACCCCACCATCTAAGCAGGTACTTATCCCTAGACATGTGGCTAATACTGTTGACTGGAGCAAAACTCAGGCAAGTCTCCCTGTTAAGCACGCAGCCAAGTGCTCACTTCCTCCAACAGGATCTTGAAAACACTCTGTTTACTAAGGCAAAAGTGGATGTTAATTTCTTTTAAGGCAGCCTTGAACTTATAAGCTCCTCAAATCCAGCTCTTTTCGTGTTGCGTCGCTGCTGTCTTTGCTTTCTGGCTGCATACTATGCAGTAAGGATGCCACGTCCTTGTCCCCACAAGCACTGAACCTTGTATTTATCTCCCAAAAATTGCTATGCAATGCAAATTATTCCTTTTCCAAGAGTGCCGGCCGGCCGGAGCACATTTTCAATGCCCAGGGCAGAGGATTAGGAACAGCCTCCATCATTTGTAGCTGCTCTGCGCCAAGCGGGAATAAAAGTTTCGTACAGAATTAGAAACACGGCTCCCACTCCCGCGTGCAGATTTGTGTTCTGTGAATACAACCAAAAGGAATAAAACAAAAAAAAAATGAAAATAAAATTGGCATGCACTCATTCACTTTGAATGAATTCGCTTTGACCGACCGCACGAGGTTTCCACATTTGCAGCCTTGCCAAAAAAAATGCTCCGTGCTGGGTCAGAGGGTCAGAGCAAGTCCCGGGGGGCGGCGGGGAAGTCCCGGGGCCACGGGGAAGACTCGGCCCCCGGAGAAAAAAGCGTGTCCCCTGATATTCCGGGATGCTCAGCCAGCCGGGGCAGTGGGGACGGTGCCGTGCACCCGTATTTTCTGGTGTTCCCCGCTTCTCCATGACGAGTCCAGCCGCACCTCTTGGCTCTCCGGGTTTACACCGGCCCGCGGGCTCGCTTTCTGGAGCAGTGGGATGCTAATCTATAATCAATGCTCCCGAAACCCAATGCGCTGGGATCTTATCTTAATGCACTGATTGCAACGCGCTCCTGAGTGATTCCTCTATTTGAACAGCCCTAGTCAAAACACTTCACGTCTTGAATTTCATCTGGTGGATATCGCTAATGAACTTACTTCTGCATCTTCCGTAGCTTGTGAGTCGTCTGCTGAAGTGTGAAGGGAATCGTAACGTCTTCCCTGCAACCTGCAGAGAGGGCAAAGGGAAGAGCTCTGTGAAATAAATGATTCATTCCCCAGCCCTCTCCCAGCCTGGCTGCTGGTGTTAGCATCTTAAGAAGCCGCCTCCGCGTGCGACTCCTCTCAAGGCAGGGTAAGAGGAGGTACCTGGGGGTGCTGCTGGACGGCCAGCTTAACATGAGCCAGCAGTGTGCCCAGGTGGCCAAGAAGGCCAACAGCATTCTGGCTTGTATCAGGAATAGCGTGGCCAGCAGGAGCAGGGAAGTGATCGTGCCTCTGTGCTCGGCACTGGTGAGGCCTCCCCTCGAGTACTGTGTTCAGTTCTGGGCCCCTCTGTACAAGAGGGACATTGAAGTGCTGGAGCGTGTCCAGAGGAGAGCTACCAGGCTGGTGAGGGGTCTGGAGACCAGGTCGTATGAGGAGAGGCTGAGGGAGCTGGGCATGTTTAGCTTGGAGAAGAGGAGACTGAGGGGACACCTCATTGCCCTCTACAACTACCTGAAAGGAGGGTGTAGAGAGGTGGGTGTTGGCCTCTTCTCCCAGGTGAATAATGACAGGACCAGAGGAAATGGTCTGAAGTTGCGGCAGGGGAGGTTTAGATTAGATATTAGGAAGAATTACTTTACTGAAGGAGTGGTCAGGCACTGGAACAGGCTGCCCAGGGAGGTGGTTGAGTCACCATCCCTAGAGGTATTTAAGAAACATCTAGATGTGGCGCTTCAGGGCATGCTCTAGTGTCAGAGATTGTAGGTTGTTTGGTTGGACTCGATGATCTTAAGGGTCCTTTCCAACCATGAAGATTCTGTGATTCTGTGATGAGAGCGGTGGGTGATGCCCTGCCAGGGCCAGCAATGCTGGGGGAGAAGGCAAGGTGTCCCCTGCTGCTGGTGCCAGCTTTGCTTTGAGGGGAGCAGCATCTCTCCTTAACCTCAGGTAAAAGCCCCAAGACACCCCGAAAGCCAGACGCCCCAATCTCACGCCAAGTTAAGGGGACGGGAAAGAGAAACAAATAAACATCATATCTCTCAGCGGGGCAAATACACGTGTTATTGACACCAGCAAGATGCCAAAGGCTACTGATGGGCTGCTGCACGCATGTTCCTGAAAGAGTAATTATCCCGTCGAGTTTCCAGCTCTTGATGACGCAGAGGATAAAGAGAAGTTTCCTGTTCGGGGCTTCATAAACACCCTGAGCAGATAAACGCTCATAAGCGAGGGGCTTGGGACGGGGAGGCAACGGGCAGCAATCCTCTTTTATGAGAAATGAGATTGGAAAAAATGGTAATCTCCTAAATGGGCATGGCTGGTGGGCTGATAAACAGAGCTCCTGGTTATTACGGTGATGAGCTCAATAGAAAAAGTGTAATCCCAGCCCAACTGCTCGGGAGACGGCTGCCCGGCCTCTTCCCCCCTCTCCCAAATCATCACATTAGGCTGATGGGAGAAAATAAATGAGATCTCTCAGCGCCAGGTTGTGTAACGTCATTGAACAGAAGCATCGAGCTTTGCGCTTTCCTCTGGGGACATCGGCGACTTCCCACCCTGGGTCAGGGCAAAGAGCCCCAATCTCCCTGCGTGCGACTTGCGTCCTCTGGTCCCCTCCTTTCACCGAGCATCTCCGATGGGCCCCGCTCCGTCTTCTCCACCGAGCAGCAGCGACCATAGCGCTCTTTCCTGGACCCTTTTTCTGGGGTTCTTTTCCACCCAGGAGCCGAGCGCCACGGTCTCCTGGCCACCCAGTGCAGGCTGGTGGCCACCGGTACCTCCCTGCCATCCCAGCAGCAGCATCGCCACAGATGAGCCTGGCCCAGAGGACCAACACCTGCCCTTACCGCTGCGTGCAGGGGCAGAGGTGGCAGGGGAAGGCCAAAACACAGCCCAAGGATGTAAACCCGCGGGTTTGGGGTTTGGTTTTTTTTCGCAGCTCCCTCGGTAGGTCCCCAGATGAAGGTTTTGCATCCCGGTGCATATGCAAAGCCTGTCCCGAGCGCCGAAAGTGCAGGCTGGGGCCGAATTAAAGCCAAAGGACGATGTGCCATTTGATGTATTTTTGTTTAGTCTCAAAATACCTAAAAAGCTGTGGGCGGCACGACAATTAGTGACTGGATAATGACTGCCCAGCAGCACTGAAAAGCCGTATGAACATCCCAGACCCCCTCCAGCGCCGGCCACGTCAAAGAAATCGAGTCCACCACTTGAAATCAGCCAACCAGCAAACCAAGGCAGAGGGACGAGCTCCCTGTTTCGGGGAAGGCAGCCTCAGCCTCTCCTCCGAGCCTTTCGCAAACACAGGGCTTTCTGCAGTTTGCTTGGAAGGTCGCGAGGTTTGTGGGAAGCGAAGGGCAACCGCAGGCAGGCCAAGGAAGTCAGTTTTTAAGGCGATAGTTTTTAAGAAATAGCTTTGAACGCAGAGAATAACAAACAGACCTCAGGCATTCGTGGCGTTGGGTTTTTTTTTTTGATGTATTTTGCATGAAATGGAAAACTAAAACAACAAGCGGTATATGCAGTAACAATAAAGGGTGCGGGAAGGCAACAAAGAGAGGATTACAATTTCAAATCGGCGTGCCCTGCGTACGCCGCGCTTTGAGTGCGAGGGAGCGGGTCTGCCCTTATTTCTGCTGTCTGCGAGGCCGGGGATAAAAGATGTCAAACTGCAGATAAAACCGGGATACCGATAAGGTAAAAAGATGAAAAGGCGGTTTCGTATGGCTAAACCCATGATTCACATTCAAGCATCAGGCTCTAAAAATAATTCCGAGAATCGTGTTCGAAAACATTGAAAAAATTTCCTTTCCTCCCCCCGTCTTTTCCCCACCTGCGCAGCTCCCGACTCCAGTGTTGGCTGTGGGATGGCCAGGGGTGTTTAGGTTTGTGATTTACAGCCAAGCAGCGGGAAGACGGGGTGGTTTGGAGCTTCCCCAGTGCCAGGATCGGGTCTGGCTGAGCTGGGGCTACCGGCGGGAGAGACTGCGGGACGCAGGGCCAGCATCCGCTCGGGAGGGAGCCACAGGCCGGGGAAGGGGGAAGGAGCGGCCACGATTCGCCCTGGACTGCAGAGAAGCTTTTGATGCCTCGGCACACGAAAGCTTTGCCACGGGGGTAGTGAAATAGGGTTGGAAAAGAGCCACTCTTGGAAAGATGAAAAAGCTGAGGAGTGAGGGTGTCAAAGGCTGCGGGGACGGCACGGGCTCCTGCGTGCCAGCGACACGGTCTCCTGCGGAAACCGGCAGGCAGAGCGGCGGAGCAGTCGGCAGCGTGGATTGGGAACTGCGGGAAAACCTCATCAGGGCTCCGCGCCCTGAGCCGCGGGCTCTGAGGGCTGTAAGGACCTTGTGTGCCACACAAAAAGCCTCCTCAGCATCCCGTTTTTTAATCCCCTCTCCTGCTTTCCCCGAGAATATCCATCCCTCCTCCCTCTGCCTTTGGCAGAGTCCCCCGAGGGGGAATGGGGGACCCCCTCCTTGCTGGGGGTCAGGGAGTGATCCCCACGGAGCCGTACACCCCAAAGCAGCGCAAGGCGTCTTATTAACAAAGATTGAGAAGTTGGATATAACTCACACACTGTTTGGCTGGAATGGGAAGGGGTGGGTTTAGAGGGAAAAATATCTCATTCTCCATGCATTTAATTGGTTGAGAAAAAGAAAATGCCACATTTTGCCCCCTTAGCCAGGCAGACCCTTTTCTACAAACATTTCCAACCCGCCACAAGGCGAACGCAACACCCAACGCCAGACTGTCAGAGCCGGGAAGGGCAGCCACAGCTCCTAAAATAAACCTCCTCCATCCTGCCCATTCCTGAGGCTTGGAAGAGGTCCTGAAGGCTCTGGTTTGCCCTCTCCCATCCCTGCTCTTCCTGGCTTGGGGTCCATCCGAGAGGTGGGGAGACAATGCTCCTGGTTGCTCCAAGAGCCAGCCAAGGCTTCTCCCCTGGGCTCGGGATGCTCCGCCGCTCCGCGCCGCTCCCCCCAACCTGCAAAGCTCTTACAAAGCATCCAGGCTGAGAAACGGGGTATTTCAAGGACGCTTCATGCAACAACAACAATAAAAAAAAGCCCTTGAAAGCCTGCTCAGCACATGGGCTTGTGTTGGAGGCTTTTGCACAGATGCTGAATCCTTTTCTCCTGTTTTTGCGGGGACGGAATGCCGCAAGGACGGCTGGGCAGCCTGAGATGGGTCTGTATGTCCGCACCCCGCCGGCACGTGGGGTTGTTGTGTTCTGCCAGGTGAGACGTGGGAATCATCCCCTCTTCCACTGAAACGCAACCCGTTCGGGGGGCGGGGGGGGAAGAAAAATTCATTTTAAAAATTTCTAATTTGGGGGGGATTCTGGATTAAGCCCTGGCTGTGCCCAGTGTTGCACGAAAATTAAAGAAGGTGGGCTTGCCTCTTGCGGTTGAAATACAACATGGGAGTCAGGGGGGAGGATGCAGACAGGGGAGACAGGGGCAGCTTGGGACCAAACCTCCTAATTCAGGATGAGAAACGGAGTTTTTGCTCCAACTGGGATCTGGCAGACGGCAAGCCAGGGCTCACGTCCCCTCATACCCCGCCTCGTCGTGCAGGACCTGGCGGTGTCGAGGGCTGTGCAAGCCCCAGAAGAAGCACCGGTCCTTCCTCCGCAGGGCGTACCGACACCCATCCCCAGCGCTTCCTTCCCGCGGGAGCCGGGAAGCTGCGTTAATTGAGGATTTCAAGGATCTTTGAAATCTGCAGCTGAAAGATGCTCCAGAAAGACAGAGCAGTTTTATTTTTAGAATGGATGTACAGTAAAACCTCTCCCTTTCTTTTCCGAAAAGGGCTTTCTCCCTCCCAGTCTGTAAGTCCAGCTGGGCTACCTGAGCAGAACCGCAGCGCAGGGCGAGGAGAGGGAGGGGAAAAAGAGAAAACACAGAAAAATAAACCCAAAGCGAGATGGACAAAGGTGTTTTTTTGTTTTGTTTTGTTTTGTTTTGTTTTTCTTTTTATTAAGAAGGATGATATTAAAATGCTGAAAAAATATACTGCCAGGGTACCACAAACATCGCATCGATGTATTGCGGTCTCTTTTCAGGCTGTAATTTAGCCCTGGCTTATTCAAAGAGGGCTGAAAGGAAGCGGCACAGAGAAGAAAGATAAAATGGGCTGAACAGAGCACAGATGAGGTCTGTTTGGCCTTGAGGAAGGTACGATTCCTGCTAAAGGTGGGACTGAGTGGTGGTTTGGACATATTTGAAAGGGACTAACGCTATTTTCCATAAACCTGAGGTTAAGCAAAGCGCAGGTGCCCAGTGATGAGCTGGGCTGAGTCCTGCGTAAAACCTCTCCCAGCTGGACACAGCCAGGCTTCATCCATCATTCGTTCAGTGCTTTTCAAGCCATTTGTGTTTCTCTTTCCTTTTCCATAAGACACAAAAGCCCCTGAAGAACATCTTCTGCAAAACACCCATTTCTACGCAACCAGAGCCTAAAACCGGGGAGCTATCAAAGCGACACGCTTCGGTCAGGATATCCAAGCCCGCTTTGCCCCGACGTTGCCACAACTTCGCTTGTCACCCAGGGGTTAGTCTCAGAAGGCAGCGGTGGATTTGGGGTGCCCAGTGGATGTAAGGACAGCCAGAGGAGCAGGGGTGGGAGCATCTCCCCCTTCCTCTGCAGCTCCGTGGGAGGTGCAGAGGAGAGAATGGAGAGAGGGGTGTGCCGAAACCAGGGCGAAGCATCACCTGGGAGCTGAATCCTTCATCCCACAGCCGCTGGACCCCGCACTGCTGTGGGACCGGCGTGGGAGGAAGCGCAGCCGAACAATGAGCTGCAGGAAGCGGCGGCGGCGGCCGCCCCTGACCCAAAGCGAGGACCTGACTCAGCAAACACCGACTGGGGACGAAGGTCCCACCTCGGGGAGTTGCGGCCCCTGGCTGCCCTCGGGGCGATGCCCGGGGCTGAGCTGGGTGGGATGGGGGGGGGGGGGGGGGCTCAGTCACAACGCACCCCGTCCATCTTCCTCTTGGGAGATGTGCCCACGCACCCAGCACATCAGCAAAAACGTCCTGCGACAGCACCCAGATCCCCCCTTGGCCATGGTGCAAGTGCACATCATGTCCAGGATGCTGTGGGGGGGCAGAAAATGGCTTTTAAAAACACCCGAGTCTGAGGCAGGTGATGCAGAAATGAGGGTGGGGGCGCTTCTCGGCTCTCCTCCAGGAGGTGTTTTCCTCTCATCCTGGTTTTTCCAGCTTTCAGTGGCTCACTGGGCTGCACAAACCCCCCTGGGGAACTTTGGGAAAGTCCTCTTTTTTTGCATTTGCCATTAAAATTCGGCTTTTGGCTCCCAGAGCGCGCAGGAGAGCCCTGCGCTGGGGCAGGGGCTGGCACCCGGCGCTCAGCCGAACACAGCACGCAGTCCCCACGCTGGCCCACGCACCCACGCAGGAACCGACCGGAATTACACAAAAATAATGAATTATTACAAAATTATGACTAAACAATGCCTTTTTCCTCTCGTTTTGTGTTCCCTCCACACTCAATTGCTAAGTGACCCGGCGGTCCTTGGATGATAGGTGGCCTCATGTGACGGACCAGTGATCGTTCTTATTTTTATTGACTAACTAAAATATTATTCCATTGTGCCGCACCCTCCGCAGCGTCCCTGGGGTGCCGGGTGACAGGATCCGCTCCTCGGGAGCCGCAGGGTGGCCGGAGCACCCCTGGGTGCTGGTGGGGATGATGGGGGGGAGGAGGAGAGGAAATGGGGGGCCGGCGCGGTGCCCCAGCGCGCACCCTCCGACAGCTTGCCTGGGAGGGGAAAAAAGCCGAGCTCGCGTGCTGCCACCCTCTCTCCTCGCTAAGGCAGCTTACCAAAGCCATTTGCTATATTAATACCGATAACCCTGCTGTATTAGTGCTGATAAGAGGAAAGATGGGGACAGGCTTTGCAGCAGGGCCTGCGGCGACAGGACGAGGGACAATGGCGTCAAACTAAAAAGAGGGAAGATTTAGACTAGATACATACGGAAGAAATTTTTTACAATGATGAGGGTGGTGAGCCCCTGGCCCGGGTTGCCCAGAGCGGTGGGAGATGCCCCATCCCTGGAAACATTCCAGGTCAGGCTGGACAGGGCTTTGAGGCACCGGATCTAGTTGAAGATGTCCCTGCTCATTGTGGGGGGGTTGGACTGGATGGCCTTTAAAGGTGCCTCCCAACCCAAACCGTGCTGTGGTTCTACGAAGCCAGTCCCCCCACCCACGCACCTTTCCCACTCCTCTGCCCCACAATGAGATTACCGCTCCTTCGGGGAGCTTCACCTCCCGCCTGGACATGGACCCTCTCCTCCGGGGCTGCGGGTCGCAGGGCAGAGCCCACCCTGCCGAGCCCCTTCAGGCCCCCGCCGCTGGGCCCCCGACTTGTTTAGCTCCAAAAGGCAGAAACGGCATTTTTGTATTCTGTGAATTTTTCCCAGCGGATTCATCTCACTCATTCCTCCGCTTTCCCAGCCCGACACCAGGATTTCCAGGAGGAAGGAAGTCTCATTCCCAGCGAGAGCAATCAAGCACCTCGCCTGGCAAAGGCACGCAGGGGCCGCTCACACGCCCAGAGCATCGCTCCAGCTCCCCATCACCCCTCTTCAGGCCTTGGGCACAGCCCGTCAGCCCCCACGCAGACACGACAGCCTTGATTTCGCGGGGAGTTCCTGCAAAGCCAGCAGGGACCATGCCTGTCCCTGCGCCGAAAGGCGAAGCCGCAGGCTGGCCCGCGTCTCTGGTGCTTGCCCCGAGAGTTGGGGGAAAGGCAGAGAGCAAAGCAGTGAGCCAGGAGCAGCCGGAGGGGGGGTGAATCACCCACGTCCACGTACAGACACCATCGCTCTCCGGAACACAGCGGAGCCCAGCTCAGGGCCAGGGTCAGCTCTTAAAACTCAGGGCAAGGAAGGGCAGGACTTTGCACTTCAATCAGCAATGCCAAAACCATCGTGTGCCCAATGCCGTGTTTCTCATTGGGGTAGGACAGTGTCTCAAGCCACAGCCTTCCCCATGGAGAACTTTTCCGCCTTCCAACATGAAATCTGTCCCCAGCTAGCCCCCGGTACTGACAGACCCACAGCCCAAATACGGCATTGATCAAAGCAGTGGGTGACAAGGTCCTGAGCAGCGGCTTCTTTACAGTGGATCTCAAAGAGTCATCGGCAGAAGAATCTTTACAGTGGATCTAAAAGAGTCATCGGCAGCAGAGGCTGGAGGAGGACAGCACTAAGGAGATGGGGATTCGGGAGATCTGCAAGTGAAATACAGCTGCAGCTCAGAGGCTGCAACAGAAAATGTAGGGCAATAAATTTACGGAGTGAAAGCAACTTGAATGTTGATCAAAAGTACAGAGAAAGCATCGGGGAGATGGGGAAATAACTGAAACTTTAATTCAGGATCCTACCTGGCAGTGCAATAAATATTAATGGAATAAGCTGGAGAAAGGGGAGGCTTCCTTGGAAAAGCAATAGCAAAACCACTTAGATTGATTTCCCATCAAACAATATTTGACAAAGTAAAGCAATTAAGGGCTGAGAAACAAAACCTAATTTTAGGGGGGTGATAGGCAGGATAAATGGGTTCCCAAAGAACCAATAATCAAAGCTTTGGAGTTCACTTGAGGCCCACTGACGCTGGCTCGAGTTGAAGTGCCCACTGCCTCACCAGGCTGTGCCCTGTGAGCAGCTTCTCTCCAGAGCATCTCTTCTGCCCTTCAAGAGCCAACAAAACATGTTTCTGACCTCAAAGCTCTCTTGCCCCATAAAACTCGGCCCCATCCACAGAAGCGACTTGTGCTCCGTGCAATGAGCCCCATCCATGCCTTGAGCACCACCATCAAGCTCCTGTCCCACAGCCACAAGCTCCAGAGCCAAAAGCGGTGAGGAAAAACAACTGTCCTCTTCTTTTTTGCCCTCATGGCCTACTGTAAACTGTTCCCATTCCCCACTGGTTTCTCTGGCAGGATAGGTACCTATGAATCTTGCTTCTCAGCCTGGGCACATATCCATACACGTACTCCCAAGAAAATAATTGCTCCCATCATATAGGCCTGAGGACTGCTGCTCTTCCAACTACCTTGGCCAGTTTTTGTCCAACTTACACTAGGAGATATGCGCAATTTGGTCTGATGGCACTGTTGAAAATGGCCCCAGATCTTTCTCTTTCAGAGAAGCTCATTGTTGACCATGAAAAATTTCCTCCTGTTGGTTCCCAGCGAGCCGATCTGTGTGGGGAAACTGGGAGGTTCCTGCCTGGTTGGATGGTTGATGGTGCATCCTGGGAGGGACTCCCCAGGACTCCCACTGGCATCAGTAACGTTGCAAGTAATCACAGAATCACAGAATGGTGGGAGTTGGAAGGGACCTCTGGAGATCATCCTGTCCAACCCCCTGCCAGAGCAGGCTCACCCACAGCAGGTGGCACAGGAACGCGTCCAGGCGGGGTTGGAATGTCTCCAGAGACGGAGACTCCACCACCTCTCTGGGCAGCCTGTGCCAGGGCTCTGCCACCCTCACAGGAAAGAAGTTCCTCCTCATGTTTAGGTGGAACTTCCTATGGTCAAGGTTGTGCCTGTTACCCCTTGTCCTGTCCCTGGGCACCACTGAAAAGAGCCTGGCCCCATCCTCCTGACACCCACCCTTTAAGTGTTTATACGCGTTGATAAGATCCCCCCTCGATCGTCTTTTTTCCAGACTGAAGAGACCCAAATCCCTCAGCCTTTCTTCATCAGAGAGGTGTTCCAGTCCCCTCAGCATCTTGGTAGCCCTTTGCTGATCCCTCTCCAGCAGTTCCCTGTCCTTCTTGAACCAGGGAGCCCAGAACTGGGCACAGCTGAGTCCGTGCAGTGCCCCAGGCCATCTTTTCACTCCGGCAGAAACTAGCTATTGCTTGTTATCTTCACCTTCCCAAGTGCTGATAAATCACCAGCGTGCAAATTGGTGTGGCGTCTTGCACTGCCGGGGTGAGGCCCCTCCTCTCCCTTCCCTCCATGCCCCCTCAAGGAGCCAGAAAGCAAAGCTTCTGCGTCAATTCACCACCCACCCCATCCCAACCGTGCTGAGCAGGCTCTGCATGCTCCGCGTGCGCCATGCGCCGCAAAAGGAGCTCATCAAAGCTGCCTTTTAACTGCTAGAGTAGCGACTCGGGTGTACAAACAATTGTAGCGAAATTCGCACGACTAATTAAATAATTAAACACAGCCTGACAACTGAAGGAACGCGATCGCGCATCCGAAAATCAAAAACACCTCCTAAGCGTCGGCAGCGAGAAACAGGAAAGGATTCGCCACCCTGTGCGTCCCCTCAGCGAGATTTGCTGATGGGTTGTGTGGTTTTGATTAGAGACCAAGTGTAAATAACGGCACCACCGTTCTCTGATGAAGCCTTTGATCTCTGCCCAAATTGTTGCTGAATCCTCAGCCAAGCTAGCAGCCACCCGGCAAGAGCAGGGCTAAAGCTGACTGCGCTGCTGATGCCGGTGGAGCAAGGGGTTGGATAGAGCATGCAGCTCCATGAAGACCTCTGTGTGGGGTCTGATAGCCCAGCTTTCGATGGAAAATGCCCAATGCTGCAAAACACCATGGTGGTCAGCCTTGGTGTGCTGACCTAGCACCCCACTGTGAACCTGAAATGGGAAAGGCCAGATTTGTGTCTCCTCTTCTGCCCCTCTGCTCTGCTGTGAGTCCACCTGGAGCACTGCCTCCAGCGCTGGGGCACCAACAGCAGAAGGACACGGAGCTGTTGGAGCGGGGCCAGAGGAGGCCCCGGAGATGCTGGGAGGGCTGGAGCCCCTCTGCTGGGAGGACAGGCTGAGAGAGCTGGGGGGGTTCAGCCTGGAGAAGAGAAGGCTCCGGGGAGACCTTCCAGCCCCTGCCAGGCCCTAAAGGGGCTCCAGGAAAGCTGGGGAGGGACTCTGGAGCAGGGAGGGGAGCCATGGGACGAGGGGGAAGGGGTTTAAACTGGAAGAGGGGAGATTTAGCTGAGATCTGAGGCAGAAATTGTTTGCTGTGAGGGTGGTGAGCCCCTGGCCCAGGTTGCCCAGAGAAGCTGTGGCTGCCCCATCCCTGGAGGGGTTCAAGGCCAGGCTGGACGGGGCTTGGAGCAACGTGGTCTGGTGGGAGGTGTCCCTGCCCAGGGCAGGGGGTGGCACTGGGTGGGCTTTAAGGTCCCTTCCAACCCAAACCATTCCATGATTCTAAGAAGATTCTATGATCTCCCACGCACATCCCAAATTGAACCTCAGTCTTCAGCAAAAAGCAAATCCCACTCCCTCCAGCCACGTGTACTGGATCCAAAGGGTTAAACGGTGCCATTTTCCAGCAAGGAGAAGATGATCTAGCCCACCTCTCTCAGCCCTGCTTTTTCAAGCAAGCTTATAAAACCCGCTTAAATATTAATATGGAGATGGTCGGGGCTGCACGGGCTAAAGGGGAATTTGAAAAGATTAATTCTCTATTACAATCCGAGCCTTGATTTCATAACCTTACAAAGCAAATTCCCTGAGACTCTCCTGGGCTGCGGTGCAGCATCTTGCCAGGTTTGACAGCACCAGGACCTGACAGAAGCCAGAATCTGACATACTTCTAATTCTTAAGAAAAGAGCAGCAGCCACACAGGCCTGAGGAAGGAGGGAGAGGAGACGGGAAACCCAGCCCTAACGGAAAGGCCTGGGACGCCGCCAGTATTTTACATTCTTTGTGACACACTTTGTTGACGGCTCCGTTGCCTGATATGATTAATCCAAGAAAAAAAAATTGGCCGGTGCCTTCCCAGCCCAGTGCTGTCCAGGTAGCCCTTGCCTCCCGCTCTGCCCAGCATCCTCGCAGTCACCAGGAGCCTGCAAGCCCCCGGGGGAGCCACGGGGGAAGTTCGTTATTTCTTTCCTCTGCTTTTGGCGATATTATCTGGAAGAGCACCGGCACACTTTCAGTCCAGATCTTATCAACACACAGGCAGAGAGGGGAAAAATATCTTCCTAGAGGAGTAGAGAATGTCTAAGATGCATTTTAGCTCCAGAATAGCTCTAGCTAAATGATTGCACCTCGCAGCACTGGCCACGAGAGGAGCAAAGTTCTTTCTCCCCATCCCCAGCTTCTCCCAAACCCTGCACCGGGTTAATAGCAACTCTCTTCTGAGTCAACATGGCTAAACTACTGCAAAACCTCTACATGCCCAACCTTGCATATGTTTCCACCATGCTTATATAAAGTGATTAGCGATAAACTGATAAAAATCCGGTGTGCGGATGAAGCGAAATAGCTGGATGAGCCCATCCCCGGGCTCCATGGGAGCAGCTGCACTGCGCACGCCAAATGGAGAGCAGCTCCTTCCCACGGAAAGCTGAGAGCCAAACCAGAGAGTCCCATTGATCTCTCCCTGCCCCAGTCTTTGAAACCAAACCCTCTCCCCAGGGCTCGCTGCCGGACACCGGGTGCTAGCCCCGAGTGTGCCCAAGCCCGCTCTGCTGCCCCGGGGAGGGGGGGACATCGTAGGGCCTGGGTTATCCCAAGCGAGAACAGACCCTCCAAATGGCAGCACTGCTATAATGGGTGACGGTGCCATTCACGGACCTCGGCTTGCCTCTTTGCTAACCCTGCAAATCATTTCTGTGCAGCGGCAGTGTATGTAAATAGGTGAGAAACGTATCAGAGAATGTATTTCTTTAAGTTACCAAAGTCACTGAGAAGCATCAGGGCAACTTTTAAGAACTGCTCAAACACTCAGGAGTTTAAACTGTGGCAGTCTAGAAAGTTTGTTATTTCATAGAACCATAGAATGGTTTGGGTTGGAAGGGACCTTAAAGATCATCCCATTCCAAACCCCTGCACCAGGCAGGGACACCTCCCACCAGACCACGTTGCTCCAAGCCCCGTCCAGCCTGGCCTTGAACCCCTCCAGGGATGGGGCAGCCACAGCTTCTCTGGGCAACCTGGGCCAGGGGCTCACCACCCTCGCAGCAAACAATTTCTGCCTCAGATCCCACTAAATCTCCCCTCTTCCAGTTTAAACCCCTTCCCCCTCGTCCCATGGCTCCCCTCCCTGCTCCAGAGTCCCTCCCCAGCTTTCCTGGAGCCCCTTTAGGGACTGGCAGGGGCTGGAAGGTGTCCCCGGAGCCTTCTCTTCTCCAGGCTGAACCCCCCCAGCTCTCTCAGCCTGTCCTCCCAGCAGAGGGGCTCCAGCCCTCCCAGCATCTCCGGGGCCTCCTCTGGCCCCGCTCCAACAGCTCCGTGTCCTTCTGCTGTTGGTGCCCCAGCGCTGGAGGCAGCACTGCAGGGGGGCAGCGGTATTTATTTCTAGCTGTATTTACAAATCCAGGTAAGAGACTATTTAGACAAGCAGATCCATTTAGCCTCTGTAGCAGAAGGATATTGGGGATGCAGAGCACATAGTGGGGACCCGGAAGAGCCACTCTACCTCCTGCATTTGCCATAAATCAGAGCTCCCCCAGGTGTCCAAGCCCACACGTCCAAAAATGTAAAAAAGCATCCAAAATCAGGCCCAGAGAAACAAGTTTCCTCTGTCTGCACTGCCCTGGCACAACGAGACCTTTTGTTTGCTGAATACTTGTAAAAAAACCTGCTCATTTTTCACATCTCTGAGCAATTTCATACATGTGGACCCAGGAGATGCTGTTGGAAAAACTGGGACCCCTGGAACCGAGCAGAAACCTGGGCTGAGCTTCCCTGATGCTTGCTCGAGCCATGCCGTGGCTCCAGCCTGTATTTCCTCGGCACCTCGCCTTGTTGATTTGCGAGGCGGGTGAATACAGACCCACCTCCAGGCTCCTGCGTGGCTCAACCATTTGTCACATCAGCGATGTCGGAGCTGGGATGGGCTCAGGGTGCAGGAGAGACCAGCAGAGGAGAGTTACGGCCACAAAGGTGACGATTGCCATGTTAATAATTAGCATCTGTGGCCATCGCAGCCTGCGAGGCAGAGGCAAGCCGGGATGGAAATGCTGTGCGCTGAGCCAGCATCTCCAGTGGGTTTGTGGCCGGTCACCGACACTTTCCAGCTTCCCAGCGCCCGCAGGGACTGGTGGAGCCTCTTGGAGACAGTGACAATTGTGTGTTTAGGGCAGCGTCTGTAGGTCTGGCAACAGGAGCTGATCCTCTTTCTTGTCAAATAAAGCCCAGAGACTCTGTTTAGCCCATTTTGGAAAAGACAGAAAGAGACCACCCGGCAACGGAACCTCACGCTTCTGGCACTGAATCCCGCACAGTTCCCCAGGCACAAAGGCAGGCGCAGCCTACACCTCAGGGAGCCACCGCGCGATGGTGTCCTGGGTTGAGCGACACAGGACAGATTTCTCTTCTAATGCCTGGGAAAACTGCACTTTAGAAGCCTCCGGTGTCTGAATTGGTGACAATATTTACTTTATCGCCAGCTCCGGGGTGCGGGTTTCAAGGTCTCGGTGTTTTCAAGGTGCGGGGACGAGGGGGAGCGAGACCCGGGCATTGCCCCAAGCTGCCAACAGGGTTATTTCATACCATGAACGGCACATTCAGTATAAATTAGGAAGTTTGCTGAGGAGTTCTCTCTCTCTCTCTCTCCCCCTCCCCTGATGGCTGCCATCCTGAGCACTCCTCGCCCCGGTGCCACAGCCCTGAGCCCTTCCCTTCCTCCCGCAGCCGCAGCGCTCGCAGGGTCCCACATTGGCTGTCCCTGCGGGGAGTGCATGGCTTCTGCTGGGGAACGGGCTGGGAATAGTCCTCGTGTGGTTTATATTGGTATCGGGATCAGTACTGGTTCTTTAGTGTTATCAATGTTAATTATTTAGTCTTATTCTGTTATATCTGTTTATACCTCATCGCTCATTTTTCCTTGTTTTTCCCCGGTTCCCCTTCCCGAGTGGGGAGGGGTCATTGGATGATAGAACAATTGTCTAAATGACAACAAATTGCTGTGGGTTCCTCAAACCATAACGGATGGACACACGGTGCTGCCTGAGGGATTTCCAGCCCTGGAAGATGCTCGCACCTGCCTGCGCAATGGGCTCCGGGATGCGGTTATACTCCTGCCACTGCGGGGGCTGCTGTTTTCCAGCTGCGCCTTGAAAAGCCCTGCCTTGGCATCACTCCCTGCAGCTCAGGAGCCGAACCGGGCAGAGGCTTTCACGGGGGCCCCAGCACCTCCAAATCACCCTGATGTCTGCCTAAAGAGCGGGGAGGGACAGCAACACTCCTGTCCTGGTCCTCTTATATTTTAACAAACACGTCACATCTCAGTGAACCTCAGAAAATGTTCTTGGGAGTCACCATCCCCACCAGGAATCTTGTTTCATCCCCGTGGTGCCCTGGCAGCCTGGCCAGGATGGCAGATCCGTCCACAGAGGTGCCTCCCCCCACGGCCACCCCCTTCCCAGCCCCCCGTCCCCCTTCCCAGCACCCCGTCCCTCAGCAGACAGAGCCGCGCCGGGCAGCAGGTTTGCAGAGAAACCAGGAGTTCCGAAGCGTAATCCCGAACAGATGGCAGCTCCAGCCCTGCAGCCTCAGAAGGGCACTTTTAAAAGTAAATAGCAACAAATGTTTTGGTGTGTAATGCGTTGAAATCTTGATCTCACACAGAGCTTATTTTCTTTTTTTTTTTTCTCCCCTGCTCCTCTCCCAGCAGTGGCAAATGGATGAGGACAAATGCTGCCGAAGAGAAAGGAGGAGGAAAAAAAAACTAAATCAATTAAATGTTTTAGAAACAATTGTGTTTCAAAACCAACAAGAAGAATTCATGAAAATCAATCCTAATTCAAGAGGGCTGTACTGATTTGTTCATCTCTCCCTCTCCCTGCCTAAGCAACCAAAGCAATAAAAATGATAGCTCCATCACCGGCAAGGAAGCAATTGAAACTTCAAAAACGTTCAACATCAGCTGATGAAGCTTGATGCAGTCTCCACGGCCTGAAAGCTAAATATTCTGCAAGGGAAGCAATGTACCAGGCGGATGAGTGGGAGTTTCAGATAACTCCTACCCCTTCAGCTTCCTTCTCCCGACACAGCCCAGCCAACCAAGGTAAGATTGTCCTGCCACAGGGCAAAAGCAAAACTGTTGGCATCAGCAAAGGCACCGCGCAGACGGGAGCTGCCTCGGATGCTCTTTGCCAGGAGGAGATGGCCGCTTGGCCCTTACACCGTGCCCAGCCAGGGCCGCCACCGCCGGGACATCAACAGGGCAAATCTCCTTGGCAAGGAAACCTAGGACGCAGATCCCGCTACGCCTTCCTGAAACGCCATGGTCATAGGCCAGCGTGACAGAAACCAGCACTGCTGCGGCTGTCCCGGAGGACGGGCTTCTCGGGGAACTCAAAGCGAGGGGGTTGAAAACCTGCTGCTCCCTAGACCTGGTCCCACCTCGGCGCCACACAAGGAGAAAGGCGCTTTTCAGGCTGCTGTGTTCATGGGGGAACACGACCAGGTGTGTTGGTGTCGCCCCCGAAAAAATGACATTTCCACCAGCATTTCCCCCTTGCACGGGGGCGGGGGGGGACGCGTCCTTCTGCCCAGGTGTGCCCTGCTCCAAGCCGAGCTGAAGTCCTGCCCGTGAGATGCCCGCAGCGCCCAGCCTTGTGCAAACAAAACCCTGTCTTCACCACCTCCCGGCGGCTTCCCGGCAGCGCCGGCAGCACGTGGGACCAGCGCCGGGCACCCGCAGGCTCACGGCATCGCGCCTCGGCACCATCACCAACCCCCCCCGAGCTTGCTCTAGAGGCGAGAAAACTCAGACTCCAGTGGGGCTTCGGAGGATTCTGGAAGGTAAAAGCTTCCTAGGCAGCAAGGACACGCTCCCGAAGAAGGGTTTGCGTTTAACAGGTGGCAACAGCACCCTGTGTGGCTGCGTAGCAAGAGCTGAAGTCGTTACTCACAGTGGAGGTTACTTGTCCGTGGGTCGCAGACATCTTCCCAGCTATCCCCGATGTTCTCTAAAAGGGAGCGGGAATTGGGGCCAGAAAAGAAACCTGGGAATAACAGCGCGGAGTGAAATGAAGAGAGGCAGTTAAGAGGGAAGGAGAAAAAACCTGAAGACAAAACATAATGGGAAGAAAAGAGGAAGTGTAAAACAGGGCCTGGATAAGGATCTCGGACACCTGGGATTTGCACAGGTTAAGGTTTTCTTCAGACAAGGCTTTTCCACTTCTCTCTATAAAAGTACTGAGTGTTGTTAGATCTCCAGCTGGCCAGTACAATCCCACCAGCTATTCAGAGACACTCCATGCTTCTCCCCGTGTGCCTAGTGGAACCAGACAGAGATTTTAGGAGGGAGCCAGCAGAGACCGCCATGGTCGTAACCCAAGGGATTTGGAAACCGCTTGATAAGTCTGTATAGATTTAAGGATTAGGTGCCCTGTTCTGCTGTTTCCTGCAGCCCATTCGTATTGCTGCGCCTTGAGGACTTGGCGTGTATTTCCCTGCAGCATTGCAAGAGAAACTGTAAAGAATATTTTTAGGGAACGGGGCAGCCCCTTTCAAGATCTGGGTTAGTTTGGAACAGGTTGCCCAGAGAAGCTGTGGCTGCCCCATCCCTGGAGGGGTTCAAGGCCAGGCTGGACGGGGCTTGGAGCAACCTGGGCTGGTGGGAGGTGTCCCTGCCCAGGGCAGGGGGTGGCACTGGATGATCTTTAAGGTCCCTTCCAACCTGAACGATTCTGTGATTCTTTGAAGATGGCACCCAGGATCTGGCATTCTCTTCATGACCCTCCTGGAAGTATCGAACAGCTTTATTTCCTTCTTGTCTTGTATTCCCCAGGGAAACACGCTGCAGTTTCACTGTGGCTCCGCCGAGGCCGGGATGCGAGAATACGACACGGGGCTGAAGTTCTCGCAAGGCAAGAGAAAAGCTGGCTGAGATTTAGGCCCTGCCGGCCCCCGCCGGGGACAGCCCAGCGACAGGAGCATGTGTTTGTCCTGCCGTTCGGCGCTGGCATCACCCAGCAACCGACGCTGCCCTGCCCAGAGGAGGCAGAAGATGATGACGGACCGCCCCCGGGCAGGCTGGCGTCCATGGACACGGTCCTGCCCATCCGACTGAGCCCAGCCCTGGCTCAGAGCGGGAGCGGAGCAAGCCCTTTGCCCAGCAGCGTAGCCACACTCGCGAGCACTTTTTTTTTTTTCCTCTCAAATATACCCATTATCTCTGTTCATTTAGCTGGGATTCACTGGGAATGGATTGCTGTAGGCTTCGGTAAGAGATTAAAACTGCATTTATTCCTGAGCCAGCCAGTCATATGACCGATTGTCTACAACGGATAGAGGAATTACATGACCTCACCATTTTTTTCGTGTCAAAACTGCACAGAATATATCCTCAGTTGCTTGTTGGGCTTTGGCTTTACTGTTTAGCGACGAGACGCTGAGGTACACGCGGCTGATGGGGGGGCAAGGTGCATTTTATTTGCCTGACGACACTTGAGGAGCTGAGCAGGCAGAGATCCCTCCTGCGCCATCCTCCTCCTGCTGGGAGTACAAGTGACAACTGGGATCCGGCTCCGAGATATACACGCCTCCGGGGTTAAGTTCATGCAGGCCGAGGCTGCCCTGGGACAGAGAAGATCTACGGTTGCCACATTAATCTCCAAACCCTCCGCAATCACAGATTATTATCGAGAAGACTAAATGGCTGCTAAGACCCTTAGTCTCTGCCTCAGAGAAAATACGTTTTAATTCTACCTTGGCATCAGCCTGTTGAAGGCAACGGACTTACATCCAGCCTGACTTCTCTCTCAGTACATTCATCCAAACGACTCCCAGCTTTGCACCCAGAGGTTAAATCCTACCACATTTACCTTCAGTACTTAAAAAAACCCTGTCATTGACCTATTTTGTTCTTCATACCGAGTGGAGAAAAGGAGAGAGGGTAGAAAGAAACACTGTTCTCTTGTCGTGTATATGCTAAGGGATTGTCTACCTTTTTCCAAAGGTGGTCTACTCAAAAAAATCAAGAAGCTATTAATATCTAACATTTACACAATGGTGTTCATCTCAAACATGAACAACAAACTATAGGACTGTCTATGTCTCGTGTCACCTCCTGTTGAAAGGTGGAACAGGGCAGGTGTTTAATAATTCAGTGTAATTGTCCCCAACAGTGTAGGAGGTGAAGAAAAGAATACAACATTCCACAAAGGATTCAAGGAGAGAGAAAGCAAGAGGCAGCCAGCTTAATACTTATGTGAACTATCGATGCATGTTGCCAGTGATCCCACCCCAGCATCCAAAGCTCCTGGACACAGCTCTGTTGGGACATCAGGGAATTCATGCAGTACATTTGGCAAACATTTCTTCAGCCACAGAATAAGCATTTTCAGCCAAACCTGGGATCTTCTGGTCCAGGCAGCAGTCACATATAGCTCAGATAAACTAGGCTACTACAGAAGTCTGGATTCTTCATGCTACAACGATGCATTTTCATAGAATCACAGAATGGTTCGGGTTGGAAGGGACCTTAAAGATGATCTAATTACACCCGCCCTGCCCTGGGCAGGGACACCTCCCACCACACCACGTTGCTCCAAGCCCCATCCAGCCTGGCCTTGAACCCCTCCAGGGATGGGGCAGCCACAGCTTCTCTGGGCAACCTGGGCCAGGGGCTCACCACCCTCACAGCAAACAATTTCTCCCTGAGATCTCATCTAAATCTCCCCTCTTTCAGTGTAAACCCACTCCCCCTCGTCCCATGGCTCCCCTCCCTGCTCCTGAGTCCCAGCCCAGCTTTCCTGGAGCCCCTTTAGGGACTGGAAGGGGCTATATTTTTCAACATCTTAATCATTCACGTAGAACTCTCTAGAGCTAGCCAGATGCTAAGTTTCCGACACCACTGAAATCGAGGGGGGGGTTTTGCTGCTGCCTGGTGAAGCCATGAGGAAGAGCCACCAGCAGCCCCGGAGGGAGATGCACTCTCCTGCTAAGCTTCACAGCATTTCCTGGACACGGCCGAACTCGGTGGGTTGGGATGGTGACACCAGGCTGGACCAAGGGGCTGCCCGGCCCAGTCTCTGCGATTCTCACCGAGGCCAACGGGGTCTGTGGCAGGAGGGTAGGTGTATGAGCAAGGCACGCATACGACGGCCCTCTTCTCTCGCACTCACAGCTCCTCACAGCCTGTCACCTGAGGACATTGTCAGCCAGAGGCAGTAATTTCGTGTGTTTAATAACCTTTGATGGATCTTTTCTCCGTGACTTTTTCCTTCCTGCTTCCTTTTCGGGTTTAGCATCCAGCCAATATTTGGATATGAACTGAGTGCGCTGATACTCCAAACACAGAGTCTGCTTCGGGTACTGTTTCATCCTTGATTGGGATGTCATTTCCCCCAGTATCACCTTCTCAGAACAACACTGCCTGTTTCGCATGTGCAGAATTTCTTCTCCCCCATCCCCTCCCAGCGAAAGCAAGTCCTCGGCTTCGAGCGCCATGAGAGATGCTCACGAAGGTTAACTGCAGCCAAGGACAGCCAGTCTCTCTAGGCTCTCTTCAAAATCAAAGGTGAGAGATGATTCCCATTATTCATCCCGCGCTGGAGGAGTGTCTCCTTTCCTACCCTGATTACAGCCTCTGTCAGCCAAAGCTAGCCTCCGTCAATCACATCGGTACTTACAGTCAGGAAGCGCTGCGTGACACTGAAATAACACTTGGTAAAGCTGATGCTTATTTTAAATATTTTAACACGTATTTCTAATAGCAGAACAATGTGATAATTCTGTACAAAAAAAACCAAAAACAAACCGCCGAAAGGTTTTTGCAGAGAAGAAGGGCAGGAGTTGTATGTAACCGACGGTATATTTGAGTTAGCTTCTGAGAGCTGCGAAGTAAGTACACACTCGTGTTTTCAGGGGCTGAATTAGCATTCCTCAGTGAGACCACTCATCAGGACTACTTGTGTGAAGGAGAGCTGCAAGGTTTCTGGATCGCATTTATATAAAAACAGGAATGTTCCTGAAGTGCTGCAAATGAAGCTGCTCAAATTGTCTGTCCAAATCTTGCATCTGATGGCAGCGGCTGGATGAAATGACACTCGCAAGCAATCAGTCGCATGTTTGAGCTTGAATGCTTAATGCCGAAGGTTAAGCTTGGTTTGATCAAGACCAAGCGGTGACTGATTTTCCTACACAGAGGACTCAAGACTACGTCTCTAACCAGCACTCCTGGATCACGGCAGGAATTATCTCATTCCTACTAAATCATCAGCCTTGATATTGCGGAAATAGGAACGGCAAAAGGGGTGACGGGGTCCTTGCCCCCCTCAAGCCGCAAGCCAAGGTCGGCTACCCTGTCTCATTTTCGGCACCACCTCACCCTTGCCTGAAGGACAATGTTGTATAGCTTCGGTTTCGTGGCTTTTCAAGGTTACTTGAAAAGTAACCTTGAAAAGTAACCTTCAGCACCTGCTGAATCATTCGTGCTATTATATGTTTCTTACTGCAGAAAGGGGATAGAAGCAAGGATAGAAGTAAGCCTCTTCCCCGCTTCTAGCTCTGTTCCGTTTAGATTCTCACATCACCACCGACGTACGGATATCCGCAGTGCCGTACAAGCAGAAATTGGATCAGATGAAGGGACAGAAAATGATGCACCTTTGTGTAAACCTGTCCCCAGCAATGAAAATACCCACAAGGGAATCTGGACTGATTTCCTCTCAATGATCAGCAGCAAAACAGTTAATCGTTTAGCTTCTAATTTAATTTTTTTTAGGCCTACAAGCCTTTATCTGCTATGTGTCCCTGAACCACTGGAAAATGGAAAACATTGACACCGCTAAGTGCCCTTAAAGCTGGAAGTGAAAGTCACTGCAGAAAAAGGAGAGGAGTTCACACCTCATTAGGGGTTATTGATAAGTTCTTTCTCACTTTGGGAAGCCAGAACTTGGGGCTCTCTGAAGAGCGAGTTAATGTCCCATTTCGGGCCACACGATAAATTTATTTTCACAAAAAGTAGTAGAAACCTTTAACTTTTATATAAGAAGAACCTTTATTGTGCAGAAACTGGTGTGGATCCTTGGGAAATTGTTGGTGTGAGCCACAGTACTGAGCAGTGCTTGCATTCAGCTGCATCTCCTGGGACTGGTAGACAGACGAGCTCCAGGAGCTCCTCCAGCCCTGGTACATGCCGTTCTCCTTGGCTTCCCCGGCAGATCTTCTCGCTGGAATTTGTTACTTTCCCCTGAATACATCCCAGTCTCTCCCTCTTCTCCTCTCCCTGGCACGGGAGATTTGAACACAAAACTTTCCAAGGTTAGCTCTAAGTGCTTTGAAGACAAGCTGTTGTATCTCTCTGTTGTGCAAATGAGTTAACCACTGCCACTCCAGGTGGCAAACATTTTTAGCCCCATAAGCCCTAGCCCAAAAACTTCACCTCATTGCAAGACAGAAGCTGTCAGTGACTCCCTGGCCCTGTACTTATCATCGTCCACCCAGACAGGCATGAAAAACTAACAAGAAAAGTAGGATTTTCAGCATTTCATTAAACTTGGTCAGGCTATCCAACTTCTTGACACCAAGTATAATGCAGGTCATATTCTTTTCCACAAGTCATTTTTTGCTCTTTTTTTTTAAAACATCCCATTCTTGTTTTGATGCCTATTTTTCATACAATAAACCCCCACCACCCCACACCTTCTCTGCTTCCCACACCAGTAGAGATACTGGTCTCTACTTCTCCAAGTTGTTAGTCAAATTCTACGGTGCTTCCTCATTTGATTTGCCAGAGTAGAACATATTTGTGGGGTACGGAGCGAGTGAGAGTAAAGCAAAGATGTTTGCAATTTGACCTAGTATCTGTGCATTTCATTAATCCTTCCTCCATCAACCACTTAACCTTTATGGGCGTTCTTATTGCCTCTCATTGTATTGATTTCTGTCCATTTCTCCAATTTAGTGAGATCATTCAGTATTTTAAACCCGTCTGCCACTGCATAACTAGGTTTAGTTGGGGGGTAATTGACATCAATTTAAAGAATGAAAAATTAGGCTGAATATCCGGGGAAAACTTCCTAATGGTGAGATCTGCTAGAATGCATTGCTGCCTCTCCATGGGATCGGTGGCCCTTCCATTAGCATGTGCATTAAAACCCTACTGAAGGAATATAAGATTATAGATTGGGCGGAACAATCGTGAAGTCGGAGGGGGAAGACAAGCTGCAAAGCACTGCGGCTTGCCTCCTACGGTCGTCTCATCCTGGATTCGCCCCACTCCCTCTTCGTACCACCCACCGGGGGGATGCTGAACCAGCAATATCAACTAATTACTGGGACGGGATCCAATGTGCTGCTCCCTCCAATCTTATTGCAGTTTCAGTTGGGGCGGTGGGAATGTTGTGGTAGCTGTGGGACTTTAAAACAAAGATTCGTCTTTCCTGAGGTCCACTAGATAGTTCCCCCTGCTGTTTTACCACCTCCTGGCAAAGCTGTGAGGCAGGCACTGGTGGCATCCAAGGACAAAAGGGGTTTGGCCATGTCTGAACTACGAGACCCAGAAAGGCTCCCTAAGTCCAGATGTGCTCCCTGGCTAACACCTTGTCACACCACCTCCTCCTCCCTTTGCACGGGAAAGAAAACAAGATGCCTGGGCTGGAGGAAAGGCAGAGCACTCTACAACCCCCTGACCTGGGCAGTCAGAGCCGGGGGTGAGGGGAGGAGTGCTGGAGGGCACATCTCTGCCCAGGTTGGATGCAGCCAGGAGAATCAGCAGAGACACCCAGCACCCGCAGGAAGACAACGCACCTCAGATGACAAAGTCATCATCTCTCCCGCAACACCACTTTGGCCAAAACCACAACACACAGTCTTTCAGAGGCACCTGTCAGGTCTGTTACCACCCTTCACTTCTTTAAGGAAATTACCCTCAGATTAATTTTTCTAGCAGAATGCTCGAAAACCGATTGCAGAAAGAAGCCTGTTTGTGCCGAGGCACAGAACAGAGATACAGGAGAATAAGGACTTTGGTTTAAAATACACTGCTGACTCTTAGGTTTGTAAATGTAATAGTCCAAGCAGAAAGATGACTGTTCTTTAGGCACCTCGAGTGAAATCATTTAATTGCAAGAACGGCTAGAGAAAAGGTTCTCCTCCCCACCTTTTATGGAGAGGCTCTGTCACATTTAAGAAAAAAAAAAAAAAAAAAAAAAGCCTATTTTCATCTGAAGTTGTTACTGCCAGCAGCCAATTTTTATTAAGAGAGCACTTCTGTCAGCTCCTGAAAAAGGGAAACATGATTTTCAGCAACAAACCCCAACATATTTATCTCAAAAGGCAAGTAGGCTGGGACGTATTTTGATTGTTTGGTGGGGGAGGCAGGCTTTTTTCTTTTCAAGTTCTTGAAGTTTGTCTGCCATGAATAAGCAGCTTTTTCAAAAAACAAAGTTTCCCTCGAAGAAAATGTCAAAGGAAACATTTCTACCAGCTCTGCTCAATTAGCAGCAGCATAAAAATGCCTCAAAAATGGCTCAGTTTCACAGCTGCTCCCCTGAATCTTTCCAAGAGCTGAGAGAGCAAGGAGAAGACTTGCCCATTTCTGATTTTCCCTTAAGAAAGAAATCAGCAGGTATTTGTGTAGTGACGGGGATGTATGTGGGACGAAGGGCTGAGTGTGCGCTCCGCACTGGTCGAGCAGAAGACCATTTCCTGCCGTTTTCTCCATGGCAGAAGGTGCAGGCTACAAACTTGTCAGATAATGAGTAGCCGGAGGCTGATACAAAAGACTAATTCCCTGAGTAAAACCCTTGGAGATTATCCCAATATGACTCCAAGGCTGGCAAGCTCCTGGAGAAGATGGGAAGTAAATGCAGCCATCTCATGAGGACACTGCCTCTGGATTTCTTGATTGTGCTTTTCCTATACGGCACTTTCCATAATGCCCACTGGCTAGAACCATTGAAATGAAACTTATTGATTGAAATTCTGATCCTATTGATTTTACACAAGAGATTTGCGCGAATATGAAAGAGCAGGAGCTGCTCTGTAACCACTCCCACCTCCGTTTATTCCCTGCTGAACACATGCGGTAGGCTTGCTTGTCCATCTCAGTCCCCTGAGCTTCCAGAAATAAATTACGCAAATTTCAAATATGCAGTACCTATTAGCTCACAAATGTGCGGTAAATATTACCGTTCCCTGAATACACTAACATTATTTATGAGCTCCCTTTTGCTTTCTTTCGTCTGCTTCTGTCTCACATCTCTTTACCTTGTTAATCACACACCATGTTTTTCCCCTTCATTTCAGAGGTGTGGAGGGAAAATGGGAAGAACACGTTCTGGGAGAAAGGCAAGATAGGAAAAAGTGTTGGGAGGAGATGATGTTTGCCTGGAAGGAAAGCGTCAGGGAATTTGTGCTTAAAATACTGTAAGTGCTATTAGAAATCGTATTTCTACGCCTAATGGAAGGGTCCTGGATATGGGAACTGCAGAACTCAGGACTGCAGGCCAGAAGATCCCCGAGGAGGTAGTGAACAGAGGTTCGAAATGACAAACCAACACAGTGTGAGTGCATGGTCTCCCACACCCAACGTGAGCCCACTGCCTTCCCTGAGTCCTGCGAGGCAGCCCCAACCCAGCATTTCCTTCCCACAAGACAGGGATGTTCCTGCCGAGCCTCCTGTAGCCATTTTCTTTTTTGGCAGGGTGGTGGAGTGGGATTTAGAGGCCACATCAGCTGCCTCGCCATTCACGTCTACTTCCTAACAACCAAACCTCCCTTTGCAGGCTTATTGTTTATTGAAATGGTGGGTATCCTCTCCGTATACCAGGCAGCAGTCCTTGATTTTGCTCGTTTTAGTTTGATGCATTTTAGCTTGCTGCGCTCAACACTTCATTCTTCCCTTTCTAGATCTTTTTATAGTCAGACTGTCACATATCAATCAATGTTATGGATTAAAGTTGAATATATCGTGACTTGTCTGGGCCAGTAGGAAAGCATTTTAAACAAAGTCTGATTTATGTTATTTCCCCCATTGACATTCGTTTTCTCCTCTATTTCCAATCTTGTGAAAAGGCAAAATCTGCCAGGAAAATTGCAGGATATTAACTCACTAGAATTCCTAAATAATTGTTAGATGTCGTGGAATGGTTATGACAAGACAGCAGGCCATCTGGTGAGAAGAGATCTGTGATTGCACTGCAACATGAAAAAAAAAAGAAAAAAACCCTGTTAATTACAGTGATGGAAAAACATAATCCAAAATGGTGGTGAAACTTGATGCCTTACATGCAGCACGTAAATGAGTCGCACCACAAGCGCTGATCAAAATGATTTAACTGTGAGGAGCTGGAGAAGGGCTCCTTGCAGGCTACACACGCTGCACTGCGGGGTGGATGCAAGTGCAGAGTGTGGGGGTGGGAGCTGCGGAGGAGTTGCACGGTGTGCGGGGAGCCCGGGCCTACGAGCTGGGGTACAGCAGCCCTGGACCTTTGGGGAGCCCTGGGCCTCCATGCTGGGGTACAGCCAGGCCCCAGCCTTTGGGGCACCCAGGCCTCTGAGCTGGAGTATGGCAGTCCCAGGCCTTTGGGGACCCTGGGCCTTTGAGTGGGGGTATGGCAGCCCCCAACCTTTGGGGACCCTGGGCCTCCACACTGGGATACAATGGCCCCTGGGCCTTTGGGGACCACAAGCCTCCGTGCTGGGGTATGGCAGCCCCTGGGCCTTTGGGGGACCCCAGGTCTCCACACTGGGGTACAACCTGGCCCCTGGGGAGCCAGGCCTCCACGCTGGAGCACACCGGTGGGGTGCCTGGACGTTTGGGGAACCCAGGCCTCTACACCAAGGTATGGCAGCCTCTGGACCTTTGGGGGACCATGGGCCTCCACGCTGGTGTGCAGCAGCCCCCAGCCTTTGGGGAGCCTGGGCCCCCATGCCAGGGTACAGCAGCCCCTGGCCTTCGGGGAACCCGGGCCTCCATGCTGGTGTACAGCAGCCCCCGGCCTTTGGGTAGCCCAGGTCTCCACGCTGGAGTATGGCAGCCCCGGGCCTTTGGGGAATCCTGAGCCTTTGGGGAACCCAGGCCTCTGAGCTGGGGTCCAGCAGCCCCCGGCCTTTGGAGAGCCTGGGCCTCTAAGCTGGGGTACGGCAGCTCCGGGCCTTTGGGGAGCCCCGGGCCTTTGGCAAGCGCAGGTCTCCATGCTGGGGTATGGAAACCCTGGGCCTTTAGGAAGCCCGGGCCTCCGAGCTGGGGTCCAGCAGCCCCGGGCCTTTGTGGAGGCCAAGGCCCACAGCAGCCCGCTGCCCCAGCCGCACACCCCGCCTCGTCCGCCGGCACTGGGCGGCTCGGCCCTGCACTGCTGTGGCCGAGGCAGACCCCAGCGCCGAGCGCCCGGGACGGGAGAGGGTGGATCCCGGCTGACGGCCTCCCTCCGACCCGGGGCGGGGGGACCGTGTGCCCCCGTACCGCCTCCCTTCTCCGCGGCCTGAGGCCCGAGCGGCGCGGCGGGGCGGCGGCGGGACAGGGAGCGGGGCCGGGCGCCGCCGGAGCATGCGCGGGCCGCGCGCGTCACGGGAGCGGGCGAGGCCGGCGGGAGCGCGGAGCCCCGGTGCCCCCCCCCACGGTCCCTCCCTCTCGTCGCCGCCGCCGCCGCTCCCGCGCCTCCATTCGGCCCCGCCGCCTGTGACAGACCCGCCGCGGAGGGGAGAGCCGCGAGCACGGGAGAAGGGAAGGACCCTCCCCTCGCCGCCAGCCCTCCTCCTCCTCCTCCTCCGCCGCCTCCGCCTCCCGGCCGGGAAGAGCTCGCCCTGCCCGCAGCAGCGCCGCTGGATGCACTGAGCGCTCGGCCGCGGGGAGAGGGGCAGGAGGGAGCCGGCAGCCCCGCCGCGGAGGCGCTGCGCTGCCCGGAGCCCCACGGCCAGCTGCTTTAATTCTTTTATTTCACCCAAATTTCCTTTCCTTCCCCCCCCTCCCCTCCCCTCCCCGCCTGCTGGTGGCTGGCTTTGCCCCTGCCTCCTCCTCTCAGCTCAGGCGGCGGCGGCGGCGGGGGCTGCTCGCTTTTTTTTTTTTTTCCCCCCTATTTTTTTTTTTTTTAAATTTTTATCGCCGCCATGGGATGTACCCTGAGCGCCGAGGAAAGAGCCGCCCTGGAGCGGAGCAAGGCCATCGAAAAGAACCTGAAGGAGGACGGGATCAGCGCCGCCAAAGACGTGAAACTCCTCCTGCTCGGTGAGAAGCCGGCTGTCCCCCCCCACACACCTCTCCGTACCCCCTGAACCCCCCTCACCTTCCCCGGGGCTGACCCCCCCCCCCCCGCTTTTCATTTCTCTTCCAACAGGGGCCGGAGAGTCGGGGAAAAGCACCATCGTGAAGCAAATGAAGTAAGTGCCGCTGCGCCGGGGCGGGGAGGGGGTGGGGGGGGTGGGGGTTCGCTGAGGTGAGTGAGGGCCGCGGGCGCCATGTTTACCTGAGGGGACCGGCGGGGAGGGAAGGCAAAGGGCGGGGGGGGGGGGGGGGGCGGCCCCCCCCCCGCCGCCGCCGCCGTTCCCGTTGCTGTTCGGGGCCAGTGTGGTGCTGAAGCGTCTCCCGCTGGCCTCGCCCCGCGGCTTGGGGCGGGGGGGAGAAGGTGGGCTGCGAGCGGCCATGGCCGCTCGCAGCCCACCTTCTCCCCCCCGCCCCAAGCCGCGGGGCGAGGCCGCGCAGATGTCCCCGTGAAAGCGGACCGCTGTCAGTTAAGCTTAATGTCGGGGTGTTATCAGCCGGCTCTGCGGATTTAAAATCAAGCCTCCCCCCCCGCACACACCTCCCCTTTTTGTTTACCCTCTCCTCCTTTTAATTAATGAAAGGCCGCCCATCGACCATTAAATCCTGCGGGTTGCGGGGGGGGGGGATCCGTGCCCCCTCCCCCCCCCCCCCCCGCCCTATCCTCCTTGGGGACCAGGGTTGCTTGGCGAGGAGGAGACCTGGGTGTGGATGGGGTGTATGGAGGCGGGGGGGGGGGGGGTCCAGGCTGCTCCCCGTATTCCCGTGAAATCGGTGTGCTTTTGTCGCGGGGGGGGAGGGGGGCGCAAGGTCCCGGCGGGGCTGGGGTTGCGGCTTTCAGGCGGTTGGCGTGGTGGACAGCGCCCAGCGGGGACTCGAACCGCCGGCAGCGCTGTTCGGCCGGGCTCGGCTCCTCCCGGCGCCTCGCTCGGCTGCCGTCGTAGAGGGCTCGGGAGAGAAGCCGAACGGGCTCGGAAATAGCCGAAGGGGCTCGTCGCCGCTCGGCGAGCTGTTGCCCCGCACTCCCGTTGTGAGGGTGAGTGTGAGTCTCCGTGCGCCACGGCGCCAGATCTGGGCCTTCATCCCGGCTCCTCTCCATCCTGGGTGGCTTAGCCGGGTGACCCGGATATTTCGCTTATCAACTCTTGTGGCCGCTGTGCCCAGCCCTCGGCGGTTCGCAGGGGACTTCAGCCATCATCCCCGCCCCAGGCGGTGCTTTTCCCAAGGCACTGCGGGGCTGGGAGGAGGTCTGGCTGCGAGGAGGCTCGCCTCCAGTGCACGGCAGTCTCCGCAGCTTTTCCCACCGACATTTGTGTACCCGACTTCTGTAAAGGCACCGAGCTTCCCCTTCCACTGTTTGAAAAGGGGGCTTTCCACCCCCGACAGCTGGAGCTGGGGCTGGGGCGGGGTGGGTTTGGTTTGCACTTGTTTGCGTGCGGAAGGTGGATCAAGGGAGATGTTACTGCAGATGAACACCAATAAATTATTTAATCTCTAGGAACTGCTTCTGCAGAAGCGTGCTGGAATGGCGGGCGATGGGTTTTGGTTGAAGGGAGAGGCTGTAGGTACCACAATAGCAGTGCAGCAGTGCATACACACAGAGCCCATGGGCGGGCGGGAGGGCAGGCGGTGACCACGCTGGCTTACACAATTAGTGTACAGTGACTCTTGTTTTCCAAAGAGCAGAGCTCTTGTTTTTTTGAAGCAAATTGCATCAAGATAATGACCTGTTTGCTGGACTAGACCGGGATATTGAGGGCTGAAATATACGCCATTTTATATATATACATTTATATTTTTTATATATATGTGCATATATATATACACATGCATATATAATTTTTATATATATTTTTTTTCCCCCCATGAAACAGTGTTAAGGTAATGCGTGCTAGGCTTGCAGCTTTGTACCTGACTTGAAAATGCTGAGAAGGCTGCTACGGTGAAAGGGCTCGTAGTGTCGGCAACTGGGAGGCGTCCGTCAGTGTGGAAACTCCAGTGAAGTGTGTGGAGGCTGGGGTGGGGACAGCGGTGTTGCTATGAGCACAGCAGCAGGCATCTGGAGAGAGCCGCGCAGCCGCGGGCAACCAGGGAGAGCGTGATGTGCAGGGAACAACTCGAGGAAACGAAGATTTCTGAAAATTAATTTAAATATAATGTAGGCATTAGCATTTCACCTGGTCAAGCTCCATTAGACAGGCTTGCTGAGAACCTAATGAATTCTTAATAAAGATTAAATCGCATGTTCATTAGATTTTGATGAAAGAGACTGCTATTTTATTTTTTTAATACAGTGTTATTGGTGTGCTTCTAGACAATAAATCTCATCCTCATGAATGGCTAAAACAACTTCACACTTGGTTATTGCCTGAAAATGAGCACAGGAATCTGTAGAGAGGTGAAAAAACGCTAAGACAAAGGAACAGAGAGCAGACATTGTTACGGAGGACTAAGAAGAGGTTACATGCTGTCCAGTTAATCCTTGAAATACTAGGAAGCGGGAGAAGAAGTGACAGGTAGAAATTACAATAATTGAGAGTGTGGTCAGGATGGGGATTAGGATTTGTAAAATTAATTAAGGACATTTTGTTGAAATATTAAGAGATACCTTTCAGCTGGTGAGCGGGGAGTTATCCAGCAAAGAAGGAGGCACTGGTGAATGGCAGAGAGGTGGAACTGGAGGCTCATCTCAAACAGGGGCAACGCAGGCTAGGAATGGCATTTTTTTGGCACCCAAGGTCATTTTGACACCCTTAAGCCTTGAGTTTTGATTACACCCATTGTGGCTGATAAGGTTTGCATTGTTATTTTTTTCACAACCAGTTCTGCAGTTCAGATACTTTCACCCATGCCTTAAAATGCAGGGTCAGGACCAAGCTAGTCAGGGCAACAGTCCCGAAAGGCTTGCCATGCAAGCCAACGAGACTCCGGAGTGTGCCACAGTGTTCAGAATCAGGCTGTGACCAGGTTCTATTCTCGCTCAGCTTAAACTAAAAACAAGCTTTAAGCAAGCAAATCTGGGGCCTCCTTTGAAGATCCAAGCCAGAGGGTGAGAGTTACCACATGGGAGAAAATCACCTTCCACTCCTACTGCCCCATCTCAGCAAATTCACTTTCATGTAGGACTGCAATGGATGTCTACATTTTTTAGATCTTATATCTTGAAATAAATGTTAAGCACATGCAGAATTTGGAATATGTGATCTTCTTTTCTGGAATACCTGGACTGTAACATGGAATCGAGACTGCTGTTATTGTATGATATTTTTTTGGGGACTTATACCTCTAGTCAATGTGTTTGTTCATCAAAAGCCCCAGCCTAGGAAGACACCAAGCATATCTCTGTCTGTTGCTACTCAGCAGAATACTTAAATACGTGCAACGCTCCAGTGGTGAACAGGGATGGACTATTTGGATGGGGACATCATCCGCTGCCATCAGCGTGAAGCTTCTAGGGAACTCAGTGTTTAATTGCGCTAATGCAGAAAGGGTGAGTTGGCTGGCATGGCTTCAAAAACAAGGTCCTGCCACCTATTCAGCAGCAGCCATTCTGGATGGTGAGCCTGGACAATATTTCACCTTCCCAAATGAGGGGTTAGGGATGGATGTGGCATTCAGGAGACATGGCTTCACCTGCCCACAGGAAAAATCTTGGGTTTGGGGGTTTGGTTTTGGATTTTGCCTCTGCAGAAGCAGCAGTTTCTGTCCCCTGCTGAGCTGGGAGCAGAGAGCTGGGTCCGGCTCCCTTTCTCAAGATGCCGAAGCTTCCAGCCCTGCCTGTCCTCCAGCACAGCCGTGTCTCACTTTGCCAGCAATGCTGCCAGTTCCTCTGTTGGTAGACTTCTTTGCTGTGCCATTTTTTTTTTTGCAAAATGCTTTTGTTATGTATGAGAAGGATGGGAATATGCAATCAGGAGAAAAACACACTAGAGTACAATGCTCATCTTTAAATATCTACTATCTTCTCCCCAACAGCCATCAGCCCCAATAGCCATCTGATATATTGTTTTGACCTTTTTCAAAAAGCCCCTCAAAAGAGCCCCAGGCTCTACTTGCTCCCCGCGTAAGTGAATTACTTATAATCTAATGAACTTCTTCGGAGTGAGAAGCAATCCCCGCCCACTGGTTTTACAGCCCATCTCAGCAATTTGATGGTAAATGCCATTGAAACGAAATGATGTGTTGTGAACACCCACTTGAGTGCTCTTTGCCGCAGGTCTGCGTCTCAAAGCTGCAGTGATTTCACACTTGCAGCCCCATTTCCCCCCGGGAACACCTCACCCCATGGGGGCTTACAGCGTGGGGCTGCTTCGCTCTGCGGCGGGGAGAGGACTGTGAACTGCGGCTTCGTGCTCTGTCCCACTCCTCAGCACATCAGGTCAGGCAGAGCCCTCCTTCTCCTCCCTTCTCTCCTGCTCTGTTTTCCAGGATTTCTGTGACTTAAGGCCCAAAGTAGGGCAGCGACAGGCTGCGCCTGGGCAGTATTTGAACTGGGTTTCAGTAAGCAGGGGAAAGAGCTGCAGCCTTTCTCACAAAGTTGTGTCGTTCTCCCAAGACCTGCGCCGGTGCGCAATGCCCTGGGTGTGGATTTGGCACAGTAGGTACGGCATGCTGATGCTCTTCAACCCCCGCAGAGAGGCTACTCTGGTGGGGCTGGTTTGGCAGCGAAACCTGTATCTGGTGGTGAAGCGCCTGCTGTGGCAGTTCTGGCGTGTAGGGGTGGCAGCTAGTCGGTGCGTTGCCTGCCTGGAGGAAGGCAGAGTCTCCGGCCAGGGCCTGAGAGATCATCCCAGTGGAGTCTGCTGCAGGAGGGGGCTCTCCCCTCGCTGCAGCTTTTTTCCCCCCACCTCCTTCCCAGACGCTTTCATGCATCCTTGGATGCTGCGAGTGCCATGTTCCACGCCCTGCAGTGGCACAGCACAGCGACATCGCCTCTGAACCAGGCAGGATGAGTTGGGAACAGAGGAAAGTAAGGCTGTTCATTTTGGCTTGTAGTTACAAAGAGTAATCATGTTTTCAGCACTTATTTCCTTCCTTTTGGATTATTAATTGTGCTTATAAGCCAAAACATTAACAACCGGAGTTCATTCTTTTATACTTAAGGTTCTTGTTATTAGACTGTGAGAGATTTCAGAGAAAAGCAGTAACAATATCAGCAGGCAAGGCGGAATGCATTTTGGGTTTGGGTTTTTTCTTTTTTTCTTGACAGTTCTTAATTTGTTTCTTGTTTTAGGGACTCATAAAAGTAAAAATATCTTTTAGCGACAACAGTGAACTGCATAGCTTCTCGTCTTTCAACCTAGTTTTAAAACCTTAAAAGAAATCTGCCTGTCATATTCTGACATGACACATCTAGTCCTGTTGGAAATGTTTTAGCAATCTAATGAGATGAAAGCGGTTATTTTAATGAGTTCTGAAGAAAGAGACAAATCTGCTGCACAAATGTAACCAGGGATCTGTTTTGTTTTGTGTTTGGCTTGGCTAACCCTGAAGTTGTACGAGACGTTAGATTGAGTCATGACAAATGAAAGAAGGTTGTGGTTTTCCTCTTCAGTCTGTCCTTTCCCATCCGTCTGGGATACAACTTCGTATCTGATGTGAGTTCTCCAGTATGCTTACTTGGGGAAGATGGGGAAGATAATCAAAATGGGGGAGGAATGAGAGAGAGACAAATAATGGAGGCAGAAGCACTGTGTTGGCTCTTCTGCTTGGTCTGGGCAAGGGAAAGAGTGAAATGAAGAAATGCTTCACTGCTGGCTGAGGCAGGAGCAGGTTGCTGCTGGTCACCCGGAGAATAAGAGCCAGGCATTCAGTAATGTCTTACAGACTCGTAATTAGCTGCCTGTGGTAGAGCTAGTTTTCTTCATCCGCTTTGCAGAGTTACAGCCTACCCCCTGTAAGTACCAAGTTCCCCTTGTTTCCCCTGGATCTGTAGGATACCCAGTCACAAATGAGTGTTGAAGCTGGTGGATTGGCAGCCAGAAAGCCTGATGCAACTGCAGGGTCTAAGAACTCAATTTTGCAAACTTCTGAGTTCATTCACCTCCCACTCAAGCCGTAAGGAAGGTAAAAAGCTTTTCATAGGAGCCAGCAGCAGTTCACGGTGCACAGAAGGGCCTGTCCTCTGTACTCTGAAGTCCATGGTTAAACCCTGAGTGCAACTGGGTGCAGAAGACGGGATTTCGTCCTTTATTCATTGTGACAGCGTGAAGGAAGAGAAGCTCTGGCAGAAGAGAATTGGCAAAACCTTCTTCTCAAATTCAGGTGGCCAGGGTATTTTAAGAGTCTTGTCACTCTTCCTGGTGCAATTGCAAATCTTGTGAGGTTTGTGGTTTTCTGTAGAGCCTGAAATTGCTTCTGCGGAGCCTGGACTCACATGATGACTGGGCGAGCTCCATTTTCAGGGCTTCTTTGCTTAGTTCTCTGTTTTGTTTTTGAAGGAAAACTCTCAGCTCTCCTCACTTAAAAGAAACGTTATAAAGTAAATGTCCTTATTCGAGCCTAAGAGTTGGAAGCAAAATAAAAAAGAGCACAAATGAAGACACGGAAACCATCTCAATTGCTTGGTTATTTTTGAAGCCTGTTTCCTATTTTTTATTTTACATTAGTAAGATTGAAACCAGCAACCTCACTTATTTCGAGTCAGTTTGAATGCTACTGACCCCAAATCCTCCTTTGATCTCACTGGACTTGGGATCAAATTCTTCCTACACTGAAAATGATGTCTGTTCAGTCTGCAATTTCTATGAGATCTGATTAATTTCAAATGTTTGTGTGGCACTTGCTGGGATACTGGAAATGGCTAAATTTCATTCACAAAAACAAAACCAGGAAACAAAGAGGTCTGGAAATCACATTTTAAAACGCATGGGCACATTAAACTTAAGGCCATTTTTCTTGCCTCAAAAATTCCTTTATTTCATTCTTAGAAGGAAAAACTAATGATTTTTGCCACAATTTTCCTAATGCTGAAGAAATGCTCACCCTCATGTAAACCCCCTCCTAAACTGTTAATTGAATCATTCTCATTATATTTTTAAGACCATTCATGCAAGTGGCAGATGTGGGGAGGATGGGGGATTACAGTCTTGATTATAAGATGCTGTTAGGATTCTGCCTAAAATCGGAAAATGCAAAAGCCTGGAAAATGCTGGATAACGCGAAGCAAAGGAACTGATGGTTTTCTAGTGCTGAGCAAAATGGGAGAGAAAGGTCCTTTAATCCAAAGCTCAGTCATTAACGTGATAATAAAATAGAACTCTTGATGGAGGCATTTCTTAGCTTACTGATAAAAATGCTTACCCTCCCCAGCTTTCAAGTTAATTGAGAAAGAGCTGAGGAGCCCTCTCTCAGGAGGGAGCCCAGGGAACTGTGTAGTAAGCTGACATCACGCCTATTTTCAAATTGCTAATCAATAATATTTTTGACATTGAAAGAGCTGAAGCTCCTTTGTTTTCCTTGATTCTTGGGCATGTCCTGCTCGGCTCGGTCACCAAAAATTATATCGGTTCATCAGCAGAGCCTTCATCCGTGTATAAAACCTGAAAGCTTAAAACAAAGGAGCTGAAGAGAGAGAGAAAAAAAAATGGTGTGGGTAACACGGGGTCCTCCCATGACTTAATGAGTTCGGGCCATGGCTAGTAGTACAGCCCCTCTTCCCCATCAGGCCATCCTGTGGGATTTTGCATCCTCAGGAGCCAAAGACACTTTGCCATCTATTCTGTTTGATACAGGATAACTTGTGCAATCTTTCCACAGAAATTCTGTGTGGTTACCATTGCAGGAGTTGCTTTTGGGGAGAGGTTGAGAGGCGCCGTTGAGTGCGTTGAGGTTCTAGTCGCTGTTCTCTGAGAAAAACCTAAGGGTCTTGGCTGACTCTCTTTAGGATTGTGGCGTTCAGGGAAAACTGGGAGCAGGTTTCCACAGAAGCAGGATCCAATGCTGGTGGGAAATACCGGGTTTAATAATGAGGAAAGGGATTTTCTTCTCTTTGGCATGTGCTTTATATAGAAATGCAGGAGGAAGTGTTTCACATTCGGAGGCCAGGAGCTGCTTCCATGAGGCCAGTCTCCAGTCTCCAGGAGCTGCTTCCGTGAGCAGAGAAGGGCTCAGCAGGCTTTCCCTGGTCCAGAACACCCTACTCCGGAAATATCCTATTCGGAGAATTCATCGCCCCGGTGTTAGCACTGGAATGCTGGGAATGGACGTTTCACCTCTGTGTGTGTCCCTCGGCTAAAACATCCCCCCACAGTGCTTGAAACGTCCTGAGAGGCAGAGCAGTGACTCAACACGCTTTGGGGCTCCCCAGCAACTTCAGACTTGTATTAAATGCTCTTGTCTACAAGAACATCATCAACAGCAACTTGTACGCACTGAAAGAGTCTGGTACAAGACTTGGAGCATTTCTGCATCAGCTGGGAATCGTTACAGAAGGGGATGCGAGAAGAACGGGCCTGTATTGAAGAAAATACCACTTCGATGATAAAAATGTATACTACCTCCTAGCAGAATTTGGTGTTTTATCCTCTCCCTGTTAGAGATGATTGGAGTTAGTAGCTCCAATTTTAAAGCATTAAACAAAAGTGCATAGGAGAGGCTGAGCGCACAAAATGGATGTTAGGCAGAATAATCTAGATAACAAATGAGAGGTTTTATTGCTAGATTTCTGGATCTGTGGTATGCAGTAGCTTGCAGTGATGTAGCGATGTTTCCTCACTGCCAGTACAGTGATCCTTATTCTTTACAGCCCTGTTCTTCGCCTCCTCGGTAGCGTGGGCCTTGCTGTAATCCAGCTCCTGCCTTCATGGCAAAGGTGGTAGAGTTGATCTCATTTTGACGGCTCTCAGGGAAATAGCACCATGCTTCTATTTCTGGAGGAATTTTGTGTGGAGCTGGTGCTGGCCAGCTCTGGGTATCCCTGAAGTTCGTGGTGAGATTTACAAATCATTTCCAGGGCACCATGACGTGGATGTGCATGTCCTAATTTGAGATCGCGGTAGATGAACCTACCTGAATTCGTTGTCTTCTCGTGCTCCTCTGTGGCTGGCGTGGCAGGGCACATGCTCCTCCACAGCATGGAGCTTTCTGCTTCGCTTCGCCTGCAGGATCATACCATCCTTGTAATGAGATTTGAATGTAAGGAAGTCAGGTTGGCTACTTAAGTAGCACAGAACGGAGTCGTTGATTCAGCATATTTTGGGAATCTGTTCTTACTTACTCCCAGCCTCTTTACATCTGTAGGCGATGCAGAAGGGTACTACGGGAGGGGCAGTTATAGCTCACTGCAGCTAAAAGAGCTCTTTCCACTGGCCACGTAGGTCTGTGTGGCCTTTGTGAGAATGAGAAATTCATCACGTGTTGGCAGGTTGGTAGGGTGTGCTGATGCCCATGGGGTGGGTGCTCCTTTCCAAGGTTAGGTGCGGGGGCGGGGGGGCCCATCTCATTGCCTACAGATTCTCAAACGGGCAGATATTTATCACCGTAATGTGTGTTCCGCCAGCCGCAGACATTGCAGAGCCTTTATCATCACACTTCATCAGTAACACGAACACAAATCACTGGGATGAAAGAAAATCGCCATGATGAACGCACACCTCAGAACGTCATCATACTGTTCATTTATCACCAGTCACCCTTTGGTGATTAATTATTTAGCCAAATTGGACAATTTTTTCCACGTGAGTGAGAAGATGTTGACTCAATAAAGCAGAAAGCTCCTAGTAGCATGCCCTTGTTTTCCTCAATTTAGCTGTATGATAAATTTATACTCTTCTGATTTACAGCTCAGCAAAAACCCCGAATATCAACGTGTTACTTTCAAGGTGGTTGCTGCCCGGCCAGTTCTTCATCAGGAAACCCGATGCTACTCAATACGCGCATTTAAGATGTTTAAATTGAACGGTAGATACGTGAGCTGGTGGTCCTTGGTTTGTTGTCTGCATCTCTGCGTGTGCAGAGCCGAAGGGAAACCCTGGGGAGGAGGAATAGGAGAGTGCTTTGCCAAATTCCGGCACGAGGGTCGGCATTGCTCCAACTGAGGACATCAGGGTCGCGTTAGAAAAGAGGAAGGGCCCCCAAGACCCCCGCCCTGCCAGCAGCCTTGTGCTCCATAGGAATTCCCCAGCAAGCGTGTTGCTGGGACCAGCCAGGTCACCGTCACCATCCCACCTCGCCTCTGCAGTGAGGCGGGATGCGCAGGAGAGGTGAAACCTGCTGTTGGCACTGGGGCATCCAGCTACCGATAGGGAATCAAGGTTTGCTGTGTTCCTTGGCGATATTGATGTCTGCTCAGTGTATTTCACCGTAGCTAATTATTAAAAGAAAACACCACCACCACCAAAACATATGAAATACCAAGAGAGAGCCCATAAATCATAAAGAATTAGAAATTAGTAATTTTCATATGGTTCAGTAAATAATTCAGAATTTAGGCTTTATTTATCTGCTTTTTTATTTATCTACTTCTTCTGCTTGCCCATCCTTTTTGAGAAATAAGTTTATTTTTAATTCATATTTGGATAAACAAATTGCAAAGTTTTTCCTACATGACAGAGCATGACAATTGCATTATTACACTTTTAGTTCTGATCAGCGAGATCAAATTGTACTATTTTTTTCCCATCGGTGATCAAACAAATAGATGGGGCCTTCTGGCATAAACAGATACTCAGGATTCAATTTACTTCCTGATTTTTTAAGTACTCCTGCATGGGACTTTGAAATAGCTTTTTGGAGTTTCCAGTAAAAAGTGGAAAAAAAGGTAATAGAAAAAAATGTCCATAACAGTGATACAAACCCAGCCAAAGTGGTGTATTTAAATTCCATGGTAACTGGATAAATATATTAAGATTTTTAAAATAACCAGGATCATAATGTTTTTATTGGCTTGCTCATCATCTTGGGTACAAACCCATGCAGCGCAGAGCCTGTCTGAAGCTCTCTAATGCATCCCGCTGCCTCTGTTCTCCAGGAGAATCCTCCACGTTCAGCAGAACCGTTGTCTTGACCCTCCGGAAGACTCTCTTGGTGCTTAGCTCTCCGCCGTCGGTTTTCGGAGGCGCTGAGCCCCACTGCCAGCTGATTTCAGGACAGTAACAACTGCTCAGCGCTGCTGACAGCGAGGCCACGGGGCGTGCGGTGCTGCCAAATTAGAAACGCTACTAATCTGTATGTAGTTAAGTCCCAGCGTTAGACATAGCTCATGTTTCATTCACGCTCGGGTCCCAAACCCCAGAACAATTGAGTTTTCTAATAATGTGCACGTCAGCATCAATGGGCTCAAACAGCACTGGGTTACTGCACACGAATAGGTTTGCGTGCAAGAACCTAAGCTTTGTTGAAGACCACAGCATCTCTGCTCGTGCCGAGCGCTGCCCAGTTTGAGTCTCGCTCCGTGTAGCCAACCTTCGTCCAAATATTTATTCTGTTCCTTACACCTCTTGCAAAACACAGATGAGGAAATAGAAGATCATTTTGTCGCGGCCTTTTTCATGCCACCCTCATTTCCTTTTTTTGCCTCAGGCGCTCTCAGGTACCAGCTCTCAAATTTATTTCACTTGTAGTTATTTGCCACGTTACTTCTATCAAGAGAGGAAAAAATACTGCCATGTTTTAGGAAGTGCAGGTTTAACTGTAGCCTTTTGTCTGTGTATTTAATCACTTCAAGAAATGAGGTTGTATGAAATAATTTGGGACCAAATCTTGCCCATTTCCCCCTCCGAATCTGAAACGTGGTGTTCAGTTTCGGATCTTCTGAACCAAGGGGTAAACCAGTGGTAAACTGGAGCCACTGAGGTGTTCGGGGCTGGCGCACAGGGTGAGCAAAGGGAGGCTGAGGGGGCTGAGGAAGAGAAAGATGAGAGAGGGACAGAGAGGGACAGAGAGAAGGTGGAGCCAGGCTCTTCTTAGAGATACCCAGAGAAAGGACGGGAGGCAACGGACACGCGTTTCATGGAAATGAAGATAGAATATAAGGAAAAAAATGCTTCATGGGGAGGTTGGTGCAAAGGTGGAACTGGGCCCAGGGAAGTGGAGAATCATCATCCCTGGAGATTTTCAGAACTCAGCGGGACAAGGACCTGAGCGGCCTGACCTACCCGAGACGGTAGCTCTGCTCTGGGCAGGCACATCTAGCCCAAGTTACTCAATGATGCTGTGACAAGAAAATCCAAATTAGTCTCCTTATTCAGTGTTCCCGACTTCTGTTTTAACTGAAGAACTACCCCTCCATTTGGAAACCAGTTGGGGGACAATATTGCCCAGCATTACCCCTGTTTGCCCTTAGAATGCGTAACAGGCGAGGCTTAGCTGGGAACATCTGGTTACTGGTTTTAATTCCCCTTCACACCACTTTGGTTTGTTCCTTTGCTTCTGGGTGTTGTTTCCTTGCATTTATCCCAAGCAGCATTTCGCGGGCAGCCTTCTGAAGTCCTGAGCTGGGGTTTGAATCACATCTCTGTGTGTTGGCAGGGTGGGTTGAAGTCACCTCTGCCTGTCCCTGCTCAGCTGTGGCAGTGTGGCGATGCTCGTAAGGTGATGTATGGCTGTGCAGAGAACCAGACTCCGGCACCGATCTGGGTTAAAATAACTAACAACAACAACAAAAAAAAAAGCAGAAAGAAACGTCCATCAAATGCTCCCATAAGGCAGCAGCGTACTGAAGGTTGAGATGCAAGATTTTATTGAAAGATGCAGTCACTCCTGGCTAATTCTGTGTGTTCAGGCTTACTTTTTGAGGGAAAATCAGTCACATTCAGAGACTTTGAAAAGTAGTTTTCAAAAGTCTTCCTGTACCCTTAGGCATTTTTTTTCCAAACCAGCCTTATTTTCTCCTATCAGTTGCTGTAAAAGAAATGCAAATCTTTCACTGGCTTGAAATTTCTGCGTTGTTTTAAATAAATTTCCTGTGATCCATAATGCAGTGAAAAAGAAAGTGCAGCCGTTTGTTGCTGTTTCAGTGTTATTTAGACCATCTTTTATGCTTGTGGAGGTCAAATCCATTTAATCTGGTTATGCTATTTCAATCACATTTACATTTTTAATGCAAAGCTCAGGTTTGCTTCACACTAGAATGATCTCTCTAGTTTTGTAACAAGCTTTAGTTGTCCTGGGCTTTGGAGAGTTCTCTCTTTTATTTCCCCTCTGCGTTAGACACAGTCTTTGACATTTGTAAGGTAACTTTCCTCCACTTGAGTTGCCAAAATGCGGCAGAATCCTAATTGCACAAGTGGCGAACAACATTTTCAAATTCCATTTTATCGGGAGCAAATGTTGACGCCTGCATTAAAAGCCTGGTATAGCTGTGGTTAGCCTAGCGGTGGTGCCCGAGGTGGTTTGCACAGGTCTCTGCTGCCCTTTAACGGGAAGAACACTGCATGCAGAATCACCATCTTCACCCGGATCCCATTCAGGCACTGAGCTATCCCGGCGCTCCCCGTGCCTCACAAGGGCTCACCAGTTCACACCTTCAGAAAGGCACCTTTTGTGCTCTTTTTGTCTAAGTAAAGCAGGCTAGAAAGTCCTTCTTGTGAAAGATATTTGTCACATTCGTAGCCTCACAGAAGCTCTAGAAGGAACCTGCCCCATCTCCCTTTCCGCCATAAGTCTTGCGTTTCTTTTCCTTAAATGAAGCTTTCACACAATAAGCCTTTTTCCCAAGAAGAAGATGCTTTGTGTTAAGTACCTTAGGAAATAACAAAAAACTGCACCAGAGTTTACTGTTTTCTGAAGCCCCACTTGCTTCTGAATTTGAACCACCACCACCACCACCATTGCCTTTTGCACCAGTGACCTTCAGGCTTCAGCTGAGTTCTTGCCTTGTCCCCTGAGGGGATGGCAGTTGAGGCCCCAAATACTTATTTTGTTGACTTGTAACATCACTCAGAAAGAAGCAGGAGAGAAATGGCCGGCCTGGCAGAGGTTTGGCACCACCAGTCAAGACAAGAACTTAGTGCAGACAGGGAAATGCAGACTAGAGGCAGAAAGAGACAGAGCTTGATCTTTAAAAGCAGGAGTCAAATGAGGAGTCATGCTCAAGTTCAGGCTCTGGGTAACAAACCGAGGTTATTTCCTAAGCAGTCATCCAGAAGACTGACAACAACTTGATACAGCAGTGCCTGGAATGGACACTGACACCTTTGTGCGAACCTTGCTCAAAGCAAGTGCCGAGAAGTGGTGGATCAGAGCTGTCAGAGCTGTTAAGAAGGGCAAAGGCTGGCAGGAGAAATGGCATCCCCCTGTTCGCAGTGTTAGATGTGCGTGGTAGGATGTGACAATAAGAGAATGCCAACAAGAAGGGAGATCCTAACAAGCCCCCTTTTCCTGGTCAGTCTCAAAGACTAATTTCCTAGATGAGGTTGCAGAAGCAGGACCCAAAACTCTGGAGGGTAAAAGACAAAATGATACCATGTGCTTTGCCCTTCTTAAAATACATCCTTCCATGACCAACACTAACGCACAGAGGAAAAGGAGAGAAACTGATTCAAGTCAGCTTCAGTTACAAGCAAGCCTTCTCCAATCTGATTTATTCTCTCCTAGGAGATCTCCTTCATGTAAGTTATCATGAGTAGTGGTCCTGACTGTACGCGGAGAGACACTGGACCATTTGCCCAAAGTTCATGCAGTATATATCCAACAGCAGTGTGAGGAGTGTAAAGATAAATGCAAACGTACATAGGAGCAGCAGCAGATCTTATATCCAATAGCAAAGTCATGCTTAATTATTAATGACTGAAGTGCTGTAGTCTTTCACTTAGCAGCAAAACATACCCTGGACGTCTCTCAGGTTATGTCAGATTGACAGAGCATCACTGTCAAAGACAATGTCAGCTTTTCAGCAAGGGATCAAGTGCCGTGTATAAGAGCAAGAAAGGTGAATATGCAAATGAGAATTTCGGTTTCCTCTGAACGCTATTTGGATAAAGAGCCAGGAATTCCAGGTTCAAGAACTGATGGATGGAAGTTGCCCTTGTCATGAACAAAATATGAACAGCTTCAGAATAATGAATTACAAGCAGAAATTGTGCTAGTCAGTGATGGAGCAGATCGTGGAAAGGTCATTTTGTCCAGCTCCGTCCTAATGCAGAACTCTTCTTGATCACATATTCCTCAGCGTTTTGTGTGATTTACTTGTAAATGACCTAAAGGCACCAAGATTTTCACAATTGTACATCACTCCTAACTGCAGATCGATTTTGCATGAAAGAACTTTCTCCAATAGCGTGAAAATTTTGTCTGAAATTTCCTCTCGCTTCTCCTAATCACTTCTGAGCGCAGAACAGCTCTTAACAATATCAGCTGTTGGAGTAGAAATATGAACTGGTGGATCTCTGGGCTAAACTGTATCTTTCCTAGCCTTTTTACCAAAGTTTGGATCGAGAAGTTGATGGGGCTTTCCATTTCCCGTCCTGAAGATTTCCAGCGCGAGAGAGGCTGTCCTCAACCACAGACAGGAATTGTTCCGTCCCCACAATGGAAGGAAGGGGTTGGAGGAAGCGATACCGGTTGAAGGTGGAAGGTTACGGTGGTTACATCTCAGATCCCTCTTCGTGAATTTGTAATAGGCTGCGCCAAAGAAAGCAAACTCCAAGCTGAAAGAAAGATGACGCCGATGGCAAACGAGTCTTAAGTAGAGAGGTGGTGGCCAGACTGCACTTTGAGCACTGGCCTGCCAGGAGCTCAAGGCAACTTTTGGGGAAGATGGAGGAGAAATCTAGAAGTAGATCCTTTGGAATGCAATTTCAAAAGCGCTGGCTGGCTAGGCTGACCCAGCGAAACAGCGGCTGTGAACCAACGCGTGGCTTTTCGTCCTCTGCGGTGACAGAGGCGTAGCTCTGCAGTGCTCCATGTCTTACACGTGTTTCAGAGAGAGCAGCAGAGTTAATAAAGAGACTGGTCTTTCTGAAAAGCAGGCTTCAAGCTTCACAGAACAAGCATGGGTGTTATTTGCCCTCGCGGTGGTTTTCTAAAAGTAGAAGATGCCCAAGAACTTGCTGTGTCTGCAGCTGGTGCTTGCCAGAAACGCTTGTGTGATCTATATGGATGAGTGGAGAAAAGGGGGGCAAGAGGGGGAAAGGCCTCGGAGGGGAAACAGCTGAGGAGATACAAATGAAAATTCAATTAAACAGAAGACAAGGGAAATTCAAACTAGCACTGACGCTCTGCTCAAGGCTGCTGATGAGTCTTGATTTCACCTCTAAATCTAGCAAACGAAGGCGGCAACAGTGAAGAAAATAAATGACCACCCTGGAAGGAGCTAAATTAGATGACCAGGAAGATAAAACCATTAAAATAAGGATCTTCTTTTATGATATGCCTAGGGCTTGTAACAAATTCAACCAGAACAGTAGATCTTGGCTTGTAACTGTTCCAAAGCTTGTCCAATGTAGGAGAAATTTTTTTTTCCTAAAGGACTGAGTTTATTTGCCAATTGGAAGATGTGACGTGGACAATGAATGTAATCCCCTCTTGCTTTCCACCCTCTGTAGCCATCAAAATGATGCTAAGTGGATATATTAAAATCAGAATGGTGGCATTTTGCACTCCTTTTACCTTCTGCCCTCAGCTACACTGGTATGGGGTATAGAAAGTGTTCTGGTGTGGTTGTTCTGGTTGCTACTGGTTTACTGTTTTGTGAGAGGCGTGCAAATGCTCGGAGTCATGAGCGCTTGTAGCAGAGAAGCTGAACAGGCTCTTTTCTCTTAAGATAAACTGTCATTCCTCCAGAAAGTGGTTGTCATCAATTTATTGCAGCCTTATTTTGCTCTTTGCCAGCTGTGTGAGGAGCACGTTCAATACAACCAGTCATTCCAATAGCTTAATTTCTCCCATAAGTATTTTGCTTCTTTTGGGGTGTCACCACAGTCCCATTTAAAAGCCTGCTAATAGTAATTGAAAGCCATTTTAAGCTTGCATGTAGGGTTTGAGCTGTGCTTTATTTCTGTAAAACAGAAATAATAGTTAGCTATGACAGATCCTAGGAAGCTACACAACAGCCAGGGCTACCACGCTTTTGGAAATCTACACTGTTAGAAGAAACTCACAGTATATAGGCTTGTTCCAGAACCCAGCGAAATGAATGTGGATCTTCCCAAGGAGTTCAGGTTCTGAATACAAAGCGTCGTCAGCAGCGGCCAGGAAGAGGTTCGACACAGAATAATCCGGAGCTTTGCTTTTGTGAAGAGGGTGCCTGGGTCTTCACCCTGTGTTTAAGCGGGATGTTCTTCATCCTTCTACGCAAGGCAAAGGGCAACAGAAGTGAAAGGTGCTGGCTGGGTTGGACCATCTTGTGTTTAGACCAAGTGGTCTTCTAGACCACCAGCTTTGTTGGGAAGGAGAAGTTGGCCGATGCTCTCTGTTCGGTTCCTCGTTCTTAATTATTTTAGCTGATATCATCTATATGCTCCGTCAATCCCAATGAATGGCATTTGAAACGTCCAGACCGAAGTCATTACATTATCGCATTCAGGCCAGGCTTTAAGTAAAAGAGATTTGGCTTGTTCTTCACACTGCTTGGCCCCTGTCCCGAATGTACTACCGTTGTAATGGAGGATTATCTGCACTGGAGGTTTTCTTCATTTCCATTAGGAGAAGAAATTTCATTCAGCGCAGCAAAGGCAGCCTGAGATGGCAGGAGGAGATCGGCTGCACGCTGACGCCTTTGTTATCTGACGGGCAGAGCCTGACATCCCCTGACACTGCCGGGGGCTTGGCGAGGGGCTGTTATTTATTTCAGTGTGTGGAACACATTGTTTTCCGAAAGGGAGGAGAATCAGCCCTTTATTGAACAGGAGTCACTGGGCAGTGTAGTCACCGAGCCGTAGTAGCTGGGGTTTGTTGATATAGTTGGCTTTTCAGCAAGCGCCTTTGTTGGGCTTATCTTTTCTTTGAGTCTGCATCTCTCTGGTGGCGTTTAAGGTGGATCCTTGTCTTTCCCCAACCCCTGTGCCTTTTCTAACATAAAACTGCGGGGACAGAAACAGAGGGACTCGCATTTTTCAAGCTTAGGGCTCTCCATAAGGCCCCTTCCCTGAGATACACAACAAACTTCTCATCTAGAGACACCATCTGTCCTGCCGTGGGTTGCCTTAGTTCAGTGGGTTTCTCCAGTCGATGCGAATGGCCCGTACTGCTCTGGTAGGCAGCGTAAGCTGGTTTCAAGATTGCACTACACCCACGCAAAAAGGGCTGCTGCTTGCCGGTTTACACCAAAGCGCTGCGGCAAAGCACTGTGGCCTCTTCTTCATCGCGTAACCCCTTGTCACAAGCCCCATGACACATTCGCGTTGAAGTGGAAGCCAGCCGGTATAGTAGCCTCACGTCTTCCTAGAGCCTCGACACATGGTGTCCCCCCCCCGAGAGACACCATATGAACATAGGACAAACTCCGGGAACACTTTGGAGCTGAGACCGGTCTACGCTGAATTCACTTAAATGTTGAGAAAAATCAGGCTTTTTGTTTTGGCGTTAAACACTTTACCAGCAGCAGGGCAGGTGTGGAAACCAGGAGGAGTTTTTCTCTTTGGTGTCAGGGAAGCTTTAACCTAGCCTTGTGTGACAGATTCATCATACAATCATCCCAACGTGGCCCAAGGGAAGCATTTTGCAGGGGCTTGATCGCCCCAGAAAAGTCTTCAGTTTGGAAGCAGAAACCTACAGGTGAATGAAGAGACATCAGTCTCAGACTCTGCTCTGGACCAGTGCCTTACAGGGCAGTTCCTCCAAGACACAAACCCAAAAACGGAAGAAAAAACTGCTTTTGTCTGCCAAATAAATGGAAACCTGGCTACAAGAGTCGTCCAGTGACCCTACACACACAGCCGCCTGCCGTTCCCCGTGCTTGCTCATCTCATCACTGCAAGGCTGCAGGTGCGGGCAGTCTGCAGATCAGCTGTCGGGACCGAAGGTGCTCCGCAAGCTGGCACCACACTTCAGAGTAGAGTTTGACATGTGCGTTCTCATGCTCAAGACGAAATTCAGGTTGCTATCTTGTTAGGGTGGCTGCTAAGGTAAAGATGCAGAGGGCCAGGTGACTCACCAGCCAGTTCACCAAGTGTTCTGAGTTCTTCAGCTAAGAGGTTCTGCTATAAATAAATTTTTGCATGGAGGGGAGAATATATAAGCATGCGGATTGCTTTTACTTACCTTTTTTTATCCCAGAAACATGACAACAGGAAAGCAGAAGGGGCAGAATATTTTGTCATGTGGCTATAAGGAATAGCAGTAAAATGCTGTCTGCTGACCAGGATGGAAGCGTGACATCAAACCCCAAAATGAGAGAACTTAGGATCTGTAGATTTGTGCTAAGATAACCGATTCAGTGCTTGACGTCTCAGGGAGCGAGTAGATAAATATGCTGTCTCATGGATACCCAAACCAATTTCATCTGATATTGAACTTTCCATTTCCAGTTGATTTCTTAGGTTATGAATCTTTTAAGTAAATCTATCTGTGGGTACTGCAAAACATGGGAAAACAGGGCTCTTATCGCAGCTGGGGGAGGAGAGTAGTCGGGTTTTTCAACGCCTGCACAGAACAGTCTGAAAGCATCCTTGGCCTGTCCAGCCTCGCTGGGGTGCGGAGGGCTCCTTCGGCCATCCCAGGAATCACAGAATCATAGGGTCATAGAATGTGTTGGGTTGGAAAGGAGCTTTAAAGGCCATCTAGTCCAACCCCCCTGCAGTGAGCAGGGACGTCTTCAATTAGATCAGGTTGCTCAGAGCCTCTTCAAGCCTGGCCTTGGATGTCTCCAGGGATGGAGCCTCCACCACCTCTCTGGGCAACCTGGGCCAGGGGCTCACCACCCTCAGTGTAGAGAACTTCTTCCTCATGTCTAATCTAAACCTGCCCTGCTCTAGTTTAAACCATTGCCCCTCGTCCTATGGCTACATGCCCTTGCAAACAGCCCCTCCCCAGCTCTCCTGCAGGCCCCCTTTAGGGACTGGAAGGGGCTGGAAGGTCTCCCTGGAGCCTTCTCTTCTCCATGCTGAACCCCCTCAACTCTCTCAGCCTGTCCTCACAGCAGAGGGGCTCCAGCCCTCGGATCATCTTCGTGGCCCTCCTCTGGCCCTGCTCCAACAGGTCCATGTCCTTCTTGTACTGAGGGCTCCAGAGCTGGACACAGGACTGTAGGTGGGGTCCCACCAGAGCAGAGTAGAGGGGCAGAATCACCTCTCTGGATCTGGTGGCCACGCTTCTTTTGATGCAGCCCGGGATGCAATTGGCCTTCTGGGCTGCCAGCGCACATCATTGGCGAGGAATGGGAAGGGGAGGCTGTCCCAAGGACAGAAGTGTGCCACTGCGCAGGAGGCGGCTCCAGGCGTGGAGATGCGGTCAGGCTCCGCAAGGCAGAGCGTGTTCCACGCTGTGGGAAAGCTGGGTTGGGGTCCAGCAGCTCAGCAAATTCACGAAGAATCAAGGAAGATTTTATCCAAAGGTGTTGTTGGATTATTTGTTGGCGTTGCTCTGATCAAATTTGCTTTGTTGCCATAATAGTACACGTGGTACTTGTGAAACTCGGGGCCATGAGCCAGAATAAAAGGATAAGATAATGGATGTTGCTTGAGCCTTTTACCGTCTTTGTAGTTAGAGCAGTTATTGGAAGGCACTAATCCCTCTCTGCTGATTATCGACTTCTGAATGAATCCTCGTACACTCTCCAGCAGCAAAACTTGTGGGTTTTCAGGCTCAGTAAAGCTCAATAGAACCAAGACCTTGTCATTTATTTTCACTGTTACTATTATTTTTCTATTTCAAAGCAAGAGTTTTCTGCTGCGAATTGCCCGCTGTTTGATCACAAAAGCAAGCAAGGGAAATTGTTATTTTTCATCCTGAACCTTTTGTCCTTTTTATTTTTATAATCCACGTGAGGCGACTTTGCTGGTCATTAGCCGAGTAGTAAAGCGAGCTTTCTTTGTTGGGCAATAGCAGGGAAACATCAAATGTCTGGTTCCATGGTAGCAATTTGCTCTTGAAATAAAGCAAGCGTTGATAAGTTGCTACCCTCAGCTATATTTGTCCTAGTAAATAAACATCATCAGGATTTGAGCACAAATACACGTTGTTTTGCCCTGCTTAGCTATGCTGAGATTGTGTCAGGCTAACGAAATTTCCTCCGCATCAGATAGACTTGTTCTGTCGCGCTCTGGCTTCACAGACGGTGTGTGTTTCTGCACACCTAGCCAAGGATGTATTATTTTTTTTCTTGAGGCATCGATCAGCGCAGCAAATACCCCTGGCAGCGCAGCCCCTTAATGCAAAGTGGGGTGTGCGTGTGAGAGGTTTGCTTTTCGGAGGCCAAGTTTTCCGTCGGTGGAATGACTTGCAGCGGAGGTGCCTTGGAACGGGGGATTTGCTTGGAGGGCATGGTGATTTGCCAGCGCAGGGCAGGCGGGGGACATCACACCCTCGGTGCCCTCACTGCCTAGGGACAGCAATGGAGACGTGCCGGCTCAAGCAGGCCAGAAAAAGCCCTGGAGATGTGTCTTTGAGAGAAATAACCCAGTTTTCCAGGATACCCATCAAAAAAGGTCACTAACCGTTTGGCGATGGGCTGTTCAGCTTCAAAAGTGAAATCCCTCATGTGAACCTCACAAAATCAGGATCATGCTTCTTCCTGGACAGGCAGCGGGACCCAAAATAAAACAAAGCAGCAGCAGGAAGCCAAGCAAAACACGACGGTGATGGTTGTTCCACCTGGAGCAGCGGAGCCACCGCTAATTTGGGCTGGAGGATGGGAGCACATGGCAAGAGGTGGTTTGATGGGTTCAGTAGGTGAACGCGTCGGGTCAGCCCCGAGCTGCAGGTGCAGTGAGGCGAATCAGGGCAGAAATAGGCAAATTCCGCCCCTTCACCATCACTAAATTTCCCATAGCCCGTCCTAGAAAATTCAAAGGGATTACACAGCTTCCAGACCGAATCCTGGCGTTTAATGGGGGTTTCAGCTGTTTGGGCATGCTGCGGGATTTGCAGTGTGTGTGCATCCCTCTCCCTGCTCGCTTAAACAAAGGGATGTCTGTACTCGACAAGTTGGCTGCCCCACCTGCTGCGCACCTGAGACCCGGAGAAAATGCTTCTCTTCACACTTCTGATTAGCGGTAATTAGATTAGGGACGTTCATAGCGATGGAAGGAGTCTCTCCTCCGTGGAGGAGCGTCCTGTAGAAGTCGGTAAGGGAGCGGAGCGGCTCTATTACTGTGATTAACTCAGGGTTTGGCTGGAGCACGTGCGAGATGCCTTGGTGCCAGGAACTGTACATCCAGCCTGGGCAGACGGTCCCCGCTGCAGAGAGGCGTATGTTCTGGCTGATGCTCCCCTCTCCTTTTAAACCTCCAGATTAAACAAATCATGCCTTGAGCAGTGGAAACAGTGAGTTCCAGCTTCAGGGAGTTTTTGTCTCAGGAGCGAGCACTGCCCTGGTTCCGCAGGGGTACCTGCCTGTCCCGGGGTGAGGGAACGGGGAGGCTTTCTCTCCCTTACCCTGCCTTGAATTTTCATAACACTTCAGCGCCTTCGAGGCCCCCGCCACATTTGGCAAAATTGGCCAAGAAACTGAAATATTACCAAAAGAGGGGCAGGAGGGTCCCGCAGGAGGACACGGGCGGACCTGCAGCGGGCGATGCACTAACGCGGGGCCCGTGAAGAGCAGACTGAGAAACACATCGGGGGAACCTGTCGCCCGGGTTGCCAAAACCACTGGGCAAATATTAAACCTAATTACCTGTAGGCAAGTAGACATACTAAAGCCTCTCTGAAAACATTCTCCACCAGAACATTTTTTTGACAAGGAAAAACTAATTCTGGGCTTATTAACCAGTTTCAATAAATAGAATCACACCGATGAACAGACACTGCTTAATTGCTGTCTATAACATAGCTGGGGAACTAGAGAACAGGAGCTGAGACTCCAGGCTCACGGCCCCCTTCTTAGCGCCTCCCCCTCCCTTTTCCCTGAAAAACAACAAAAAAGATCAGATCCACCTTCTGGCAGAGATCAGTTACGTGCTGCTTTTGAGCAGAGACTCAGTATATTATTCTCCAATTTAGGCCAAATTCCAAAGTGAATCTGAAGATGGTTCAGAGGCATGTCAGAAGGAAATTGGTCAGAAAATGGGTGTCGGGTGGGCGTGAGTAGCACGGCACAGTGTAACTCGCAAGGCTTCGGCACTCAGTGGGAGAGCAAAATCGGCTTGAGTGAGAATAACTTACACGGATTTGGGGCGGGGGTGGATGTAGAAGTACAAATCCTGAAAATGGCCTTTTTCTTGGAGGAGATGAAGAGGAGAGGCTGGGAAGGGATCCGTTTGTGGTGAGAAGCGGGTACCAGCCCCCGGGAACAAAGGGCCCTGTTTGCTGGATGTGCCCTGAGGAAAATGCGGATCTGTTCCAACCTCCCAGAGCTCCTTCTTCCTCCTCCGTGGCCTGGGAGCCGCCCTCCCTGCCAGCCCCACACCCAAGCGGGGTGCAGAAGCATTCATTTAGGGCTCGTTAATTAAAGCAAAGCCGTGGCGGAGCGCTGCCAAAGCTGGAGGTGGCTGGTAGCCCCCAGCCCATGCTGCTTCGTTTCGTAGTTTCCTAAGAGGCGGAATAATGCTCCGTGCCGGTTGCTTTGGGGGGAAGAAAAAAGAGGGGCTGTAGTAACAGAAATCCGCGGAGCTCGGATTTTGCGTAGATGGCTTATTAGGTCAGAGCGGGAACACGCTTTGATTTGTATTCCTCATGACTGTACACGGGCACTAATTGGCCAAAGAAGCAAGGGATCTTTGTTGCTTTTGTGGTTTAATGAGGAAAATATTGTGTAATGTGATGATTATTTTCTAATCAAAAAAGCAAAGGAACAGAATGGGAAAGAAAACCAATGAGTGAATAAAGACTGTGATTTTAATTAATATTTCCGTGTGCTAGTCAGTTTCTCTGTCCTATAACCAGTTGCTAGGCCTAAATATGCCCTAATGTTATATAAATATTATACTGATTAATATTTAATATATTATGCTTAGTATTCTGGGCATATTTCCCTTAATATGCCAAGCATCTTGGCTCTGCATGCTTCCACTCACAAGTACGGGCCCATTTAAGCCACCAGGACTGCTCAGGGACTAGAATGAGGCACTTGTGTTTGTGGGACTGGCAGGTTTTTTTGTGTCCTGTGCCTGAATACAGGCAAATCGTTGCTTAAGTTTGTAAAAGCAATATACGATCGGTCTATGGGAGAGCCCTGCATTCCGGCCAGTGAGACAGACACATTTGCTAAGGCAATTTGGAGCCGGATTCTCTCCTCACTTACACCCAGTGGTGGTATTCCCCACAATCCAGTGGGATTACCCCATACCCAATGGTGGGATATTTTGTTTCATGAGGGATTTGCTTTGATGCGGCGAGACGAGGTGGATAGGTGACAATAATACCTGTCCAGAGCATTTTTATTAGCGAATCTCAAAGCACTTCACAAGGTGAGACCAATATCATTGCTCCATTTCACAGGTGGGGTAACCGAGGTGGGAAGAGGTTGAGGGCCTGGGCTGTGCAGCTGGCAGCATGTTGGCCAAGCCGGGGGTCAAACCCAGGAGGTCTCCCATCCCCTCCCTCCTCCGCAGCCTCGCCACTAGCACTCACTTCCCAAAACACGTCCCCTTTCAGCACGCTCAAGGTTCGTGCTCACGTCTTCACACTCGGTGCCTCCTGCAGAGCAGCTTTGTGGCCCTCAGTGACTGGCCCTTTTGTCCCACGGAAAAGCAGAGCTCTTTGCAAAGCTGAGCTAAGGAAGAGAGCGAGTAGGATGCCCGACACACCACTGTGTTATAAACAAAGAAGCATGAAGGATCAGAAGCAATAAAATGTCTGTGATCCCTGCAGCATTTGGAAGAACAGGTTGGTGCCTCTCTGGGTTGGAAGGACTGTTTGTCATGGACACTTATGTTCTCAGGAAATATTCAGCATGACTCTTTGGTACCTTTGAGGCTTGGAGGAAATTAATCTGATTCACTGAGCTTTTGCATTACGTACTACTGTGGAGTTGTGGCTCTGCTCGGTTCTGTGAGACCCCCCTGCAGTGCTGCCTCCAGCGCTGGGGCACCAACAGCAGAAGGACACGGAGCTGTTGGAGCGGGGCCAGAGGAGGCCCCGGAGATGCTGGGAGGGCTGGAGCCCCTCTGCTGTGAGGACAGGCTGAGAGAGCTGGGGGGGTTCAGCCTGGAGAAGAGAAGGCTCCGGGGAGACCTTCCAGCCCCTTCCAGGCCCTAAAGGGGCTCCAGGAAAGCTGGGGAGGGACTCTGGAGCAGGGAGGGGAGCCATGGGACGAGGGGGAAGGGGTTTAAACTGGAAAGAGGGGAGATTTAGGTGAGATCTGAGGCAGAAATTGTTTGCTGTGAGGGTGGTGAGCCCCTGGCCCAGGTTGCCCAGAGAAGGTGTGGCTGCCCCATCCCTGGAGGTGTTCAAGGCCAGGCTGGACGGGGCTTGGAGCAACGTGGTGTGGTGGGAGGTGTCCCTGCCCAGGGCAGGGGGTTGGAACAAGATGATCTTTAAGGTCCCTTCCAACCCAAACCATTCTGTGACTCTATGAATTACTTTGTGGACCGGCTGCACACATGCCAATACAGTATACTTTGGGTCCCATGCATATTCATACCAACCAGGCTCCAGTTCCACTTCACACAGGCTATTCTCAAAGCAATTTTTGCTGTTGCTGTTGTTGTCGTTGTCACAAAATATTTTAATTAATCAAGAATTTTAATTAATTGTAACCCCGCTGGAAATGCTAAGACAAAAGCAGAAATATAAGGAGGTGGTTGCTCAGGTCAGAGCAGCCTGTTTTCGGTTAGATGTGCTCGCTCTGAGATCACATGGTGTAATTACAGACATGGGCACTGGGAAAACATGGGATTCTGAATGGCATTTTAATGTCGTGGAGAAAGATGGTGGTGTTTTTATCACAGAATCACAGAATGGTGGGAGTTGGAAGGGACCTCTGGAGATCATCCAGTCCAACCCCCTGCCAGAGCAGGGTCACCCACAGCAGGTGGCACAGGAACGCGTCCAGGCGGGGTTGGAATGTCTCCAGAGACAGAGACTCCACCACCTCTCTGGGCAGCCTGTGCCAGGGCTCTGCCACCCTCACAGGAAAGAAGTTCCTCCTCATGTTGAGATGGAACTTCTATGGTCAAGGTTGTGCCTGTTCCCCCTTGTCCTGTCACTGGGCACCACTGAGAAGAGCCTGGCCCCATCCTCCTGACACCCACCCTTTAAGTGCTTATAAGCGTTGATAAGATCCCCCCTCAGTCGTCTTTTTTCCAGACTTGAAGAGACCCAAATCCCTCATCCTTTCTTCATCAGAGAGGTGTTCCAGTCCCCTCATCATCTTGGTAGCCCTTTGCTGTCCCCTCTCCAGCAGTTCCCTGTCCTTCTTGAACCGGGGAGCCCAGAACTGGACACAGCACTCCAGATGCGGCCTCCCCAGGGCAGAGCAGAGGGGGAGGATGACCTCCCTCCACCTGCTGGCCACACTCTTCTTGATGCCCCCCAGGATGCCACTGGCCTTCTTGGCCACAAGGGCCCATTGCTGGCTCATGGTCACGCTGTTGTCCACCAGGACTCCCAGGTCTCTTTCCACAGAGCTGCTCTCCAGCAGGTCAGCCCCCAACCTGTACTGGTGCAGGGGGTTGTTCCTCCCCAGGTGCAGCACCCTACACTTGCCCTTGTTGAATTTCATAAGGTTTCTCTCCACCCAACTCTCCAGCCTGTCCAGGTCTCTCTGTATGGCGGCACAGCCTTCTGCTGTGTCAGCCATTCCCCCCAGCTTTGTGTCATCAGCAAACTTGCTGAGGGTGCACTCTATCCCTTCATCCAGGTCATTGATGAATGTATTGAACAGGACTGGACCCAGTACTGACCCCTGGGGAACACCACTCGTCACTGACCTCCAACTAGACTCTGTGCCCCTAATCACAACCCTCTGAGCTCTGTCTTTCAGCCAGTTTTCAATCCACCCACTGTCCATTCATCCAACCCACTCTTCCTAAGCTTCCCTTTGAGGATGCTGTGGGAGACCGTGTCAAACGCCTTGCTGAAGTCAAGGTAGACAACATCCACTGCCCTCCCCTCACCTATCCATCCAGTCGTGCCACCATAGAAGGCTATCAGATTAGTCAGACATGATTTCCCCGTGGTGAATCCATGTTGACTACTTCTGGTAGCTTTCTTTTCCTCCACGTGCCTTGAGATGACGCCCAGAATGAGCTGTTCCATCATCTTTCCAGGGATGGAGTTGAGACTGACCAGCCTGTAGATCCCCGGTTCCTCCTTCTTGCCCTTTTTGAAGACTGGGGTGACACTGGCTTTCCTCCAGTCCTCAGGCACATCACCTGTTCTCCACGGCCTTTCAAAGGTGATGGAGAGTGGCCCAGCAATGACTTCCTCCAGCTCCCTCAGCACTCTTGGGTGCATCCCGTCGGGACCCATGGACTTGTGGATATCCAGTTGACCTAATTGATCTCTCACTTGATCCTCCTCAACCCAGTGGAAGTCTTCCTCTTTCCCTGTTACTTTCTCCAGTCTGAGACTCCTGAGGACTGGGCCAAGCAGTAAAGACTGAAGCCAAGAAGGCATTCAGTAACTCCTCCTTCTCTGTATCCTCTGTCACCATGGCTCCTGTCTCATTCAACAGCGGGCCCACAATTTCTCTAGTTTTCCTTTTGCCTTCAATATACTTGAAGAAGCCTTTCCCGTTGAGCTTGACATCCCTTGCCAGGTTTAATTCCAAGGAATTAAATTGGCTTTCCTTGTTTCATCCCTGCACGCTCTGGCAGCATTCTTGTAATCTTCCCAAGTGGTCAGTCCCTTCTTCCACTTACTGTAAACTTCCTTCTTCCACTTGAGCTTTTTCAGAAGCTCCCTGCTCAGCCATGCAGGTCTCCTGCGTCCCTTGACTGATTTCTTGCTCTTAGGGATGCACCGATCCTGAGCTGGGAGAAAGTGGTGTTTGAATACCAACCAGCTCTCTTGAGCCCCTTTGCCTTCTAGAGCCCTAGCCCACGGGAAGAGCCCTAGCCCACGGGAGGGGCTTCCAGTCAGGAAGTCTGTTTTGAAGCTCTGATGGTGGCACTACGTTGGCATACTGTTAACTGGAACATAGCATCCCACAAGGATTACAGTGACATTTTTTGCTAGTTCTTCTACTGCTTCAAACAATCAGCTTCAACAAAGGACTTAAAATGTTCTGTGTTTTTACAAAGCTGGAAATTGGGTCGTTTCTAGACTGATTTCACTTGCAATGAATGAATTGCCGTGGCTGCGTGTTTCCACCTTTGGTCGAGCTTCTTCCCAGGAACAAGTTGGACACCTTGGGATGTTAATTGTTGGCAGAGATCCCCTTAGAACCATAGAATGGTTTGGGCTGGAAGGGACCTTAAAGCCCACCCAGTGCCACCCCCTGCCCTGGGCAGGGACACCTCCCACCACACCACGTTGCTCCAAGCCCCGTCCAGCCTGGCCTTGAACCCCTCCAGGGATGGGGCAGCCACAGCTTCTCTGTCCCCTTCCTGCTCAACACGTCTGGAAAAGAAAAAAATCTCATTCCAGCCTTGCTACTGGTCATCTGGCCACCATGCCCTGCACATTGTGGCTCCTTTGGTAGGGACGTACTTGAGGTTCCTCTGTGCAGCGGTACGAAGGTGTGGACCAGCTCTCAGCACACAAACTGATGCAACTTCCTGAGCCTGAATTTTCTGCCCTCTGAAAGTGGTTATATGCCTTTGTGCACAGCCTGGACAACCCCCAGCGCACCATGAATAATAGATTCCAAAACTCTGTAAAAGCTTTATTTATTTAAACACCTAAATATTTAGAATTTGCTCATATCATTGACATATTTACCCCACTTTCCTCACAGTAAGAGATCTCAAAAGGGTTTCCACCTTGTAAACCCGCTGCGAGCAGTATTTACAGGCTGTCGGCTGATGTGCGTTTTAAGGTCCCCAAGTGAAGCAGACAGGGTTTTGTCCCGGGTGAACGCGCAGCCCTGCCCCTTCTCTTTACAGAGAGCTAGTTGGGGGTGGCTTGCATTTTTCATCACAGAAACATCATGAGAAAGCCGGGAGGGTTTCCAGGGTCTTTGCTCTAAAAACACCTCCATTCCCCAGTTTTCTTCCAAATGCTGCCATGGGGGGCTCATGGGAACTAGTGCGGAACGTGGAGATCTGGGTTCGGCTCACACCTTTTCCACTAATGCTCTGCTGCTTTTTCTCACCGTTTCCCCTCCCACCAGGGCACATGCGGTGTCCGGGCTCGTCTGCGCAGGAAGAACCTCTCACCGCGCGCTTGGCTCCCGCACTCTCGATGGCAGCTGCCTTTGCCAGGCTGGGCTCGAGTCTAGCTAAAAGCAATTTGGGGGCTTAGCGATGAGGAATTGCAGTGACTCGCTGAAGAGCAGAGGGGATGGGTGGGAGGCGGGGAGCCGTGCCCCATCTCAGGGCTTTCTTCTCCTCTACTGTAACCTCTGTTTTCTTCTGAGCTGCATGCTTGCTCCTGGGGCCGGGTCAGCCCCATCCCTGGCCACGTCTGCGAGCTTGGAGATGAACTCCAACAGGAGCAGGACCAGAGCTGGTTTTGTGCACTGTTTCTTCTCCCGCTCTTCCCAATGTAAATCCACAAGGGCTCTGCAGCAGCGCTGCTTCGGAGGCTGAAAGCGAGGATAGCCACGCGCTATGGCCCCGGGGCTGGTGGTTCACTCAAATTGATGAGCTCCTCGTGAAGACAGCTCTAAGTGACTCAGCTCTCAATCTGGTTAGACCAGCTTTCATGGACTGAGGTGGAAATTGAGCCTGAGTAAAGTCACTCCTCATCCCCCAGGTTATGCCTGGAAAGAGACACCGCCTGGGCGCGTTTCGTGTCACAAGTGGTAGCTTAATGGCAAAACCCCCTTGTTCAGAACCACCTGGGTGATCGTTGCCATCGTCTGGAGGCAAGGCTGTGCACTTCGGGGTTTTCCTGTCCTTAGCGGGTTATTTTGCAGACCACAGTTACTGCCTGCAGCTGTAGCTGAGCCCATTCCTCCCAACACAGCCCCTGGGGAGAGGACGGACGCCTCCAGGGCTGTCCATGCCTTCGGCCACGGCAGGAGCATCTCCTTGGTTTAAGCTGAGCTCACTTCGTCTTCTCTGCTGCCGGGCGCCACGGATGCTGGCAGAGAGGGAGATGAGTGTATCAGCAATGGTATCCCTGGGAAAAGGTGTCTGAACTGCAGGATTAGTCACAACGGAAACTGCTGTGCTAAGCACCGAGTGTCGCTTGGCCCTGCAGATCTTTAACGTGATGGCAGGGATGCAGGGGAGATGCTGGAGCTGGTACTGTGGCCGGGGAGCAAACCAGCAAGCGATTTGCCCCGGACAGCGGGTGCAAGGAACAGCCCCTGCCAGGTTCCTGCTCCCCTTTCCAAGCAGGTACAACAAAATACAGTCATGTTTAACGTGCTGTTCAACAGAACGCTTCCGTGTATAGCGGAAACACAAGGGATGTGTCTGCAGAACAGGTCTGCAGGAGGTTGGACTGGATGATCTCCAGAGGTCCCTTCCAACCCCTTATCATTCTGCCATTCCGTGAAAAGGAATGGAGACGCGAAAAGCTTCATTCTGAGGAGCTGAGGGAGAGGAGACAAGATGCTCTTGGTACAGGATCCTCTGGAGGTGCAGAGGAGGGAGAGAAAAGGCTGGCTGAGGCGGTGCAGGCGGTTCCTGCGCTGGTGGGGGAGATAAGGAGCCATGTAAGCAGGAAAGCGCTTTCCTCATGGCCACCCCTGCTCTGGGTGGAGGAGCCAGCTGGGGCTGGGGCTGGAGGTGCCCACCCTGCGTCTCCAGGGTGCCTGAGGCACGGGGCTCCCTTTTCTAACCAACGCACTTTACACGTAGAGCTGCTGCTGGCTTTAAGGGGAGTCCCCTGTGCAGCACAGCTTCCACAGCTGGTGGGATTCGCTTTTTTAGGTACGGCAAACGCGAGCTAACCCCTGGAGCAGCCCCAGAGGTGATGCTGGTTCTGCCTCGTGCCCTGCGCCGGGGGATGCAGCGTGCAGGGCCGCCCGTGTCCTGCCGCTCCTGCCGCCAGCACCAGCACAGCCCTCCTGCTGCACCCGCGAAAGCCGACCGGTGTGTCCGCCTGTAGCCGCGTCTCCTCTTCCCCCATGTAATCTCCACTCATTGTCTCTTCTTATATTATTTTCTCAATCTTCACGCTTTCCGAAAACAATTTTTTTTTTTTGCATTTGTTTTTCCCTGTACTTGACTATTTTCTTCCTCTAAAACCTTTCATTTTTTTCCAGACATTTTGGGGTTTCTAATATTTTTCCTCCTTAACAGATTTTTTTTTTTTTTTTTTATTCCCCCTTCTTTCCTCCTTCCTGCTTTCTTTAGCCACAGGTTCTTGCAGCTCTCACAGCTCCGTTACCCTCTCCCAGCCTTCCTGGGAGGGGGCTGGAGCACACATCCCACTTGCCTTCCAAATGTTGACAAGGCTGTTTTGGAGGATGAGTGACTGACAGACAAACACCAGCCCCAGATACTCGGAATGCTCTGTTACTAATGGCTTTATTCTTGTCAACACAGTAAGCAAAATAACCCTTGAAAGGGATAGGCCATATTTTTAGCCAACCTTAAACTCGGCTTCTGAAAAATAGCTTTACACTCAGCTGTCTGTCTCGCTCCCTTGGATTCACGTTCCCCAAGCGGATATTTAGAGGACTGCTTTTCACTTTGACCTGGCAGGGATGCGGAACTAGCCTCTTGCGAGCGCGTTTTCTTCAGCCACCTTGTAATGCTGCATAAGTGGGGCTCTGAAGCCGCCCCCCAGCTTGTAGCTGAGCAGGAAGAAGGCGGCAGGAGATGCTCATCTGGGACTTTCCTGCCCGTTTGGTCCCACGACGTGGAGCCGCACAAAGGAACCAAACGGAGTGGAATTTGAACCTCCCCCACCAAAAATAACTAATTGATAACAGAGTGCCAGGGTTTCCCCACCAGTCGCAGCCACCACCAAATTCAGATCTTGATTATTTCAATATATCTTGAAGGAGGTAAAATTTAGAACAGCTTAGGGAAGATAAATAAGGGTGTTTCTGTGCTGGCCGCGGAGGTGCACGACCTTCCCCTCCTCATCTCCTATTGGTCGTAGGACAAGCCAGATTAAGGAGTCATCTCTTCCAAACAGTCTTCGGTTTGCTAAGCTTGTAAACAACAGCAAGGGTGGAAACCATTGCAAGATGGATAAAGCTTAGAAATGCCGGCCAGGATTTCCCCGTGACGTGCCTGGAAGGAATGTGTGCTAGTTAACGGGGCTAATTCCTCGTGCGGCGCTCGGCTCCCGCTTCTCCGAGCGCTGCCACTTCCAGCCTGGTCGCTCCGGTCCTCCGTTGCTCGCCAAGGCCACCACAGCCTTCACAACAGCAGGTTCCCCGCGGGTCCTTGGGGGGGACAATCTCCAAGCAGCACTTTGACCGCCAGCCCGAACGACAGCATTCCAGCTTTGCTGTCACCTGGCTTCTTGCAGTGCCGGGGGCCACCGCGTCCGTCGCCGCAGGGGTGCGGGGTGGGAGACGGCACGCTCTGCCCGGGCTCTGCACTCTCTGCGCTTTCAGGCTGGGAAGAAGCCTAATCAGGGAGCATCAGGCCTGTTTTGGGTTTTTTTGTGCCGTGGGCTGCTAAATGCCCACGCTGTTGTTATCGGCTTTCAAACCCAGGGGAGGTTTTTCCTGCCGTGACCTGGTCCCGTGCCGAGTGCTGTTCAGTGTTCCCACTCGCGTTTGGGGTGGTAGCATTAGAAGAGCACACTCAGAAGAAGACACGGCTCAAAAATACAGGTGAGGAGCTGCAAGGGCTGAGGAAGACAGCGTCAGAAACCGTGCTCTGAAACCGCCCAGAAAAAATGATGAGGGAAAACTCAGTAACAAATACAAAGGTGCTGGGGCTAAGAGGGAGAAACGAGATTGTCTCAGAGCTGAGATCTTTAAGATGCCACAACTGCACCTCCACGCGGGAGGAGGATGGCAAACGGTGTCTACAGGTTGTAGACAGGGAAGGGCTTTTCTCTCCAAACTAGGAGGCATCTTCTCCGCTAGCGGGGCTTTTTCTGTTCCTTTGGCGGTTCCAGCTGGATACAGAAAAGCCAGCCCAGCTGCAGACTTGAAGACACTGTTTTAGGACAAGACCTGTCAGGAGGAATGAGGCATTTTGGTGGCGAGTGGCTTATGCTGTGACTGTCACATGTGCGCAGGAGAGGCTATGTTTGCCTTTGTGCCTGCTGTCCTTTCCCTATCTGGAAAAAGCAAGAGCCAGGGCAGTGTTTTCCTTTGGCCATTCAGCGTTGAACGTACCAATAATAGCACAGTCACACAGGCAGAGTTTAGGGGAAGGGACTGTGTCTTACTCACAAGGGACGAGGCTCGAGCACGCTGGGGACAACGCTGCTACTCACATAATGAATGGAACACGGTGGTCCTCAGCAAGTTAGGACAAGGGGAAACAGCCTCAAGTTGCGCCGGGGAGGTTTAGATTGACATTAGGAAAAATTTTTACATGGAAAGTGTTATTAGGGATTGGAACAGGCTGCCCAGGGAAGTGGTGGAGTCGCCGTCCCTGGAGGTATTTAAAAGCCGGGCAGACGTGGCGCTGAGCGATATGGTTCAGTGATGGTTTTTGTCAGAGTTAGGTTGGTGGTTGGACTCGGTGATCTGAAAGGTCCCTTCCAACCTGGGCAATTCTATGATTCTAAGTTTCTCCAGTTGCCTTTGCTCTTGGCATAAAGCTTTGATGGCCTTGGTACCTGTGACAGAGGAATGTAAATGCGAAAGGCAGGTCGGAATCCATATGCAAAAGCCTCCTCTAGTTCAAGAGGAAAGGTCAGAACAAGTTTCTCCAGCCTTCGAGAGAGCGGTGGGGTGAGGGACAGCCGGCTCTAGCCCGTGGTAATAGGCAAGCAGGTCTAGTTGGAAGCCAGCTCTGCAGAATTAAGACACCCTTCCCTCCCCCAAATCAAGGAGAGGACGAAGAAAAGCTTTTGGAGGACAAGGGTGAGATGCATTCAGGCTTCACAGGTCAGATGGGTTCGCGATGTGCTGTAATGGATTGCATTGCAGGGACTGCCTCGGGAAGCCATTGCTCTTGAATCTTGCGGTGAACAGACCCCCAAACCCCACAGCTGGCCACAAAACCCCCCATTTTCCTGCCTCACGGCACACCCGTCCTGTCGGTAGTGCGTGCATAGGGACAGGACACGTTGCCCAGACCATTAAAGAAAGGGAAGTTATATAGGAGGATGGCAGGGACGAGTTCTCTGCTGAAACTTGACCGCCATCCATGCTGCAGACCTCCGGCTAAATTCCCCAATTCTGGGCTGAAGGACTGCCGGCTTCCGCAAATACATGGAACCAGGTCTGGGTGCAGGTGTGAGGGAGCAGGAGTCCTCTGAAGCCAAACGATGGAAGTTCAGCCGCTTGGAGACTTTTGTCACCACATTTCTTCAGTGGATTTTTTTTCAGGCTTTTTTTTTTTTTTTTTTCTCTGACCACTCTCTGGTTTTCACCCCCATTTGGTATATATTCCCATCTGTTCCCTGCCCCTGTTGTTTTCCCCAGCAGTTTTCTAAGCCTGCTGCAAATCCCAACAGCCCTCAAGTTCTCGTTGAACTTCTGAACCCACCCTCTTCAAGTGGGTGTTAAATCAGGCAGGACAAGCCGAGCCAACTCTAATTCTGATGATGGCAATTGCACGTTCGGAAAATAATTGACAAACATTCTGCATTGAGACAAAGCTCGTCTAAGGGAGAGGGAACGCTAATATTCTGCAGCCCTGGTCCGCAGAGCGCCAGTGTTCAAGTAGGACATTTTAATAACATCCTTCATGGACAAGTGTTTTGCTGGGAACCCTTTTTTCCTCCCTCCACTCAGACAATTGTCAGCGAAGGGACTTGCAGGGAACAAAATGGAATTAAATCTATTCAGAAAATTAGAGCAATCTGCATTTCTTTCGTTCTGTGCTGGGTTCATTACTGGCGGGGCCATAATCTGCGGGGTTTTTTTTTGCCTGAAGCACACTCCCACTCTTACCTCTTCACCGCCATGCTGCCGTTCTCCCAGATAAACAGGTCCTCCGGAATGGATCATAGCTCCGGCCAAAGGCAAGCTGATGACAAGGGAAAAACAAACAAATGCATTCCCAGGGCCCCATCCGCCTCTTCGGGAAGAAAATAGGAACCCGCAGGGATTTCGGTAGGGATCCAGCCCTCAGCAGTCCCTTTGCTGATGGATAATTGCACAAGGCCCAGGAAATTTGGGCTGTAAGGGCTCGGCGTCGAGTAGGATGTGTCTCCCCAGCACCCACCAGGCAGTGGAGGGGACCCTGTCCCCACGGTCCCACCGCCTTCACCTGGATTCAGACACAGTGGCTTTCCCTGCACCGTGATGCCACCCACAGGTTTGCAGGGTTTTATGAAACGTTGAGTTCCTGGGCGGACAGAAGGAAGGGAGGAGGGAAGGAAGGGAGGAAGGAAGGAAGGAAGGAAGGAAGGAAGGAAGGAAGGAAGGAAGGAGGAGGGAGGGAGGGAGGGAAGGAAAGAAGGAAGGGAGGAAGGAAGGAAGGAAGGAAGGAAGGAAGGAAGGAAGGAAGGAAGGAAGGAAGGGAGGAAGGAAGGAAGGAAGGGAGGAAGGAGGGAGGGAGGGAAGGAAGGAAGGAGGGAAGGAAGGAAGGAGGGAAGGAACGAACGAACGGAGGAAGGGGGGAAGGGAGGAAGGGGGGAAGGAAGGAAGGGAGGAAGGAAGGGAGGAAGGAAGGAAAGGAAGGAAAGGAAGGAAAGGAAGGAAGGAAGGAAGGAAGGAAGGAAGGAAGGAAGGAAGGAAGGAAGGAAGGAAGGAAGGAAGGAAGGAAGGAAGGGAGGAAGGAGGGAGGGAGGGAAGGAAGGAAGGAGGGAAGGAAGGAAGGAAGGAAGGAACGAACGAACGGAGGAAGGGGGGAAGGGAGGAAGGGGGGAAGGAAGGAAGGGAGGAAGGAAGGGAGGAAGGAAGGAAGGAAGGAAGGAAGGGAGGAAGGGAGGAAGGGAGGAAGGGAGGAAGGGAGGAAGGAGGGAGGGAGGGAGGGAGGGAAGGAAGGAAGGAAGGAAGGAACGAACGAACAAACGAACGAATGAACGAACGAAGGAAGGAAGGAAGGAAGGAAGGAAGGAAGGGAGGAAGGGAGGGAGGAAGGGAGGAAGGAAGGAAGGAAGGAAGGAAGGAAGGAAGGAAGGAAGGAAGGAAGGAAGGAAGGACGGACGGACCCCGGCCACCAAAGGCAGTGGCCGACGGCAAGAAGTTAGTGAAGGGTGGCACCGAGCCAAGGCTGACATTGATAATCACAATCCAAGAAAAGAAGAGCGAGTAAAATAATGAAATGAGGGGCAGTTGAAAGAAAAAATCCAGGAAAACAGCCGGAAATATGTGTGTTGAGGTAGGAAGCTACTAGTGATGGGAGAAGGGAGAGCTGGATGGAAGGATCGGGGAATTCTGTGATTCTATGAACTGGTGTTGGGTTTGAGGTGGAAATAATCCTCTGCGCCCTGGCGGGAGGGTCTGCTCATGCACCCGTTGATCTGTGCCGCTCCTGATTCTGCTCGGGCACCTTTCCATTCCTGGGTGTGTAACCTGCTCCTTTCTTTTCATTTCTCCCACCGATTCTTGCCTGTTTCTGCAGCTGGGGGCCGGTGCTTTCCGTGGTAATAGGCTTGCTATTGCTTTGAATCAGGAGGACTTTTATCAGCCCACTGTTCCTGTGATTTACTGTGGTTTAGAGTGATAATGAGGATTTGGGTATGTAAAGAAACCCTGAAGCACACGTGGAAATCAACACAAGGGAGTGCAGCCCCGAATGTGAATGGGCGAGTGAGGGCTTAGTGCAGGAAACCCAAAAAAGCCACACATAATCTTCCTGGGCTGGCAAACGCCGGTTATCTTATTTGTTTAAGTGACTGGAGAACAGAAGGCTTTTCTTTCCTTGTGTTGCTCTGTAGCTGTGTTGCAGTTCAGCCTCCGCTGGGCACCGTTGCTTGCGTGACTTTGGCGAGGAAGCCAACTGCAACTGGCCCAGCGTGGGACTGGGAGGTGGTCTGGAGAGCCCAGGAGCCACGGGCAGCAGCCCATTGCCCCACCACAGCCACCAAAAGAAGTGAAGGACTCCTCGTTTTGCCCGAGGAACCACAAATAAAAACCCGAGGGGAGGGGAAGTTCCTGAAGATTAATGTGCTTTTGGGGGAAAAAAACGTGAAGTGCTTCCTTGCCCGGGGTGGTTTCTAGCAGCAAGACGTCCGCTGCGGTCAGGAATCTTGCTGGCAGTGGGTGTGCGCTGGGTCTGAGCGGGCAGCAGCAAAACTGCACGTGCAAGTGGCACAAATTGCTCGTAGCATTCTTGGCACCCAACTAGTGCTCCCATCTATAATTTCGGAAGCTTCATTCTAAGGTTTGGGGGGGGGGGCGGGGGGGCGGACATACATCAGGCCTGTTATTTCTGCTGGCAACGCTGGTACTAAAAATAACCGCATGAATGACATTATGGAAGCTGTATTTGAGTTCATCAATAGCTTAATTTTGACTGGGCAGCAGGAAATATTTCCAATGCTGAAATGTGTTACACTGTGGATTATCATTCCTGGAGGAGAAGTGAAAGCCTTATTGCCCGGGAGCTTTTAAAGGGGAGGGTTTAGGAATGAACAGGAGGGAACAATCTGAGAATCATGGAATGGTTTGGGTTGGAAGGGACCTTAAAGCCCACCCAGTGCCACCCCCTGCCCTGGGCAGGGACACCTCCCACCAGCCCAGGTTGCTCCAAGCCCCGTCCAGCCTGGCCTTGAACCCCTCCAGGGATGGGGCAGCCACAGCTTCTCTGGGCAACCTGGGCCAGGGGCTCACCACCCTCACAGCAAACAATTTCTTCCTCAGATCCCACCTAAATCTCCCCTCTTCCAGTTTCAAACCGTTCCCCCTCGTCCCATGGCTCCCCTCCCTGCTCCAGAGCCCCTCCCCATCTCTCCTGGAGCCCCTTTAGGGCCTGGCAGGGGCTGGAAGGTCTCCCCGGAGCCTTCTCTTCTCCAGGCTGAACCCCCCCAGCTCTCTCAGCCTGTCCTCCCAGCAGAGGGGCTCCAGCCCTCCCAGCATCTCCGGGGCCTCCTCTGGCCCCGCTTGTATCATGCCCCGATATTCTGAGTGTTTGGGAGTCCCCGAGAAGGACCAGTGAGCAACAACCACAGAAATCTCACTTCCATGAGCTGGAGGAAGCAGCCCCACGGCCGGGTCTGGTTCCCAGGGTTGGCAGTGTCAGGCTGGGCCTCCAGAGGGCCAAACCCTGGTGGCTCTCGGCTGCACATGGGCTACCACACGGTTCCTGGCAGCAGCTGCTGGGGCCACAACCCCCCTCAGGGCAGCAGCTCGCTTGGGCTGCGGTAGTGTCGCAGGAGCTGCTGCAGAGACCGACCAGACAACCCGCCCTGCCCGCCAGAGATGCTCCGAGCTGGCCTGGGGGTGTCTGGACAGAGATGCCTGCCGTCCACCCCTGTCCTGGTTTGAGCAGCACAGGATTGATTTCTCTTTCAGTAATTTTACTTTTCAGTAAGGTCTTTTCTAATGCCTGGGAAAACTGCACTTTCAGAAGACTCCGGTGTCTGAATTGGTGACAATATTTACTTTATCACCAGCTCTGGGGTGCGGGTTTCAAGGTCTCGGTGTTTTCGAGGTGCGGGGACGAGGGGAAGAGAGACCCGGGCATTGCCCCAAGCTGCCAACAGGGTTATTTCATACCATGAACGGCACATTCAGTATAAATTAGGAAGTTTGCTGAGGAGTTCTCTCTCTCTCTCTCTCTCTCCCTCCCCTGATGGCTGCCATCCTGAGCACTCCTCGCCCCGGTGCCGCAGCCCTGAGCCCTTCCCTTCCTCCCGCAGCCGCAGCGCTCGCAGGGTCCCACATTGGCTGTCCCTGCGGGGAGTGCACGGCTTCTGCTGGGGAATGGGCTGGGAATAGTCCTCGTGTGGTTTATATTGGTATCGGGATCAGTACTGGTTCTTTAGTGTTATTAATGTTAATTATTTAGTCTTATTCTATTACATCTGTTTATATTTCAGCCCTCGTGTTTCCCTGTTTTTCCCAATTCCCCTTCCTGAGTGGGGAGGGGTCATTGGGTGACAGAATACTTTTCTAGATGACAATAAATTGCTGTGGCTTCCTCAAACCATAGCAGTGCCCCAGAAGGAACAGCAGCTCCTCGCTGAGGTCCCGCGTGGCTCAGGCTCCAGGGTGTGAGGTGTGGGATGGGGACCCCTCAGGACGTCACAGCCTGCGCCTTCGGGACTTCCCTCGCGCGGTGGTTTGGTCCCTGGAGGGCATGTTGGAGCGGTTTCAGCATGTGCCACCCTGTAGGAGTCCCCAAGAGGCCAGGACACGGAGGGGAGAGAGCAGCTGTGCCCCAGCCGTACCCCGTCCTTGGAGGTGCTCGCAGAATGCTTTTCCCAGGGGACCCCTGCTGGGTTCATCCGTCTTATTCCTATCTTCCCCATTCCCTTGCCCCTTTTTCCGGCTCTTGTCTTGGCATGAGTTGGGCTGAGTGTGATTTCCAGCTCTCCGCTCCAGTCCCCAGGCAGAGGCGGCTGTGACCGTCCTGCCCGAGCGGGGACGCACTCATCCACCCAGCCCTGCCCGGGAGAGATAGCCTGAGTTATGCCATTTAACTTGTCCAATTGATTAGTTAATGAGCCACTTGTTTGCCTGGGGTCACTCAGCGCTATTGCCTCTGCTTGTAGGTTGGGTGCTGCTTTTTATCACACGTTTCCCCACATCCCATCGGTTGTAAGTCTGTTATGTAGATATTAGTAAGCTGCAATTTAAAGGGGACGCTGGCAGGGCAATTAAATGCCAAATCAGCGTGTTTCCCAAGTTCGGAACATCTTTGTATTTGTTTTCTTTTTCTCCCACCAGCGTCCCAGCAGCTCTCCGCCCCAGCCCTGAGGGTAGCGAAGCTGGGGGCTGTTCTCGTTCACGGGACTGGGGGGAAACACAGGGAAGCTGGGCCAGAGAGGAAAGGGAAGGTCTGCGCTGTTTGGAAAACTCAAAAGCTTTGAGAAACTAATGAGATCTCCAAACTTTCCTAAATACTTTCTGGAAAAACAGAAGCCTACCCCATCAAAACGGTGCATCATCCAAATGCCAGCGCTACGTGGGTGGGCAGAGAGAGTCAAAGTCGTCTACACTAATTAAACCTCAGCCTCTATGAATCCAATCAGACCTCTCCAGAAGGCAGGAACGTTTTACACCGGGGACAGTTCAATAATACTAGAGATAAGCTTGAACTCCAACGATCAGATGTGGAGTAAATTTATTACGAGGCAGGTTTCCCAAATCTAGCTGGGTGCTTTATAACGCGGTTCAGACGGTCGCTTTGAACCGCGGTGCGTCGTCTTCTCAGCTGCTCTCGGGAAACACTTATAGGCATTTGCAAATTAAATCAATAAGGAATTTCTCAATTGAAGCCGAGGACATGGGGGATGACAAAGACTGATGAAAGCAGTAGGAGGAACATACTCATTTTCTGAGATGTTTGTCACAGCGGTCGCTTCCCAGCATAATGGGCAAACGCGTTTACACGTGTTAAATACAGTTCTGCTCTCGGTTCTTGTGTCTACCTAGAAAGCGGCTTAGTGGAACCAGAACTGGTCCATGCACCGGTGACAGCTCCTTCCACCATGGCACCTGCGGCTTCTGCAGGGGGCTGGTGGCCACCACGCCACGCAGAAGGAGGAGACGCTGGGAAGAGTTGCCAGGCTTGCTCCCTGATGCCGTCTCCAGAGGCTGGCTTCCCAGCCGCCGCCGCCTCCTTTCTTGGTAGCGCAGCGCTCTGGGGCTGCCATTAGGAGAAGGCGGGCCTGGCAAGGAGAGCTTAATTGCCAGCCTGGCCCCAAGCCAGGCTTTCAGAGGCAGGAGAACGTCTGGCCGGGGTACCCCAGACACCCGATTCCGGGTCGCTCCCTTCTCCGCTGGCAGGAGCTGCCGTGCCGGAAGCTGACACGAAGCTCTAGGCCAGCGCGGGGACCTGTCCCTCAGCCAGGGAGGGCGGGAGAGGCTGGGACAGGGGCACCCTGAGGATGCCATCGGGCTGGCTGAGTCACCCAGGGACGCGGGGGAGCTCCGCTGCTTTCCGCCGGTGGCCAGTCCTCGGTCCACTGGTTTTATAGGAGCTCTCCCAGTTAGAGCCAGGTCCTTCCCTCCTGCTGCCGCCGAGAGGTCACGGGACAGTGCTTGGATCCAGCTGCAAAGCCACAGCTCACTCTGCAGAGCAAGGGCAAACGAATTATTCGTGTTCTTTTGGCAGCGGGCGCGTTCGTTGTGGCATGTATGTTTGTATTCTTCCACCACGCCGCACAGGCACGGGAATATTTGTCAGCACGCTGGCTCCCAGTGCCACCCAGCGCCCCAGCAGCCTCGCGGGGAGGCAGTGACCGGCCGTCCCAGCTCGGAGAGACGGGGACACGGAGAGACGCACAGTGGGACCCCCAGAGCAGAGCCCTTCCTCTCCTCCCTGCCAGGGAAGGCCACTGAGGATTCCCGAGGGCTTCAAACCCTTTTCCAAACAGTACTTTTTGGGAATAGCACAGCTGAAAAGTGTGGGGAGACGCTGGGCAAGACTTGTTGCTGCTTCTTTCTCAGGGCAGTGGTGGGTGGGAGGCTCGGGGCTGAGGCAGAGCCTTCCCCCATGGCCACGGAGCGCTCACCCTCTCGTCCCCCCGCTGGTATTTTCTAAACATCAGCTGGATTTGAGGATGCCTGAAGGGTTAATGTTATGCGGTTGAATCCTTGTGGCAGGTGTCAGGGAAGAGCTCTGCATTTCTCTTCCCTTCAGATAACCTGCTGTTGGAGCACAAGTGTCGAAGTTGTGATTTAAATATATCCAAATGCATGTAATTAATCACAAGTGCAACATACCTCCTTTCCTGCTGCGAAACCTTATTAACAGCGTGGGCGGAATCCTAAAATACCAGATCTGCCACCTTTCAGCTCAAAATCCCCAGCTCGGAAAGCCTCGAGGCAGCCGGCAGACGTGAGCAGCCAGAACCAAAACACCCTCCCTCTGCCCAGGGCTTTTATCACCTCTACAGCAGGTGATCCCAGTACACAGCAGACAATCCCAGTACACAGCAGACAATGTTCCAGTACAGGCTGGGGGCTGACCTGCTGGAGAGCAGCTCTGTGGAAAGAGACCTGGGAGTCCTGGTGGACGACAGGGTGACCATGAGCCAGCAATGGGCCCCTGTGGCCAAGAAGGCCAGTGGCATCCTGGGGGGCATCAAGAAGAGTGTGGCCAGCAGGTGGAGGGAGGTCATCCTCCTCCTCTGCCATGGCCCTGGGGAGGCCGCATCTGGAGTGCTGTGTCCAGTTCTGGGCTCCCCAGTTCAAGAAGGAGAGGGAACTGCTGGAGAGGGGACAGCAAAGGGCTACCAAGATGCTGAGGGGACTGGAACACCTCTCTGATGAAGAAAGGCTGAGGGACTTGGGTCTCTTCAGTCTGGAAAAAAGACAGCTGAGGGTGGATCTCATCAACGCGTATAAACACTTAAAGGGTGGGTGTCAGGAGGATGGGGCCAGGCTCTTTTCAGTGGTGCCCAGTGACAGGACAAGGGGTAACGGGCACAACCTTGACCATAGGAAGTTCCATCTCAACATGAGGAGGAACTTCTTGACTTTGAGGATGGCAGAGCCCTGGCACAGGCTGCCCAGAGAGGTGGTGGAGTCTCCGTCTCTGGAGACATTCCAAACCCGCCTGGACGCGTTCCTGTGCCACCTGCTGTGGGTGACCCTGCTCTGGCAGGGGGTTGGACTGGATGATCTCCAGAGGTCCCTTCCAACCCCCACCATTCTGTGATTCTGTGATCCCCATTTGGATTGTGAAATTTGCCCTCCGTGGGGGATCTGTGGCAGTCGTCGAGGATTTCTTCCTGGGGCTGTGGTCAGTGGGGTGCGGTGGTTGGTTCCATCCTCTAACGGAGGGGCAGCACGTTGCGGACCTGGGAACGCCATGACTCAAAGGTTGCCGAGCAGAGATAGCCAGGCTCGTGCCAGCTTGGCAGCACGCCCCGGGGCTCGTGGCAAGCGCAACGCTCAGAGATGGAGCCCCGGAGCTGTCATCAACGCCAGGGAAGATGGACAGGATACGAGGAATGGCATAATCGCTCTTTCCAGAATTGATTCCATTGCAGCTTAACATGTTAAAATATCAAAAGTACTGAAAAAAACCACCCCATCTGCTACCAGAGCTAATCAAACACATCAATTATTGCTTCAGAAAGACAGTTGCTGCTGGATTTGATATCCCAAAAAAGCAAAGCTGCTTTAAAGCATCTTTTTATTTTAGCTGAGTGTTTTCATGACAGCACATGATTCCTAATGAGCGCTGGTACAGCTAGGACACACAGAAAAATATGTCAGCTGTGCAAAAACCAGCTCTAGGCACGGGGGGAGTAACTCTGAATCCCAATGGATTTCAGTAGAACTTTGGAAGCTGTGTTTGTTGCATGGGGGCTTAGGAACCGGGCTGGGAACCGGGCACGTCCTCCCAAAGTCTTGCTTTGATACCCTGAGTCATGCACTGACCCTTAATATCTGGGAAAAATACACAAGGTTGCTCCGTTCTTATTCCTAGGATCATGGAACGGTTTGGGTTGGAAGGGACCTTAAAGCCCACCCAGTTCCACCTCCTGCCCTGGGCAGGGACACCTCCCAGTAGAGCAGGTTCCTTGTGGGATTTGATGGTGGTACTTGACTTGAGGATGAAACACAGGGGCCACTGAAGAGGCTGGGTATGTCCCTTCATTTCCTCAGTTGTCCGCAGCGTGTTTGGTGATGGAGAGCATCATCTGAAAAGGTTTTGAAAGGCAAAGTCACCTTCCAGCTATCAAAACACTTCAGATGAGGCAGATGGGAAACCAAAAATATTATTATTTAGGTTTGGGCAGTAAAACTGACGTTGAACCCATTTGCCTCGTTTTTCAGGCTTTGATGATAGTTAATGACAGCTTACAGAAGTTGTAAGTGATCTAAAAAAGCCATAAAAAGCTGCTTTGTGTCCTTGTTCAGGGGATGAATTTAACAAAACCATTACGGGGCCTTAAAACACTGTTTTGACTTTCTAGAACCAGCTGTGGGATGATCCAGCTGCAGTTGGATCCCCCTTGCATCGAAGAGAACATTTAAGAGGATTAATCCCAATAATTTTAATTCAACAAAATGACCTTATGTAACATTACCGAGGAATTAATGAGAATTCTCTCATGTGGGTCATCACCGGCCCGCTGGATTTTTATTTTTTTTCCCCTCTCACGGGTCTCGGGCAGAGCGTGGACAAAGTAGATGGACCGTGTAGCATGTTGCGCGGGATCGGGAGGATAAGTCACTGGGATCGGGAACCCTTTTCCCTTCGCCAGAGTATTATTTGGGAACGCACGGAGAAGGACGCAGCTGCCAGCCTCCGCTGGTGCTATTTGAAACCCCTTTTGGCTCCCAGGCTTTTTCCACAGAAAAATTGCAATCTCATCCAATGCAAAGGCTGCTGCAGGAATCTGTGTAGTCCATCCAGCTGCCTGCTGGGTTTTGGGGTTTGGTTTTTTTTTCAATCGTGGGAAAAAAAAAAAAAAATCCCCATCTAATCATTTTTGACTGTGTTTCTTTGCTGCCCTCACTGAGCCGAGCAGGATGCGTATTAAAGCTAATTAGGTGCACATAGGGTATGCAATATTTGATCTTAATATTAAGGGCCCCAGGAGAGGGCACGTTGTCAAAGTTACACAACTGCAAATTTCAGTAAAACCGAACTATGCCAGTGGCCTGCCGTTGTGTGCAGCCCGGGTCTGCGCCGCCCCGGCTTGCTGCGGGAGGTGGGGGTCTGCGCAGCCCCCCCTGCGCCCCCGCTCCTGCCCTTTGCTCCCCCTTGGGCGCCGGGGAGAGTAAAAACCCCATCTGGGGCAGCGAGAAAGAGTGTCTGTTGCCTTGCTTTGGTATCAGCAAGCGTGATGGATTCCCCTCCCGCCTCCCGACTGCACCCCAACGGCACCATCCCCGGTGTCGGTGTGTTTGGGGAGGGGGGTGAGGTTTGGGTTTGGTTCGGTGGCAGCTCTTGGAGTCGGGTCCTCAGCCTGCGTGTGCCACCCGCCAGCACCAACCCGACCTCCACGGGAACCGGCGGCTGCTGGGAAATGGGCAGCTCGTTTGTAGTGTCATTAGCACTTGGGAGCAGGGTGGTGTGTCTGGGCACCGGGACCCCTCTGGGGCCAGTGGTCTCTGCGGGAAAAAAAATATCATTAGGGTGACTCGGGTGGGTAGAACCACTGGTATCATAGAATTATAGAATCATCGAATGGTTTGGGTTGGAAGGGACCTTAAAGATCATGTAGTTCCAACCCTCCTGCCCTGGGCAGGGACACCTCCCACCAGCCCAGATTGCTCCATGCCCCGTCCAGCCTGGCCTTGAACCCCTGCAGGGATGGGGCAGCCACAGCTTCTCTGGGCAACCTGGGCCAGGGGCTCACCACCCTCACAGCAAACAATTTCTTCCTACTATCTAACCTAAATTTCCCTTCTTTCAGTTTGAAACCGTTACCCCTTGCCCTATTGCTACATTCCCTCATAAAGAGTTCTTCCCCATCTCTCCTATAGGCCGTGGAAGGGATCTTCAGAGATCATCCCATCCAACCCCCTGCCAGAGCAGGGTCACCCACAGCAGGTGGCACAGGAACGCGTCCAGGCGGGGTTGGAATGTCTCCAGAGATGGAGACTCCACCACCTCTCTGGGCAGCCTGTGCCAGGGCTCTGCCACCCTCACAGGAAAGAAGTTCCTCCTCGTGTTGAGGTGGAACTTCCTATGGTCAAGTTTGTGCCCGTTCCCCCTTGTCCTGTCACTGGGCACCACTGAGAAGAGCCTGGCCCCATCCTCCTGACACCCACCCTTTAAGCGTTTATAAGCATTGATGAGATCCCCTCTCAGCCTGCTCTTCTCCAGGCTGAACAGCCCCAGGGCTCTCAGCCTTTCCTCAGCAGAGAGATGCTCCATCCCCTCAATGTCTCCGTAGCCTCCGCTGGACTCTCTCCACCGGTTCCCTGTCCTCCTGGAACTGGGGAGCCCAGCACTGGACCCAGGGCAGCTGTGGCCCCGGCAGGGCCAAGCAGCTGAGGGCAGGGGACCGTTGGCTCTGGGCACAGCTGGGCTCCGCGGGGGTAATACTTAGGATTTAGCCACGGGATGCTTCATTTTCCTGACTTTGTGGCGTTCAATTCCAAAGGATGACTACGTCCCTGTGGCGTTTGGCTGGAGTGCTAGCACAGTGGCTGGACTTGCCCTGCCCGCTCAGCCTTGCCTGCCTTTGAAGTATCAGTAGTGGTGTCTTTCATTTCTCAGCAGTAATTAATTACTTGTGGGATGCGGCAGGCTGTTTATGCTCTTCGACTTGTTTTATACACACGTTTAAAAGCGGAGCGTGTCACTCCGCTGCTTCCTGTTAGAAAACGTAAATGCTGAAGCAGTCTTCAGAGAGCAGAGGTGGGAAGGGTCCCTGCAGCGCCCCACACCAACCCCAGAGCCCAGACCCCGGCTCTGGTGTAGGGAACGGAGCTTATGGCCCAGGAAACCTCCTCTCCTCTCAGCCACCACCTGGAAACCAAGTGAGGGTCACCCCTCGAGACAGCCCAAAGCCAAAAGGAAGCGTCGATGTAGAACTCGATTAAAAAATAATTAAAAAAAAAGACTAAGAGCCACTTCCAACAAGCCACAGGACGGCAGAGACACAGCATCACATTGGCACTTCTCTTTAGTGCACTTGTTTTTGGTTTTGGGCCATGTTAAACTGGAAATGAAGAGAATCCAGCGTATATTTTACATGCCTGAAAACAACCCGAAATCAAAGGTTTTTGGGAAGATGTGGTACCTGGCCCCTACATGTCTAGAAGCTCATCATCATTAGCTCGATAGCTGCGCTTCTACAAGCAAAAAATAAGGTGGTGGTGACAACCATTTTGAGTACGCACAAGAGAGTTTCTTACGACATGATTTTCTAGCGTTTTGGCCGGCATTAAGGTGCAGAAGCGCGCGCCCAGCTTGGGCTAGACCTTGTGAAGGCATCGGTTACTTACAGGCGTTGATATTGGGCACAAATTCAGCTCCCTTGGAAGAGCAAGGATGTTCCTGCCCTGTACAGGTCCATGAAGGGTTTGCGATGGGTTTGAATGAGCTCGGCCATTTCCAGGGCCCTAGATTTTGGCAGCATTTACAACGGCCCGATGGATTTGCTTCTTGTTTTTAACATGAACCAGCTGGTTAGTTGGAATAACGTCTCTGCGTGCAAGAAATACGTTGGTGGTAAGAATTCCATTTTGAGTGACCCAAAGGTATTTCCTGCAGAGCGGAGATTTCCCCCAGCCGGGGGGAGTCTGTCACAGGGCTCCAGCGGTATTTCTTGGACTGGTATTAAAAACCCAGGTGGAAAAAATAGACGCTTTTTAAAACGAGCTCTGTTTGCAGTTTTGAGATGGCCCTGACGAAGGAAGCTGTTTTTCTTTTCAAAAAAGCGGGCAAACGGTCATCTTAATCTCCATCTCGGAGAATCGCTTGCGGGAATGGGATGGACAACGTGTCGTTCAAGCACAGCCAGAGCGGGAAAAGACGGAGAGGTTTGAGAATTTTGCGCCCTGTCACAGAGGTCTGAGCTGTGCCTTTGCAGTCTTTGAGACACAAGGTCATGGGCATCTGTGTTGATTTAAATGAATATAATCCAGGAGATTTTAATCGCATTTCAGGCTATTAAATGAGTGAGAAGAGAATCACTGGAATTTAGCTTCATAACTCCCCTGTAAACAAACTTTTTAACCTCATATCAAGATAAAAATAAATTTTAAAGTAGCTGATTACCTCCAGCAGCAGATTTGCCATCAAAATTTGATCAATCCCTTCCCTTCCCTTCCCTTCCCTTCCCTTCCCTTCATGTGAAAGTCAGATTTTTGCATGATTATTTTTCCCCATTTGCAAACACAGCATACAGAGTTTTCATCAAAATTAGGTTTTTTTCCTTTTGACTCAAGCTCTGCCCAGCCTCACCAGAATCACAGAATGGTGGGGTTGGAAGGAACCTCTGCAGTTCATCCAGTCCAACCCCCTGCCAGAGCAGGGTCACCCACAGCAGGTGGCACAGGAACACGTCCAGGCGGGTTTGGAATGTCTCCAGAGACGGAGACTCCACCACCTCTCTGGGCAGCCTGTGCCAGGGCTCTGCCACCCTCACAGGAAAGAAGTTCCTCCTCGTGTTTAGGTGGAACTTCCTATGGTCAAGTTTGTGCCCGTTCCCCCTTGTCCTGTCGCTGGGCACCACTGAGAAGAGCCTGGCCCCATCCTCCTGACACCCACCCTGTAAGTGTTTATAAGCGTTGATAAGATCCCCTCTCTGCCTTCTCCAGGCTGAACCCCCCCAGCTCTCTCAGCCTGTCCTCACAGCAGAGGGGCTCCAGCCCTCCCACCATCTCCAGGGCCTCCTCTGGCCCCGCTCCAACAGGTCCACATCCTTCTTGTGCTGAGGGCTCCAGAGCTGGACGCAGTACTCCAGATGGGGTCTCACCAGAGCGGAGCAGAGGGGCAGAATCGCCTCCCTCAACCTGCTGGCCACGCTTCTTTTGATGCAGCCCAGGATGCGTCCATGGCCAAATACTCGGTTGTCCCTTTCACACCACCTCCCTTCTGCCATGGATCTCCTGCAGCTGCAAGCAGCACTTCGCACCCTGTAGCATCTCACGCCCTGCGCATCGGCTGGGACGTTCTCCCTGCCCGCCTTCTCCATGTGGACTTCAGGAGCTCCCCGTACGGAGTCCTGGGGAGCCTGGGGCTCTCCTGCCGTGGAGGGAAAGGCTGCAGAGGAGAACACGACCATCCAGGCTGGAGCGGAGCTGCGAGTCCTGCCCGGGGCACCACTGCCACCAGCTCAGCCTCCTGCAGCCCCGAGAGGTCGAACTCCTCGCTGTGGCACCAGGCTCTGCAGGAAAGCTGTGCAATGACCTCTAGAGCCTGTGTTTGTCCCGGTGAAGGCAAGGAGCGAGGACGCTCTCACAGGGGCTGTACCCTTCATTTGCAAGGCGTTTGCTTGCCGTACACTCAGAGCGTAATAATCTCTTCGTGATTTCTCGCCTGGCTTTATTTAAGCAAATCGCTGTAATTTTAGGGATCTGCATTGCTATGGGAAAACTTCATTCAGCTGGAAGCATCATCGTGCTGATTGAAAGTAAATCACCTTAGGTAAAACAGAAACAGTATGGGATTTATTTTCTCTGGTAGGCAACTGGAAGTCTCTACGTATGTCTTTTACAGTGACGCAGACAGTCTGAAGCCACACAGAGCTCCCTGAATTTAGCAGGAAACGTTTCGGAGGTGTTGGCTGGAGGTTCTGGAGTGATGATGAAGTGCAGGAGACATGAGGCAGGGCTGTGTCCATCAGGAAAGGAGAGCCTGCGTGTAGAGCCGTGGAAGGGATGGAGGATACCGAGCAGAAGTGTCCGCAACAGGCTCCGCTGCTGAGCGCTGCCATCTCTCTCCCTCTAGCACAAGAAGGGCAGGTTTTGTAAGATTAAATGTCTTCAGGCTGGCCGTGTTTAAGGAACTTCTTACTACATTCTTACAGGCTCTGCTGGCGCCATCTCGGGAATACAAACACTTCTCCTTGAGAGCTCTTGGAGGGCAGGTGAGGTACCAGAAGACAAGGGGAAAAAAAATGTAAACAGGGTGCCTATCTCTAAATATAGAGGGAGAAAAGAGGAGTAAGAATTATAGACCAGTCAACTTCTAGAAGCTTTCAGGAGAAAAGAACTATCAGTCAAACAATTTGCAAGCACCTAGGAGATAAAAAGGGAGATCAGTGACATCCAGCATGGATTATACAAAAATGAGGTGCGTTAAACTGATCTCATTCGATTTCTTGGCAGAAGGAGAGGAATAGTTGGTGCCGCATCTAGATTTTGGGAAGGGCTTGACACAGTCCCACTTGACTTTCAAAAAGTGACCTGGAAAAACAGTCTGGATAAAACTGCTTTAGATCTTACACAGAAATGGATGAGTAGCACAACCCATTCCCAAAGAACAGAGTTACCGGTGGCTCATGGTCAGAGCAGAGGACGCTGTCGACCAGGGCTCTGCAGGGGTTGATTTCCTTCCGAACTTTCATCAATGAAGAATGGATGAAAATACATAATTAACATCTAGCAGTGATGTGGAGCCGGGAGAGGTATTTGAGCATGTCGGAGGACAAGCTTTACAGCTTCAAATGGTCTTGGCAGGTCAGAGGAGTGAGGACCGGGTCTGGTCTGGGGCACTGCGCCTCGAGAAGGAAGAGGACCCGGTGGGAGAAGGTCTAGAAGAGTCATAGACTAAGCCTGGCTTAGGTTGGAAGGGCTGGAAGGAAAGTGCTGGAATAGCTTGTCTGAGACCAGAGCGGGGCTGGGGGGAGGTTTTTGGGATAGATGGACAAGAATTCCCCCCAGGAGTGAGCTAAGCGACCCGGCTGGAGCTGTGGTCTTCTCCCTCCAAAGCTGCTGCTCCACAGCCGCTGGGGCAGCGCGTGTCAGCCGGGACACGCGGCAACATTATCTTCGGCTTTGCCTTTTAAATGCGTTCGGTTTGTAGTGAGAGGCTGAAGGCATGTAAGTGCTTTGTTGAACGGGAGCCAAAACGAGCCGCTGCGCAGAATTGCCCCCCCACCACCACCACCGCTTCGTTTCCAAGTATTTCATTTATTTTGTAATTAAGCAATAATCGCTGAGGCACCGGGCGCTTCTTCGGGATTGATGACTTGCTGGGGGACGGCAGAAGATCTGATCCGGTTTCCCCAGCAAATACCTGTCTGTTAATGCCGTTCTAAAATGAGTATGACAACGTAAGATGCAAACATGTGGGGTTTGCTGCTAGCAGCCGAGGGGTGGGGAGCAGGCGCTAATGGGGACATGAGACAATCAGGTTGCTTCAGTTGTCTCTCGCCATTCCATTCAGAGCACGGTGTTTCATTAGGCACTTGGTGAATGAAACGGCTTTTTAATTGCTCAGAATCGCTTTTAAAAATCACAGCGCTGTCTCCCCCCTCCACGGCCCCCGGGAATCTTCTTAAATCCCTTTTCTTCCTTTGCCCTGGAGAGAAGCGGCTCTGCCGTGGCAGAGGAACCTGCCTGCGGCACTTCCCTTTGTGTCCTGGACACGGGAAAAACACCAGCCATTCAGAAAATGGAGGATTCACATTTTTAGTGCTGAAAAGTCCCCGTTCCCTTTAATTTGCGGGTTGCTCGGGGACTAGCCCACCCTGCCTGGACCTTTAAAGTCTTCCCAGCCTTGACACACTGCTCGCTTCTATTAGTTCCGACACTCTGGGCATTTTTAGTATCCAAACCCCACTGCTTCTCGTGTCCTGGGGCATACAAGCAGGCTCAAGCCATCTCCCACAACAACATACCTGCTGAGAGCCTTGTTGGAGCTTTGGATGTCCTCTGGGCAGTAAATCATAGAATCATAGAATCTTCATGGTTGGAAAGGACCTTTGAGATCATTGAGTCCAACCATATACACACACACAAAAAAAACCCAAACCAAACAAAAAAACCCAACAACCTACAATCTCTGACACTAGAGCATGCCCTGAAGTGCCAAATCTAGATGTTTCTTAAATACCTCTAGGGATGGTGACTCAACCACCTCCCTGGGCAGCCTGTTCCAGTGCCTGACCACTCCTTCAGTAAAGTAATTCTTCCCAATATCTAATCTAAACCTCCCCTGCCGCAACTTCAGACCATTTCCTCTGGTCCTGTCATTATTCACCTGGGAGAAGAGGCCAACACCCACCTCTCTCCAACCTCCTTTCAGGTAGTTGTAGAGGGCAATGAGGTGTCCCCTCAGTCTCCTCTTCTCCAAGCTAAACATGCCCAGCTCCCTCAGCCTCTCCTCATACGACCTGGTCTCCAGACCCCTCACCAGCCTGGTAGCTCTCCTCTGGACACGCTCCAGCACTTCAATGTCCCTCTTGTACAGAGGGGCCCAGAACACGATGGCAGGCAAGAAGAAAGGTGGAACCCAACTGGGTGAGCGGCAGCATGAACGCTTCCAAAGGACTATGGAAAAAGCTGCTAGGGGAGTTCAGCCATCGGCTCGCCAAGGCAAGCAAGAGGAGAAGCATTTGCTAAAAGCATATAGGACAATAAACCAGTTCATGGTGTCCTAGCAGGCTTTGGAACAGCACTCGTCAGTGGGGATTTGCTCGCTCAAATATTAGGTAATGTGCTAACTGCATGATTGATTAATCCGTAGGTACTTCCTACAGCAGAACTTCAATACTGGCATCCGCAGCGCTGCTTTCAGTCACCGTGGCTGCCTTCCCGGAGAGATTTCCCAGCAGAACAATCGGGGTGGTTTTTTTTTTCTCCACGCTCTTTTCTGCCCCCTTTAGAAGTAACGCTTTTCATGTCGGCGCTTTGAACGATGTCAGTCCGTTCGCGGAGGGACACCAGAGCCATTCGTCGTTGCTTAATTCTGCCCCTTCAAGACAAGGAGCCCTGTTACTTGATGGGGAGGCAACTGGCTTGGAGTATTTAGCAGCGCGGAGTATTTAGACGTGAAAATCATAGGATCATAGAATGTGTTGGGTTGGAAGGGACCTTTAAAAGTCATCTAGTCCAACCCCCCTGCAGTGAGCAGGGACATCTTCAACTAGATCGGGAAAATGTCAGGCAACAACTTCGTGGTGCAAAGCCAGAGATGGTTTAAACTCTGAAGAAGACCAAAGCTCACCTCTTTCCTTCTCCAGCTGCCCAGCCCTCTTTCGGCCGTGTCCCATCCCTGGCTGATGCCTCCCATTGCCAGGCAGGAACGAAGCCAGCCCGAGGTGTGGGCACGGCTCTGATCCCCACCGACATGGCCAACGGCTGGACCAGACAAATCTCAGCTACCTCCTCTTGCCCCGCCTTACACTGCTCCTCATGTTCGTCCTCTCCTCGCCCCTTTCTTACCCCCCTCCCACGTTCCCTTCTCTTAGTTGCCCCAGAACCATCATTTAGTCCCCTCTGCCCCAAAATCCAACCCCGAGCCAACCACATGGAAAGAATGAGTTCTTCCTGGCGATGCTTTTGCTAACCGCCCGCCTGCCTCCCGTGGCAGCCCCGCTCTGCCGAGCCGCTCGCTGCCATCCTCAGAGCTGGGAGGAACCGGTGCTGCGCGGTCTCTCTGGAATTCAGAGGGGATTGATGCAGACCCGTGTGCTTTGTGCCAGCCATAACTCTTCAGGTTTGACTGCAACTTTTGACAAAGAACACATTTCCCAGAAGTGCAGCAACTTATCTGAGTAACGGTAAATGGTCCGTGAGACGCAGTGCCAACACACAGCTCTGCTGGCCCTCCTCCTTCCCCCTTACTCAAATGTTGCTACTCCAAAACTCGGCGCAAGAGCTGGGTGCACTCAAAATAAATGCCACAGGGTGGAAGGTCTGCTATTGCCCATAACTCTTGATCAAAAGCAAAACTAGCTATAGAAAAAAAATTTGACAAATTGGCAAGCATCAAAAGAAACGTGGGCAGCAGGGCGAGGGGGGGGATTCTGCCCCTCTGCTCTGCTCCGCTCTGTGAGACCCCCCTGCAGTGCTGCCTCCAGCGCTGGGGCACCAACAGCAGAAGGACACGGAGCTGTTGGAGCGGGGCCAGAGGAGGCCCCGGAGATGCTGGGAGGGCTGGAGCCCCTCTGCTGGGAGGACAGGCTGAGAGAGCTGGGGGGGTTCAGCCTGGAGAAGAGAAGGCTCCGGGGAGACCTTCCAGCCCCTGCCAGTCCCTAAAGGGGCTCCAGGAAAGCTGGGGAGGGACTCTGGAGCAGGGAGGGGAGCCATGGGACGAGGGGGAAGGGGTTTAAACTGGAAGAGGGGAGATTTAGCTGAGATGTGAGGCAGAAATTGTTCGTTGTGAGGGTGATGAGACCCTGGCCCAGGTTCCCCAGAGAAGCTGTGTCTGCCCCATCCCTGGAGGGGTTCAAAGCCAGGCTGGACGGGGCTTGGAGCAACGTGGTGTGGTGGGAGGTGTCCCTGCCGAGGGCAGGGGGTGGCACTGGGTGGGCTTTAAGGTCCCTTCCAACCTAAACCATTCTATGATTCTGTGATTCTAAGTCTGGATTTACTAAGTCAGAAAGGTTTTCATCCACTCCTGCTCTTCCCAGCCCAGGTGAGACAATCCAGCAGCCCCTCCTGCTGTTTCAATTCCCCCTTCGTGGAGCTGGGTTACCTGAGCAGGGGCCTCTGCCCAGTTCCTTGGATCAGTAGCTTAAAAATTTCCTGGACACCAGTTAATTTGAACTACTGCCCGTCTTGGTCTGCCTCTGCTTGTAGCTGTGTTTTTCCAGGACTGGGAGGGTGTTGGAGGAGCTCCTCCCAGGAGCTCGGTGTTAGTGACGTGCAGGCGAAGGCTGTGGTGGGGAGAGCAGGGAGTCGGTCGCTTGTGTTAGAAAACCTTTCCATGAGCTTCTCATCGCGGGAAGTAGATCTGTGTCTTTGTCAGCATGTTTCTATCAGCCTTGTTCTTCACGTAGTCATCCGTTACTAACACGGGGCTGGCATCCAGCCCCGTTCTCCGCTGTCGTCCCAGCACCGTATCCATTGCGAGCTCACTATGATCCCCGCCAGCGCTCCCTCTCCCCGGGGGGATGCCAGCACCGGTCAGGACTTTGGTTTGCGTGATTTAGAAAAAAAAGCAAACAAAATTCCTGTTATAGACAGGATGCTAGGTTTTATCAGCAACCAGATCTGTTGCTGAAGGACTCCCCGTTGTCCAGGGAGATCTGAGGATGAGCAAGCAAGGACTTCATTTCAGCTAAGCAGATCATCCTCTCTGCCAATATTTAAGAGACAGGATCATAACTTATGTCTTCACTGGGAAGAATCATTGTCAAACATAATTAGCTCTGCAAACCCTAGCTGTTTTCTAGACACACCCGGGCACAGTTCCTGAGCTGCTTAGAGATGAAGAGATGATAGGGGTCAGTCTTCTGGCTGGAGCAAGGGGCTGCAAGAACTCACTCCATCAAATAGCTCGTTTTGCGGTGTGTAATAGAGACTAAAGCACGGAGCATCCAGCGCGCAGGGCTGATGGGGCTGTGGGTCTCATTCCCGCACGGCTTCAGGAAGGGATAACACGCCATGCCTCTGGGCAGAAAAACTGGTTTTAAAGGAGGGAGAAGGAGGGAGGAGGCGTGAAGGGTTTTAAATACTTTAAGTGCTACACAACCAAGTCATCCATGCCTGTGTCCCCGTGTGCACAGGGGTATTTTGCTTCTGGTTTCTTTTTAAGGCACCCCCGGAGTTACTATGAAAAGGACTGGACAAGAACTAGGGTTTTCTACCACTTGTTTCAGGGGTTAAGGTCGGATCTGATGGTCATTGGAAGCATTGAGCATAATTCCATAGACCTGGACAGGAAAGATAATGTAGGACCTGGAAACCTGCCCGCTGTGACCAGTGAGGATGCGAACACGAGGGGCTCCAGGCCCCGGCGGTCGCGGTTGGGTTGGGAGGGAGGTACCGTATGCGCCGACCCCACGCAAAACCTCCTTGAGAGAGAGGAAAAGGGATGCCCATCCCAGGCACTGGGCTCAGACACACTACTGGCGAGCAACCAGAAAGGTTTAAAAAGAAACGCTGCACTAAATTGAGTGAATCGAGCTCGCAGATGCGCTCTTCAAAAGAGCACAGCTCTCTTTGAAACGTCTCCCCCACTGAAATGACATTCTCAAGACGTTTTTGTCCTTTGTGTTTTCTTCAGGATCATCCACGAGGATGGCTTCTCTGGAGAGGACGTGAAGCAGTACAAGCCAGTGGTCTACAGCAACACTATCCAGTCACTGGCAGCTATTGTACGTGCCATGGATACCTTGGGCATCGAATACGGTGATAAGGAACGACGGGTAAGTTAAAACCGCCACCGCTTGGGTACAGAGAACGGAGCACCTGGAGGCTCCAGAGCACTCACAGGAGGCGTTTGCACAACCTGAATACCTTGGGGGGCAAAAAAGAGGGAGGGGGGGGAAGATTTACGCCACTGACGTGTGCCTACTGCACGTGCGGTTTGTGCAACAGGAAACCAGAGGCACAGGCACAACCGCGTATGACGTGCCATTGGTACACCCGTGCTAGCAAGAGTAGCCCTGGGGACCTCCGTGTCACAACAGCCGTGGTCTCTCATGCCCTGGCACTAGCCAGGACGGTACAAAAAAAGAAATTCGGTTATCTAGGGACAGCCCGGACGGAGGTACTGACAGCCCTGGGGAAGCAGTGAGGATATGTGTCCTGTCTGCTGTGCCCGCGCTGGGAACACGGCCTGCAAGGGGAAATGTCTCGGGGAGAAGTCTTGGCCGCTCTTCAAACCCCGTCCAGCCTGCTGATGTAGGACAGCTTTTAGGATGGACTGGACTTCTGCGGGGGCTTGGCTGGTTTTTGACTCCCACATCCCCCATTCGGGTGTACCCGAACAGCAGCTTCTTTTGCAAATGGGGGGATGCATCGCTTCGGGGAGGTTGCGGCGGGCAGGGTCTTGGGCAGCGGCGCAAGCGTGTGTGTTATCCCAATAACGATGCGACGCCTGGCAGCCTTCTCGTGCCGCACACCTAAGCCAGCCTGTCCTTTTCCACTTGGTGCTCTGCAGTCACTTTAACCAGCTCCCTATTTTTAAACGGCGGCTCCTCTGTGAGGTGCCCCGCCAGCCCTCTGCCTTCCCTTCTTGCGTTTCTGGCTCAGGCCGAGCCTGCACGGGGAAACTCAGAGCCCGAGAGAAGCCGAGACCACCCTTTTTTCATGCTGCCGTCCCAGAGAACGTAAAACTGCTTGGTTTCGCTGGAAATAAAATAACTTCGCATAAAAGAGCTGGTAAAGGCGAAGTCCTACGTGCCACTGAGTTTGTCGCGACTATTTTTAGGTAGCTCTCAAATGACAGATGTACAACATACCCCAAACTCCTTATCTGAGGGTTGATAATAAAAGCATTCACTGGAAAGGATGCCAAAATCCCGCTGTGGTGTTACTGTATGAAGAGGTACCTTATTTCTCCCAATCGCAAAGGAGTATTTTGATTTCTTTGCATCTAGGGATTTTTCCCACAGGAACTCTAAATCCTGGAGACATTTCCATCCCAAACGTAGAGACGATACCATAATGGAGTTCTTGTGAGCTTGCCGAGAACTAATGCTGATGGCTTTCGAACTGAATACATTAATCTGTTGATTACTGGGTGACTCAGCTCTCAGCGAGGCAACGTATCTTGTCTCAGCTAAAAACCTATGCCCAGGAAAGCAGAAACAAATCATTCCCCGTGTCTGATAAATAGTCGGTGGCAGACAGTTTTAAAATGTAAAATTTCTTTTTTTTTTCTTTTTTTCTTTCTTTTGTAATGCCTGAAGTCCTAATTTGAGGAGGGGGAAACTCGTCACTGCGTTAGTGCCAGCCCTGGCAAAGCACGGGGAGCTGTTATCGGGACTGCCAGGAATGAGGGTGGGAGTACCGGGCTGCGCAAAATGTCGTGGCTGCTCATATGCCCGTGGAGAAGATGCCAAATGTCCCTTGGATCGTACGATAACTCAGGCTGGAAAGGAGCTCGGGAGGTGTCTAGCCCAACCTCCTGCTCAAGCAAGGCCGGGGCCGAGGTCAAACCAGGTGGCTCAGGGCTTTATCCAGCCTGAAATCCCCCGAGGACGGGGACCGCACGGCCTCTTTGGGCAGCCTGGTCCCCTGCTTCGCTGCCCTCCCCGCGGAAAGGTTTCTCCTTGTGTCTAGGGTGAACGGGCCACTCCTGGTCCAATGTGTGCTTTACGGCAGCAGGGATCCCAAGTCACGCCTTGCAGGGTCAAAAGCAAGTCAGATTACGTTCTCCCCAGCCTGGTTTTCCCTAAAGTATTTAGTCCTAGAGGAATTCCTCCTGTCCTACAGCGGTGTCACGCTGACTGTGTCGAGGCAAGCCCTGAAACAAACACCGGTCCAGGAGGGCAGATCCAGAGCGTCTTCTCCCTTCGTAGGTGGGAGGGATATTCCTTCATCCAGCAGCAGATGAAGGGGGAAGAAACAAAGTCTCTCGGGCCAGTGGTCTTCCACTTGCTCCTTTCTCTTAGTCAGCCTCCACAGAAAGTTGCTGGCGTTAGTATGAAACAGTATTTATTTTAATCTTACAAAGAAGCGGATGGCTTCTGCGGCCCCACTTTTGTTATTAGTGCACAGCTGCTGTAAAGAGAGGCCATTAAACAGGCGATTGCTTGAGTATTACGCTACGTGGTTCATCCCTTTTCAAGCAAAGCCCTTCTATTTTAAAAAGTCGTTCCTCGGCCGAGGGTTTCCCATGCAAATCTTTTAGTGGGGGATTTTCCCCTACTCATGACTTAAGCGCCTGGGAGCTGGGGAAGAGGAGCCGGGGCTGCCGCTGCTCCGGGCCTGGTTCAGCAGCAGGGAAGGGGTGGGGCATGGACCCAGGACAGATTTTCCCCAGGGATTCCTTGGCTTTTACAGCTTCCCTCCTGCCCGACTCCACGGGGGAGGCATCTGCCCCTCTATCCCCTGCAAATGGCACCCTGACAGTCATCAGAGCAAAAAAACCCGCTCCCCTACTTAGTAAATGCGAGTGAGAATGATTTGTGCTGCTGTTATTGAGGTGAAATAATCAAATCCTCTCTCACTGTTCTCATTTTTCTCCTGCCCATAGTTATACCTCCAAGTATTTAGTCTAATAGACGTGAAAAACTGGGGGGGACAGTCCAGACTAAATCCCTGAGCTTTTGTCAGCCAAAGTGAGATCAGTGTAGGAAATATGAGCTAAACAGACAAAATAAATCATGAAAAGCAGATGCCCCGGGTCTCGCTGACCCTCTCTGCTGATAAGGACCTGTCCCCAGGTGAAGAACAGAACAGTCTGCCTGTGGGATTTCACTTTTATCCATGCTCCTTGTCGAAGGGAGCGGGTTTTCTTGCGGCTGTGCCTGGCTCACGGAAGGTCCATGGCCCGTGGGCAGCACCGAGGTCCTTCTTGGGTGTCCTTGGAGGCAGGAGCACGTCCTGCCAGCTCGTGGCACGTTATCACCATGCGCAGCCCGGAAGGTCGGTCTGAAACTCCAGAAAAGCTGTGCAAATGCGAAGTCACAAATCATAGAATCATAGAGTGGTTTGGGTTGGAAGGGACCTTAAAGCCCACCCAGTGCCACCCCCTGCCCTGGGCAGGGACACCTCCCACCACACCACGTTGCTCCAAGCCCCGTCCGGCCTGGCCTTGAACCCCTCCAGGGATGGGGCAGCCACAGCTTCTCTGGGCAACCTGGGCCAGGGGCTCACCACCCTCACAGCAAACAATTTCTTCCCCAGATCTCAGCTAAATCTCCCCTCTTCCAGTTTAAACCCCTTCCCCCTCGTCCCATGGCTCCCCTCCCTGCTCCAGAGTCCCTCCCCAGCTTTCCTGGAGCCCCTTTAGGGCCTGGCAGGGGCTGGAAGGTCTCCCCGGAGCCTTCTCTTCTCCAGGCTGAACCCCCCCCAGCTCTCTCAGCTTGTGAGAGAGAAAATCCTTTACGAGTTGCAAGAGGGTAGGCAAAAAAGGAGCGGTCAGAGAGGAGACAGGAGTCAGGCTGCGTCCAGGGGTGTTCCTCATCTGCCCTCGCTGCGGAGCCCTGAATAGCCAAGGGAAAGGGTTGCACGGAGGAAGAGGCGCGGAACCTTCATCTCGCCTGGCTGCTCGAGACCCTCCAGCTGACCCATAGGGCATTACTCCGTCCTTACCTTTATAATCAGATTAACAGGCAGGAAAGAGTCAGGCTGTACCGTGTAGCCTCTGGATTAAACGGTTCTCTAAAGTGCAAATGTATTAATAAAGCAAGCTGCACACTGATTCCCTTCCAGAGTACCCAGGCGGAGCAAGCGGGAAATGGGGGTTTAAAGCCAGGAATCTAGAAGCCGGTACGGGTGGTTTGATCTGATGGAGCAGGAGGGGCAGGGAAGGGGTGGACTTTCATCTCACCATCTGAAGAGCCGGTTCCAAAGTCTGGTCTCAGAAATCCCAACCAGAAAAAGCGCAAAGTCCCTTCCTCGGTGGGTCAGTGCTGACCTCAGAAGCTGCAGCCCTGACAATCCCACCCGGATAAAATGCCTGAAGGCAGGGAGGGACCGGGGAGCGTCCACGGCTTGGAGTGGTCCTGGGCTACGATGAGCCTGCTCAGGCAAGCACGCCATTCCCGCAGGCTGGTATGAAAACAGCTGTAGAGCGTGGTCCTATTAGCATAAACCAGGCAGAAACAGGCTGAAAACTGTTCAGAAATTGCCCAGCAGAGAATCCCCCCGTCGGTCGCGGGGCTCAGGTACAAGCGTCTGCGGTGGCAGGGTCACAGGTCCAGCGCTGGGGGGCCGGAGGTGGCAGGCGGTGGCCTTCGAATTGGACTTTTTTCCCAGTGGGAGTCTGGAAACATCTGCTTCAGCTGTGAAAGGGAAAACTGAATAGCAGCTAAAGTGTTAAAAATTTCTGATGGGGGATTAGTTTTTTTTCTTTCAGGCTTTGTGGCGAAATGTGTTCGCGGTGACCTCGCGCTGTATATAGTGTGTAGCGCCTGAGCTGTGAGCTAAACAAAAAGATACCTGGGACATTTTAAAATACTGGTTAGTAATATTTAAAAAAGCCGTTTAATCTAATTGAGCCGCCCACCCGAAGCGGCTGGCAAAGGGGCCCATGTGCACTGGAGCTGCATCCAGCCTGCCTCCGAGCAGCGGGGGCACACAGAAACCAGGGGCCACCAGCCCCATCCCCTCGGCACGCCCCGAGGCAGTGCCAGGACCCGAGTGTCCTGGGTTCAGCCACACAGGACGAATTTCTCTTCTAGTGCCTGGGAAAAGTGCACTTTTAGGAGACTATAGTGCCTGAATTGGTGACAATATTTACTTTATCGCCAGCTCCGGGGTGCGGGTTTCAAGGTCTCGGTGTTTTCGAGGTGCGGGGACGAGGGGAAGAGAGACCCGGGCATTGCCCCAAGCTGCCAACAGGGTTATTTCATACCATGAACGGCACATTCAGTATAAATTAGGAAGTTTGCTGAGGAGTTCTCTCTCTCTCTCTCTCTCTCCCTCCCCTGATGGCTGCCATCCTGAGCACTCCTCGCCCCGGTGCCGCAGCCCTGAGCCCTTCCCTTCCTCCCGCAGCTGCAGCGCTCGCAGGGTCCCACATTGGCTGTCCCTGCGGGGAGTGCACGGCTTCTGCTGGGGAACGGGCTGGGAATAGTCCTCGTGTGGTTTATATTGGTATCGGGATCAGTACTGGTTCTTTAGTGTTATTCATGTTAATTATTTAGTCTTATTCTATTACATCTGTTTATACCTCAACGCTCGTGTTTCCTTGTTTTTCCCAGGTGGGGAGGGCTCATCGGGTGAGAGAATAGTTGTCTAAATGACCATAAATTGTTGTGGGTTCCCCAAACCATACCACCAGGCAGTGTCCGGATGGGGGACACAGCCACCGTCACCTGCTGCCTTCCCAGTGCTGGAAGGGAGCGGTGTGTGGGAAGAGATCTCTTTCGCAAGACCTGCTCCTGTGTAACTGGCTTTTTCTGCTTGTCAGCTCAAGATAGATATTTGTGGATTTTACTTCATTTTAGTCAGGTGTCTGTTTAGACCAGCTGGCTCCCTAACCCAAGCTCTCTGAGAAATGCCAAAAAGCTGCTGATAACTTTGGGGAGGGCAGGCGAGGTTAATGGGGCACCGGCGTGCTGGGAGGAAGCCTTCCTTTGCTGACTGGTAGCCAATGGGGTGACTGGGGGTGGGCGGAGGACTCCTGGGTTGCTGCCGCTGCGGTGGGGATACGGCCAGCCCTTGCTGGTCTGACGGTGTAGGCGATGGGAACTTCACCACGGTGAGGCGTAACCTGGGGCTGCTTTCTAGAGGGGGGGGATGGAGTGGGAGAAAAGGGAAAATGGAATAAGGGGGGGCATTAGCCACCCCAGTTTTGCCTGGCGTCAGCGTTTGTCTGGGTGTCCAGCTGCAGCTGAAGTCTGCTGGCTTGCTGCATGCAGCAGCCACAGCATGCGTATCATAGAATCAGAATCACAGAATGGTTTGGGTTGGAAGGGACCTTAAAGCCCACCCAGTGCCACCCCCTGCCCTGGGCAGGGACACCTCCCACCAGCCCAGGTTGCTCCAAGCCCCGTCCAGCCTGGCCTTGAACCCCTCCAGGGATGGGGCAGCCACAGCTTCTCTGGGCAACCTGGGCCAGGGGCTCACCACCCTCACAGCAAACAATTTCTTCCCAATATCTCATCTAAATCTCCCCTCTTCCAGTTTAAACCCACTCCCCCTTGTCCCATGGCTCCCCTCCCTGCTCCAGAGTCCCTCCCCAGCTTTCCTGGAGCCCCTTTAGGGACTGGCAGGGGCTGGAAGGTCTCCCCGGAGCCTTCTCTTCTCCAGGCTGAACCCCCCCAGCTCTCTCAGCCTGTCCTCCCAGCAGAGGGGCTCCAGCCCTCCCAGCATCTCCGGGGCCTCCTCTGGAATATATATATATATATACATGTAACCATTCCTGCTGTACTGCGTCTGCTGGGTTCATCGCTGTAACAGCGCTGGAGAAATATTTCAGTCTGCCCTTTGCTAAGGTGTAAAGATCTGTCATTCTTTTCCAGTAAGACCAAAGCCACCTTTCTCGCTCACCTCCCTCTTCATCCCTCCATGAGATGCATTTCAGTTACCATCATTCATGTTTTTGAGCAGTGGAGGCTAATAAAAGGCAGGGCATTTCTTGAGAGGTGGGAAACATAAAACAGAAAGGAAAGCACTTGTTATTTTCACAGCCTGCCTTGTTGCCGGGGAGATGGTTGGCTCATTCAAGAAAGGCTTGTTGTTGCTGGCTGAGATGGCCAATGTATTGGGAATCATTGCTGCAAAATGAGGCTGGAGGAGAAGGAGAGGGAGACGGCAAAGAACAAGGGAAATCCCAGAGTAAGCGTGGTGTGTGACCCACCTCCCAATCCCTTGAGCCCCTGAAAATACAAAAATCTTTCCCTAATAAATGATCACAGTGAAGTAACAGCATATCGTGAAGACAGTTTGTGATAGCCCCTTGCACCAACTAAAAGAGCTTGAACCAGTCTGCTTCCATGACTTGGCTCTGCCTCTTTGGGAGAGTCAAACTCAAAGAGATCCCAGCCAAGTATGGCCGAAACCCGCGGCCGGACCCAGGAGACCTTGCTTTGCACGGCTTGGCTCTGCGCTCCTGCAGAGCTGGAGTCGTGGTCATCAAGCCAATGACATATGATGATCTTCATCTAGCAAAAAAAGGTCACCCCAGAACCGGTGTCTGGTTCGCTGTAGTCATGCTACTAATAAAGATAGCATTTAGAAGGGAGACAAAATAAGCTCGTGTCATGGCCACAAACACATGATGCCTTGTGCTCGCAGACAGAATCTGGCCGTAGAAGAGCCATACAATTAAATAAGGTTGTAGGGTTGGAGGTTGCCAAGTCTTCATGTAGAGTTTTACTTAGGCTGAGCTCGTCAATCTGCGCCGTTCCCAACCTGGGTCATTACAATAGAAAACTGGCGATTCACGTAGAGCTAAAATGTGATCTTAGCTCTGGCACCGAACGGATTACAGCTATTTATAGGGCAGCAGTAGTGGCGATGAACAACAGGCAGAATCCCAACCTTCGGCAGACATGTAAGGGTGCTCGTGGGCAGGAAGAAATCCCGAGTTGGTGAAGGAGGGAGATAGATGGTACCGGCCCTGAGGAGAAGGGGAGGAATGGAGACTCAAATAGAAATAGCCTAGAAAATGGAATAGCAGTGGAAACAGCTAGGTGCTTTAGGCAAGCGACTGAGCTGCATGGGCACCACTGCACCCAGAGGCAATATCAGCTAACCTTTCTTCCAGCGGAAAACCATCAACCACTGACAGCTCTGAAACCCCAAACTGCCCCCCAGGTGGCCCAATGCACCCATTTTTAGTTAAAACTCCTAGAGAGTGAAAAAAGGCCTTGTGAAATGGAGCCGAAAGGAGGCAGGGAGGAGTGGGCGGCAGTCGCGTAGCAAGTTGGAAACGCGTGTCGTGTGGAAGGCTGCTCTCTGGAAGGTGCCACCTTACTGAGCAGTTGAGGTGCCAGCATGGTGTTTTTCACGTTGGTCCCGCTTCGGGGTGATGTCTATGGTGTTGGCATGGCAACGCTTAAATCCTCACTCAAAAGTAAACAGCGGCTCTGCTTTTTGGGTTCTCCCGGACGCTGTGGGCTGGTGGTGAATGGGCAGCACTCAGGGGATGGGGTGGGATAGAAGTTCCCCTGGTTTTCCAGTCTCTCTGCGCAGTCAGAAATCTGTTCCTAAGAAACACGTTTCTAGGGAAAAAAATTGTTTTGATGCACTTCAGCTTCATATCTAAGTGAGGCAGATGAGAATCACACCTCAAAATGCCACTCGGGTCTGTTTCTCTGGTGAGCATGTGGTGTCGGCCAGGCACTGTAGATTGGTGACACTTGCCATCCATGCCACTTTCCCACTTCTGATAAATTCTTCTTCCCGTCCTATAAAACCACTGACCAGAACAGGTGCCATCAGTTAAAATTAGCCTTTTAATTTTCTTTTGAAGTAAAAAAGAGGAGGGAAAGAGACGTCTCAGGGGATCATGGATAAGAGAGACCACAGTCATCTAGCTCCAACTCCAAGCTCCAGATTGAGTCTAATCACATCGTTCACCACCTAAAGAGGGCTTTAAAGAAGATGGTGCCTGAGTCTCCCCAAAGTGACACAGTGAGAGGACAAGGCAGTGGTCACTGGTGCCAGGAAAGGGAATTCCAGCTGGACATGGGCTTGGGCTCGTAGCACTTTCCCTCTTCTCTCCATGTCGTCAGGAGAGATCAGGACAAACCGCTCTTGAAGGGCCACCCAGGCCTTTGGGCTTTAGAAGTGTGGAGGGATACAAGAGGCCTGAGGACGTTTGGGTAGGATCAGATACTCAAAAGGAGATTTTAAAATTATGAGTATTGCCTTCCTCTTCAGCTAGCCACCGGGAGAAAAGCTTGTCAGATGAATCTGGAGCGCATCCAGAGAAGAGCCATGAAGATGCTGGGAGGGCTGGAGCCCCTCTGCTGGGAGGACAGGCTGAGAGAGCTGGGGGGGTTCAGCCTGGAGAAGAGAAGGCTCCGGGGAGACCTTCCAGCCCCTGCCAGGCCCTAAAGGGGCTCCAGGAAAGCTGGGGAGGGACTCTGGAGCAGGGAGGGGAGCCATGGGACGAGGGGGAAGGGGTTTAAACTGGAAGAGGGGAGATTTGGATGAGATATTAGGAAAAAAATTTCACTGTGAGGGTGGTGAACCCCTGGCCCAGGTTGCCCAGAGAAGCTGTGGCTGCCTCATCCCTGGAGGGGTTCAAGGCCAGGCTGGACGGGGCTTGGAGCAACGTGGTGTGGTGGGAGGTGTCCCTGCCCAGGGCAGGGGGTGGCACTGGGTGGGCTTTAAGGTCCCTTCCAACCCAGACCATTCTATGGTTCTATGAATTCTCCTGGCATTGTTTGCTCCCTGCCTGGTGGAAAGCACAAACCTCTTTAGGTGCAAATCCGTCTTTAGGGCTCCTTTTTTCTTTTTTTTTTTTCTTTTTTCTGGTGCCTCTGCTTTCAGCTGCCATTTCAGGCTTGATTGCTGAGTAATGAACAGCATTAGTCCTCCAAAGGATCCTTGAAAAGGATCCCCGCCTCCCCCAAAACTGCCCTGCTCAGCTGTGGAAGCGCAGAGCCTGCGCTGTAGGCAGGATGGTCCTTGCTTGCAAGCTCTCTCTTTTCTCCGAGAGGGGGATGATGTATTTTTCCTCCACAAGCTTTATGTGCTTGATACTGGTTTTTTTGGATGATGCGGGGAGTATTTTTAGTTGGAAAAGAAGGGAAAAAAAAAAAAACCAACCACCCGACAACCAAGCCTGTTCCCTTGGAAGAAGGGCTGCCTGCCTCCCCCTGGGAGATCTGTTATCCAAATGCCGCCGCAATTCGGGCTGCCAGGGAGGTGGTGTGACAGGGAAGGACTCGGCACACAGGGCAGAGCCAAGCAGCCACGGGACTGTGACATTGGCGGTGAATTAGTGAGAGGTGAGGTGCTGCTTTCCATCCCCAGAAGGTACCGGTGGATGATGGCTTCTCTGGGAGCCCCTGGGAAGCGCCGGAGTGGGACAACACAAAAAACGAGGTGTGCAAAAATATTTGGTGGAAGAATGGAGCTGGAGCAGAGCCCTGGGAAGGTGGAATCCTCCCTGGTGCCCACAAAGGGGCTTCCTGGCAGCTCCAGGACCCAGGGTGGGATGCCGGTCGGTAGAGGGACGGCTCCACACCACCATGGACTCCTTCCCGGAGGGCAGCTGCAGAGCAGGCAGCGGTGGCCTTGCCCTGGGCAGCGTCTGGTGTCGGTGAGCACAGTCAGATACTCTTTGTCCTTCTCCAGAGCCTTTCTGTCCATAAAGGGATTGAAAGACGCGTAAGCCAGAACAAAACCCACGTCGAGTTATTTGACGTTCTGCGCAACCAAGGCACTGGGGTTAAACACACGCCACAGCAGGGGCTTCAAAGATGCTTAGACGTGTTTCTGGCCGTATGGATGACGGGGCACTCACTAAAATCCTTCCAGAAAGTCACCACCGTGTTTGAGACGGAAGCTCAGGTTGCATCTGGCCGCAGCCTGTCTTCAGGTGTGATTGCCGGTCGTCTCTCCTGACAGCAATTGCAGATTAACTACAAACTACTCAGCACATTTCAAATCCATGTCAGTTATTAAGTGGATTTATTTCCATCTCTTCTGGGAAGCGTTGGGAAGCGCTGCTGAGTCACACCGCTTACTCACTGGTTTTAGGAGTGCCATTTAAAATATTTGTTTTCCGAATGCCTTCTATGATGTTCCTATTATTTGAGTGTCTCCAGACATAAAATGAAAACATTTATACAGGGCATCCCTGGCCTTAAACAGATTTTTGGTGTGTAACTCACAAAAAGGGCATAAAGCAAATGTCTTGGGAAGGGACCCCTCCCTTGGCGCTGTCGTTTGATGTTTATTCAGGGATCACGGTGAAGGGTAGCGCAGTCTTTGCTCCGAAACAGCAAGAGCACAGGCAGGCTGGGCTTGGGACGGCATGGGAGGGAGGAAGGAGAGCCTCTTGACACCCTCCCTGTAGATATTGGTGAACGTTGATGAGATCCCCTTTCAGCCTTCTCTTCTGCAGGCTGAACAGCCCCAGGGCTCTCAGCCTTTCCTCAGCAGAGAGATGCTCCAGTCCCTTGATCATCTTGGTAGCCTCCGCCGGGCTCTCTCCACTAGTTCCCTGTCCTTCTGGAACTGGGGAGCCCAGCACTGGACACAGATGCTCCATGGACAGGGAAGTGGGACCACCTCCTCCCTCAGCTCCCTCAGCAGGGAGGGCTGCCCAGTTGTTAAAAACCACAGCATCCTTGCTGTGCCCGGGCACGTAGCAGAGGAGGGATGGGGAACATGGTCCTTGCTCACATCGGGTGCTGATAAACTCAGGAGACAATATTCTCCTGCAGTGGTCCACGCTGGCCATGGACCCCGGAGCAATTAATCCCTCGGCGGGACATGAGGTGCCCTTGCAGGAGCAGCAGGTCCAAGGGCACGGCCGAACCCGGGCGCTCGGTTCCATTGTCAGCTCCGTGCAGAGACCCTGCTCTCCCGAGGGGGAAACCTGCCCCTCCGGAGCCAGCGGCTGCTCCTGGTAGCCCGCGTCGGTCAGCCGGGGACAGAGCTCCTGCAGCTACCACGGGGACGGCTGCCTTCCCCCGAGCAGAGGCACAGCGGGATGGTGGCACCTCCAACGCGTCCCTCATCCTGCATCCATCACAGGGATGGCAGGAGAGCTGCCACACATGAGGAGCTCAGTGCCGGAATACAGGTTTTACCGAGGCTATTCATCAGTATTATGTACCTTGGTAATAACTGATTAAAGATACGCATGGGAACTCACTTAACAGCTACGATTATGGCTCCCGAGAAGGGACCAGCCTCACCCGGGGCAGCCGGATCCCAAAGATGCCATTCCCCGAGGGGCGGACCGCCGCGGCGGGAGGCCAGGCAGGAATTCCCAGCATTTCGTTCAAAGGAAGGAAAGAATCAACCTCCAGATGAAAATTAAAAACAACAAAGCCTCAAGAGCTGCTGTAAAACGGTATCATTTTGCACCGTGGCGATGTTTAGCCTTGTGGTCAGAGAAAACGTGGAGGAAAAAAAGCGCAGGACACGCAAATCAGCCCGTGTCTGGGTTAGGGGTTTTGATGGATAGTCGCTGGGAGCCCCAGGACGCCTCATCCTTCCCTGTCGGAGAAGGATGGAATGGCTCCAGGCAGCGCAGCGCATCCCTCCCCAGCGTCAGAACCCACTCAGGAGCCAAAGAAAACCTCCCCCACAGGCTTTGAGCAAATTCCCTCCTTTCTGCTGCGCTCTTCGTTTTCCAGGGCTGGAGGAGTTTGTGGTTTGCAGCGTATTGTATCTGTGTTGATGGCACGACTGTTGCTAGATGCTTTTCCCTTGGTAAGAAACAATTCCCCTGGGTCGGCTATTTGTAATTAACTCTTCATTTTCCTGTAGATTGGTTTAAGGCTAGATTAACTCCATCGATTAGGGGGGAATTACTCTTGATTTAGCTGAGATGGTGGGAGTGGAGAATCAAGTGACACATAGCAGCAGTCCCACAGTAACACGCTCGGTTCGCTCGGTGGTTGTCATCCGCCTGTGATCCCAGATCTCTGCGTTTGGAAACTATCCCTGGGCAGATGTTTGTTCCTTTGTGGGAAGGGGGTTTACTGATCCGGTTTTACCTGCTGGATATACAGTACCGGTCTTCAGTCCGGTATCTAGGCTGTTGGATCATGCATTGAATACAACCAGTTACCTTTCGCTTAGGCTGAGTTTTGATTTAAAATTATGAGAGCTTTTAGTGATGGTAGATCATATTCCAGGCAGCACAGGAAATTTTTTTCTGAGAAGAAAGAGATCCCAGTAGTCACCATCCAGCGAGTTTGAGTGAGTTATGTAAAGTTACGAGGAGTTTCTTCCAAGTGAGAATGGGGTCTCATCTCCATTCCTCCCTTCTACATGTCATCGCTTTTGTGTACATTTTTTCCTCTTATGCAGGGCAGGTTTTGGCAACACAACCTATCTGGAGGCGCAGGGTGACATTTCGGTGGATGCCAAAGACAGGAGAATTTTAGGCAGGTTTTTCCTCACCATCTCACCAGCACCTCAGCCAAAGGTCTCAAAACTATTTTTCTTCCAGCTTTTATCCTCCTTAATTATTCTTATTGGTACTATAAGCTTCGGAAAGCTCTTTTTCTTGCCAAGTTCCCCTGCCATATTTATGAGGCACGCAAAGGTTTCTAGCTGGCGATATGTCGACGCGGAAGGCTCGGGCAATAACACAACGACCTATGTGATCAGGTTAATGCCAGTTTATTGCACAGATAGCTCAGTTATTATAGACGTTCTGATTCCGCATCACGCGCCGACAATTTGCTGATTGGTTGCACGAGCTGTGCACGCGGCAAGCAACATATTATAATTGGCTTAAAGCATCTGTCCACGCGGACAATCACCCCTCCTGTATCCTGGGTGAAGTTCTACATTTCGCACGCTGAATTCAGCACACTTTCTCATATCTTGTTGGTCTCAGCGTTTCTAACATCGCTACAATGTTTTCACATAGCCTTCAAACTAACAAAGCCTACATAGTTGTTAGCAATTCTTCGGTGCTTGGCCTACATAGTTGTTAGCAGTTCTTCGGTGCTTGGAGTGTTCACAGGATGACCCCTTTGTATTAAAAATCCTCCAACAGCGATATTTGTGCTGTCCTTGTTTGAGTCCCTTAGTTTTAAACAAACTTTTGTTTGGCCGCAGCTCCCCTTGGTGCGTGTTGGGGGCAGCCCCTCCCGAGGCGCCCAGCGCTTTGCTGGCGAGGTCAAGTCCTGCTTCTCTTACAGAACCACAGAATCACGGAATGGTTTGGGTTGGAAGGGACCTTAAAGATCACCTAGTTACAACCCCGCTGCCCAGGGCAAGGACACTCCCACCAGCCCAGGTTGCTCCAAGCCCCGTCCAGCCTGGCCTTGAACCCCTCCAGGGATGGGGCAGCCACAGCTTCTCTGGGCAACCTGGGCCAGGGGCTCACCACCCTCACAGCAAACAATTTCTGCCTCAGATCTCAGCTAAATCTCCCTCTTTCAGTGTAAAACCCGCTCCCCCTCCTTATCCCATGGCTCCCCTCCCTGCTCCAGAGTCCCTCCCCAGCTTTCCTGGAGCCCCTTTAGGGACTGGCAGGGGCTGGAAGGTCTCCCCGGAGCCTTCTCTTCTCCAGGCTGAACCCCCCCAGCTCTCTCAGCCTGTCCTCCCAGCAGAGGGGCTCCAGCCCTCCCAGCATCTCCGGGGCCTCCTCTGGCCCTGCTCCAACAGCTCCGTGTCCTTCTTGTACTGAGGACTCCAGCGCTGGACGCAGTACTCCAGGTGGGGTCTCACAGAGCCGAGCAGAGGGGCAGAATCCCCTCCCTCGCGCTGCTGCCCACGCTGCTTTTGATGCAGCCCAGGATGCAGTTGGCTTTCTGGGCTGCAAGCGCACATTGCCGGCTGATGTTGAGCTTCTCGTCCACCGACACCCCCAAGTCCTCCTCCTCAGGGCTGCTGTGGCACACACGTGGCACACACGTGTCTGCCCGTGCTCACCTCCGCGGTGGGATCCTTCCCCCGGCAAACAGCACGGGGCGCAATCAGCTGCCTGCCGCGGTTGCAGGCTGCTTTCTTTCATTTACTCCAGAGGCAAAAGACGTACCGAGGCTGAAAAGACCGTATTCAGCATTACAGCGGATCATGAGCCAAGTTCAGGCCGGTCTTGTGATGAGTGAGTAGGCAAAAATTCTTATTTCTTCAACTTTCTCTCCAAGAACGGAAGCTCCGGGAAGGCTATAGGAGGATCTGCAGCAGCACGCCAGGCTCCGCAGGGCTGAGCCCTTGGCTCAGGTGCCCTTTAGGTTGTTGTGGACTAAGAGATGAGCATCTTCTATTTCTTGTTGGTGATCCAAGCAAAAAATGTAGATGCACAAAACAACCCCAACCCTAAAGCCCTCAAGTGTGTAGCAGGAGGAGGGACCCGGTCCCCCAGCACGGGGACGCTGAGCAATTGCAGTGTCAAGGCTCTCAGGCCATGGGGTTTCAGAAATCAAGAGGAGCCAGACCCAAATGACACCTCTGCTTATTTCACACTCACAGGCTGTACACACAGACAGTTTTCCATACTGAATCAGCTTAAAAGCCGCCTCTTGGGCTCACACACCTTTTCTGGCTCCCATCCTCCCATTCCTGAAGGAGCTGTAGGGTGCAAAGCCTGGCCCTGCTCAGGCAGTTGCCGCACTTGTCCCCAGCAGCCGTCAACCATGAGCCAGCCACGGCACTGCACCCAGACATAGAATCACAGAATGGTTCGGGTTGGAAGGGACCTTAAAGCCCACCCAGTGCCACCCCCTGCCCTGGCCAGGGACACCTCCCACCACACCACGTTGCTCCAAGCCCCGTCCAGCCTGGCCTTGAACCCCTCCAGGGATGGGGCAGCCACAGCTTCTCTGGGCAACCTGGGCCAGGGGCTCACCACCCTCACAGCAAACAATTTCTTCCTAAAATATAATCCAAATCTCCCCTCTTCCAGTTTAAACCCCTTCCCCCTCATCCCATGGCTCCCCTCCCTGCTCCAGAGTCCCTCCCCAGCTTTCCTGGAGCCCCTTTAGGGCCTGGCAGGGGCTGGAAGGTCTCCCCGGAGCCTTCTCTTCTCCAGGCTGAACCCCCCCAGCTCTCTCAGCCTGTCCTCCCAGCAGAGGGGCTCCAGCCCTCCCAGCATCTCCGGGGCCTCCTCTGGCCCCGCTCCAACAGCTCCGTGTCCTTCTGCTGTTGGTGCCCCAGCGCTGGAGGCAGCACTGCAGGGGGGTCTCACAGAGTGGAGCAGAGGGGCAAAATTGCCCCCCTTGCCCTGCTGCCCACGCTGCTGGGGATGCAGCCCAGGCTGCTGGAGGGTTCTGGGCCACCAGCGCACATCTCCAATGGTCCGTCCCTGGACACTGCTGCATGGTAAGGCCAAGGAGTGAGCCATGCCCAGCACATTTCAAACCAGAAAGCATGATCAGCTGATAAATCCATTTGGAAAAAAAAGAAAGGTGATGAGGACAGAGCTGCCAATAGTAATCCACACAGACAGCAGCTCTGACCTGCCTTTCCACCACTAATCATCTGTCCCTTAAAATGCTGGGCAGGAGAGACCCCAGTTCTGGGGTCGTGCTGCTTGTCAGCATGCAATTTCAGCCCCATTTCTCTGAGACCATCCAAGAGCACGAAGGATGGAGGGAGTGGACAGGCTATTGCGCCGTGTCCCTTTGTCCTCTGCCATCATCTCTGCAAAGGAAGTGTGGGCAGCAATAAACAGCGAGGGCTGGCGGGGATGGGAAGCCTATCACTCCTCACTGTCATTGTCTGACTTGCCTTGAAATCCTCCAAAAGGTCGCCAGGAATTAGTTCCAGTACTAGTGAGTGGCCCTTTAGGAGGAGGACTGAGCTCAGGAGCCAAGTCCATGGCAAAGCACCAGCATTTTGCCAGTTAAATTCCAGATGTAAACAGATGTTCTCTCTCCCCAGCAGTCCGTACAAACCCTGTGATATGCGTGGGGCAGCACCGCGCAGTTACAAGCCCTTTTCCGTAAGAATCCGCCTGGGATCAGGAATTCCCTCGAGCCAGAAAAAATCAGATTTCCCATCGTGCTGATTATGCAGCTCCTGGTTCGGAGCGGGAGCTACTGATCCGATTGCTGCAACTCAGCACCGCGAAGGAGGTTTAATAGTTTCCAGCGAACCGCTTGTCCCTATGCCGCTCACCAGCACTGAACTGGGTTCTTCTCGTGGCTGTTCTGGCAGAGGGGTGATCGCCCACAGGCTACAGAGCGGGGTCTTCCCAGGCGGGTAGATGCTGACTTTGCTCTATTTCTTCCTTGCTGAACTAGCTAGCTCCTCTCCCCTGGGGCGGGAGCTGGGGGAAGCATCGGTGCTTCCTTCCAAGGCGAGTGTCAGGATTCAAGCGAGCTTCACTCAAGCTTCACGGCAGCCCGGGTCCAGGCACGGCCAGGGAGACACCGGCTTCATTTCTCTTTCCTCTCAGATGGCCCACAAGGGGAGGCTGCTGATGAAAAGTGCCCATTAATGCTTGTGGGGAAGGTGTTAGCTCTCAGAGATGAAATTCTTCCCAAGCCACAGAGACCCAGCCCTCGGCCTCTACTGTGGGTTACCGTAAGGCTGGGTTTGAACCAGACGTCAGGGCGGTCTGTGAAACAATGACCCGAACTGCCAGCACCCTGGTGCGCACACACAAAATTATGGCTATAAAATCCATCCGAAGCCGTGCCTAGCACCTGAATCTGGAGGGACTTATCCTAGAAGCAGTCAGAAATGAAGCACTTGATGTGCAGAAGGAAAGGAGATCCAGTTTTGCGTGCAGGACCACCGGCAAAGCTTCTCAGATGGTTGTTTCCAACTCTAACAGGAAAGACAGGGGCCGTAGGTTCGAGCTGAATGCTAAATAGGATACCAAGTAGTTGAGTGATAAAAGTAGCATCTCCGTAACTGTAAAAGGTTGTTGTAAAGGTCAGATCTGCATGTACTCTCCTAGCTCTGTGAATAGCTATTCCTTTCATCCACAAGTTGAGCTTTTGACTAGGACAGGCTGAAATAAACAGAGCTAAAGCTGTCCCATCAGTTATCGCCGGGAATGGCGTGTGTCCAAGAGCAGGCTCTGCCTCTGCAGATAGGACACGCAACGTGGCAGTGAGCAGCCCAGGCGGGCAGATGGCTCACGTGGACCACCCTCACCACCAAGCCTTCATCCCCAGGCTTCAAAATACGGCAGTGCCCCTCTGCGGAGAGCCGGCAATGCCGTCCTGCTCGCCGCCAACGCACCCGGAGCACGCACCTCCTGGTCCAAACCCCTTCGAAAGCATGGGCAGGAGCCAGAAGCCTTTCTTGCCGTAGACGCTGCCCGAGCCTATTTATCTGGAGTTAGGCTTCCTTGTCCGCCCCGAAGGTGAGATGTCGGTAAGGAAGCCCTGGCAGCCCTGCCTGTGTGTTTTCTCTCTCTCACACCAAGTCCAAACAGAAGGGCCCCGCAGCGCTGGTGGCACAGACGGACAGACTGAGAGAGGGGGCAGACGGGGCTCTGGCGCATTTGCCCCCCGAGTGCCTGGGGGTAACGTAGCCCTGCTCTGCCCATGTTTTTGTTGATGTCCTTCTGTTGCTCCGGCAACAAGGCGCTTTAATCGGCAAGTAAGGAACAAAACTAAAACCAAAGCCGTTTATTAAATGTCAAAGCGGGTCGGTGCCTCTCCCAGCAATTCCGCCAGGGCACCGGGGCTGGAGCACGGTGACGCTCAGGGCGATCACTGGGGAGCAGGACTCCTCCAGCAAACAGGCAGCGGTGCCAGAGGGGAGCAGTTCCTCTGGCTCTGCACGTTGCCGTCATCTCCGAAGGAGCCGTCCCGCCTTCTTCACACATCAGGCCTGGCCCTGGGATACCTGTCTCAGCAAAGTCCTTCCTACGTCCATGTGTAGGTGGAGGAAGGCAGATGTCTTTGCAGGCTGTGCTAAACCTCTGCAGCCTACACAGTGAGGCCCTGCTGCTACCACCATCTCCATGTGGCCCAGAGGGAAAGTCCTCAAGAAGGCGGTGGAGCCATGCCCGTTATGAGCAGAGCGTCTGGTCCAGGAGCCCTCTGTATCGGCCACCACGGCTACTAGGCAGGTATGGGTGAAGTAGGTTGGGAGATGATCTCCCAGTGAAGGCGGCTCATCTTCAACCAACAACTTTAAAAATGTTGTCAATGACCCCGTAGTCTGTGCCCAGAAGAAAACATAAGCTGAAAGACTTGATCCTTGCTTGTGGAACCAGAGAAACTAATCTTTGCTCTCCTGGGAAACCGCCACCCAGGGTTTGAGGCAGGAAGACCTCAAAGTGCTCTGGTTTCTGGCGAAAGGGCCCATCCTGTAACACTCTTTTGCATCTCCAGATCTCAAGAGGCAGCTTTTTGTTGGTCTGTCCAGCTGTCCTATTTATAACCAGCTTATATATTATAAAAGGTGTATAATTCGGAGTGCTTTCTAATTAGATGGCACAACTACAGTCCCATTTCACGCCACTCTAATTTGCTCCATCGCAGCATTTTAAAGTTTTGTGTGAACTATATCACGCAGGGCAAACTCCTCAAGGGTTTGCAGCCAGCAATTACGTGGTGCTGTGATGGGTACGTAAACCTGGTGTGAGCTCACATGGCAACGTCCCGTCGTGACAGCCGAAAGCCTCGGATTAAAAGACACTGTTAAAGCTCTGTCCAAAGTTGGGGTCTCGTAGTCCAAAGTGTGGCGACGCCGAGCCAGCTTGCCAGGCTAGAAAAGATTTTGCAATCCCGGTCACTTCTGACCTTTCCAAAAGGACTGAATTTTCAAGAGTCCATATTTGGTAGATCTCCGGAGCAATCTACATCTTCGTGTTTGTGGCTGACGTTCAAATCTCTAAAAATGGAAATGGGCCTTTGCCACTTGAACTTGAAGATTATTCATTAGAGAGGGAAAGATCTTGGGAGTAACTGGGCTAACGTCGTTAAGCAAACAGGACGGGGCTAGCAAGGGGCAGGATTAGACACTACCCATTAGCCCGCTGGCATGTGCCGTCGCAGAAGAGGCGTGGGCTGATTCTTCACCTTATTATAAGTGAGTATGTGCGTACAGCTGCTCACCTTGTTTGTGCGGATCAGATATCGGCCTTGACTCATGAAGACGCTCCTCGGTAGCTGTGAATACCAAAGATCTGCTGAATGCGCCGCCAAAATTAGCCACGGAAAGTTGCGCCACGCACGTTTTAACCTTGGACCTCTGGTATGCTCTTTGCAAGTGTTTATTAAAAAAAAAAAAAAAAAGAACCAAACGCGTTTCCCTGGTATTGGCAGAGTGAAAAAGCCCAGTAAGAGTGCAGAGTCCCTCTGATATTTTCAGGGGCTGTTCTCAGCTATCTGTTCAGCTCAAGAGCTGCCGTGGGGGAAAAACGACAGTTTCTGGAGGTGCTGTGTGTCTGCCTTTGCCTCCACCTCTGTCCTCAAGAGCGAAACCTCTGAAATCCTGCAGACGCCTGTTACCACAGCGGAACTGGTCTTGCCAAGCTTCCGCGTTCGAGAGAGCAGCGGCCCGCGGTCGGGGCCTTCCTTGACCAAGACGCTGGAAGAAAACAGTGAGATGTCGGCCGGGGGCCGTCCCTGCTGCTCCCCCCCAGCCCTCCCCGCGCCGACCGTGCCGGGAACGAGCATCCCCTCTGCACATCCAGCCCCGCTGCAGTCAGGCTGGCCCCGAGGCTTGTTTTGCTGTTTTACAACAGAACAAATAGAGCAACATTTCGTAACGTCCTAATGAGGCACACTGAAGAATGCCCAGGAGACAGAGACAATATCAGTGTTCCTTGGCACGGAGAGAAAAATCAAAGGCATTTGTTTGTTATCTGAAATGTCGATCTCTGCTCCTTTTGGTGGTGGGCAGACATTTTTATAGTGTGGGTTCCTGGAAATACTCAGATGTCACTGTTGGTGCGTTCCAAGAGCGCTGTTTATTTTCGGATGTACCTATAAAAACTGAGACTGAAGCCAGGAAATATTCAAAGCCGTTAGGGGGTTATTAAGCTTTAAGTAGCGCGTTGCACTCTGTATGGCCCCAAAAGACCTAACGCTTCTGGACCCATTCTTCTTCCCACTCAATGGGAATTACATCATTGACTGGAGGAAGCCCTAGTAAGAGAGGTGACTTTGCCCGCCTTTGCCCGGGGTGGAACCCAGCAGCACCCCAGCGCAGAGATTGAATTGAAAAGACTCCAACCGCGTCCGAGGACATTCAGGGAACCCCGTCTATCCTGTAAGTGGTGGCTGATCTCAGTGTCTGCTTGAAACATCGGAATTAAAAGCAGTGCCGTGACGAGACATCACTACGGCCGTGCACATCCCGCTGCATTACGGTACGACGCAGCTCACGATGTGGGACGTGCCAGCGCCAGCCCTTTCCCGGGTGCCGGCAGGGTCCAAGCCCGACAGCCAAGTGCTGGAGTCACCCTCTGGCCTGCAGAAGAGGCAGCGGTGCCTCTGTGTGGTAACGGCTGCCGAAGTCTCACCTGCGATCCCGATGGTGCCGTTAGAGAACATGCTGTTCGTTCTGGCCAGCTTGCTGCTGTTGGTTTTTTTCTTTTTAAAGTTTTGACGCTTGTTAAACATCCTCCACTTCTCTCGCCTCGGTCACCAGAAGGCAGAACCCAAAGGCAAAAATACCAATAGGAAAATACCTTTGGAGCCGGGCTGAGGCTCGTGCTGGGAACAGGGACCAGGAGTGGCGCTGGGCGCGTTGGCTGGGAGGAGCTGACAGCGGGTCACCTCAGGTGGATCACGTCAGGTTTTGGGCACGGAAGGGTCTTGAGATCTGCCCCTCGAGACAGCGGCAGAGACAGACCGGGCTCCATCTCCTCGCCCACGCTGTTTGCCAGCCCGGCGCAGCGGCAGTTACGGGGGGGTGACGGGAGGGTCTGCGGCCGTGCGGGTCCCCGGGGAGACGTGCTGCGGGATGTCCACGGCCAGGCAGGCTGAGCAGAGGGAAGAGCTGGAGTCTGGGGAAGGTGAGCAGAGACGACCCGTTCTTCACAACAACTGAAAACACCCCCCGAACAGTAAAGGCTGCTGTATTATTAAGAAGCCAGGCAATTGGAAGGTATTATCCCGTGAAAGGAAGTACATCTCCTGCAAAAAGTGTTTCCCAAGGAAGCAGCGCTGCGCTGCTAGGGTTGACCTTGACAGAGATTTCTCCGTTCTCAGTTGGCTCTGGGAAGCAAGTATGTTAATAAACTCGCTGCCGAGCAATTTAATCTTATTCTGTACACTCTACTCACTCTGGAAGCCCAATTAAGCATAAGAGAACAATGAATTTTTGCGTATTTAATAACGTTTTTTCCTGAATGTCACTGTTTCAAAAATCCCAGCAAATGAAATCCCCCCCCACCCCCCGCCCCTCACCCCCCACCCCAAAGCCCAAATTAATATCTCAACTAGGTCAGATATGTTCATTGTGGTTTCTCCAGTTAAAAAGCTATCATCCGTCAGGATTATAATCATCCATCCATCCATCCATCCATCAGGACTGGATCAGCCGTCCAGCTTGTAAAAACGAACACCCTTCTGTTATTTCTGAGGACACACAGGCTGTTCCACAAGATCAGCTCGTGCCCACTATTTCAGAATGCCTCGGCAAGAGATTGAAAAAAGGAGGAGAGTGGTTAAAAAAAGCAATTCAGACATTAACAGTGTCATGGCAACAGCAAATTAGAGCCTCAAAAGCGGAGCTCAGCTCACTAAAGGTTTAGGGAGTCGCTGCACCGCAGGACTGAATGAAATATTCAGCACATAAAAGAGGTGCCCAAATGTTTTTTGTATTTGTGATAATGACGCCAAGCTGACTGCTATTTATATATATTTTTGCCTAACCATGGATGGTTTTTTTTTGCCTGCAAAAGCTTTTGAAATAGTATACTTGTCGGGTAGACGCAGGTCTGTTTTGATTCTTGGGGAACTTCGGCATTCGCGAGCGTAATCATGGCCATCGGCTTTTGCTCACGCAGAGGGTGGCTGTTATGGCAAAAATGGGAAGAAGGAGAAACGGAGCGTTTCGGGAAAAGTTAGCCAGGGCGAGATTTTTGTGTGTCGGGTGAGATGATGTAGCGTGAGGTGACAGCCTGACCTGTAACCGTTAGCGAGGTATGCGCTCTCAAGTTCTGTGGGTTCGCCTCATGCCGTGCGTGCGTACGAGCAGGCAGCAAGTCTCCTTTGCTGTTTCTTTCCCTATAGCATCTCTTCTGGGTTTCTCAGCCTTTTTCTTCCCAACGAGGTCAGTCATGTCAAGCTGTCCAAGAAGCCAGCGGCCGTTACCACCTCCCATAGGCTTTGCTTGCCTGATCTTTACTTCAGGCTTCATTCTAGTGCTTAGGCTCTTGGTGATATTAGCTACCCATGGCTGGTACCAGTAATGGGACGGGATCAGGGGAAAAAAAAAAAAAACAAACAAAAAAACCTGCACTGCGAAAAATATCCTCTTGTTTCAATTTGGGCTTTTGCCAGGCTGTCAGGGAGAGAAAAACTCCGGCAGAGTGTGTTCCTTACACTAGAGAGGACTCAGAAGCGAGGGAGTACTCAGCTCTGATTTGTCTTGTGTTTGTATCCGCCTTTCATCCTCCGCACCCCACGACTTCTACCCTTCCCCTTTTGTCTTTGCTCAACTAGCTTGGGAACACGAAGCAAGGTTTGAAAGACCTTGGGACTTTCTGTCCGTGTAAGTGGTCTCTCTCGTGGCGCTGGTGGTCTTACAGGGTCACTGCCAACGTGCTCAGACTCCTCTGCCTGATACTGGAGGGGGAAAATCCCTGAGCATCTGAGCCTGTTGCAATATTTGCCCGTTCAGTTGCCACATCCGGAGATTCTCCCACCTTTGAAGATGCCGGGTGTCTTTTAGCTAAGTCTCTACTTCCCTTTGCTCCTCTAAACTCTTTCAAGTCATTTCTCGCAATGCTGGGATCTTCTGGTTTTGAACTTGACCTTAAAGTGAAATTTTATATAGTGCTTTCAGCCACAATCCCCTTGAGTCGTACGGTCAGGGCAGTTTGGAGCTGTTGAATTTTCCTAGTATGTTTTGACCAAGTTCTGTCTCCCGGCGACTCAGTACCAACGAGCCTTCAGGCCTCGCGCCGTTGCCACACAGCCATTAGAAAGAGAGCGACCTGGCAGACTTGAAAAGTCAGAAGCTTTTATGGTTTGCCAGCTGGGCACTCCTGGTACCTGGACCCAAATCCGCTGCCCGCTGTCCTGCTGGAGGGGCTGGGAAGCACTTAGGGTTTGAATCCATCCGTACCAGAGCTGCCACTGAGCGGGGGCGGAAGCTTTGAGTGTTTTGTGCAATTAAGCTCAAGTGAGATAAAGAGAGTTTTCAGTCTGTAACAACGCCTTAAGTTCGGGCACAGTAGTTCGAAGTCTGCTCTTTCTTGCATGCTCATCGGCACTCTCGGCACCGGCGTGGGCTTGTGTGGTGGAGGGGTTTTTCAGGTGGACCTGGCCAGTGGGTTCTGAAAAGCCTTAGGGTGGCAAGGCAACTTTCCAGAAGGTGAGCAGGGAGATTGCACATACCAAGGCGAGATCTCAATAGCACAACCCAAGAGCAAAAACAAGCTGCAAAGAGGAAGAAAAGGTGTTCAGAAGCCACAGTCTGTGGAGTTCCCAAGGGTCCAGCCTCCAGTTTGCGGTACAGTTTGCCATTTTCCACTTCTTTAGGAACTTCACAAAAAAGCAATACTAGGACTTGGATTTGACACTGCTTGGCTTTCCCTCTCCTCCTAAGTGCTCCCACGTACAAGAACCCTGCAGCCAGGAGTACCTCTTACATCTCTGCAATGCCTAAGCAGTTGAGCCACAGCCCAGAAAAGCCTTGACTGTGAAGGTGATAGAGATTATTCCTCTTGCAAAGAAAAGCATCTAAGACTTAGTTTCTTTGTCTCAAAGCCATGAGCTGGGTCTGACTCCACTTTGGGAGAGGACGTGATGCTGCCTCCAGACAAGCAGCTGGCTGGAGGAGAGCAGTAAGGATGGACTGGGGGTGGGTGGCGGGGTGGACTGGGGGCAGATGGCTTGGGGAGCCCTTACCAAATGGGCAGTTTGTCCTCCCCAGCTTGAGAGCAGTGACTAGTTTGGAGGGTTGATCGCATGCAGGTGGAGTCTAAAAGGGTTTGGAGAGAGAGGGATGATGGTGAGAGAGAAGACATCAGCTGCCTCCCTCCAACTTTTACCTTGGTTGCTTATCAACGGCTCCATCTTAAAGAAAATAGCTGCTGTCGGGAGCTCCAGAGCTCCCCTGTACTCTGCTGATACTCTGTTATTGCTTGTCAGAAGCCCCTTGAAGCAGAGTATGGATTGTCTAGCAGAAGTCCTAATTGCTACATTCGAACATGACTTATCCTCCGGAGTACGTGGAGCCCTTGAGTTATCTGAGACGGCAAGAGAGAGGTGTTCCCTCAGCTTTCCCCTCCATCTCCTCAGCTCTCCAACACCCTCCATTCCTCGGTCCCCCTGGAGCGAAAGCCCTTCCGGTGCCCCGGTCTCCCCATTTATGTGACTCTGCTAATCATCATTAGCAGATGAGTCGTACTGGCTGTGTGAGCACCTGAAGAAGAGTTCCCTGGTAAGGCTTGGCCCAGAATATTTGAAAGAGTGTCTTTAGGCAGAGGCTGGCGCAGGGGCTGCTCCCTGTGCTAAGCCTTGCTTCTCGCGCCGGCTTCTCCGAACTGGCAGATGCCTTCAGAGAACTGAACTGGCAGTCGCTCGCCCACAGATGCGATTCCCAAATCCCACACCTCTCTGTCCAACTTGCTTGTGCCGGTACAAGGAAATATCCGTCAGTTTGGTTTTAACCCTTGTTCAGCCGCCTTTCCCGTTGCTGTTCTTCCCGATAAACGTGCAGGGCGCTGGGAAGTGGGGTTGGTGCTTTGGTTCCAGGCGAGGTGTGTATTTGCGTGAGGCTGGGGCAGCCTTTGTTCCTGGGGGCCGGGTGTGTGCCCCATGGAGATGCGCCCAGTCCTGCTCCCCAGGGCACGCGCTACCCGGTAACTCAGGAGAGCTTGTCCTTATCAGGCTCCCCAGGGATGTATGAGGAATGAACGCAACTTAGGCCATCGCAGTGGTGTGTTCCCCTGACATTTTCTTGGAAAAGCAAGGTTGCTGTGTGAGCTGCATGGGGGAAGAGCTGGCTCTGGGTACAGATACATCCCCGGTGCTGCCCGGGGTGCGATGTGACACATATCACTCTGGAAAACGATGTGCTGTTGGGAGCACCCTTTCCCTCCGCCGCTTCTTCTTCATCGCCTCCAAGCCACCTACTTCTCCGTAGCTCTCGCCTCCCTTTTGAAACATCCTCCTCAGGCTAGATTTCCACCGGCGCTTTTGAGAAGAAGGGGCTGCCAACCTCGCTGCCACCCCACGCACCTCTCAGAGCTACACAACCACACTTTCCCTCCCACAAACACCTGGTACCAACAGTGACCAGGGGACCTGAGCAGCCCGAGAGCTCTCCTGGCCCTTTGAGGACGCCATGGACTGTTAAACCACTATAGAGCCTTGCCGTTTCGCCCGTCTCCATCTCCATAGACGGGGAAAGCATGAGGAAAGGGGAACAAGTTTTCTTTCCAGGGACGCGCTATGTGGCATCACCGTTGCAATGCTGAAGGACAAAGCCAGGGATTGCTCCCCATCCCCACGGCAAAACCATCCAGGTGCTACACTTGGCTCTTCACCGTCGGGGCAAGAGTGCCCGAGATACTTGTCGCTACTTAAATTCGTGCTATCAGCAAAAGCTGCCCGGTGGATCATTTAGCACAGAATTTCTGGTCTTCTTAGCAGAAGGAACTATTAATAAACACTTGCCTACAGATTTATGGGTCTGCAGATCAATGTGTCCACAGTCTCTGCGACCCTTTAACCTTGACATTGTGCATGGGCTGGCAATGACCACCAAGCCCAGCTCACAGCTGAAGTAGCTGCTTTCATGGTCTTCTCTCCCTGTTCAAGGATAAACATACCTCCTTGCTGGCTGACACGAGCGCGCTCTGAATGATGGACAGGAAACGGATATTTTTGGACGTTTTAATCATCAAAACAAATCACAGCCATTTTTTTTTTTCCTGCACATCCAAGTGAATGAATTTAAAAACAACTCCCCTTCCCCTCAATGGAAGGAGCTGAGCTAATGCCAGCACATGCGCTCTATCCAATTTTATGTATTTCCCTGGAAGCAATTTTCTGTCTAAAAATGCTGCTTTCTCAGAATCCCACAATTTTCAGGGAAATTGGTTCTGCTGGAATTTTCGACAGCGAACAGCCGAACAGAACCGTTTGAATATCTTCATTTTTGCCACATAGCAATAGCAACACGTAGCTGATAAGTGGAGGTGAGGGGAACATTAAAATGAAAGGGAAAAATTAAAGGAGGGTATTCTGTCATTACGCTAAGGTAAACATTTGATACTGCTTAAGCGAGAGAACTGAGTGCTGCCTAAACGTGGCGTGGGGACGCCCACCTGCCAAAAATCTGTTGGCACATTAGTTTTGCAGAAACCGGTGTAACTTCTTGTCGTGGCACGGAGGAGAAACCCCAGCATCCAGCTGGCTCTGACGGACACGGGATTGGCAAAGCCGAGCAGACATCCAGTGTCAAAGAAGAAAAAAAAAAGAAGCCGGGATTAGCATGAACGTCATCTCGCCTTCTGCACCTCAATCCGTGAGAGTGATGAGTGATCACCTTCTTTGCAAGTGTTGACTCCAGTTTCTTGAAGTTCTGGTGGCACCAGGGTGGGCAGTGTGAAGACAGCCTCTGCAGGGGGTGGTCCTGGGCGCAAGCGTGTGGCTGGAGCTCCTTGTTTCTCCCGGGAAAGCAGCTCCTTCATCTGGCAGCGGAGCCTCTGGGAGCGGGCTGCAGGCACGCTTCCCACCAGGCATCTGTCCTGAGGCTGGGCAGGCTCCAACCTCCATCTCTCGCGCTCCTGTTGCCTTCACTTGGTGGAAGAAGGTGTCACACAAGCACGAGCTTGTTGGCTCTGACTCTTCTCTCTTGGATGTCAGCAGAAACAGGAGCGATTTCACCAAAGCCAAAAGAGTCGCGGACTGCGCACGAGAGAGAGGAAACGGGACCCCTCCGTCCACACGCTGTTCAGGGTTGGAGGTGTTCGCCTTCAATTAGAGGGATGGGGAACAAGAAGGGGAAGTGGGAGACGTCAGCGAAGAGACAAGAAACATGCTCAGGAGGAAAGAGAGAAAAATTAAGCAAGGACTGAAAGCAGGCGTTTATTGTACTGCTGGAAACGCTTCTGAGCTTGAAAGCATCTGAAGTACGGGAAAAACTGAGCGTTGCTGTCATGGTCCCAGGAGAGGGGGGCACAGTTCTTAAAAGTATGTGAACTTCAGAGAAACACAGTCATCTGTTATGGCTGTGAGGCCTCTATTTTATTTTATTTTTAATTAAAAGGATGTCTTGAATTTTTCCCACTAGCTGTTTCATTTTATTCTCTGATCTAGTCAGAAATCAACTTCTGAGAAGGCCTGGGCCTGGAGAATAACTCGATGGGAAAACACTAATGAACCTCTGAAGTAAAGCTCTCGGTTGGAGTCGTGGGACAAATGCAGCACGCGGGGACTTCAGCGCGGCGGAGACGCGCCCGGTGGAGCACGGAGGCACCTCTGCGATGGGCAAGTCACTGCCCGCTCCCGCCGGGGCTGCTTGGGAGATACCCTGCAAGGGTCTTCCAGGAGGGAGAAGCAGGACGTTTCTCATCTGCCTGAAGTGCCGCCCGGTGCGCGGGGCCCACTGGGAGCAGCGCGCCTGTGCTGAGACGTCAGTAGCTTTCCACTTCAGCTCCACCAACACGATTCCTGTGCATAACTGTCTGAGCATCTTTACTCTCTGAAGATCTCTGTGATTTCAGCCGCTTCCGTGGACGATATAAATAATACGGTCTATTCTTAGCTCTACAGCAGTATATTCAAATCTTTATCTAAATTCTGCAGAATTTTCCATTTCAGATGTTTGGGCTTCCAGAGCCAGACTGCTGCTCATCCCGTGCATGGCATTATTCCTTTGATACATGAGATGAAAATTCAATTATCAGGCCAATTACTGATTTTTCTGAAATTTACAAGGAAAACATTAAAGTTTGATTAAGTGAGAATACCCGCTGGACTGATCAGCAACGAGACCAAAATTAAATTGTGTTTTTAATAGCTTTGCCATGTTGCGACGCATGAGGAGTATCTGAATGTGAAAGCCTGTTGCCAAAGAATCAAAACTCTTGAACACTGAGTGGCAAAAGACATCTTTCACTCGTCATAAAAATGAATACGCCAGGCCAGGTGGCGTCAAAGGTGCCTTTCCAGTGGCAGCACTAGGAGCGAGGACTCCACATTAATTATAGATGCAGCTGAACTTAAGCATGCACGAGGTAGGGTCCTAACCCTTTGGTGTTAGAAGGTGGTGAACAGCATCACGTGGAGGAGCAAAGCAACAGGCTGAGAGAGCTGGGGTTGTTCAGCCTGGAGAAGGGGAGACCTTAGAGCCCCTTCCACTCCCTAAAGGGGGCCTGCAGGAGGGATGGGGAGGGGCTGTTTGCAAGGACATGGAGCGATAGGACAAGGGGCAATGGTTTTAAACTAGAGCAGGGTTTAGATTAGCCATGAGGAAGAAGTTCTCTACACTGAGGGTGGTGAGACACTGGCCCAGGTTGCCCAGAGAGGTTGTGGAGGCCCCATCCCTGGAGACATTCAAGGCCAGGCTTGATGAGGCTCTGAGCAACCTGATCTAGTTGAAGATGTCCCTGCTCACTGCAGGGGGGTTGGACTAGACGGCCTTTAGAGGTCCCTTTCAACCCAACACGTTCTATGATTCTGTGAAAATAACTGCTTCTTATCAGGAGCTGGATCAACAGCAAAATCATGAAGTCATAGAACGGTTTGGGTTGGAAAGGACCTTAAAGATTACCTAGTCCCACCCCCCTGCCCTGGGCAGGGACACCTCCCACTAGACCAGGTTGCTCCAAGCCCCGTCCAGCCTGGCCTTGAACCCCTCCAGGGCATTGGGTGATAAGGCATCGTGATACGGCATTGTCATCCCTTGGTAACCCAAGAGACCGGGGCTGCTCCAGGCATCAGTCTTGGATGGCTTGCACCAGAACGAGGAGAACGATGTCCATTGCGGGTGTCTCCGAAATGCCAGTGGTTGGGAGGCACGTGCACCGAAAAGACACTTTTAGAGGGGTATAAAGGTTTATCCCTTATAGTTAGTTCTGGTATGCACCCAACTCTCTATGGGCAGGTAAACATCTGCCTAATTGTACCCTCCCAAAGGTCGGATTGACGTCTTAAAATACAACACTGGCGCAGGCGGTACATTTGCTTCTGCAATTTGCAGGTGTAAAAATAAAAAAACCAAATGAATTTCAAACATTTGCTTGGGGAACAGATGAATCAGTAAAGAGCAAAGGACAGAGATGCAGTTCTACACAGTTGCATCATCAATTAAAAGACTGAAAACAGCTTAGAAACTTGGAGCTCTGTCAGCTGCTGGTTGAGAAGCTCGGTGAGAAGGCGCAGGGCCTCTGCAAGGCCTCTCCTTGGACCTTGTGCCTGCTCTGAGTCCTTCCAGCGCCCAGAACTTCGCTTCTTAACAGGGTGGAAGGATGAGCATTGGGTGCTTTCGTGCACTGACTACACAAAACTGTTTAGAGAAAGTCGGGAATTTACTAAAGGGGGGCTGAAATGTTTGAATTTGGTGAGAGACATTAACGTCAGGGGACCGCACGTCCTTCAGCAACATTGAAGCCCTTCCCATTTGCGGCGTGGCAGTCGGTGTCTGGGCACAGGAGCCGTCGTTCCTCCAATTTTCCCCGTCCCCACAGTATCCCTCCGTCTTCCAGCCTGACACCGAGGAGTAAGGAGGAAAAGCACAGCAATACCTTTTCACCTTCAGCCTCCATGAAATCAGAATTTCCCGAGGCGGCGGCGCAGGCGTGCATAATGCATAGGCACTTAGCGCACCGCCCTCCTCTTCCTCTTCCTCCCGCGGAGGGTTAATGAGTGAAACGAATTGTGTGGTGGTGGTGGCGGCGGGGTGGGGGGGGGACTGACAGACGGATTCCTTTGGAAAGCTCCTCTCCCCTTCCAGAGCCTCTGGATTCATCTTTCTTAAACAAACACACTTCAGAAGTCTTTTGGAGTGTAAATAAGTCAGGGCAGCGGCAAGAAAGCAATTGCCAGTGACTAATTTGCGGAGCTGCTTGCAGCTGGCCCGTCCTCCTGGGGCCAGACCTGCCGCCCGCCAGTGCCCTCTTTATACTTTCTTCGTCTCTGCACAGAAGCTCCTTCGTTTTAAGAGGTTTCCGTGATCCCCACTCATTTTTTTCCCCCCCTCCTCTTTTTTCAGCTGTAATAGCCAAGACGCTGTTGACCGCCAGCACTTCAAACAATAACCTTCTGAATGATTTAGCAACGCGGCTCCTTCAGTAACAGGTTCCTCTTGGATGAAAAACATTCATATTTATGTAGGACAGAGGTTTTGGAATGCTATTAAATTTACATGGCGAGCTGGCAGAGCAGCCATCTTCATCCGATAGGGAGAAGAGGGGAAAACAGCCTCTCCACAGCAGCAGGGAAATATTTACGAACACAGAAAAATCCTGCCGGTGCTCACCCCCCCAGCTGGGGGATGAGGACCGTTAGCGTTAAAATGGAAAAGCTTATTAAATTACAAGTCCATCAGGCTGGCCTGGCGTGGTGGGGCGGAGAGTTTGGTGGTGGCACGGGCTTTTTTCAGCGGGTTGTTTGACAAGCCCCTGATGCTGGAGGGGGTTTTGTGGGGTTTTCTCATGGAAATGAAGAAGGAAGAAGAGGGGAGGAAAAAAAAACGCGCCGAGGTGCAGTGAGGGTGGGCAGAGGCACCCCGTCACGCAAACTCCACTTTGCGGGCGGATGGGCAGGTGAAAGGAGCACGAGGAAGGGTGAGGAGAGGGGAATCGGCTCTCCCGCGGAGGAAGGAGAGCTCGGTCCAGAGCGTGGAGGTCGGGCAGAGGAGGGGACCAGCGCCGGAGCCCAGAAGGATGCTCGCTGCAGAACGCGGTGCGTTATCCCTAAGCCGGCAACCCGCAAAGCTTGCGGATGGATTTGGAAGGCAAGACTCACCAGAGCCATGACAATAAACAGAAATTGAGTTCAAACAACATTGCCCGCTGTAGAGCACGACCCCTTCGGCTGAGACTCTACAGAGGAAGGAGACAACCGCATCTCTCGGGGCTTCAGCAGAGCATTAGCTACAGACGCAGCCAGACCATCCTTAGGTTTCTGATCCCAGAGAGTAGAAGAGCTTCATGTGGAGCTAAAGAATGAGGGAAAACACCGTTGGCGTGGGGCTCTGCTGCAGGGCTGTGACAGAGGGGACCACAGGCCCAAAAGTGGCATGTCCCCACTTTACCTCCCGCGCCAGGGCTGGGAGCAGAGCTGCTGGAAAGCTCCTGTGCCACCTCCACATCACGGCAGGGCATGATCGCCAGAGACATGGCACCTCGGGGCTGCAGGGGAGATTGATATTGGGTAGTGTTATGGTTTGAGGAACCTGCAACAATTTCGTGTTGTTTAGACAATTATTCTGTCGCCTAGTGACCCCTCCCCACCTGGGAAGGGGAGTTGGGAAAAAGCAGGGAAACACGAGGGCTGAAATATAAACAGATTTAATAGAATAAGACTAAATAATTAACATGAATAACACTAAAGAACCAGTACTGATCCCGATACCAATATAAACCACACGAGGACTATTCCCAGCCCGTTCCCCAGCAGAAGCCGTGCACTCCCCGCAGGGACAGCCAATGTGGGACCCTGCGAGCGCTGCGGCTGCGGGAGGAAGGGAAGGGCTCAGGGCTGCGGCACCGGGGCGAGGAGTGCTCAGGATGGCAGCCATCAGGGGAGGAGGGGAGAGAGAGAGAGAGAGAACTCCTCAGCAAACTTCCTAATTTATACTGAATGTGCCGTTCATGGTATGAAATAACCCTGTTGGCAGCTTGGGGCAATGCCCGGGTCTCGCTCTTCCTCGTCCCCGCACCTCGAAAACACTGAGACCTTGAAACCCGCACCCCAGAGCTGGCGATAAAGTAAATATTGTCACCAATTCAGGCACCAGAGCCTTTTCCCAGGTCGTTTTCCCAGGCATTAGAAGAGAAATCAATCCTGTGTGGCTCAAACCAGGACAGGTAACCCTGCCAGCGTGTTCAGCAGCCAAAGGTCCATCAGGAGCAGGGATGACTCCTCGGGGATGCGGCACCATCGCAGCCGCTGACGAGGACCAGCCCCGTGTGTGTTTGTGGTGCCTGGGGCTGGGCTGCCTTCCGGCTCGGCCGCGCTCTCCCCGCCACGGCACCGTTCCCTGCCTCCCCGCACCAGCCTGGACCACCAGGTTTCACACCGGGCTGCCCTCTCCTCCAGCGACGCCGGCCAAGCCAGGATGAGTGAGGACAGATCACTCAGGCAGGCTTTCCAGCAAGGCAGGAGGGTGTCGGAGGAGGGATGCAGGGATGCTGAGCACACAGCATCTTCCCCACCGCGGGGCTGGCTGCTTTTCCCTTCAGTGGGAGGGCTGAGCGTTGGCAGGAGAGATGCCACCCCGGGGCAGCTGAGCGACCTTTGCCGGGCCCGAGAGCACTGACAGCGGCGCCGGGGCCGGCCTCCAAAGCGTGCAGATTGCTTTTTTGCCTCCTTAAATACTCTTTGCGGTCTCCGTGAGCTTTAGAAACGCCAAAAGCGCTGGAGCGGCTCCAGATGAAACAGATAACTTGGTGTTATTCATTTGGCAAAGCAGCGTTTCCACCGCCCATCCGAAACTGCTACGCGTGGTTTAACCCTGCCGGCGGCTGCCTGCCGGCCGTTTGCGCGGTAAATAGTCAATTTTTGCACAAAGTTAGAAGCACTACGGAAACGTACGGTCTCTTTATTAAACTCACTGGGCTGTAGGTGGCAAATAACTTCAGCGATTCCCAAATGGCCTCAAAACGTAGCGGCTGCAGAGAGGCAAATTAGTCATTTTATGCTCTAAATATTTAATGCCAGCGCTAAAAATGAAGAGATGGAAGAATGTCCCGGAGAAGCGGATTGGGATGCGCCGCAAAGCAAACCCCGTCCTCGTCTGGTGGAAATCGGTGCAGGGTGGGAGCCGGTGACACGAGCATCGTTACGGGAGAGCGGCCCATGCCATGCTTGGAGTATTTATATGGAAAACCAGCAGGCTTCTCTCCTTTCTGACCAAGCGGAGTTTGGAACGGAGGCAAAAAAACAAAAGATGACTTCAAAGGTGCTGCCCGCTGACGGGCTGAGGGACGTGAAAAGCACAGCGTGAGGCTTTTCTCCTCCGGGTGGGAGATATGGAGGGGAGAGAGATAGGAAGCTGGCATTGTGTAAAGGAACTTAAAATAAATAATAATAAAGGACTGAGGAGTCCAGGCCATGGTGAGGGCGGTGAGCCCCTGGCCCAGGTTGCCCAGAGAAGCTGTGGCTGCCCCATCCCTGGAGGGGTTCAAGGCCAGGCTGGACGGGGCTTGGAGCAACGTGGTGTGGTGGGAGGTGTCCCTGCCCAGGGCAGGGGGTGGCACTGGGTGGGCTTTAAGGTCCCTTCCAACCCGAACCATTCTGTGATTCTGTGGCGTGCCTTGAGAGGGATCAACATGGCAATTTTCTGGTGCAGCGTGACTGAGGCAGCAGGACTGTGGATGGGGATCGGTGGAGTCCGGGATGGGCAGAGCAGGAGCTGCTCGGAGCCAACGGACCCGGCCGTTGGGTTTTGCACGTGTGGGGTTTGAGCTGGGAAGGGAGCCCAGCACCACGGCTCTTTCACTCCTTGGATGAGCTCCTTTTCCTCTGGCAGCTGAAAGTCCACTTGGCAGCACCAGGGCTTCGCTTCTTGTTGAGCCGAACGGGAGGGAGCGGGGCTTTGGCAGGGAGTAAAGAACATACCGGTGCTCCATCAATGGCCTCCTTACCGAACGCTGGGGCTCGCGAGGAGCAGCGAAGAGCCACGGAGAGCTTTCCTCTGGTAGGCAAACGGGGGCTGGAAATGCGTTTCCAGCTTGACCTGTTGCTCTGAAGATCGCGGCTCAAAGGGAAGTCGAAAGCTTGACAATGTTGGTCTGCGGAGGAGATGTGAGGACGTATCGTCTGTCCCCGAGCTGTGGGTCTGGAAGCCAGCCGCTGTGTGTGCGTGTGTGTGTGTCGAGAGCAAGGGAGCCCAGCCATCTGAAGCAGAAGGGTGGCACAGAAAATGAATGGGGCAGGCAGGTTTTTAAGAAGGGGTTGGGGTGCCCCGGGCTCTCGACGGGTGCTCAGCATCTGGTCGTGTTGGGACCGAGGGCAACAGCCGTATCGTCTCCTGCTCACGCCTCTTGGAAAACAAAAACAACACAAGAAATCAGCCAGCAAATGCTCTGAAGAGGTAGCTGATTACCCGGCTGGCTATACTTTAGGTCTGATTTATTCTGTACATTTATTACGTTATAAATCAATACTGTTTATTCATTCAGACATAATGACAAGACTGTCCATGCAGATGCCGTTAATGACCTGAGCAGATAGATCTTTAAAGACGTCTAGGTGAGAATTTTTAACAAGCCAATGATAATATATCCTGCAAAGTCTATTTTCTCTGTTGTTCAGTCCAAGTGACGGGATTTTCAGGAACATTCATTGTTCCCTGGGGATAACGATCTACAGCTGAGCTCGGTGTGAAACAGGTTAGGTCAATACCCAGTGCTTTGGACGATCCCAACCCCTGTATTAAAATTATGGGCTATTTTGAGAGCCGGTTGTACAGAGGGTGGCACAAACCACACGATATATGGGTGGTGAGCCCCTGGCCCAGGCTGCCCAGAGAAGCTGTGGCTGCCCCATCCCTGGAGGGGTTCAAGGCCAGGCTGGACGGGGCTTGGAGCAACGTGGTGTGGTGGGAGGTGTCCCTGCCCAGGGCAGGGGGTGGCACTGGGTGGGCTTTAAGGTCCCTTCCAACTCAAACCATTCCACAATTCTATGTTGAAGTGGGGCTGAGCACTTTTAAAGTGTGTTTTTTGCAAGTGAAAACTTGATGTGGTCTGTGGGAATCGTTTCACATAGAAGTGAAGTTCAGCCGTGTCAGGGTGAAAGCTATGGCTGTGGAAGGTGATCCAGGAGCACTACAAACAAGTTTAGGGCAGAAAATTATCCAGCATGCGATACACATGGCGGGTACTTGTGAGAAGTAAGAACTGGGGCTAAGAGGGTAAAATGGCTTCACTGGTTTTGATGCAAACATCCAAGTCCCACGCTTTCCGGATTCTTAAGTTCACGTCTCATCCCTGCCGGTCCATCCCCATGCTCCAGGAGCTCCCAGTCATCCAGCCTTGCCCCCGCTGAGAGTCCCCTAGGAAGAGGGGGAGCAGGGGGACACGTCAAGCCTGGTGGTCCCCAGATTTTCCTACAGATCATGTCCCGTTCCCCCCACCTCCGTGCTCCACAGCAGCGGCAGCATCTCCTTGCACATCGAGGGAGGGTGACGAGGCGGCGCTGCCTACGGCTGCCTCGTGGGGCTGGGGAAGCTGCAGTGACAGCGGCCGGGGCTGCTGGGCTGCCCCACGGGCTGGGGGGCAGAGGCAGCCCTCCATCTGGGTGCCCAGCGCACTCGACGGCGGGTGGGGAGGGGGGGTGGGGGGAGCAAATTCCAGCCTGGCTCTGCTGGGACAATTTCAGAGGAATTCCCTGGAGTTCAGCTACCTTAAAACCATTTGAAGGAGGCGGGGGGAGCGAGAAGCAAACCTCATCAATCTCAAAACTAGGGCTCTGCCGGGCATACCAAGATGAATAATAGATAGCGGCCGTTCCGCCGTGTGGATGGGTTTGCTCTGCCCACAGCAGAGGGTGTGAAAAAAAAAACAACCCACAAGTGTGAGGGGAGCATTTCCCAGCAGCTCTCCCTCTGCAAACCTCTCGCTCACACGGTATCGATCGAGAGGAGGTTCAAAGGAAAGACATTAGTTAAATGAAATGTTTTAACGTCAGGCAGGAGGACATCGATGGCCGAGTTGTTCATCGTCCCAAAGAGTCTCTGAGGAAAAGGAGAAGGGGAACGCGGGCCCCAGGTTGGCTCCAGCCCAGGGCAGAGACCAGCACACCGATGTCCCCCGGCCCTTCTGGCCACCCCAGGGAAACACCCGGGCTCCCGTCTCCTCTCCGCCCTGTGTCAGGAGCCCGCTCCTGGCATGATGGAGCTCCGTGTCAGTTGTGTTGCCAAGGAGCCAGCTCCGGAGAAGCTGCTAACCCAACGCCTGTCACATTCCCAGGGCATCCATACCGCCTCCTGGGACACAGAGGAAAAGCTCCGGCAGCTCACTTGGCATCTGATCCTGAGCTTTTAGGCGTTCCCGTGGGACGGGAGTGAGAGGAACGGCAAGAGCAGGGCTGGCGCTGGGCAGCCTCTCCCCTCCCAGCGTGTTATCAATCCCGTGAATGATCTCGGGGGGGGCACCCCACTGCGTCAGCCCCTTCGCTGAGGGCGACCTGCGCGTTGAGGAGCAGCGCGGTGGACCCACCGACCGGCCCGCCTGCCCTCTTGGAGGGAGGGTGCTCTCAGACGGGGGCCACGGGTGGCACCGGTGGGACGTGGAGGGCAGAGGGGTCTTCGGTGTCCTGAAGCCTCAAGTCTTCTGCTATCGGGGCTGTGGATAGCAAAACCATCCTTGCAGACGTAGCGAAAAAGCCTGGTTCTGCAGCTTGGCTTGCAGACAGATATTCACATAATGCACAGCTCTGGAAACCTAAAAAAAAAAAAAAAAAGAGGAAAAAAAAAAGAGTGAAAACCTGTTTTTTCTGTCTTAATGGGGAGAGCCGGAGGGATGCTCCCGTGCTCTGGCACCTCCTGCCTCGCTGCCCTGCGGGGTGGAGGGATGGAGGGATGGAGGGATGGACGGAGGCAGCTCGGCGGTGGGAACCGGGGCTGGTTCCAATCAACAGCGCGCTACAGCCCTGGCTGCAAAGCTCCTGGGACCCAGGAAGGCTCTGCCTTCGACAATGGATTATTTTTAACTAGCTCGAATCTTCAAACACTGTAGCTTAAAAAAAAAAAAAAAAGGCGGGGTGGGGGGGGTTGGAAAGAAAAGAATAGCTGATTTGTGCGAGCTCCCCTGCTCCCATTAAGTCGGTGGAAGCGGTGCTATGCATTTCAATGGGGGCAGGACCCTGCTTCTCATGAGATAAATTGCCCCCCTGTCCCTGTGCTGGGTGCAGCGAGCCCTGGCTTGCTCAGCTCCGCTCTTTCCTGTCCCCCCCCTCCCCAGCCCAAGACACCCCTTTCTCCCCTCCCTTCCCCATACGCTCCCCAGCAGTTTTTTTGTTGTTGGTTGTTGTTGTTGTTGTTGTTGTTGTCATTGAGCTATTCATTTTCCATAGGCTGCCTTCATTCCCGTGGCCTTTTGCAGCTAGGAGACAAGATGTTGCCTTGGAAACAAAGCCCCTTAGATGTTTGGAGTCTCTGGGATTGCTCTGTCTGCTCCCGAGTACTTTTGGGTTATTTTTATTGACCGCACAAAGATGCAGCGGGCTCGTAGCCAAGGCAGAAAGTAGCCCTGGGAGGTGGAGGGCAGGCGAGCGTCTTCCTGGCATCGCTCGCTCCACCGGGGATATATTTTTATTTTTTTTTTTAATGTTTTTTTGCAATGCACCGCAGGCTGAACGGGCTGCGAGGGAAATGGCATCTGTGGAGAGAGCTGGGCAGGCAGGGCTGCGCCTGGGGCTGAGCCGCAGCAGCGCTGGGCAGAGGGAGGGCAAGAAGAGCAGGGAAAAGGGGAGAGGGGCTCAGGGCGGCAGGCGTTCCCCTTCCGCGGGGCTTCTCACTTCTCACCGGCCGTGCCACGGGGGGACGGCTGCCGAGATGTACGTGGTGGCTATCGGCCCCGTCTGCTTATTTGAGAGGAAATCAGATTGCCAGACCCTCCCTCAGGTGACCGTGAAAGTCTCTGCTCCCAAGGTTTTATTGGCAATTCGTCGCAGGGCGAGTGAGGGGCAGCATCAGCAGACCCCCAGGCTGAGGTTTGCTCCCCGGAGCCCTCCAGCTCCTCCTGCCCCGAATCCGGCTGACCCCTTCTGCAAGGCGGCTTTGGGAGGTGGCGAGGGGCTGCCCCTTCCGTTCCCCTTATCCTCACTGCGGGACACCACCAAATCCCGCTGCCTCCGGGGAGAACGTTTCGGAGTAGGCTTTTACTCCTGCTTCTGCAAAGACGTAAAAAAAAACCAAAACCAAAAGCTGATTAAAAGAAGCTCCCTAATCCCCTGCTGGTACTTGAAATATTTCCATGCCAGCAAAAGCATTCCATAAAAGCCAAAAAAAAAAAAAAAAAAGGAGTATCTTGTTATTTCCCCAAAAAATGGTCAGTACGGCATTAAGGCTGTGCCTTGTTGCTCGTGCCACCACGGTGCTCTGCTGCCTGCAGCCCCCAGGAGGGCTCCCGGCTGCGGCAGAGCCAGGGAGGCTGGCGCGGGGCGAGGGGAAGGAAGGAGAAGTCTGGAATGGGACGGGCCGGTGAACGCTGCCGGGTCACCGCCACGGAGAGGTTCGAGCACGCTGCTCGGGATATCACAGCTATTTCCATCCTCCACAACGGAGCGACGCCATCCCCGCCGTTTTTTGTGTGGCTCTGCGATGGCAGCAAAATGTTTTAAGGGGGGGGAGGGGGGAATTCCACCCTATACTCCCCATATGTCTCACGTAGGATTACACACAAGGGAGCAATTTTGCTGTTTCGTGGCGTTTTCCACCAGAGCCGAGCCTCACAGATGCCCAGGCTAGCAAGATGCTCACAGATTTTCTTCTCCCTTCTGGTACACCCTCACCGAAGCGAGGACGTCTGCCTCATCCTCGCAAGTGTCATCGACGCCCGGCGCTTTTTCCCCCCCCCATTGTTGCTGATTTTCCTTGTCAATACTACGTGATGCCATGGTTACGGAGATGTAGGACTAATCCAGCTACAGCGGGTTATGGGCTTTTTGGTTTTTTGACATTCTTTGATGCTATATTTGTGCCAGAAGAATAAATAATAAATACACGCGACGGCATCAAAGATTTCTTCCGGGCCCCCAGCCTATTTCTGCCTACCCTTGTTAAGCCATTATAAAGATATTTCTCTGCCAGCCTCTTATTTTACGGACTATCCTATCATCTAATGCTGCACCTGAGGTCCCATTTGTCCACTCTCTCTGGAAAGAGCAGTTAATAAAAGAAAGTTCCCGTTCATCGCCCCCAGAACAGCTTCCCCGGGCAGGGCAATGCTCACACCCAACCCACCACATTCCCCCTCCTGCACCAAAGGGATGGGGAACTGCCTTGACCCTGTTGTAAGGAAAATACAAGGAAAAGTTTGTCTCTGCAGCAACCTGAAACAATATATAAGCAAATCTGTTAGTGTGCAAAGGGCCTCAGCTCCGGTGAGGAGCAACTTGCTGGGGTTGGTCTCCGTAATCCCCGCTGATCAAAGGAGGAGCTTCTCCGAGCCTGTTACAAGCACCCGAGTCTTGATTATTTCACTGGAGATACAGCAGCACGGGAGAGATTTAGCGACAAATTCGTGGTTTTATCTGCTCTGAACTCCGGGGCTGCTTCTGAGCGGCCGCAGACGCCTGGACCGGCCGCTTCCCAGCCTCCGCCCCGCCGGAGGCAGCTTCCACTCCCAGCGGGACCTCGGCCGAACTCTCCTCCGCCTCTGAGAAACCCCGCTCCCCCCTGCAGAGGAGGCTTCGCAGGAAATTAAGAAGGGGGAGGGAAGCTAAATGAAGGTTGTCGTAGTAATAAGTCACGGGCAAAACTTTGCCAGCCAGCCTAGCGTTCATGGAGTGCTAGCCACTCAATGCATCGCGTCTCCTTTCGGCCCATCCCCGTCACGGCGTTAGTAAGACGCCTCTTGAGACGGCAGAAGCCTCCGGGGTCACCCCGCGGCTCGGTGGCTGGTTGTGCGCAGCCGCAGACCAGCAAGCCAGAAGTTCTCAAACCAGTGGAGGCGAAGACGGTGAGTGCCCGGCATTGCTCGGGCGGCTTTACTGAGTGTCTGCGCTGGGAACCGTGGCCAGAGACAACCCCAAAAGACCCGCGGGTTTGCACGCTTCCATTTGCACGCTTCCGTCGTCTCCTTTTATAGAAGTTCCCCAGAAAGTACCGATGTGCCATAGGGAAGGCTGGGGAAAGCAAAGCGCTGCCGCCTTTTCCGAGGGCCCTCTTCCCAGAGTCCTCCTCCATTAAACAAATAAGGGAAACTTGCTTATGTTTGCAGAAGAAACTCGGTTCCTAAAGTGTCCTCGCTGCCTGATGCGATGCCCTGTTAGTTAGACAGCTCTTAAACCCCGGTGCCAGCATGTCCCGTGTCCAATTTTGGGCCAAGAAAGACACTGAGGGGCTGGAGCGTGTCCAGAGAAGGGCAACGGAGCTGGTGAGGGGTCTGGAGCACAAGTCCTGTGAGGAGCGGCTGAGGGAGCTGGGGGTGTTCAGCCTGGAGAAGAGGAGGCTGAGGGGAGACCTTCTCGCTCTCTGCAACTCCCTGAAAGGAGGGTGTAGCCAGGGGGGGTCGGTCTCTTCTCCCAAGGAACAAGCGATGGGACAAGGGGAAACAGCCTCAAGTTGCACCAGGGGAGGTTTAGGATGGAGATTAGGAAAAATGTCATCACGGAAAGGGTTGTCAAGCCTTGGAACAGGCTGCCCAGGGAAGAGGTGGAACTACCGTCCCTGGAGGTGTTTAAAAGCCGGGCAGACGTGGTGCTGAGGGACGTGGGGTAGTGGTGAACTTGGCAGTGTTGGGTTGATGGTTGGACTCCATGATCTGAAAGATCTCTTCCAACCAAAATGATTCTGTGATTCCTCTTGCCCTGAGTACCTGTATCCTGACCATTTAGGTCTTAGACTTCACATACTCTGATTTGTTCCTGTAAAGTCCAAGTCAAACTGAAGGAAAACCCCTTTGTCCATGCGGACAGCTGTGGTCATCCTGGAAGACATTTGGTGAAAGAGTACAGGACTGAAAACCAGAAAATTTGAGGTGGTGAGAATGCAAATTAAAACAGCAAATAAGCAATGAATGAAGGACTCCTGAGAAGAAAGTTCTTGTTGTGCTTATTACTAGACCTGGACAGAAATGTTTGATGAATTTGCTGAAAAACACACTCTAAAAGAAACCAAAACCATTTGTAAAATCCAGTCAAAATCTACAGGTAGCCGTGGCTAAAAGGAAACTGTGTGAAAATTTGGAGAATTTTTCAAAAGGATTTTGCATTCCTGAAAGGGCAAAGTGATCTGTTTTCATTCGTTTGGATTAAAACTAGAGATGGGACGATTCCGACTGGACGTTAGGAAGAAGTTCTTCCCCGTGAGGCTGGTGAGACACTGGAACAGGTTGCCCAGAGAGGTGGTGGAAGCCCCATCCCTGGAGGTGTTCAAGGCCAGGCTGGATGGGGCTCTGAGCAACCTGGTCTGGTGGGAGGTGTCCCTGCCCAGGGCAGAGGGGTTGGAACTAGATGGTCTTTAAGGTCCCTTCAAACCCTGGCAATTCTATGATTCTATGATTTTCCCAACTTTTCGTTCGGAAACAAAATTGTTGTTTGAAAACGGACCTCCATTTAAAATAATAATACTGAGCCCCCAGATAACTCGGAACAACCGAAAATATTTCGGTAGGGCTCGAGGCAAGTGCTTTGGCTGGATGTGAAATGAATTTTTTCAGGGGATTTTGGGCCCACAGAAGAACGCGGGGGAACGTGTTTGATCCGAGCTGATTTTTCACACCGCCTCATTTTTCGGTTCTGCCGCCAAGTGGAAAATCCAGTGTTATTTGGCTGCTGACACCTGCCCTCACACCAGCAGTGCAAGACTTAATTTTGAGACACCTTGCCAGGCAGAAGCCTTGGGTATGGACACCAAACCCACCAACTGCTGGAGCTGTTTCAGCGGAGAGCAGTAAGAAATCCCTACCCAGATATCCCCGTTATAGGCTCCAGAGAAGAGAATAGGCAACAGGGAGCTGAAATTTAGCAAGATTGGGGCGGGGGGATTTTTTTTCCTTTCCACCTTGTCTTCTAAACATAGATCTTCAACACAGATGACCGTGTAAAATAGTACCATAAAATGCAGCAAGGCTCTTTCCGATTGAAGCGCCGCTGCTTTCTTCGGGGACTGTAACCCCCAGCCTTAGTCCTTCATCATGCGAGGCACTGCTAAATCTGCTAGATTAATTGCAGAGTGGAGATTAGCACCCACCGTTCAGCATCAAGCTCTGAGCATTAAACTAATTACCAGGTTCCAGCGCTGCACGGCTTCCCAGCAGGAAGGCGCTGCCCTATAAATCATGATACACGAGCGGCATTTAGCCAGAGAGGTTAAAAAAAAAAAAAATCTGGCTTTGTCCTGGGAATACTCCCACCGTAGGGGCTGGTTTCCATTTCTCTCCCAAAGACAAAGCCCGTTTTACCCCATTGTGGTGGGAAAGCTTGGAAGGAAACCGCGTTCCCTCTGCCCTGCCGCCCGGAGGGGTTTTGATGTGGAAACTCTTCAAGACGTTTGAAGAGTGGAAGATGCGCAGGCTAAAGCCGTCGGGAGTTCCCAAACCCGGAGCGGGATCCCGGAGAATCGCCATCACTCCCACCCAGCTCGTCCTCAGCTATCTGCTTTTCCCTGGCTGTAAAATAGCCATTTATTTTACAAATGCCCGGAGCCGCTGCAGCTTCCCCGCTGCAATCGTTGTGGGATGTCAGGCACGTCCCCGCCATTTACTGCCACACAAACACTCCCATTTTATGGACTTTCACCCAGCAGAGAGGATTTTACAGAGAGGAGGAGGGCGGTCGGCTGCGAGGATTTTGTTCTCTCGCCTTGACGCGTCCCCAGCCCTTCCCTGCGAAGCGTGAAGCCATGCGGCTAATGTCCCCCATCTGTGACTGCCCCTCGTCCCCTCCCTGGTGGGCAGCGCTGCCTGTGCCCGCGCGGCCTGCAAAGCCGCCAGTGAGGGATGGCGTTTGGGCTGGCAGGTCCCGCACCCAGCCCTTCCCCTCGGCGGGACCCCGGCGGAGGCTGCGGCGGCTCTCGGTCCCTCGGGGATGCCATCTTCTTGAATTAGAAGTGACTGGGGCAGATGTAGCGCCCTTTTCTCACCTTCTGTTGTGGCTGGGATAGGCCAGGACTTATTTTGAGACCATTTAACACATGCTTTCTGCCTTCCCCATCCTTGCTTGGAAAAATCAGGTCAGCTCTCCACTGTGTTTGTCTCGCCCAGCTCAGGAGCCCTTCTGAGCTCCTCAAGAACAGGCTTCCTAGAACAAAGCAAATTTGGGAAATGACTTGCCCTTCAGGGGCATCCCTCTTGCAGCTTGAGTTCTGCGTTGTTGGGCGGTGGGGTTATTTCACCCCCATCTCTGGTGAGTGACGCGCTATTTCCTACAGGACGTAGGGCTGTAGGAACTCTTACAGTGGTGGTGGCCAACTGGCAGCCCAAGGTCTTAGTCCAGGCGTTATCCAGTCCCTGGATCGCCGGACAGTCAGTAGTCCAAGCAAACAGGGAATATTATTGTGTGGGTGTTGCAGGAGGGGAAAAGAAGCTTATACCCACATAAGAGCTAGCAAATTTTATTTGCTGGGCTGCAGCGTTGTACAGAATGGGTAGGAATAAAAGTAGTGCCAGACAGAACGCAACTGGCCTGCTTTAGAGCCGTAATAATCTGTAATATCAGTCCTGCTCAACGTCTCCCCAAATAGGAAGCAGCAGACAGAAAACACAGCAGTAACGAGGTTTGAGGATAGAGATCCTAGACCAAGAACCAGGCACACAGAAGTTGTTTGGCCGAGGCAGCCAGAGGTGATGGGACCATCTTGGCTCCAGAAGGGTATGAAAACCAGGGCTTTGCTAATTGCCAGCCGGGCAGCACAGCCTCGGGAGCAGGGATCCGCACATCACCGTGGCTGTTGGGTCATGTTTTCTGCCGCAAACAGCCTGTCTGCCCGCAGACGGACGGCAGCCCGTTGGCGTGGTACCCAAGTCAGCCAGCCTTGCTGTGAGCCCTTTTGCACGAGCAGGGTAGGAGACGGCCAGCGTGACCCTGTGGAAAGCCAACCATCCCTGACTTAATTTGTTAGGCTTGGCTTTGCTGTGGGATGCAAATTGCTAGAGGGCGATAACGCTGAGCTTTGCTCGGGCGTAAATCCCTCTTTCCCAGACCGCGGGAGCTTTCCAGATCCGCCGCTAACAAGCGCAGACAGAGGGGATGGAGTTTGGGTGCCCACCTCGCCGTGTTCTCCAAAGGGATGGGTTTGACTAAGTCACGGGAGGGTTTTTTAACTAGCTCGGTGCCTTCCAGGGTCCCTCAGACTGCATGCCCAGCAAGCCAAATGCCAAGCAGAAGCAGGAGGCCGCAGGTAAATGTTCTGAAGGTGGGTGGAAGGGTGGAGGAGGAAGGGAGAAGGTGGAAGCTGCTTGATGCCAGGCAGATTTCCCCAGATTCAGAGGTCAGCTCCAAACCACGGATGTGTGAGAAAGAGAGGGTGAGCGAGGGGGAGAGTCATACGTGTAGCTAGTTCTTCGGCGTCTACAAAAACTCCTGTGGACTTGGAGCTGGGCCCTGGATGCCTCTGGAAGAGGCGTATTCACCCGCTCTGCTTTGTTTCCAGAATTCATTCAGGCTGCAAATGCTGTGAAAATAACCGGCGTTGGCTGTGAAGCAGCCACACTTCGGCTGTGAAGCTGGGCGCAGATTTCTGAGATGCTGGAGGAGGACGTTTACAGTTTACGAGCCATGCTCTGCCCCCAACTTACGGGACCTTGTTTCTCGCTGAAGTAGCAACGGCACGTACCTGAGGCCAGGATCTGAGTCCCCCGAGAAGGTCCCCCTCCAGGGACATCCTTTGTGGATTCTTTCAGGACACCAGTTTCCCCCCCACCAGGTTCCTGGCTGGCGACGGCCACTGCTCTCCGCAGCTGCACACTAGGCACTGCAGGACTGGCTTGCTGGTGACTAGTACGGATTTGTCTCACGCCCCCAGCAAAATGCCACGCGCGACTTTCCCCCCCCTACCCGCGTGGATTTTTCTGAAATGTTCCGAGGTGCAGCTTTGGGCACACACAACCAGCCACCGAGGGGAACTGCCCCACTGTTAACCTTTGAGATAGGCTGAGTGACAAGTGTGATTAATCAGAGTAAATAACAGCAAAAAAAAACAATGATATTTTCTGGGATTTAGTCCACCGAAAGGAAAGCAGGGTACAATACGACGGGCTGGGTCAGCTCTCCTGTGGGTGTCAGCCAGCGCGGCTCTGGGGCAGATTTGTACCACGCAGTTCACGTAAGGCTTTGCCTTTCCCTTAAACTCCCCCCTTCCAGAAAACTAATCCTTTTTGAAAAAAGAAAAAAAAAAAAAGGAAAAGAGTCCCTTAGTTAATGTCTAGAGCCAGGGTTTATCCTGGGATGTGCAGAGAGACGGGGACCGGATTCCCGCGCTGTGGGTGGCAGGCAGGGCAGGAGCAGCTCTGCTGGTCCCTTCGTGAGCACAAGACTGTGGCCGGTGGTGAGGAGCGAATCGTTAGGGGTGATCTCTATCTGCGTGATGAAAAATAACTAGCTTGCAGAGACCAAGATGAGTGGCAGTAATGTCAGGCTGCGAGGAAGAGCCCCTCTCCCTTCCAGCAAGGTAACAAATTAATCGGACGATGCGGCCGTCGCAAGCAAAGTCACAAGTCTGCTTGCCGAGCGCAGCCTGTGTGCTTGGTGACAGTGACATATGGGAGACATTAATTAAATAGCTGCGGTTATGCCCAGGTTAGTGAGGAAACGCATCCCCCTTACGAACTGGATTTATACGGTGTGTCTGGTGCAAAGGTAGACGCACAGCCCAGGGTTCGGAAGGCGACACGCTGACGTCCCGCCAAGTTTACAGGCTTCTTGTTCAGCATTAAAAGAGTGACCACAATGTGATTATTTGCTTAAGCGGTAGGGTTTAGTGACGGGGGTTTTTGTCAGTTTTTAGGTTGGTGGTTGGACTAGATGATCTGAAAGGTCCCTTCCAACCCCGGGCAATTCGATGATTCTATGATTCGGTGAGCTGCCCATGGATTTCACTGTGGTGTAAAACCCCAGCCTGCCTTGGCCCTGCAGAGCCCTCTCCATTCCCCGGCTGGCGGTGGGGGGGGTTGTTCTTTAACCAAAGGTTATTTGGTCTTTTAGCTGGAGGCATGGTTTAGCATCCCAGGGTTTCTGAGCTCAGCTCTTGCCCCAAGCCCAGCTCCAGTTGTCCCGCTGCAGGGGGACACGTTCGGCGCTCAGGAGTGACACAGAGCTGGACAAATCCCACTCTCGGTACCCGACAACCCAAAGGCAAGCAGCTGGGGGGGTTAGGGTTTGACCCACTATGGAAAACACGAAGCGGTTGGGAAGCGTCGGTGGGACGCGCGGATGGGCTGGGATGCTCCTCCCAGGTAAGAACCGGCCTGAAGGAGACCAGCCCAACCCCTTGCCCCCCTCCAGCCAACTTGTACCAAGGGGACGGGAGACAGAGCAGCTGGGGAAAGGCAGAGGCGAGAAGGGAAGCATCCCTGCACCATTTTGTGGCTCCTTCCAGCAATCCCAGGGGCAGAGCGCCGCCTATTTTTAGCTCCCGAGGCAGCTGAAATACCACCGTGATATTCATTAACGAAAACCCCGTGGGATGGGAACCGCAAGGTGGGGGGGAGCCAGGGCAGGGAGGGGGGGAGCTGGTGGGTCTGGTTTGTTTTGCTTTGTTTAATTGCTGGCTTGGGTGGCGAGGCAGAGCGTGGCAGGAGGCTCGGCTCCGCTCACCTCGGGAGGAGCGGGAGCGCCAGACCCGGGGGAGGCGGGAAGGGAAAAGTCAATCAGGCAGTATTTAAAAACCCACCTGCTGGGCCCAGGGGGGGCTGGAGATTTTAATGTCATTCCCAGCTTGAGACGCAGCCTGGGGAGTGAGAAAAGAAAGGGGTATCTGCTCTTCTTGGAGCCTTAATTGCTCGTTAAATCATCTAACAAATGCCTGAACGCCTGGATGGCCCCATGCTCCTTGACAGAGGGGCTTCATCCTTGGCAGGGGGGAGGGATATTTTTAAAAATACTCATTTCACCTACTTTTTCTGGGCCTGTAAAATTGAGGGTTCAGTGGTCCACTCTGCGAAATAAAAAACTAAGTCCGGAATATTTTTATATACCGTTCAGCGGGAGCAATTAGCTTTCCTACGAGCTGCTCCAGCCTCTGTCGCCTCTGGCCTGCCCTGCACCGCGGGAGGGCAACCTGTCCCGTCCCCAGAAGGGACCTCCGGGGACGGCAGAGGAGCATCTCCCACAATGACCCCCTGCCCCACGAGCTCAGCCCCGCTCCTGGCCCAGGCAGACCCCATAACCACAGCCAGGGATGCCGCATCGTCGTTGTTCATCTGTGTCTTCTGCTCAAACCCTCTTGCCTCGGGTCTTAAATCACGGGGGACGAACACCAGTCTCGGTCGCGGAGAAGGTGAGGCAGGTCTTTGCCGGCGCAGGAAATGTGACGGCCGTGCCGTTCCCTCTGATGCTTTGCAGAAAGCAACCTGCAGCTCAATCCGCAAAGCTCCGAGGAAGTCCAGACCCTGCCCGCAACAGCTGGAGAGCTTCCAATGTGCTTCGCCATCACAGAGAGATGGACAGATCGGTGACTTACACCTATTATCCCCTGCCCCAAGTAGTCAAGATAACACAGAGAAGACCTTCCTCTTACCTGACTGCAAGCACTGATGCTTTTTCTGCAGCACCCATGCCAGACCGCAGCCCCAAGCGGACCAGCCGTTAGCAGGTTTTGTGTTATTTAGAGTCTATGAAAAGAGTAGAATTACAGCTCCAGCAGGGCAGGCAAACCATACTGATGATTTATGAATATTCACTGAGCTCACGAAGCACTCCGGGGCAGAAAACAAGCTTTTGAAATTAACTGAGCTCTTCAAGGTTCTTCGTTTGTCTTGGCTTTGAGGTGTGAGTCACCAATACTATTTCTCAAAAACGAGCAGAGCCTGTACAGAGGGCTGGGAGCATTCCTGGGCACTAAAATGTGAAGTTAAGTATCCTGTAAGAAGGACTTTATGTTCGTAAAGTCTTAAAAGTGTAGAAACTCCTCCCCATTAAGTTTTATGGGATGGTGTCTCCATACGGTACTGAGATTTCTGCAGCCTGTAAAAACTGGATGTTCAGGGGGCCTGAGGCTTTCTCTGAGTCTTGAAATCTCCAGCAGCTTCAGTCTCCCGGGCTCACAGTTTGGTGCCCTGTGATTTTTCAACAATTTCAGCATTCAAAAAAAAATGCCATGGTCCTCTGCCCTGCCCTGGTGAGACCCCCCTGCAGTGCTGCCTCCAGCGCTGGGGCACCAACAGCAGAAGGACACGGAGCTGTTGGAGCGGGGCCAGAGGAGGCCCCGGAGATGCTGGGAGGGCTGGAGCCCCTCTGCTGGGAGGACAGGCTGAGAGAGCTGGGGGGGTTCAGCCTGGAGAAGAGAAGGCTCCGGGGAGACCTTCCAGCCCCTGCCAGGCCCTAAAGGGGCTCCAGGAAAGCTGGGGAGGGACTCTGGATCAGGGAGGGGAGCCATGGGACGAGGGGGAAGGGTTTTACACTGCAAGAGGGGAGATTTAGGTGAGATCTGAGGCAGAAATTGTTTGCTGTGAGGGTGGTGAGCCCCTGGCCCAGGTTGCCCAGAGAAGCTGTGGCTGCCCCATCCCTGGAGGGGTTCAAGGCCAGGCTGGACGGGGCTTGGAGCAACGTGGTGTGGTGGGAGGTGTCCCTGCCCAGGGCAGGGGGTGGCACTGGGTGGGCTTTAAGGTCCCTTCCAACCCAAACCATTCGGTGATTCTGTGCAGGCCATGTCATGCAGCTTGTCATTCCCACCCATACAAGTAGGTTATTGTGGTGCTCTTCAGTGTTGGCGCTCCTCCACTTTTATTTGTACCCACAACCCAAGAAATAATCTGCTTGCTTTGCCAAAAAACCTGTGACACCTTGTCCCCAGTGCTCAGGTGGTCCCCAAGGAGGGCGTCCCATTCAGCAGTTGGGCTGCTCCCATCACCGCTGCTGAATCCCAGCATCAGAGAGGAGCACTGGCAGCACCTGAGGGGCAGGGGAACAGGACAGAGCCTGTTGAAGCCAGGAAGGATGTGGGAGCTCCTCCAGCGGCGATGCACAGGCTCCCCAGCACCTGCACGCCCAGCTGTGGGGACTTTGTGCTCCCGAGACGGGTCGTTGTGATGGACAGGGCTTGTTGGTCCATGGGACGGGGACAGCAGAGCATGGGCACCGCCCGCACTCCCCTTTGCGAGACTTGTGTTTGTGGGCAGCGTTTGCTGATGTAGACCAAACACCCTGGAAGGTGAAGACTTCCACCTGTGTTTGTCCAAGGATGGGTTCGATCTAGCAAAGAGAAGGTAATAAAGCAAGGAGGTTGTCTTCACTAGTTTGCTCTAAGCACACAGAAGGAATAAGAGCTCCTCTTTTCCAATTAATTATAGCAATTAAGAAGTGGTTTGGCTTCAGCTGGTAGAAATATGAGACTTTCCCAAAATTTTCAAAGCAATGAAAGGAAAACTCGGCAGATTAGCCAACACCCCTGGGGTTTCAGGAGTCTGGGGTGGAGGGGGTGGGAGATTCGCTTACTGCAAAGCAAGCGAAGGGGGGGGTCATGAATTTGGGTGTGTGGCTTCGCAGATGAGCGAGGCATTGGCCACTGTGGGCTATTCCGGTAGGGCTGAACTCAGCTATTCCAAGGCTGTCTAGACGTTCCCATCCTAAATCTGAGGCATCTTCCGGACTGGAGTTGTGTCCGAACACAATCCTCCAGGAAAAGCTGCTGTTCCAGCCAATCACATTTTTCTCACCAAAAAGGAAAAAAAAAAAAAAAAAGATTCCATGTGAGAGCGTCCAGCTGGCCCTGCCCTCCCTGCCATCCCCCGAACCCCCACCGGAGATGCCTCTCCCTCCGAATCACAAAGCAGGACACCCAGCCGAGGGGGTCTGCGTTGGCATGAATTAGCCCCTCTGGGTGGGGGCTCCCAGCAAAGAACAAGAAAAGCAATAAATCAGCACCCGAGAAAAAAGAAATATATATGTTTCTGGAGCCTTTCTGACGTCCCTTCTGCTACAAACAGCCCCTACTTCACTTACTTACACTCCCTACTTACTTACAGCCCCTACTTACTTACGCTCTCGGTGAAACCGGGTGTCGTTGCAGGATAGGCATCACTTTCCTAACCGTTTAAAATATACTTGCACATGGATGAATTTCCTTCTGTTCCCCAGAAGCTTGGCACACGGGCAGTGCTGACCGGTTTGTCTGCTGAGCAGAAACATGTGTTGACACGAGGTGAACTGCACAAATAAATAACCCCTTTCCGTCCGGCCTCCTTGCTCCGTCCTACTTTTTGCCCTTTCTGCTGGGTCATACGGTGTGGATCCTAAAGCCCCATCCCAAGAAACGCAGCCTCTTTGCTCCTGACGCTTCGGCGAACCGTTTCTGAAATCTCTGGCTCCCTGTTCTGCCGGGAGCGTCTGTGTGACCGCTTGTTCCTTTCCTCCGCAGGCTGATGCCAAGATGGTCTGCGATGTCGTGAGTCGGATGGAGGACACAGAGCCCTTCTCTCCAGAGCTGCTGTCAGCTATGATGAGACTCTGGGCAGACTCTGGTATCCAAGAATGCTTCAACCGGTCCCGGGAATATCAACTTAATGACTCGGCCCAATAGTGAGTATCCCCGTTTATAGTCTTTTGTGTTAAGAAGCTGCATTCGGGCTCGTTAAAGTTTTAACTAAAGTTAGTGGCCTCACAGTGGTGGATCTGGACAGGGTTGTGCTTACAGCCTGGGGCGCGTGTTGTGTCACAGGCTGCTGCGGGGCAGAAGGGATCAGGCAGGACATTCATGTCCCCTCGGGCCAGTCTGGGGTCAGGTCCGTGTCCCCAAGGCCAGGTTCCCAAACCGCTCCCAAGGGTCGGTTTGTACAAACACAGGTCTAGTGAGCAGAGGCAGACCAACCCGTGGAGGTGGCTGACGGCGTCCTCATTTGCCTGATGGATGACAGAAGGGTGTGAGCACCTTGCTTTGTACCGCAGTACAGCTCCTGGGCTTGCTTCTCCGACAGTGCTGCACTGCACTGATAAGCAGCTGGATTGCAGCCAAGGGTGAGGGGCCTCTTGGCTTTTACAACGGCATTGCGTTATTCTCATAACATGGTCGGTGACATCTCTGCCATTAGGGACCACATCCAGATTCTTTTTTTTTTGATGGCGGTTGTCTGAATCCATGGCTTTGGTTCATCCCGTCACAAGGACAGGGCATCTACCCATCTCTGAAGAAACATTGAGTGCTTCCCCAGTTTCTGTTCGGACCCATTCCTAATGATAATCCATCCAATCCGTTTGCCTCCACCTAGGGCAAGGAGGCTAAAGCTTTTCATTCCACAATTTCAGTCGCAGCAGCTGTCAGGCAAAATGTCCCCCTGGCCCTGTACTGTGTCTTGGGCAGTAGCGAGTAAAACGTGGTTGAGTATAAGCAAGAGGAACAAGCACGCACTGAGTGATCTGCCATACAGAGAGACCTGGACAGGCTGGAGAGTTGGACGGAGAGGAACCTTATGAAATTCAACAAAGGCAAGTGTAGGGTGCTGCACCTGGGGAGGAATAACCCCCTACACCAGTACAGGTTGGGGCTGAGCTGCTGGAGAGCAGCTCTGTGGAAAGAGACGTGGGAGTCCTGGTGGACAACAGGGTGACCACGAGCCAGCAATGGGCCCTTGTGGCCAAGAAGGCCAGTGGCATCCTGGGGGGCATCAAGAAGAGTGTGGCCAGCAGGTGGAGGGAGGTCATCCTCCTCCTCTGCCATGGCCCTGGGGAGGCTGCATCTGGAGTGCTGTGTCCAGTTCTGGGCTCCCCAGTTCAAGAAGGAGAGGGAACTGCTGGAGAGGGGACAGCAAAGGGCTACCAAGGTGATGAGGGGACTGGAACACCTCTCTGATGAAGAAAGGCTGAGGGATTTGGGTCTCTTCAGTCTGGAAAAAAGACGACTGAGGGGGGATCTCATTAACGCTTATAAACACTTAAAGGGTGGGTGTCAGGAGGATGGGGCCAGGCTCTTTTCAGTGGTGCCCGGCGACAGGACAAGGGGGAACGGGCACAAACTTGACCATAGGAAGTTCCACCTAAACACGAGGAGGAACTTCTTTCCTGTGAGGGTGGCAGAGCCCTGGCACAGGCTGCCCAGAGAGGTGGTGGAGTCTCCATCTCTAGAGACATTCCAACCCCGCCTGGACGCGTTCCTGTGCCACCTGCTGTGGGTGACCCTGCTCTGGCAGGGGATTGGACGGGATGATCTCCAGAGGTCCCTTCCAACCCTATAGTTCTATGATTCTTTGATTCTATGATACCTTTCCCAGTTATACCCCAGGACCTTTCTGTAGCTGGGGAAGCAGAGGCTTCCCCGGATGGCGACAGGGGAATGCCACATTCGTGCTTTTGGCTTCCACACTATCCCATGTCAACAAGTCCACCAGCTGACTCATGCACTTCTGGAGTTGTTATTGCGTGCTTGGACTGTCTGGCATCTCTGGTTAGAGTTTTCCGGGATATCTATCAAAACACAGACCCAAGCACCGACGCGGCTGATGGTTGACGGTGGGCCTGCTCGTCCCCAGCCTGCACCAGCTCCTCCCATCCCAGCTGGCAGGGCAGTTAGGGAGGACAGGATTATGTCTGCTCTTGCGGTGCTGCAGCAGAAGGCGAGGGATGACACATCACTTGGCGTTGACCGAAAACCAAATGGGAAACCTGCAGATGTGGGGTTGGTGTCACAGCGTCCTACCCAACCATTTCTCACCACGAGCCTCTACATCTCAGTGACGATCCTGACATTATGCTGCCTTTTAATCACTACTAGGAGGACATCCATGTTTAATCTATATTTCTTTGCCTGTAATAACAAAATCAGCCTTCTCTTGCCAGCAATTTCTTTTTTCTTTTCTTTTTTTTTTTTTTTTCACAAAAGAAGGGTCTGATGGCAAAAGCATACCTTCAGAGAGATATAAATCATATAAAATGCAGTCCTAATTGCATTACAACCTTGTGGAAAAAATTCTTCAATTGTTTTAGAGCCAATTACCTTGAGGAAAGTATTTTGATTTTCCTTCCATGCAAGATAGCAGTTGAAAATAATAAGCGTAGCCCTCCCAGTGTGACCAGCTGCTGGGCAATTCATCAGCCAGAGCTCTGAAACCACGAGCCGTTTCTAGGCATCGGCTGAAGAGGCTCTGTGCCGTGGCGTTCACAGCAACATCAACGTGTGGTTGCAGCCCAGAAAAAGGAATTTCGGCGTCTTTAACGAAATCTCTGGTATGTGGAGGAGGATGCGAGACGCTCCTTGGCAGGGATGGGATGGGCTGTGCCGCCACGCTGCGAATCGTGCTGGGGCTGGACACTTGGCTCCCCTGGGCGAGGTCAGATGGTGAAGCCGAAGATAACAAAGTCCTTCTGGTTTACGGACCTGCTGCCGTTTAGGAGCCTCTGGTGGTTGCGTTGCCAGGAGCAGAGATGCTGTCACAGGGCAGGGCACTGCATCGCGTCCCCGCTGCACCTCAAGGCCCTGGTGCCATCGCAGCAGATGGTGATGCAAGTGAGAGCTCAGTCGGCACTTATTCACGCCCAGTGGACACGCAGCGAAAAGAGGCATATTTTTCATTTAATCCTTCAATACTTTGGGGTTGTTTTCTTCTGCATGAGCGAAAGATTTGAGTCAGTTTTCTATTCCCGCCTCCCCGGGAAAGGACTTATTTGTTGACACTGATATTGGATTTAAAACACTAGCAACTACAAAACGTGCTTTTGTTAGGGCTGAGAAAAATAAAGTCCAGACAAGAACTGAACCTGAAGTTCCCCAAACTTTGAAAGACGAGTGAGGGGCAGTGAGCTGTGCTGGCATCGCACCTATTTCAGGCCTCTCTCGGCGTTAAGCCGCAGGGACATTTGCTGCAGGATTCCGAGGTCGCAGTCCGTGGCTGCTCAGCACATGGAGCACTGCCTGCGGCTCTGGGGCCTCAGCACGGGAAGGACAACGGAGCTGTTGGAGACGGAGCTGTTGGAGCAGGGCCAGAGGAGGCCCCGGAGATGCTGGGAGGGCTGGAGCCCCTCTGCTGGGAGGACAGGCTGAGAGAGCTGGGGGGGTTCAGCCTGGAGAAGAGAAGGCTCCGGGGAGACCTTCCAGCCCCTGCCAGGCCCTAAAGGGGCTCCAGGAAAGCTGGGGAGGGACTCTGGAGCAGGGAGGGGAGCCATGGGACAAGGGCGAGCGGGTTTACACGGAAAGAGGGGAGATTTAGGTGAGATCTGAGGCAGAAATTGTTTGCTGTGAGGGTGGTGAGCCCCTGGCCCAGGTTGCCCAGAGAAGCTGTGGCTGCCCCATCCCTGGAGGGGTTCAAGGCCAGGCTGGACGGGGCTTGGAGCAACGTGGTGTGGTGGGAGGTGTCCCTGCCCAGGGCAGGGGGTGGCACTGGGTGGGCTTTAAGGTCCCTTCCAACCCAAACCATTCTATGGTTCTGTGACTCTATGTCACAAAGCCCCAAGGCACCAAGCGACCAGGTCCTGTCGTAGCCAGTGCAGGTGGGACTTTCAGGAGTGGCCCAGGCTCTTCCCTTCATCCCCGGAGCCACCCCTGAACGCCCTGAATGGTTTTTAGAAGCCCCCCTCTGCCCCCCATCCCCCCGCACTGCCTGGCCATTTCTAAGGAATTGGGCTTCCACTTGGGCTTCCCCGAGTCAGTGCTGCCGTTGTCCTACATTGCTCTTCCACTGCTTTACCCGGGGTTTTTTTAAATGACTCAAACAACAGGCCTTCTGTTACAGCCCCTGGGAGACCAAGTCACGGGCTAATCCACAGCCTGCGAGAGCTAGCAGCGTGGCTCTTATTAGTCTATCATTAATTCCACCGAAAATAGATATAATATTTTGTATTGGCCTAAACAAGAAGGGAGCAATAGCTCTTCTCCCCTATCAAAGGTGGGCAGGAGCACGTTGCTTTCTGCTCTCCTGCCTAACGGGGATGGCCTTCCCTGCACAGCTTTGCTTCTTTTGCCTCTAAAGGCAGCCCGTCCTTAGGAAGGATTTCATAGCTACTGCAAAGGAACAGTAGAAAACAGCACTTCCCCAGAGAAAAAACCTGACAGAGGAAGAGAGGAGGTACTTTAAGGGGCCTCCTGTGTCTTGGACAGCAAAAAATAAAACAATGAGGACAGCAAGAGAAGGGAGAGGGAGTAAGATGGAGCAGTTGGTTTCATCTTTTTTCGTTACTGCATTTTTTCATCGTTCCTTAAGGCGAATTTACGGGTGGGTTGAGTTCCACATTCCTAATCTCTTGATTATGTTTTTATTCCTACTTCGTCTCTTCTTCCTTTCTTGTCTCCATGCCTAGGAGCTAAGTCTACCTCTGATCATCAAAGAGTCCGGGCACTGCTAATGTCTTTTTCTTCTCCAGCCAGTTTCTGTCTGTGGAAGCACATCTGTGACCCACATTTTGCTTTCAGAATCAGCAAAATAGAGGTTTCCAGCTGGTTTCCTTAATCTCCTACTTTTGTTCAGAATTTAAAATCGTCTCGTGTTTCCTAGCCTCCAGTTCCTAACTCGCCTGGGCAGTGGAGAACAGTGCGTAGGGCAGGTTTGATTTAACCTGCCCGGGGTGGGGAGGTGCTTTGAGCGGCCCCCAGGCTTCGCGGGAAGGATGGAGCAGAGGGAGCATCCACACGAGCACCGGTTCTCTGTGCGCGCATCCAAACAGGCACAGGCCCTGCGAGATGTGTAGGCAGAGACAGTTTGCAAGTACACAGACACAAAAAAGCCGGAATCCATCTCAAGTTATTCTCCTCCTGCTTCCAAGTACACTGAAAGATCATTTGATAATGCCAGGGCTGTGAAACTACCGTGAAAATGTAAAATATTTTAGGCCTGCATTCAACCCATCCGTCTTCACACATATCAGAGGTGTCGGGGATAGGAAGCTTGTTGCCTTTGGCTCTCTCCATAGGGAGCAGAGGGAGGGAGAGATGGCTCCGGAGAGGGATACAGACCTCACTGAGCAGTGGAGAAACAGAGCCGCGGTTGTGTCTGCTGCCCTACCGTAGCTAACCTCAGCTCTGTGCCAAACACCCAGCCCAAACGGGACAGCATTTGGGTTGCTCCTTCGTCAAGACCTCCTCTGGTAATGCCTCGTAGAAAAGCGGCACCAAACTCAGACTAAAATACCGCAGTGCCTTCCTTCTCACGCTGTCTCCGGTGGGAATGTTCTCTGATCTCTTTTCCTTGCAAAAGGACTGTCTTTGCATGACGGTGTCACCTTCCCTACTGATACTTACCGCATCCCACGTGCCAGCACACACTTTGCGTTGAGAAAGCAGTTCAGAAAGCAGAGCCAGATGTTGTTGTGATGCTGTGAACGGCTTCCAGACCGAGCCCTGACAAGGCAGCGTTGGAACGGGCTGCCCAGAGAGGCTCTAAAATCTCTGGCCTTGGAGATGCTCAACACCGAGCCACCTGAGCCAACTTTCACACTGAATTTAGCTTTGAAGTTGGCCCCGCTTTGAACAGGCGGATGGTCCAGATGAACTCCAGAGGTCTCATCCAAACCGACACTTTTGGGTTTGTCTTTTGGTCTTTTTCCCCACCCCGCCTCGCTCTTTCTCCCATGACGCTGGGTTTAAAAGCAGAAGGGGTGGCCAGGATTGGCTGCAGGCTCCCGTTCCCAGCCACGCAGGAAGACGCAGCTCTGTGATAATGCCAACATCCCGCAAGTCCCGTCATCTAAACAGCAAAGCCAGCAAGGCGAAGCGTTTAGGTGATGGTTCTTGCGGGACGCGGGCATTACGCGCGGCTGTCAGGACATGGTCTGTTTTAATGAGCTGCAATTGTTGCTGGCTCTCTCAAAACGAAGAAAGAAAAATTATAGGTCCAGGTTTTGCATTGATATTCCCATCAGGTGGGTAGATTGCATTTTCTCATCACAGCTTTCACATTAGAATATGGTTTTCTGCGCGCCCGTCTTACTCGTGCCTCTCACTTGCGCTCACTTGCATTTAATTGGATGGAGTAGCAGCATAAACGGAGCAATCCAATTAATTGGGATGACCTGCGTGCTGCTGTTGATTGAACAACCCACCTTTGTGTCCTGGAGCCCAAGCACCAATAAAGCAGAAAGGGAAAAATACATCACAAGCGGAGATGCAGATACATTTGTCTGAATTTATGGTTTAATTTACCCCTGTAAATAAATATGCCCACCAGCTTTGAATAATTAAGTTCCCCCTACGATAAGCAAAACAAAGCAGTTCATAAAGGCCAGACGGGGTGACTGGAATCGCCAGCCTTGCTCCGTCCCCACAAATGAGATGCAAATACATTTCCAGGGAGGAGCAGCTCTGCCACGTCCGCTGGTGCCGGGTCTGGAGCGGGGCTGTGTCTGGTGCGTGTTGGTGGAGGAGACGGGGACGGGCTGAGCATCAGCCTGTTGGAGTCTGGCGGGGCTTGGTAGGGCTCTCAGGCTTCCTTGTTATCCTTGTAAATGAAGGCATCGCGGTCGTTGTATGGCTACACCCAGGGCTGTGTGTGAGCCGGAGGAAGGGCACGACAGGAAAGACATTGTCTTTGTTGTCAGCTGGATGTTTTCCAGCATCTCACCCCCAGCCTTCACCCACCTGGAGACCCAATTTCACAGAAACTGGGTGCAATCTCTCCGGGGGCTGCCTCTGTTGGCCCAAAGCAGGGTGCAGACCACATCGCGGTACCTTGAAGGTGGCCGTTAAGCAATGCTCACCTTCCCATCCCACCAAAGACTGCCGGGAGAGCGGGAGGACTCACGAGGAGGGGGAGCAGAGGTCTGCAGGACACAGCCCCATCATAAGACATTGCCACCTGCTGTCACGCCTGCCCAGCTTGGCCCCTCTCTGACACCGGCGCAGGAGAGCTCCACCGGATCCGCTCCCTTCTGGGGGACAGCCTGGAGCCCAGGCTTAGCCCCAGAAGTCCCCTTAACCCAGAAGCTTATTCCCAGAGCCAGGCTCTTCCCTTTACTCTTTCCAAGCCGCACATGCAAGTCACTGGGGAAAGGGGGAACGGTCTCAAAAAGACATTTCCTGGCTGGAGCTCGTGCGAACTCTAAAGAAAATGAAGGAGAAGGAAAAGCAGGAGGTCCTGTCCCTTGTGAACACCTGGTTTCTGAAGGAGGACTATATCCCCTCTCGGTCTGTGTGAAGGTATCTGAGATGCCATCACCCCCCACCCCCCACTTAGGTTCTTCCACGAAGAGGAGAAGGTACAAAGCTGGGCTTTAAAGCGGAGCTTGTGGCAGCACCCGGTGGCGTGGGGACATGCAGGAAGGCATTCACCAGCCGAACCAGAGCTCCAACGCTTCGCTCGCTGCCTTTCCGTCTGAAATGGCAAGCTCTGCAGCCACCTCCCCTAAAAACGCAGCACCTCTTTAGATGTGGATCTTGCAGGCAAAAACTGGCGGCATAGTGTTGCCACTTCCCCCCTCCTAATCCTCCTTCACCCCCCGAAAAAGATCTCTCTGAGGTCTGTCTGAAGAGACCCAGGAGATGATAACACTGCGAGGAGGAGCAGGGATGTCGCGTAGGTAGTTCGTTCTGTGGGGACAAAGTACCTGCTGCCACCCTGCCATTTTTCATTGCCATGTCACACCGTAACGATGTTGTCTTTGGCCCGGGGATTAGTAAAATCTTGACATCTTGACAAAATAAATTACAATTTAGTGGCCCAGGATAGTAATCAGGGCTGTCCCGCTTTTGGCAAAGCTCTCACTCAAAAGGGTAGGAGCCGGGCAGCGGTTCCTGCCCGACACTGCCAGAATTTGGGAACAACCTCTTCTCTTTTTCACATTTTGCTTAGAGATGAGGAGCTGCCAGCACCACCGATAAACGCAGGAGGGGACATTCACTCCCCAGGAGACCTGCTGAACCCTGGATAATCTGTTCTCGGCGCTGGCTGACAGCCCCAACAGGAATTTCTTCCTCTTCTTCGCGAGGGGCTGTGGGTGACAGATTTGGTGCAGAAAGACCTGACTATTTTTTGGCTGCGCGTTTGTGTATTTTTAGGCTGAAACGTCCTTACGAAACCAGCTGGAGCTGGCAGGCTGCCACCAAGGCTTGGGGTTGGGGTTTTGGGTTGGTTTTTTGGGTGGTGGTTTTTTTGGGGTTTTTTTTTTTGATGTTCCGTGGGATTTGTTTTTCCGCCGCTCCCCCGTCTCCCACCAGCTCTGCCTTTCGGCGGAGCAGCGCTCGCGCCCTGCACAGCCCGTCACCGTGGCCTCCCGCCTTTCGCCCCAACCTCCTTCCCGCACCAGGGGGTGGATGCAGCTCCACAGCCCTCGCTCCTCCTATCTCCTGCGGACCCAGGGAGCTTTCTGCAGCTCGCCGTCGGACGTACCGTGCGCCCCGCGAAACGCGGCCAGCATCACTCCCACGGGGCGAGGGCGGGAGATGGGGTGGCTCCCACCGGCCAGCGTTTCGCTTTTCAAAGCTCCGTTGGGGCATCTGGTAGCTCGAGACGTCCCTCTGCATGGGTAATTCCTGCTTCATGCCAGCTGGTGGGTCACCAGGGGCCGGGAGCCCCCGTCCCCCCGCAGCACACGGTGGCGGGCCGGGAACCATCGGGCTGCTCTCAGCCCCGGGGGGTCTGCAGCCCATCTGCAGGCGGAGCTGTCGGGAGGCCACCCTACCGCCGCTCTTCTTCACGCCGCCGGCGTCAGGTCTGGCACCCTCTGCGGCGCCGGGAGGCGACACGTCTTTTCCTGACGTATTTGCCATCCACTTGAAACCCTTAAATGGCAAAGAACGGCAGGAACGTGGGGATTTCTTGGTAGCCAGGCTCCGGCATGGAGCAAGCCGTCTCCCACGCGGATCTGCAGGCACCGGTGACAGCGGCGTGATGGGGAGCTGCCCTCCCACAGGGGTCCTGTCCCAGAAATCAGATAAGCTCCGTGCTCTCAGGATGCAGCTACCTCCCATTCCTCCTCCATCACTTTTTCACCGCCACCAGCCCTTCCCTGCCCCAGGTTTCCCATCGCGACGCTCCCCTCCTCGGACCGCAGCCCACCACGGGGGTGCCGTTCCTCCCTCGGTCACCCCATCCTTGGTCCTGCCCCTTGTTCAGAGGGTGCCGCGTGCGATTCATCAAACCCCGTGGCACAAGAGAGCCCAAAAATCATTGGAGTGACGGCTGGAGGCGTGCAGCCGCTGCCATTCCCGCTGCCGGGGTCCCGTCCATGTGCACCCCCCCTGCTAGAAGAGGGGCAGCAGTGCAGCACCGCCACGCTCAGGTGTTTAAGGTTGGGGAAGTTAAATCCCAAACCAATCACGAGCTTAGCTAAAAAGCCCCTGTTTTTCAATATATGTTGAGACAACCATTGGAAAATTGCTTTTATCTGCTGCTTCCTAAGCCCTCTGGCTTATACTTTTAAAGCCTTTTGTCTGCGAACAGGAGAGCTGGAAAGTCCTTTTCTATTTCCTTAAGCAACTAGTCCATCTAATATCCAGCCTTGAGGGGCTGAGGCTTTAAGAGAGAACAAAATGGAAGGAAAAAAAAAGCAAATAAACAAACAAACAAACAAACAAAAAAAAAAAACCAAAAAAAGAAATGCAGCAAACGTTGTGACACTTGCCATAAAATCACAGGAGTCGGCGATGATGGGGACGGAGCGCCCGGAGCTGTGCCCACGAGGGGAGGGCGGCACGGCCCCCGGTAGGAAGGCAGAGCTCCCCGGGGACCCCCGAGAGCCCGGGGTCGGTCAGCGGGTTGAAACTCCTCATCTTGGTCCCCCGATGGGGACAATAAACACGCTCCCATGGATGAGAGGGTGACATCCAGGGTGGCAAGAGCGGCGAAGGCGGGCGGGCAGAGCCTGGCGAGGGGGGTCCGGGTGACCCCGCACTCAGCCAAGAGGGTCCTGCCGAAATGGGGATTCTCCTGGTGGAGCCCCGGGCACTGATCATTTCACAGACTAATTGATATAATAGCTCTAATTAGCCCTGTAGCAAACACCACATGGTTTCTTGCTTATCCAGGCCAAGCGCTGAGCCGATATTCGACCGCCAGCCATTGATTTCCTACGGCTTTTTAGGTGGGAAAGCGGGAAATACAGGGTTTCTCTCTCCATGTAGAAGACGTGGCCGGGGCTTGGCGTCACGGATTTGGGCATGCCCAGTGCTGTGTGTCCATGGGGCATCTCGGAGGAGAGGTGGCACCGGGGGTGTCTGGTGGCAGGGAGCATGGTGGGGAGGGCTGTGAATAATTGGGGGGGTTCATTAACAGGCCCACGGAGAGCATTGGGCTCGGCTGCTCCCCAGCCCCTGCCTCCGGCTCCCCAAAGCTGGCAGGGACGTGCGGTCCCGGGGCTGGGCCAGTGCCAGGATCGCCTTCCCACCTCTTCCCTCCCTTGGAGACCCGAGAAGGGGCTCGTCGCTGTTTTTTCCCAGCACACATGCTGGTGAGACAGCCGTTGCTTTGGGCAGGGGAGCTGAAGGCAGCCGAAGGTGCTGTTTAACATCTTTGTCTGCGACATGGACAATGGGATCAAGTGCACCCTCAGCAAGTTTGCTGATGACACCAAGCTGTGTGGCGTGGTCGACATGCTGGAGGGAAGGGGTGCCATCCAGAGGGACCTGGACAGGCTGGAGAGATGTGTCTGTGTGAACCTCATGAAGTTCAACCAGGCCAAGTGCACAGTCCTGCACCTGGGTCATGGCAGTCCCAGGCACAAATACAGGTTGGGTGGAGAATGGCTGGAGAGCAGCCCTGGGGAGACGGACTCGGGGGTGATGGTGGATGAGAAGCTCAACACGCCCCGGCAATGTGCACTTGCAGCCCAGAAAGCCAACTGCATCCTGGGCTGCATCAAAAGCAGCGTGGGCAGCAGGGCGAGGGGGGGGATTCTGCCCCTCTGCTCCGCTCTGTGAGACCCCCCTGCAGTGCTGCCTCCAGCGCTGGGGCACCAACAGCAGAAGGACACGGAGCTGTTGGAGCGGGGCCAGAGGAGGCCCTGGAGATGCTGGGAGGGCTGGAGCCCCTCTGCTGGGAGGACAGGCTGAGAGAGCTGGGGGGGTTCAGCCTGGAGAAGAGAAGGCTCCGGGGAGACCTTCCAGCCCCTGCCAGTCCCTAAAGGGGCGCCAGGAAAGCTGGGGAGGGACTCTGGAGCAGGGAGGGGAGCCATGGGATGAGGGGGAAGGGGTTTAAACTGGAAGAGGGGAGATTTAGCTGAGATCTGAGGCAGAAATTGTTTGCTGTGAGGGTGGTGAGCCCCTGGCCCAGGTTGCCCAGAGAAGCTGTGGCTGCCCCATCCCTGGAGGGGTTCAAGGCCAGGCTGGACGGGGCTTGGAGCAACGTGGTGTGGTGGGAGGTGTCCCTGCCCAGGGCAGGGGGTGGCACTGGGTGGGATTTAAGGTCCCTTCCAACCCAAACCACTCTCTGGTTCTGTGATTCTACGGTGAGGCTGCTGCGTTGCTGCCTCGGTGCCACTCTCTGGTACAAGCCGGGGGTGAGCCCAGACAGCACCATGAGCCAGATACCTTTAGGCAGATTCTTGACCTTTTCCTGTTATTATCTTTTTTTTTCTTTTTTTTTCGTCCCTGCAACACACAGAGCTAGTGCTAGCTCTGTGTCAGTTCATTCATCCGTACCTTTTAGAGTAAAAATAACACTGATACTCTAGATAGATAAACTATTATTTCACCTTCTACAGACCTGTTCCTCACCTTCAGGTCGCTGGCATAGCACACAGATCCCCTCTAATTTCCTGCATGATCCCCCCCGGGCATCCCATACCCAGGCTCTCAGGGTAATTCTGCAGAGCGTGTTGTGGATGGGCGCAGGCTCCGGGCAGGGCTGCTTGGTTCGGTCACCACAGCATCGTTCAGAGCAGAAGATGGCTGGATTTCAGCAAAGCAAACACCCCTCCTTGTGCCAAAATCCTCATTCTCACACCTTCCCCACCTCCTATGCATCTCAAGTATCTAAATGCGCCGGTACCTGGAGAAGGCACCTCCTCCGAGGTCCCCGGGGGTCTCTTCTGGGGCTGAATTTATTGGGGGGGGGGGTGTGAAAAAAAGAGGAGAAATGGTGCTCAGCCTGGATTTTCGGCAGCACCTTCTCCATGCTGGTGGGAGGGGAGGGAAGAGATAGAGGGGAGAGAGAGAGAAACCAGGCACGGACCGCACCGTGGAGCCAGGCCAAGGAAGCGTCAGCTCGGGTTTTGGCAGTTAGTCCAAGCCTGGCTGGGGATTTATGAACCACTTTTCCTCCCTGTAACCCCTTCCCTGCCAGGCTGCCTTGAGCAGCAGGTTTGCTGGCAGCACCGGCATCAAAAAGACATTCAGTGCTCCAAAACTGTGCCACCCTGCAAGCGGTCGCGGTACCTCTGAGGCTCTGACAGCACTTTTAACGGCATAAATCAGCGTTTCGCTATCCCTCAGTGCTGCTCTTGGCGCGTAAGGTTTGACGATAGCCTAAGAACCATTTCCAAATCCTCGTTCGGGAAAATACCAGCCAGCACATCCCACCGAGCAGCCTTAACGTCAGTTTAAACATTTTCAGTTAAACAGCTCCGCGGTCTTGCAATCCCCAACATGAGAAATACGGCATCAGGGAGCGTGCTGAACAGCGAGGCCAAGTCTGCAACGGGCAGGAATAGGAGAAAGATGGAGCCACGAGGAGGATGACACAAGCTAGCAGCTGCTGAGAGCTGGGAATCGATAACGGAGTCCAGGCAAAAACCTTTACTCAAGTTAAACTGATGTTGGAAGGGGGAACTTTGCATTAAGAAATCCCTGGAGGAGTATCTCGTTGAACAAAAATACGTAAACGAATGACAGGAATACAGAAGTTTCAAATGAACTCAGGAAAAAAAAAAGGCTACACGTTTCTACCCGGGAGCTCAAGTACCTGTATCCTGCCAGGGGACCGCCCTTGAGGAGAGAAGAGCCTCCTCCCCACCCGCGATGAGGAGCCGCATCTCGCCACCCAGAGTCTTGGCCGGGTCCCACCTGCATGCAGTGGTGGCAGTGCCAGTCCCGAAGGTGACAGAGGGGAGCTGTCAGCCCAGGACACCTGGGCCGTACCTCTGGGCAACCCCTTCCCCCCCAGCGGCTGCTCTCTGGGCAGGGCAGGGTGGGTTCCCCACTTGCCTCTGCTTCCCGGCACCACTGGAGCTTCCTTTGAAGTGGAGCACATGGGGCAGGGCAGCAAAGCTCAGCCCCGCCGGCTTCACTCGAGCGGCCACCATCACTTTTCATAGAATCATAGGGTTGGAAGGGACCTCTGGAGATCATCCCGTCCAGTCCCCTGCCAGAGCAGGGTCACCCACAGCAGGTGGCACAGGAACGCGTCCAGGCGGGGTTGGAATGTCTCCAGAGACGGAGACTCCACCACCTCTCTGGGCAGCCTGTGCCAGGGCTCTGCCACCCTCACAGGAAAGAAATTCCTCCTCATGTTGAGGTGGAACTTCCTATGGTCAAGGTTGTGCCCGTTACCCCTTGTCCTGTCACTGGGCACCACTGAGAAGAGCCTGGCCCCATCCTCCTGACACCCACCCTTCAAGTGTTTATAAGTGTTGAAGAGAGAGAAGATTTGGGAGACTTAAGAGCATCTGCTTAAAATAGTTGGTAGGACCTAAAAAAACGTGCTAAACACGCAGAGGTGACCCGCATGACCTGTTTGTCTCACCAAAGGTTTCTCTGACCGGTGTGCAAGCGCCCATCCGAGTGTCTGAAGGTGCTCCCCAAACCCCTGGGCCGCCCGCGTCGGTCCGTTCGTCCCGCTCTTCGGCTTCCCTCGCCCCGGGACGGAAGCAGCACGGGAGGGCGTCAGGTTTTGCTTTGACCCTGCTGACTCCGCTTGATGTGCCGCTGCTTTCCACCAGCTTGAGGAGAAACCTGGGTGTAGGATTAGCGCTGGTGCCCTGTCTGAAGTCCCGGCAAAGAGCGTCGCAGAGCGGGACTCCCTGGCTCGTCGGGGCATCTCGCGGGGACAGCAGGGAGGGAGCAAGCACCTTTGCTCCATGGGAGGGTAGAGCTCCAATATGGCCACATAACCCACATCAGCAGGGAAAACCTGAAGAGAAATTGGCCGAAATCCAGCATCTGCCTTTAAACATGCTACCTTGCATCCCCTGCCACGTGTTCCCATAACAACAGAGCCACATCACACACCTCTGTGGTTCCGGCTGCAGTCCCCCAGCTGCTCCCTTCACGCCGCAGCGGGGCACGTCACGCTGGCTCCCCCCCATCACGCCGAGCCTGGGCACCCCGCTGCACCCTGCGGGAGATGATCCCAGGGAACGCTGGCTGCCCGCTCCCTCTGCACTGCCCATTCTCCTCTTTTTTTCCTCCCTTGTGCCTTAAATCTCATCAGTCCAGCCCCCAGCCCTAGGGACAAGTGGGTCATGCAGTGAGTGTGTGAAGAAGACCCAAGGTGGAGAGCATCTCTGGGTGCGCAAAGGCAAGGCTTAGCAAGGGCAACGGTGCAGCTGTGACCCAGATCCATCCTGCAGCCTTCCCTGTAGGGACATCTCAGCACAAGGAGGACACGGAGCTGTTGGAGCGGGGCCAGAGGAGGCCCCGGAGATGCTGGGAGGGCTGGAGCCCCTCTGCTGGGAGGACAGGCTGAGAGAGCTGGGGGGGTTCAGCCTGGAGAAGAGAAGGCTCCGGGGAGACCTTCCAGCCCCTGCCAGTCCCTAAAGGGGCTCCAGGAGAGATGGGGAGGGACTCTGGAGCAGGGAGGGGAGCCAGTGGCTGCCCCATCCCTGGAGGTGTTCAAGGCCAGGCTGGACGGGGCTTGGAGCAATGTGGTGTGGTGGGAGGTGTCCCTGCCCAGGGCAGGGGGTGGCACTGGGTGGGCTTTAAGGTCCCTTCCAACATAAATCATTCTATGGTTCTGTTATTCTATGACATAGGGGGGCACTCCTGGGATTCAAGGGGTTATTTTTATTTTCACTTCACAGTGGGAGCCAAAAAGCTCTTTATTTTGAGAAGCTTCAAACATTGATTGGATACGGCTGATCCTTCCATCAGCTGGTGCAGGGCCACCAGATGAATAAATCTTGCATGCATCTGTAATTACTGCTTAGCTTGTGTTTAAATGCAGCGTCATTGATCTGCAGAACTCATCAAAATCCCTATAGGAATGCATGAAATTATACGGGATGGAGCAGAAAAGTACATGACAACATCCATTTTCAGCATTCTTTGTTCACCAAAAAAAAAAAAAAAAGCATTTATTGATCTCTCTTCAAATTATTGGTTAACTTAGGATTTAGTCATCAATTGTAACACCATCGTATAGGCTGCTCTTTATGTAGGGAATATATTTCTTTCTTATACTAGGCCAGCAAATTCCTACCAGCCTTACGGTATCTGCCCCTACACGGGCAAAATCCCTGTTAAAATCATGGAAGAATATTCCTTAAGGGTTATAAAACTCGGTATGGAAAGATCTTGTGGTTAAAGCTCCTGACTGCGATTTTGGGACCACAAACTGACTTCTCTCCCCTTAATACTTATATTCCTCCTAAAGCAAATGCGATTAATAACGTTTCCCTGCTCCGGTGGGAAGTTGGGCGGGCACATCAGTCCCGGTCAGTGGGAGCTGAGGTGCTCCAGCAGCAGAGAATGCAGGAACGCAGGTGATGCTTGTGCTCACCAGCCATCTGCTCGAGATGCTCTCCTCCTCTTCTGCGGCCAAGATGAAGCTCAGCAAAAGCATTTATTGGCAATAAAGTCCATCTTGTCTGGTAGAAGTCCTGATGTTTTCCAGACCTAATGCTGCTCTGGGCCAGGTCCATCCTCCCACTGGAAATGAAGAGCTCCTGGGTTGGTTCAGACCTCTCCCACCAAGCAGGTGGGGATTCCTGGTCCAACCACCTGGCTTACTGCAGCACCGCGGCTCGCTCCCGAGAGACATGGTCGCTGGCAGGGCCACGGGCAGACAGCAGAGGTTGTCTTTCTTGTTATAAAGCCGGCTTCTGGCAGGGGCGTGTCGCCAGGGCAGAGGGGAAAGTCTCTGCACAACCTCAAGTGCAGAGGCAGTAGCTGTCCCCAGCCCTCGCGGAGGAACGCGCGGTGGTGGTGGTGTCCTCAGCTCATCTCTCGCACCATCTCTGCGGCCGGGCTGGCCCGTATGGAGTATCCCAAGCTGATTTTATCCCACACGCTTCCCTGATGCATCTTCTGCTGAACACAGGGATCAGCCCCCTCCTGCTGAGACCTGGGGGCGACTCAGACGTCTATGGGGTGGGCTGCAGGAGCATGACCTTCCAGGGTGGCTGTCTGGCAGCAGGGGGCTGCGACTACAGACCTCTCTGAGGTTGCTCATGCCTGTAAGAGAGGGAGAACAGAAAAGTGGCGGTCAGCAGGACATCTCGCCTGACCAGCCTGGCCCAAGTGACAGCCTTCCCTGGTGGGAACAACCGAGCTATTTTGGTACGCGGCAAACAAATCTCCTCCTAACAACGGCTGGATATTTTCTAAAGGGCTGAGAAACTCCATGAATTTTCCCTCACGTATCTCTGCTTCTGGATCCGGCCTGGAATGAAACCAAAATGCTGCAATACCACAAGCAAAGCCGTTCTAGGAGGAGCCTCAGCCTGACAGCCTCTGAGAAGGACCAGAACGTCCATTTGGATAGCACAGACCTTACACACCAAAAAGATCCACCTAAGTCTGGGATAACCAAGACGTTTTTATCGTGCAGCCGTGGGTAAAATTTCCAGGTTTTGCTTTTGCTAGCTGTGGGTTGTATCTGTCCACGGCAGAGCGTCGGCTGGTTTTGGTACCCACCGTTTCTGGCAGGGATGCTGAAATGGGATTTGAAAGCAGAAATCCCCATAGCTTGCTAATAGGTTGGGAAAATGGACAGATGAGAAGATCCAGAAACACGATTCCCACTCCATCGCCAGCAGCACGTCTGCCTCAGCACAGTGAGTGGGTAAATGAGGCCCCTGATTGAAATCAGCTCCCAACAGACCCCACCACCACCACCACCATAATTGCGCCGTCACCCAGCGATGGGCATCCTCTACCTACTCAATACGGGGCCGCGGATCTCGTTAACTAGCGCTTTAGATCTAAATCCCTCGCCAGTCCTACCCCTGCCGCCGGCAGACACCTAGCACTACAAAAACACTGCCGCTATATCGCATTTTTTCCTTCCGGCTTAGAAAGGAATACTTTAAAGCTGCTTCCCCTACTGCGCGGATAGATGTCCTGGGCCTTCCTGCGCGCCCGGATGGCGAATCTCCCTGGCTGGCGGCTGACCAAAAGGTTGGAGTCTGCGGGACTGGTTTCATCTGTGGTCACAGCTGTTGGCCATCCAGGGTTGGAGTAATTCTGAGTAATTAGCTCGCCGGATTGCCTGGGGGCCAAATGGAATCGGCCGCCGGGGCAGTGTTGAGGAGGGCTGGGGTGAGCGAGCCGTTGGCATGCTCGCCCGGGGGGACGTGGGGGACCGTTCTCAGCAGTGTCTGTCCCCGTTTGGGCTGGAGCAGCTGAACGCCGTGCAGGTGAACCAGCCCGGAGCCCCGCTGCAGCGCGGGGGTTGCGTCCTCTGATCAGGGCTCCTTCCCAGAACAAACCCTTCATTATCCCAAACTCCCCGTGGCTTATTTTTAGCCCCATCTTTTCTTTCCTTTCTTTCTTCTTTTTTTTTTTTTTTTTTAATAGTATAGAAAGCCATCAGCTCCTCTGTCAGCAGGTTTATAACAGCAATCCTGGAGGAGAGGAAAAGAAAAAGCATCAAACCCACTTATTCTGTTGCGTAAAGGTTTAGGCATAGATCCTGCTCGCTTCCAGGGCGCTGAGTCCCACCACGCTTCATCCCTGCTCCAGCTCCTGTCCTTCAGAGCTGGTCACGAAGGAAGCAGAGGTCTACGTAAAGCGGGAGCTGGGCTGGAGCTGTTGAGCCTTCCTCCACTTCAGCCGAAGCTCCATGGGGTGCCTGTGTGGAGGACACCTGCGAGCAGGGCCACCGGCACAGAAGACCTTGCACAGCCTGAGCCGCGCGTCACGCCGGCGGGCTGGGGTTTATGTAGCCCCGCTGGAGAGATCCAGCCAGCCCCCGTAAAAATCTTTCGCTCACGAAAACGAAGGCCGGGGTGCCCCGTGGCCAGCGGCTCGGCGCTAAGCAGTGCTTTAAATCACAGAGGCTTTGCGTAAACAGCGGCATTGCCCACATGAGGACGCTTCTAAAAGGGATCGCACCACTGGGAGCAAACCACATCCGCCAGATCTGCCCGGGCAGTGGCTCTGAGGGGGCCAGTGTTAATCTGCTGCTCCACATAGCATCGTATCGAGTGACCGTAGAGCAGAGTTACATATAGAATCATAGAATCATAGGATGTGTTGGGTTGGAAGGGATCTTTAAAGGCCATCTGGTCCAACCCCCCTGCAGTCAGCAGGGACATCTTCAACTACATCAGGTTGCTCAGAGCCTCTTCAAGCCTGGCCTTGAATGTCTCCAGGGCTGGGGCCTCCACCACCTCTCTGGGCAACCTGGGCCAGGGGCTCACCACCCTCGGTGTAAAGAACAAGGCAGTTGTGGCTCCCTCCTTTCCCCATCTCAGATAGGACCCAGGAGATGAGGACCCATCACCCCTTCCTGGTGTGGTGAAAGGCTCCGAAGAGCTGCTACACAGGAACGTCTCAGGAGCAGAGCAGACATGCTCCCCAGGGGACGCTCCACAAGTGGGGAATGGGGAGGAGAGAGAGGACAGCTCTTCCCGTACAGTAATTAGCAAAGTTAAACTCTGACATGGCAGTTTAAAAACCAGGAAGAGGCAGTTTTTCACCCAGACGGTAGCTGAGCTGGGAAATTCCTTGCTGCAGGTGTGGCTGGTAGAAGCTTCCATTGCTTCAAAAGGCGCCTAGACACATTTCTATAAGGAAAATCACTGCAGGGGTAATAAATATAAAGATATCCGCTATCCATATGAAGTACTGGAGGCTGGGAAAACTGCCTGAGTACTGCGTGCTTGCCCTGTATTCACGTTCTTCTCTCAACATCTGCTCCTGGACACTAGTGAAGCTAGGTGGGTCATTGATCTGATCCAGGCACGTCGGTTTTCCCTTTTGTAAGGGCTCCAATATGTAAAAAAGTCTTCATCATCCCCGCTTACGTAGCGTCCAATTTTCAAATGTCACTGCAGGAAGATGAGCCCACATCTGCTCTCCCAGGACCACCCCAACACCGTTCCTGAGCAGGTTGTTAGCCTTGGCTTTTCCTCCAAAGCCCACCTCTCCCCCAGCCAGAGCTCTCTGCTCACAGACTCACGCTCTACCACAGTGTCCTTTTGTTCCAGCGGTAACCAGACCATGATACCTTGCTGACCAAACTGCCACCCGTGAGCAAAGCCAGCCAGCAGCTTAGGCCCGGAGACCCTCATGTCCTGAAGTACCTTTGCTATACGGTTGCTATTTAGTGACTCTGCTCATCTGCATGCGATGCTAAAAATTATTCTGGATCCAGTCATGCCTCGGAAAACTGCAAGTCTAACTAGGACAGCTCCACCCCAACCTGCTTTTGTTCATTCCTCCTGCCTATCATTAGTATTAATATCAACTTGTCAAGTTGATCTTGATGTACAAGCCCTGTACAGCCTGCTGCACGACTCCTGTTCCTTTTCCACGGCCGCATCGCTCGCTTGCACTCGGCAAGGTCTGAGCAAACAGCTCGGGGTCCCGTTTCAGTGCCGGGCAAAAAATAGGCATGGCAAAGGTAGCATCCCTGTTGTCAAGGGTTGGCACCACCCTTTAACGGCAGGGACCATCCTCCTCATTTCCCAGGGGCGACTAATGAAAACCCAGCGCATCCAGCAGCGTTCATTCAGGAAAATAACCCCAGTAATCCCTGGGCCTGGTGACCATCGCTCTGGCTGTTAGCAGCCAGCGAGAAGCAGGCAGCAGAAGCGGTGGGAGGTGGGGAGCGTCTCGTGGCAGTATCTCATCTGGATGGACGTGAGATGAGATTTGTCATCAGGAGCAGCAGCAGGACGGCGGAGCCTGCGGTGTGATTCCCGTCGAGGCCAGGCTGGCCGAGTGGGAAACACAGCCAGAAAGAACAAAAAACAAGTTTCCTAAAGTCCAGGAGCGAATTCCCAAGACCTCCCTTCTCTGGGCTGGGCTCAGAAAATGCCAGGCAATGCTCCTGCCCTCCCAGCTGAATGGCGTATCCTCTAAGGTCTCCTCCTCCTCCCCCCTGGAAGCACCCGAGGAGCAGCACATATCGCCTTCTGGCTTTCCCTAGGAGGAGCGGAGGGCTCTGCACACACGTGTGTGCGCCGTGGTCCCCACCCTCAGGTGGGATTGATTTCTGAAGGGACGCGGTGCCGCCGCTTGGCGTCATTTCAAGGCTTTCATAACCGATGATTATTTAAGACACATGTTGCATCACCGCCGCGGGCGCTGGCTGAGTGCTGGGCTCTGGGAGTGGGCTGGCGTGGTTTTTTTCCCCCTTTCCATACAGCAGGTCCGGCTGGGCATGGCTTCTGCAGGAAAAACTCTGCGGTGCCGAGAGCCTCTGGGCGCTTGTCCGGCGCCGTCCGCCCTGGGTAGCCGTACTGACCCGTATCACACCTTCGGGAAGCAGCATCCACACATTTTCTCTTCTTGTGGAAGACACTAGGAGAGTTTACAATGCTCCTGCAGAGACACTACTGATAAACCCGGTATTTGTCCTCTGAATCCTTACTCTGCAGTCACTAAATATTAAATGGGTTCAGTACTAAATGTATGTTCAGCTATTTGTTCATCAGTGAAAGAAAGGGAGAAGTTAGGGTACAAGCTAAGGCCAGATACGGATAACAGACATCAGAAATGCCTATTTCCATCCATGAACGAGGAAGGAGCACTCGGGTGGAGACATCTTCACCTAAGCACCTGGAGTTAGACGAGATGGATCCTGCTCGTGACAACCTTGATTAAAAACTCGGCATTTGCCAGGAGACGATGTTGGAGCTGACCGTCGAGCGCCTCTGTACATGGAGTAGAAAATAACCTGGCGGTGACTCAGCTGCGTCTGTTGACAAACGGGGCTCTGCTTTTTCAATCAAATACAACGCCAGCCAACAGGAGGAGGCTGGGACAACCTGCGCATGGCCTTTCCTTCACTGAGGAGGCGTGGACAGAGGCCAGGACCGGCAGGATGGAGGAGCATCTAGGAAGATGCTGGTGTCCCCAGGCTTGCTCTGCTGAAGTCCCCATTGCCCTGCCCCTGCCCCAGCCCAGGCGTCTGGAGCAGGAGGAGGTGGTGAGCTGGGTGCTGCCTGCCCAAGGACTGCCAAGGTGTCACCTTTGAGGCAAGAAAAACCCAACAGACGTTTAACCATTTCATTGCCAGTAACCTCAACAGACATGAACAGACAGTTCTCTGGGGAGACCTTCCAGTCCCTAAAGGGGCTCCAGGAGAGCTGGGGAGGGACTCTGGAGCAGGGAGGGGAGCCATGGGATGAGGGGGAAGGGGTTTACACTGAAAGAGGGGAGATTTAGCTGAGATCTGAGGTAGGAATTGCTTGCTGTGAGGGTGGTGAGCCCCTGGCCCAGGTTGCCCAGAGAAGCTGTGGCTGCCCCATCCCTGGAGGGGTTCAAGGCCAGGCTGGACGGGGCTTGGAGCAACGTGGTGTGGTGGGAGGTGTCCCTGCCCAGGGCAGGGGGTGGCACTGGGTGGGCTTTAAGGTCCCTTCCAACCCAAACCATTCAATGATTCTCTGAATGTAGGTCTGTGTAAGCCTCCCCACAGGTATCCAGCTCTGACCGCAGCCAGCGACCTCAGCTACACTCCTTCACCCAAAACAGCGGCCAGCGGAGCCTTTGGCAAAGGGTCTACAGCCCTGGGAGAAGGTTCCCATGGTGGCAGAGTGCCCGGGGAGGGGTCCCGGCCAAATGCTGCACGTAGGCTGCTGCCACCGCTCTGTTCCCATGGGATAACTCGGACAGCAGTCCTTTCTGCTTGTCTCCGGCATCAGCGGTGCTGCCACCACATGCTGCTGGAAGCAGCAAACGAAGGGGCGAGAAACTAGCTTTACCTCCTATTTTCAATATTACTCTGTGGAGGTATTTAATATCAGCTCATCCTTATAGACCTTTTGTAGCCCCCGCTAGATGAGCTCCTCTCCCTGTATTTGGGAAATGCCATTTCTTGTGTGTTTTGCTTTTAGCAGCGTAATATAGTCGGGGCTTCACCTCCCCGAGCCCGATAAACCGAGTGACTCAGAAACCTGCAATCTGCTTCAAAACAAAGCATCTGAGATAAAAGATATAAGCAGTAATGGAGCTGCTCGTCTCAGGAGTATAAATGCTAGACGGTTACTCGTGTATTCAAAAACCTCCTGACCTTTCCTCGGCTTTTTTTAACCCCTGCAAGCCCTGGGCAAGGCGAGCCGCAAAGAAGAGCTGATGTGTCAGTTCAGATTCGCTTCCATGCCAGCGTGCGGCCCCCAGAGCTGGGCAGTGGAAGGCGCTGGGATGTCGGCATGAAGATGACGCGGGAAGCGGGGAGAGACGAGCGCTCGCTCCACAGCCTCCGAAGTGCTCCCATTTCTGCTGGTTAAACAGATGCCAGCTTCTGAGGGGGATTATGTGTCATCGAGCCTGTTGGCTGCGACGACCAATTATCTCCAGCAACAGTTTGGCCTTTAGATTAGCATCTCAGAGGGCATACCAGGAGTGCTGTCATCCATGTGTGGCAATTTGTCCCCACTTGGGTTTCCCTGTTCCCGAAGAGGTGGCACCCCAGCACATCCCATCCTCCACCAGCTCAGGCTTGCACCCAGCAGACCAGCAGGTCCTTCCAAGCAGCCCGGGCAGGGCTCTGGTGAAGCCTCGGAGATACCTCCAGCAGAAACTGAGGAGAAGAAGCAGCAGCTCAAAATCAGCTCAGCATCCAAACAGCAGCCTGCCTGAGATTCCCAGTCCCGCAGCTGGATATTAGCGTGGCAGCCGTGCAGTGGAGCTCGAATGTCGGCAGCGTGCAATGAAGATAACGCGGAAGCGGGGGGAGACGAGCTCAGCTGCGGCCAAGTCCAGTGGAAAAAATATCCGCTGCAGCCTGAGATGGGAGAAATTCCAGGGGAGAGCAGCCGGAGGAGTAAACAGTTTTGGAATGCAGCCTCAAAACCAGCACTGACAACGTTGTGTACCTTCGTGTAAATTGATGGCTGACCCTCATTGAGTAGCGGGAACAGACGAAGAGCAGACCCAGGCAGCTGAAAGAATTTAAGTCACTGAGAAACACATGGAGAGTGATGGAAAAGGCTAGAAATGAGGAAAGAGACGAGGAGGGGGGTTCATAGAAAAGGCAAAGGGTGTGTTGGCAAGCAGGTATTGGAGCTGGGGTGTCCGGCAGCCGGGATGGATGCTTTCACATGGGAGTGACCCTGAGGGACCAGCCTCGCAGAGCTCAGTTCGCCTGACACCGGGGCAGGTGGGGTGTTGGGGATACTGGGTATTCCTCTGTCACAGCACCAGTTAAGGACTGGGAATCGCAGCATCACAGAATGGCTGGGGTTGGAAGGAGATCATCCAGTCCAACCCCCTGCCAGAGCAGGGTCACCCACAGCAGGTGGCACAGGAACGCGTCCAGGTGGGTTTGGAATGTCCCCAGAGACGGAGACTCCACCACCTCTCTGGGCAGCCTGTGCCAGGGCTCTGCCACCCTCACAGGAAAGTTTTTGCTCATGTTGAGATGGAATTTCCCATGTTCCAGTTTGTGTCCGTTGCCCCATGTCCTGTCACCGGCCACCACTGAGAAGAGTCTGGCCCCATCCTCTTGCCCCCCGCCCTTTAGCTATTACTGAGCATTGATGAGATCCCCTCTCGGCCCGCTCTTCTCCAGGCAGAACAGCCCCAGGGCTCTCAGCCTTTCCTTAGCAGAGAGGTGCTCCGGTCCCTGTGCCCTCACCCAGATGCTAGAGACCCCCCAGCCGAGGTTCCTATGGAGATATCCCGACTGGGAATGGATGCTGGATGCTGTCAGGGAGCAGAGGGTGGATGGGGTGGATGCTGCTTGGCTCTCCTCCCTCTCTCGCTATCATCCTGCCCCCTCGAGAGGCTGGCAGGCTGCACCAGCTCCCCCAAACCTCTGATCCAACCCCCCCAGTAACTCAGGTGGAGCCGGGCACGCCGGGCTGCGTCACCGCCATGGACAAGGATGCGAAGGGAGGTGAGGCTTTCCGAGCCTCAGAGCCAGGTCGTGTGCAGGACCCCGTCAAATCTGGAGGAAATTGGCTGTTGGGCAGCCGAGGGGAATGCCACATGGAAGAGCTGAAGGCTGAGCACGCCGGTTAGCGAGAGCAAGAACCCTCTGAAGTCCCAGCACGGGCCTGGGGTTTAAAGGATGCTGCTGTTCACAGGGAAATCATCGCACATTGAAAGCAGTAATTACATTAACGAACTCCTCTGTCACTGTGCTGCTGTGATGCCGAGTCCTTTGGCCAGTTTGCAGTAGATTTCTTCATTTGCAGCACGCCCAGCATTAAAGGAGGATCTCGAAGGCAAGAACAATTAATAGGGAAAGTTAAATTGAAGAGAGTTGAATCATAGGAAATTCCAGAAAATGAAGATGGAGGAAGCGACAAAGGTCTTCAGGGTACTGCAAAGAGCTGCAAGAGGGAGAGAAAATCCCTGCCTCTCGCACACCTCCGCTTTTTATCATCACCTTGAAGTATTTTTTTGTTCCTGAGGACAGAGGAGCGGCCGGGTCCCTGAACAACGGCGCTGCAGAGCTCGGTCTGCGGGGACATGTGAAGAAATGCAGCTGTCTCTTAAATAACGGGAGCTGACACCAGTTGTGAATAGATGAGTGATCGTGGCTTCAGCCGTCACAGCGGAGGATCTGATTTCCAGTGAAGCCCCATTCATCCATCCAGGGCCCATCATAAAGCTATTAAGGGAGCATCTGTCACAAAAACCACAATGGCTTTAAATGCTTGAAAAAGGGCACAACAAAAAGAAGCCTGCTTAGCTTATATACTTTATGCTGGGTGACGTGACTCTTGGCACTCTTTAGCAAAAAAAAAACAGATGATAAATATGATGGGGAGCCAAAATATGTAATGTGAGCAGGGTGAGGGTTGTGTTTCACCTTAGCGTGGAGTTTGGTTGTTTTTTGTTTTTCCAGGCTAGCGGGAAAGCTGGGGGCAGTGAGTTTTCTCGGGTAGCGGAGTGCACGGCCCCGGCACACTGGGCATCCCGCTCCGGAGCCCTGGCTCAGAGCACTCCCTCCAGGACACACAGGGGAAGACTTTTCCTGCTGTCTGATGTGGCAGGGAAAGCATCTCCAGCGGCAGGACGGGGCAGCGCGTTCCAGCCCAGCGGGATGTGCCTTGGCAAAGCACAGGGGGAAGCGTGCTCCGAGCGAGTTGGTGTGACTAGGTTACGTATCAGGGCTAAACCCACACTTTATGTTGTTTAAAAAAAAAAAAAAAGAAGTCACATTTAGCTAAACTGAAACAGAAAGTCAAGCTTAGACATCATGGCTGTCTTATGTGAATTGTTGCAGCTCCTACCTTCTTGCACTCACAGGTAAATTCACAGAATCATGGAATGGTTTGGGTTGGAAGGGACCTTAAAGCCCACCCAGTGCCACCCCCTGCCCTGGGCAGGGACACCTCCCACCACACCACGTTGCTCCAAGCCCCGTCCAGCCTGGCCTTGAACCCCTCCAGGGATGGGGCAGCCACAGCTTCCCTGGGCAACCTGGGCCAGGGGCTCACCACCCTCACAGCAAACAATTTCTTCCCAATATCTCAGCTAAATCTCCCCTCTTCCAGTGTAAACCCCTTCCCCCTCATCCCATGGCTCCCCTCCCTGCTCCAGAGTCCCTCCCCAGCTTTCCTGGAGCCCCTTTAGGGCCTGGCAGGGGCTGGAAGGTCTCCCCGGAGCCTTCTCTTCTCCAGGCTGAACCCCCCCAGCTCTCTCAGCCTGTCCTCCCAGCAGAGGGGCTCCAGCCCTCCCAGCATCTCCAGGGCCTCCTCTGGCCCCGCTCCAACAGCTCCGTGTCCTTCCCGTGCTGGGGATTCCAAAGCTGGACACAATACTTCATACTCAGCAGAGACAAAAATGTCTTTTCCTTCCCTTCAAAGGCACAGTTCCTCTTACTACTCTTTATTCTCCGCAAGCTGCGCTGGGCACAGCTGCCATCCTCTGGCTGACACCTGAACGGGTGAACCTGAACATGGCTGACACCATGTCACCTCCTGCCCCACTGCCCCATTGGGTGACATCCAGGCTGCCAGAGGCACAGACATCAAAGGGCAGGAGCGCCGCTGGTGCGCAGACCTGCTTTACTACATTCCCAGTACAGTGAAAGCATCTCACGTGCATTAGATTGGTGCTCCTGGGGCTAGAGTTAGGCATTTAGGCGCCGTAATGCACATCAAACCCCCTTTCAGAAGAACTGGAGCGTCTGCATGCAGCTCAATGGTAGTGAGAAAGACAGCTCTGTGTTTATAATTCATATTAAATTTAAATCCAAATTCATGAAATCATAGAATCATAGAATGGTTGAGGTTGGAAGGGACCTTAAAGATCATCTGATCCCAACCCCCTGCCCTCCCACGAGACCAGGTTGCTCAAAGCCCCAGCCAGCCTGGTCTTCATCTTCCTCTTTTCCTTCTAAATTATATTTAGTTGGGCGGAGCTGTTTTGAAAAACTGTCTTGAATGTGGATGAAAAAATGGATCGTGGTCATAAGTGCGCAGCTGTAGGGTTCCTCTGCAAAAACATTTCGTGCCAAAGGACAGGACTTCCTCCCCAGAGTTTCAGCCCATGGAGGCATTGCTTATGTTCATAGATTTGAAGCCTAGAGCAGAAATAAGGGTAACTGGTTTAAACCTATTTGAGTGTTTTAGAAAGCTAGATATCCCCTTTACCCCCCAGAAAAAAAAAAAAAACAAACAATTTATATTCCCAGATTATCACCATCTCTGCGGGCCCTGGGTTTTGTCTCCCGCGGTCCCAGCCCTGTGCTGGATTCCAGCAGTGACTCGCTGGCGGGGATCCGTGTCCCTGTGTTTGAGCTGCCCGAAGGCGAGGCATCTCCTCGCGGCAACCTGCCCCGTCTCCCTCCTTTCCCAACGGAGAGAGAGGCAGCTCCCAAAGGTGGCTCTCGACCTGTCCGTTCTGGGAGCCAGACCCATACGCTCCAACCTCTTATCTGAATAAACCCTGGCAGCAAGGGGTGCGCGCGTGCAGCATCCAGCGCAACGGACCAACGGGGACCTTCATCCCTCGGCGAATAAAAATAGCAAGTAATATTAAGACTGTGTATTTTCACAGATTGCAATCAGGGCTCAGAACACACGCGCTCTTAATTTCCTGCTTGCAGTTCACTATCAGATTTTATGCTTAGGTTAGTGGGGTTTGCTCACGTTTCTTTTTCCCCAGAATAGGATTTTTTTTTTTTTCTTTTTTCCTTTAACTACAATACATTCAGCCATGAAAAATGAGATTGAAAAAGATTAATAGGCAGCTGAAGGATTCATCTGAGATGGGCAAAGATTAGTGTGTGTCTTATTCTTATCTGTTTTTCTTTTTCTTTTCTCTTCTTCTTAGCTACCTAGACAGCTTAGATCGAATCGGAGCTGCAGACTACCAGCCCACGGAGCAGGATATCCTCCGAACCAGGGTCAAAACAACTGGCATCGTAGAAACCCACTTCACATTCAAAAACCTCCACTTCAGGTTAGTCTAAAACTGAACGGACCGGTACATTTTCAGGGCCTCTCTTTGTCACGGGGTTTCCCTATGGCTCCCAAAGAAGAAGTTGTTAAATTGCTGGTTAATGCACGGGTGGCTCCCACTGCAGAGAACAAGGTGTTTTGGGGGGTCAACGGTATGAAATGTTTGGCTTGAAAATCACTGCCCTTAAGGTGGGAGCTCACGGTGCCTTCGTCCAACCCAAACGACACCACTTTGTCGGGAGGTATAATATGAGGTCGGCCCCAAGTCCGATCAAGCCTCGTGAATGTAATATTTGGCCAAATATTTGGCCAAATCTCATCTCCAAAGTGGGCCTGTCACGTGTGGTTATTGCTATATATTGGCCCTCGTGATGCCAGTCAGCAGAGAGAAGAGGGCGTGAGGACAGAAAGCCGCACACGCACACAGTATTTAGAGCATTTAAAACTCAAGAGCGCGGGGTCTCCGCCGGGCTCCGCAGAGCCTTTGGGAGCCAGCAGGCTGCTGAGGCTCTCCCACAGATCCCCACGTCCCTCGGCTGCCACTGCTCCTCCTGCTCCTCCTTGGCTCCAGGCTCTGGGGAAGAGCCAGCACAGTGGTTGGGTCTTCTCCAGAGAAGACCCAGTGGTTAAAGACCTGTTGCTTTGTGTTTGGAGCCTTCCAGGGACCGTATGGTCCGAACATGCCAAGACTGCTGGAAGTTTCCTCATAATTAAGAAAGAGCGGGAGCTGACGGTCTTCTCCTGTGCCGTAGGCTCTTTGATGTCGGGGGCCAGCGGTCAGAACGCAAGAAGTGGATTCACTGCTTTGAGGATGTCACGGCGATCATTTTCTGCGTGGCGCTGAGCGGCTACGACCAGGTGCTCCATGAAGACGAAACCACGGTGAGTCTAACTGGGTTCTCAGAGGCCCCGACACTTCTTTGTGGGAGAACTGCTCGGAGATCGCCGAATGCTGGCTGGGGTGCTGCAGGAATGTGCTTTTGTCGGTCGTTTCCCCCCTGACTCTGAAATCCTGAGGGGGTTTGTCCTCCTCCGCGCTCTTCAAAATCAAGTCCTGCACGCCCAGGTAACGCTTTCTTGCGCCGGTGAAGTCGCAGTGTTTTTATTTCTCCTTTCTAGCTGACCCAGGTGTTTTCAAAGTGCGCTAAGGGGACGCTGTACCCAGCAAGAGGAGATGGGTAGAGCCGGGTGGGCTTTTAAACCAAACGCGGGGGTCACGCCGTGGTGCAGCGGCACGGGACAGCCCTGCGCGCCCGAGGCAGGCGCGGGCTGGGAGCGTAACCGATTTCCTCAAGGCTACAGAAATTCATTTTCCTGAGTGAGACCGGAACTGTGTGATTCCTCAGGTAATTTGCTCTAGGAGAGCTTTTATGACTTCCCACTGTGACATTAGGCTCAAAATACCATCTGGAAATAAAGCGAGTTGAGGAGCCGTGCGCTCCCTGGTATTAGAGCGCAATTAATACGAGCGAATTACGTACACAGAAAGGATGCGAGGAGCCTCATTACTGTCTCCTGGCCGTTCATTCAGCGTGTCGGGGCTGCATGCTTTCGGGACTAACGACGACTGTGGCAAGCACCCGGTTGCATTTGTCTAACAAGAAGGAGTCGGAGGCCGTGCTCAGATTTTGGGAACGGTTTCATCTGTGCTGTCTCTCCGAGGGTCTTTATCCTCCCGCTGGCAAAAATGGCAGAAAACTGGTGGTGAGGAAGGAGTCGAGGGAAAGATTGCTGTTAGGTGGCAGTCCTCTCTTCCCAAAAAGAGTGGAGCTGTGTCTCCTGGCCCCTTCGAGGCAGGTTTGTGAGCAAACCGTTCCATGAAGTCACCTGGTTGGTCGGGTCGCGTTGATGGCAGAATTCGGGGTGCTGTTTAACGTCGCTTTGCCTGCTTTCCGGACGCAAGAGCGAAGCCGGAGCCGCACAAATGCTTGCTCTTTCGATTTTACAACGCGTTTCTGAGGATGCTGAGCAACAGGAGGGCAGCGGTCCGTTTACACAAGGGGGAAAGGATTTGGCATTGGCCACCACTGCCCTCACCCAACCAACCAACCCTAAGCGAGGCCGGGGCAAATAGGGAAAATTAAAAAAAAAAAAAGAATGATGGTGTCAGATTTTCTCGGCCCCGTTTTACCCCCAAGCGTTCGGTCTCCTCCCTGCTAAGGTGGCGCCTCTCCCAAAACCCAGCAGTAAAAGCGGCCTCTCCTCGGTCAGCTGATTTGCCGTCTGCTGTCTGCATCCGTCACATCTGCTGGCTCTGAATGACGTAAATCAGCTTTTATTGCTTCTCACTTAGAAAACACAAAGAGGAGGCAGCTGAGAGCGAGCGAGCTGGATGCTGCTCCTCCATCTTCATTTTCTATAGAGATGCTCACTAGGGCCCGGGCACTTCCAGCGGTATTAAGCCGCTGAAGGTTTGGGGGCTGTACGGATGTCTCTGTGAGTATGGAAGGACTTGCAGAGCTTTCACTGCTGGTGTGGACCCCTGAGAGGGAAAGAGCATCTCAGGGCCCCAAACGAAAAAAAAAAAACCCACTTGCAAAGCTGGGCACGTAGGGAGCACAGCATTCCCTCCTGCGCTCGGCGCCCTGTTGACGATAATCGCTGGGGCACCAACAGCAGAAGGACACGGAGCTGTTGGAGAGGGGCCAGAGGAGGCCCCGGAGATGCTGGGAGGGCTGGAGCCCCTCTGCTGTGAGGACAGGCTGAGAGAGCTGGGGGGGTTCAGCCTGGAGAAGAGAAGGCTCCGGGGAGACCTTCCAGCCCCTGCCAGTCCCTAAAGGGGCTCCGGGAAAGCTGGGGAGGGACTCTGGAGCAGGGAGGGGAGCCATGGGATGAGGGGGAAGGGGGGTTTACACTGGAAGAGGGGAGATTTAGGTGAGATCTGAGGCAGGAATTGTTTGCTGTGAGGGTGGTGAGCCCCTGGCCCAGGTTGCCCAGAGAAGCTGTGGCTGCCCCATCCCTGGAGGGGTTCAAGGCCAGGCTGGACGGGGCTTGGAGCAACGTGGTGTGGTGGGAGGTGTCCCTGCCCAGGGCAGGGGGTGGCACTGGGTGGGCTTTAAGGTCCCTTCCAACCCAAACCATTCCATGATTCTATGGTTTCACAGGGGCTTTTTGTACTTCTCTAAGTCAAACCGCGCTTCAGGCGGATGGAACTGCCGTTCAGATAAATTCAGCCTCTAACAGGCAGCTGGGGCTCACCCTGTTACTCTCGGCACTGGGGCCAGCACGGCTGTAGGGTCAGCTTGTCTCACTGGAAAAAAAGCTCAGGAACAGCAGGTTTATTGGGAATGCTTTCAAGCGAGACTCAGCAAAGAGCTGGTTAAACCAGGCTGGGTGAAACACCCCCTGACCTGTCCCTGCCCTTAAAGCGCAGCTCTACACTTGTAAAGTTGGGGTTTTTTTGTGGTTTGTTGCGCTCTTTGTTTTAAAAGACTGAGCACCCATCCTCCTGCAGCAGCTGAAAGAGGGCTATTGTGTGCGGAGCCATCAATCCCCGAGAGCAGGTTAGTCTTTTATAAGGGATGTATTTTCTCTCTCCGATTCCCTGCCACAAAGAGCAATGCTGCAGGAGTCAAGGAAGGCAAGTACTTCTCTATGTCCAGAGCAGAAAGACATAAATGAAATAAACTCTCTGCATCTGTGATTTCTCGGTCCGTACACCCATAAAGAGCCTGGTGCTGTTGAATCCAGCCTCTCCCTTTGCCCCAAAACCCTTTCGGCGCCGCTGTTGGCAGATCTGAGCTGCTTCCCCCTGTGCCTGGCTCCCAGGGGAGGGGAACAAGGGAAATTCAAGCAGGGCCTTCACCCGTCCCGTCGCTGCCAGCCACGGCCCACGGCTGGAGCTCACGAGGCAAAACTACACCCTCTGCCCAGCCCCTCCAAAGCACCAGCCACTCTCTTCAGGGTATGACGCCCTCTGCCTCTGCCGGGTCCGCCACGAGGAGCTGCCATCTCGGTACACGGTGGGAACATCCCGCTTGAGCCGACTGAGCAACTCCGTGGGTTATGGTTTTGCATAATGAGGCCACTTCGCCTCATTTGTGACTTCTCTTTGTGTTCCATAAGCTGAGGTTACCGGAGGAAAAGCCTGAGATCTCTCATCTGGGAGGAGAGAGGGGCAGCAGTCAGATCAGTGGGTAAAACTGGAGAAGGTGATTAACAAAGGCAGATTTGCGTTGCTCCTTCTAAACGGAACTCCTAATGGCATTCACAAAAAAGACAGCAATGGCATGGGAACCGAGACTATCCTCTTTGGCTTTTTCCTTGCAAATCCAAAGGAGTCATGGCAAGAGAGGGAGATGTTCTCGCGGCACGTTCCTGCCTCGGAAACGGAGGTATTTAGGTCATCCATATCTAGCCAAGACATGCAAGTATTGTTCGTGTCCCCGTTGCTGAGCATGGGATGGGTTGAAGGCGCTGTGCTGGTGACCCGTGGTGTGCATTAGCGTTGGCCTCTTGGTTCCTGTTTCGCTGCGTGACCTGGTTAGCGTGCTCTCTCTGCTGCCATTGGGCAAGGAAAATTGAATTGCAGCACTCAGAAATTGCCTTAGGAGTGACAAAGCAAGTGGAAGTGGCTCGGGCAGCGTAGGAAATAGAAGCAGGAGGGGGAATGTGGGGTTCCTGTGCTTAGGATGACCGTCGGCGTCCTTGTAGTTCGCATGGCGGTTAGCGCTGCATCACCAAGGAAAACAGAAAAGATGGGATCGACTGGATGTTGCACAAAAAAAGCAGGTCTCCTCTCACGCTCCGTGCAAAAAAGATGGGTTTTGTGAGCATGTTTCTGCCTGGGCAGTGTCTTGGCTGCAGTGTCCTGTGGTCGGCAGAAAGCTGTTCGCCGCGCATCAGCGACGGGAGCACGGCTGTGCCGCGACGTCTGAACTCACCGAAAACCAATTCTGTCTCTTGTCCCGCGCAGGAAAGGTTCACTGGACTTGTAATTTGTGTGGGCGAGTGGTTATTCCTCTGTGACGGGTCTGGTGGGGGCTGCGCTCCTCCTTGGGGTGTTTGCAGGCATAAAATACTGATTTTGAAATAGGAAGTGACGCTAAGAAGCCAATGTTTCGGGAGCCCTTTCCCTTAATGCTAGACCCAACATGAAGGAGGAAAAAGCAGCACAACGGGTCCAAAAGCAGGTGAAGTAATTTCTATCACTTCATATAAAAAGACGAGAAGTGTAATCTTTAATGGCTCCTGGCAGAGCGGGCACGTCTGCCCCATCGCAGCAGCACGGGCGCTCCAGAGGGGCCCTGGGGAAGCTTTAAGGGACAAAAAGGGTCTTTCGCCGTGGATTTGCTGGTAGGAGGGGGATTATTTGGGTGCTCGAACTCCCCCTTTAGCAGCAGCCGGTCCTGTTACATGTGGTACCACCTCCCCATCCTCGCCCCTGGGCCAAGGCCAGCCTGAGCTGTTGGAGGTCTCCCGCAAACACCTATCAAACTCGTAACAGTTGGGAAGGGAAAGGAAAGGGAAGCAGCAGGGCATCCCCAGTGTCGGCCAGCACCGGGACAGCTTGTGTCCGTGCGTGGGCTCCTGGGAGCCCTCCTGGGATGCGACAGCATTTCCCACGTGGCACCCAGGGACGGCACCGGCAGCATCCAGACCTGCTCACCGGGATGTTGCTCAACACCTTTGCCGTGCGTGGAAAGCAGCTCCTCGCTTTGGATAATGTCTTCTTCTCTTCAGTGATGGGGAAGGAAAAGGTGGCTTTTAAGACCAGAACCTTTCCTGGGTGAATAAGGAGGAGTGGGCAGAGCAGTGGTTATATTTACTCAGCTAACTGGCAGAGCTGGGGGGAAAAAAAAAATTGACATTTGGAGGTCAAAAAGCCGTGTCAGGCAGCCTTAGGAAGCTTCGGAACTTGTTTCTGGAATTTGAAAGGAATAGAGGATTATTGCTGTAACTCTCATTTTCTACAGGGATGTGTTGGCTTGTGCTGTGTGTGTGATGTTCTGGTTATGGCTGGACGCTGAGAGTCACTGTTTCTTGGGAGAACACTCACATTTCCTAACAGGTATTAACACAAATTAATCGCACCACATAAGCCAAGCGGAAGGATTTCTGTCGGATCCTGACGTGGTCTTGCTACCGTAGGAAAGTCAGCTTTTATTTTAGATCAGCAAGGGTGAGAAAAAGGTCTTTTGAAATGTTCTGCGAGGGACCCTGCGTGAAAAACGGCTAATTGTGTTTGCTTTCTGTTCCCCTGACCGCCCTCCGCTTTCTTCTCTCCTCCCCAAGGCTTTGGGTAGCCGAAGACCTCCTGCGCAAAACCTTTGCGGGTTTCTACACGGTTACGGTGTTGACACCACGAGTAGCAAAGAGGAGCTTTGCTCCGGGGCTCCCCCACCAGCCAGTGCGACTTGGGTTAGCAAAAACCTGCACGCAGACACGGGAAGGTCCAGATAAGCCAACGCCTTGACACCCAGACCCAAAGAGGAAATGCATTTTTACATTTGTGCACGATGGCGTCTCCCCCGTGCGCTGCTCCGCTGCGCGGTGGGGAGGTGCCGGGTCGTTTCGAGGCTGGCAGCCAAGAGTGTGGGTCATGGTCAGGCAAAGCGCGCGTGTCCTGTTTCACTCGGGGTCAGATGGGGTGTTTCCTTCGTCCACAGAGCCACTTTTCTCTAAATGAAACGTTCAGCAGCAGCTAAAGCGTATCAATGAAAAGGAAAGCGTTAATCAATAAAGCGCTGGGATGGATGATGCTGCCGGCACGGGCGTGAAACGGAGCGGGAGAGGGCTGAAAGCGCCCGGCTGTCTCCTCCACCTCTCCCCATTTCCAAACCTGGGGGCGAGGACACACACACACACAAACACACACTGCACCCACCCCAAAAAACCCTCCGGCAGCGAGCCCTGTTCTCTCTAGCATCTCTGCGGCGGTGGCTGTAACCACTCTCGTGTGTGCACCAGCGGGTTTGGGCAGCGCCGTCCCAAGGAGATGCCGCTGGGAAGAGCGGAGGAGCCGGTCTGGCCGGTACCGTGCTCTGCCGTTGATAACGCCCCGGCTGCCGGGGTGTGCTTCGTCCGCACCGCGCCTGCTCCCTGCGCTGCCCGGCTGAGAGACGGCCACGGCGTCGGCCTCGCGCCCCAAACATCGCCAGCCTCGGCGCCTCCACAGCTTTTCCTCGCCCGACTCACCTTATCTAGCCAAACAAAGGCCAAAAAATGAGCATTTGAGAGACCAACCAAATTTGGCAGGTATGAAGCTTCTCTTGAACCGAGAAAAAAAAAAAAAAAAAACCAAAAGAAAAGCCGAGTTGAGAGTTGAAAGCAGCAGGGAACATGACACTTGGTTGACTTTGCCGTGAGCTCTTTCCACCACCATAAAACCATGTGGCGGACTTTCCGACTCTCTAACTGACTGGTCTGGTTGTTGGTTTTTTTTTTTTTCATTCTTCTTATCTCTCTCCTTTTCCCATCTCGTCGCTTTTTTGCATGACCTATAAGCAAACTCCTCGCTGTGCGCGCATTTGACCGTGTGGCTCTTCTGCGGGCGAGGAGCTAATGTTCTCCTAGAGGCATGAGCTAACACCAGTGGTCGCTGCCTGGCTTCTAGTCTGGTTCTTCTTAGATGCCCTTCCCTCCTTTTTTTTCCTTTTTATATACTACTTCCTCTTCCTTTTTCACTTTTTTTTCCTCTCTGCCAGACGCTTTCTGTCGAGCCATCTTCCGAGAGAACTAAAAAAAAAAAAAAAAAAAAAATTAAAAAATTAAAAAGAATTAAAAGCCCAACACCAGGCGCCTCCACTAAACAAAATAACAAAACCAGGCAAAGCTCACGGCAAGGTTCGTTTCCAAAATTATGTCACCTTGATGTCTGCTTCCAACTCTGGATTAATTCAAGGATCTACCAGTCCTTGGTTAATGTATCCAGCCAGTTGTGTGCCACACGCACTCGAGAAAGTAAAAAAAAAAAAAAAAAAGAAAAAATTTTAAAAAATTTAAAAAAATTAATGAGAACGTTGTAGAAAATCTGCATGAGCTACGCCGACAAGTAAATCTGATCGAAGGGCAAAAGTAACTCCCCATCCATGCATGGTGCATGACGATTTCTATGAGCTGGGGTCCTGTAAATGATGTGCTATGCAACACCAGCACAGCTCTGCATAGTTAAATGCCCTTACGTTACTAACTGTCTGCCCCATGTTATAGGGACCGCATCTGTGTATGTACACGTTCAGCTGTGTGTATACATAAATTTATTATGTATATCGTAGCTTTTCATTTTTTGTGTTTTCCTCCTTAATGTAGTTGTTTTAGATTTCCCTACGTGTTGAACGTCCCCGGGTGGGCTGCTGTTGGCCTGACGCCATCTCTCCTTTCTGTTGCAGAACCGCATGCACGAATCGCTGAAGCTTTTCGACAGCATCTGCAACAACAAGTGGTTCACAGACACGTCTATCATCCTCTTTCTAAACAAGAAGGACATATTTGAGGAGAAAATTAAGAAATCTCCACTGGCTATCTGCTTTCCGGAGTATACAGGTAATGAGAAAGTAGGGATGCGTGGCAAAGGGATGAGGGATGCGTTTCCCAGCCGGGCTGATGCTGGGGTGTACGGCAGGCGGTGAGGCTCGAGATGCATAGCTAAAGCTCCTGTTCGCTTCCCTGCGCGTTTTATATCAATAAATGCCGTAGGGTCCCCCCCACCGCATTTAGTGGCCACTTAAAGCCTAAGGATGACTTAAACTCAAGTTCTTTGCCGGCGAGGCGCCACCGTTGCTCAGCGGGGTGTTTGGTCCCCACGCCGCCGGGCCATCCCCCGCGGGAGTGGGGCTGGCAGCGTGTTCCCAAAGCCCTGCCCCAGGTCCCCGCCTCGCTAGGGAACACCATCCCTCCTGCATGTCTCTGAGAAGGACGCAGTGAGCTCAAACCATGGCAAATGGGTAACTGGTCTCTGGGAGGCCAGCACGCGGGGTCTGTCAGGCTGTCCCCGGCTTTGCTGTCTCATAACCCGTCACGTTCCCCGTGTGGGTCCTGGCTGAGCACAACGAGGATCCCTCGGCAGTTCCCGGCCGCTATTCCCTGCCGGGCACCGAGGGGCTGCGGGATCAGGCCTCCAGCGCACAGACAGCTTGGCTGCTCTAGCTCAGGCCGTGAATTTTCAGCGCGTTAGTTTAGGATGTCCCCAGTTTTCGCTCCCGGCGAGCATTGATCTGACGTCAAGCGTCTGGACGTGGGAACAAGACCAATGCTAGATTTTCTCGTGCACCGGCCACCCACACCTCACAGCCCACCACGCAGACGGAGAAGAGCCGCAGCAAGAAGAGCACAGCGTGCGAGCAGCCCTGGCTTCTGCTGCCTGCCGTCTGACCTGCGGATGGTGAGAACCCATCACCCGTGCAAAGGCTGCAGCTGCATCTCACCAGCTCCCACAAACCCTCATTACCATTCCGAGACGGCATCAAAATAAACTTTTATCGTCGTGAATTATTTAAGCTCACTGGCGACATCCAGATGAATCAAGCCGGCGGACAGAGAAGCAGATCTCTTTGTCAGGAAACATAGTTGTGAACCGGGAGTACCGAGAGTGTCACATTTCTGGGCAGGCCAACAAATTATTAACCGGAGCTTCCTATCTCTGAGCACTTGATTTTTCACCATGAATAGGCAAAAGCGATCCATCACTGCTGCCGTGGGCTGGATGGTCTGTGACCACGGAGCCGAACGACTCCCTCTGAATTCAGAAGAACATCTGCAGGCTTCCTCTCCAGGGAAGGGTTAGGTGTTTGTCACTACCAACACATTGCAGCCATCGACTCAACTGTTTGGTCCAGACGGAACCAACGGATTCCTGACGTGTTTGTCTAAAAAGAGCGAATAATGGAAATCTCACAGTCGGCACAGTTGACAGCTCACAATAGTGCCAACCCCAAATTTTGATGGTTGCAAATGAGATTGCCGCTCGCCATCTTTTGGATGGCTTGTAGGGCAGCTCGTCACCATCCTCTGTATACCGGCAGATTTTTATCATTGTGTCTTCCTTTTTCCCTTTTCTCCATGAAGTGAACCTGCGCCTTTCACTCCTTCCTGATGGCGTTTTGTGGACCTGGTTTTGTGGGTCTTTGCTGAAGTCTGCCAGTAACCCCACTCTGAAATCGTATCCTTACATATCCCTGATGGCAGAGAGACTGGAACGGGAAGGGATGTCGTTTTAGACAAAACTTTTCCTTGCCAAGCTATCCCAGCCCGAGAGAGGAGTTCAGTGGGGGAGGCAGACCCTCACGCACGTGTAGCTAAGCTCTCAGCTGACTGTGCAGAGGAAAACAAGTACAGCTTGTTTCTGGAGCACTTCAGCCCCAAGTGAACCAATCCAGTCCTCCCCGTATCTCAGAAGACCCCAAAGACGCTCTAAATTCCCTCAAGGTGCCAGGAACACAATGGTAGGGACCCTCCACAGGGCTCTTTTCTCTCTTGTGCCATCAGAGAAGGCTGGAAGTCGGAAGGCTGGAAGCCCTTCCACTGATCCGACAGGGATCTGAATCAGAAGTGAAGAATATCTCACCCCAAGGCGTCCAGCAATGCCATTGAAAGTTGGAAGTTGGCTCGTACTAACGTTAAGCCAGACTTTAGACCCAAGCAAACACTTGAGGTCGCTCGCCCCTGCTTTGCTGACCACGGCTCAGAGGACGGAGCCCTTGTGGCCTTGTGAAAAAAAACCAGCCTTATTAGAAAGTTGCCCTGAAGTTAAAAAGAATTATTTGATGAAAGCCTATAAATCAATCAAGCGGACTCTCAATGTCACAAGTCGTTTCCACAAAATGCTTTTAATAAAATGAAGTTTCTGACGTCCGTTAGCTCTGCTGACAGGGAATGATTAGAAGACTGCATCCACGAATTTGCTTGCTGCGTGCTGGAGCACTGAGCGTTTCCATCCCCTTAATTCACTCATGCTTTTAACTAATCCACAAGACTTAGCGAAGCAGCAGCAGAATCCAGGGCATGTTTTAAGCCAAGCTGGCATTAGTGATTCCCGGCTCCCCCAGAAGGAATCCAGCGTCTAAATCCTCATGCCTTTGAACAACCAGCTTCCCCTTTGTCAAATACCCTCCTGGTGGCGCACAGCGCGTGGGTCTCCTCCCAAACTCTTTACGCAGGTCTTTGTGCAAGAACCTGCTCCCAGCAAAGACGTGGTCTGTCTTAATTTCAAGCGCGTTCTCAACTCCGATGGTCTTTGTGAGCTCGTGTCTTCAACTAGCGATGCTTGTATATACGTGAGTGCAGGTCATGCCCCAGATCCGCTGCCTTCAACCACAGCAAATCTCAAGCCCAAGTAAGCTTCTCTCTAGCGGATAACGTTTCCCATCAGCGGAGCATCATGGAGATCCAAGAGCATGATCAGTGTTACCAATGTAGAGTCTTCCAGGGCTCGGGGACACCCAGCCCTGCTGGGGGGGCTGCACCCTGGGCCGGCCGGGGAAACAGAGGTTATCAGCCCTGAGCAGGAGCACGAGCAATGTCAGGGCTGCCCGTCTGAGAAGGGGTCTTCTCCTTTGCTGCTCTGAAGCTTTTTTCACACAAAGCCTTGGAGTTAGTAGGGTTTGGCGCAGACATCTCCTTACATCCAAACAAGAAACTCCTTGTGGCGCAATTATCACCACAGCTCTAGCAGAGGGTGCCGCGATCCTGATTTTTCAAAAAGAGGGACATTTTGTGTTAGCTTTTTTTTTTTGTATTTTGTTTGAGAAACCCCCACTTTGCTCTGTGTAACAGAGCAAATGGATCTTTTCAGGTCCTTTTCGCTTAGTGGTTCAGGGAAAGGAGGGCACGGTTACCAATGCTGCCCTCAATTCAGGGACATTTTAGCTCCTCTTTTCCATCAAAAGCTGAAATTTTAGTCAAAAAAAAGCCTAAAAAGGGAAAAAAGTGGAGCCTTTGCACCAGGTCAAGCACTTGCCGCATTTCTGGCAGGTATTTTCTCTTTTTTTGGTCAGCGTTATGTGGAATTTCTTCTGGTTTTCCCGTCATAGCCTGCTTAACACTCAGTTCCCTCATCCAGTTCATCTCTGTAGGCTATAAACGGTGACTCAGAATAAAAATACAGCCGAGCTGACGGTGGAGAGCATCTCCTGCCTTGCAGCAGTCCTGGCTGGTAATACTAGTGCCCGTCCCCGGGATGGAGATGGGGCGACCGGGCTGCAGCAGCCCCGTATGAGCTCCCCGTGTCCCTACAACGGGGCGCTTGCAGGCGCCCTACGGACGTAGGGTTACGGGATCGCTTTAACCCACCCTTCTTCCCTTTCCCCTCGGCTCTCTTGCAGGCCCCAACGCTTTCACGGAGGCGGTGGCTTACATCCAGGCTCAGTACGAGAGCAAGAACAAGTCGCCCAACAAGGAGATCTACACGCACATCACCTGCGCCACCGACACCAACAACATCCAGTTCGTCTTCGACGCCGTCACGGATGTCATCATCGCCAACAACCTGCGGGGATGCGGACTCTACTAAAGCCCTCTCCTCCCCTCCTCATCCTCCGGTCCCGCGGACAGGTCCTCTCTCCTCCTTTTTTTTTTTTTTCCTCCCCTCTTCAGAAGATGTTGAGGAAGAAATACGTAAATCCCTCCTCCCGTCCCAGAAAACTTTGCAGCAAGTTCTGCTTTCCCCAGCCCCGTTTTATTTGATTTTTGGTTTATTTTTAGTTCATTCCCTTGCTGCCTGGTTCTACTCCTCCGTTCCAATTCGCAGCGCTGTAGAGGGAGCTAACGCCTTTCCCACAAAGTGCATTTCAGCTGCCAAAAGACGAAAATACTTCAGTTTTAAAAAAAAGAAAAAAAAAAAAATCAAAGCCTTAAAATACTGGTCAGCACAGTGTAGTTTGGAACCAAAACTTTTCCTTTTCCTTGAAATTAAGGGATATTTTTAATTCTCCTGGTTATTTATCTTTTTTTTAAAAAAAAACAAACAAAACACAACAAAACACTATTGCTTTAGGAAGTGCTAGATAAAACGTGATCGTTTTGAGGGTACCCTACGGCTCCAGTTCCTTCCCTAAAGCCGGAGGGGCCGGTGTTGAACGCAGCCGCCGCAGCTTGGATTTGTATATTCTCCTTTTTTCCAGACAGCTCTTTGAACAAGTGAAACAGCCATATCGCGTTCTGCTGGTGTCTGAATAAGAGGGACACAGTAACAAAACCTACTAAGCCTTGGTCTAAAAGCATTCGTTACCGGTAACAGTTTTACCTCAAGTTTTTCGAAATTAATGTTAAAATATGTCTAGTGGTTTCAGTAGCGCGTTTCTGATGCTGGATGCCACGGAGCTGCTGGGCTTGGAGCCCTGGCGCGTAGGGAGCGAGGATGCCCCGGGGATGGCATCCCGAAGGGGACCCGACGCGTGGGGACATCCTGGCTGGGATGCCAGGCTGGGTACCCAGCCACCCTTCCCAAAGCACCTCCCAGCCTCCTGATTTCAGCGCAGCCGATGCTCCTGCGGCATCACTTTCCAAACTTTGGCCTTAAAATGCTGGGGTGCACCCAAAAATGTCTAGCCCTGGCCTCTTGTAGGCAGGGTTTGACCTTCAAGTACCTGAAATGCCGAGAGGTGCTTTGGGGAACGGCACAATGCTTGGGTGACAGCGGGGTGTGCAGGAGCCAAGCAGCTCTTCATCGCACCTCAGGCGTCTAAAGACCCTGAGAAGCCCGACCTTGCACCCTGAGCCTCCTTGGCCGAGCAGAAGCAGGTAGCTTGCCTATGTCATCTCCTGCCTGGGCGTCCAGCAGAGACAGCTCCAGGTTTGGTGTCTCCAGTCAGGGCATCTCTTTACCAGTATCTAAAGTGAGAAGGGATGGTTTATACTGGCCGTGCAGTGGCAAGGGAGGGCTCAGGGAGCTGATTCGAGCCAAGTGATGGAATAGGGTGGAAAAGCACATGGAAGAGAGGGAAGGGAGGGAAGGAGGGAGGGAGGGCAGGAGGAGAGATGTGGAAAGGGCAAGGGTAGCACCCAGCAGAGCAGGACATGGGGGCACGGAGAGGAGAACAAACGTGGCTGGGCTGGGGCACACGTGGCCATCCGCCTGCCGTCGCCAAGAGCCCTGGGTGCTGTTGGGGTGAAGGCAAAGAAGGGGTGTGTGAGAGGTGGGGTCTCACCTCTGGCAGCACGGAGGGACCCTTCGAAGTCCACCCCAAAAGCTCGTTTGGTGCCTGGGTGAGACGGCCACCTCCGAGGTCCCATCGGCATGGCACCTGGGGGCAGGCAGGCAACACGGATCCCTACCTCTTCTTTGCCTCTCCAAAAAATCCACGATCTTGGAAAACGTGAGTCTTTCCAGGCCAGCCACGTGTTCAGCTGTCCTCTCTTGGGAGCCCAGGTGTCTTCCGTGTCTCAGGAGGTCTGAGTTTTGTCAAGTGCCACGCCTGAGAGGGACAATGTCTCTTTCCTCGCTGTGCCCATCTAGGAGAGGTGGCGTGAGAGCTGCCCCAAGGCAAGGGGAGGCAGGGGAAGGAGCAGGTAGGGTGGTACGGGAGGGAGAGGACCGGTAGGGAGGAGTGGGACAGAAGTTGCAGAAGGGAGAGGAGGCAGGTTGAGGCAGCAGGGAGGACGGGAAGAGGAGGGTGGAGGAGAGTCTCCATCAGAGGCTGCGCTCTGCTGGGACCCTGCTGGTGGGACATCCATGACAAAAGCCCAGCCGGGGATGTGAGCGGGAGCGTCGCGGGGCAAGCGGGGGGAGAACAAGGGGGCTCTGGCCCATCTAAGCAGCTCCCGGCCCAGCTTGGTTGGCAGCGGTGTCAGTAACCCCTAGGTAGAGTTAAATTAATAATACCGTGTTTAGTACTGTGCAGTGCGGACACTGCTGCTCTGCTGGACTCTAACAGCAATAACGCCAGGGGCTTCCCGCCTTTCTCTTCACCATCTCAGCCTTAAAATACCTCTGGCACCATCAGCTCCCACGGAGAGCTGGCCGGCCAGCAAAGCCAGGAGCTCCTCTCTGCTCCCCACACCACATCCCACCCACATGGCGTGTTTTCCAGGGTCCCAGCCCCTCTCCCAGCTCCATTTAATGCCGGCGCAATCCGCCGTACGGCCGTGAACCAAAGCAACACCGCCCGCAAGGCCTGTGCATTTAATTACGTTTGGTTTAGCTTAGGGTTTTCAGAGTCGATGGGAAGGATTTCCAAAGAAAGGATTTCCAGTGGGAAGCACCTGCCCGGTTCTCTGGTTCCTTGGACAGGACCAGCCGCATGTCCCAGCCCTGGAGACTAAAGCCCAGGGAATGACGGTAAAACACAACCAACCTTTTCGTTTTTGCGGGAAGAGGAGTTCAGTGCATAAATAGGCGATGAGAAAAAGAAGTAGGCAGGGCTCGGATCCACCCCCGCCAAATTTCCCCCCGACCCCAGGCCGAGCTTTCTGCTCGCGTGCCCTCCGCTGATCTCAGAGGTCGTTTTACTCCAGGTGAAAGCTGGGCTGCGATCTCAGGTCGTTGAATTAGTCCAGTCCCTCGCTTTGCTTCCCAAGGCAGTGTATGATGGCACTGGGATGGTGCTCCCGCCGCGGAGGGGACAGGGAATTAGCTGGCGGGATGCAGAGGGACAGGGATGCTCCCGGAGCACGTCCCGTGCTGGCGGCCAGGTCCCACCAGTATCACCTACTGTTTAAATGTGCGCCGAGTGTCAAAGTAAGGGCGGAAAAGCTGAATGTTGGTTACCTTTGGTACGTAAAGTGTACGTAATGCCTGGACTCAGAGTGAAGCACCGGAGTTGTGCGCCCATGACTTGCGCGGGCAGCGAGGCAGGTCTCGATAAAGCTGTTTGAGAAGGATTCCATCAGCAGCACGGGAGGTTTGGAGGTTGTCCATTCCCACCCCTTGCCGTGGGCGACGTTTTATCCCAGCGAATAAGGGGCAGAAGCTATTTGCAGTGAAGGCAGCACCAAGCCAAGGCTTCAGGGCTTCCCAGCGTAAAGCGCACGGGAATATTTTGGTAAAGACAATTTAAATTAACTCAACCCCAAACGCTACCGAATGCAGCCGAGTCGCCAGTCACGGTTGGGTGCGCTTGTGTTACGTTCCGGGCTGGATTCAGGCAGCCCGTGCCCGGCTGTGCCGGCTGGGGGGGTCCAAACCCCCTCCTGCCTTCCCCGGCACATTGGTGATAACCGACGGCTGGTGCTCCACGGGGGAGAAAAGGGAGAAAAAGAGAGGGAGGTGTTGACACACGGAGCCTTTTCTTTCATTTTCTTTGGCATATTGTATGTCTAAAGCTTCGTTTCAGCCGCTGCCGAATGCATGAGTGTCGTGAGGATTCGCTGACGAAGGCTGGAAGCGGCGTGTGGAAGATGAAATGCTTCCAGTGTTCAACACCGCTATTTCTCCCGCCCGATGGCCAAGTATAGATTTTTGTCTCCAGAGCGCCTGCCAAAGCATTGCTCACCCCGGGCTTTCTGCGTCCTCCCCAGCTGTTTCTGACAGATGTGCCTGCTGCGGGCAATCTTTTGCCCCCCGCTTTTTCTAAACACCAGCAATCCTTGCAGCCGGTGCCTGGAAAGAAGACCTTGAAAGGCATCGCCTGCTTTCAAAAGCCCTTTTCTTACTAGCCCCCCTTGTGCTCGGCCATTGCCACGTCCCCCGGACCAGCCGGGGCTCCGAGCTGGGCTGAATTCGCAGCTTCCCTGTAGGGGGGACGTTGCGGCTGGTAGAGATGCAACAGAAATCTTATCTGGGGCACGGGGGACACGTTTTAAAAGCACAGCGATTCGCGGAATCGAAACGGCTATATTCGTATCCGCCCTGCCGCCCTTCAAAGCTAACGTGGGAATTGGCAAATGATGCCCTTTTTGGGATGCAGGAGGTTTTTATTGACTCGGGTCACTTGTCCAGCAGCAGCATCTGAGGGGCATCGTGTCAATAGCAGCGTTAGCAACTCGCGGTGAGCTTCAGACAGTGGCCAAAAGAAAGAAGGAAGCCCCCTCCACCCCCCCCCGCCCCAGCTTGCTCCATCACCAGTGAGAGGGTCAGGTGTGAGAGGAGCCCTGTGAGCAAAAACATGCAAATAGCTCCTTTATTTAAACAACAATTTCAATTAAATGGAGCAACCTGTAGAAGGAAAGCCTTGCCGTGAGCCTGCAGGGTTGGCTGCAGGGTTACGCCGTGCTCCTTGGGAGGATGCGGTGGCCGGGCTCGTTAGGAAAGCTAGCAATAAACACGCACTGGGAAAGCACAAGTTAAAATACAGCCGCGTACTTCAAAGGCCGGGTTTTTATCTTTAGCAAATAGAGTTGACTCTCTGGTGTTTCCACGCGGCCGGAGGAGCCCAGCCGAGTGGGCAGCGAGGCCATCTGCTCCCTCCGTCTGCTGCCACCGGCGCGTCCCTGCTGGCCCTGGCCTCCTGCGGGGACGCGGCCGGGTCCGGCGAGGGGTCAGGTGGCTTCTCACCGCCCCCAGCCCTGAACTTCTTCCGACTTAATCTCTCTCAGGAGTTTCGTACGAGAATTCTCGCCGCTTGCCTTCAGCCAACTTTCCTGGCTGGCCGGCCAGCCAGCCTGTCCCCCCGCGGAGGGGAGAGCATCCTTGGGAGGAGGCCGCCATGCCTCCTCGGTAGAGGGGATTTTTGTTTTACAGGACACCGAAAGTACCCGTGAGAGGGGTCTGTGCTGCGATGTACATTAATGAAATGCAGCTGGTGGTTTTAATCTGTTGTGGCACGAGCTCAGCGCTGCTGCAAGGGAAGGGGCTTTGTCCTCGGGCCAGGAACGCGATCTCCGGAGGTCGGAATGGGATGTGGGTGATGTCCTCGCCAGGACATCCCGGTGTGCCCAGTGGCTGCTGTGTGAGGCATGGGGCAGGGCGACGAGGCGCGGGGTTCAGCTGGGGGTGGTAGGCGTCACCCCCGGGGGAATTGTGCAGTTGATGCCGTGAAAGGGACCAACACTGTTAGCCTGTGCCATGTGTCCGAGCATTTTGTGGCCAAAAGAAAAATAATCTCCTGGAGCCAGGGAGAGTTGTTGAGTTCCAGGGAACAAGGCTGACCGTTTGTCAAGTCGGTTAGAGGAGCTTAGTACTAGTGTGTTTGTGTCTTTGTCACGGGCCGGCTTTGCTTTCAGGCTTACGACCAGAAACTCCGCAGCCATTTCCAAGGAGGTTCAAACACTCAGGTTTCATGACCTGACGCGTCGAGGTCGGTAGGGATGGTGCTGCTGAGCGTCATCCTGAACCACCCAAACCCATCGCCCGCTCGCGTCCCCACGGCGCGCACGCAGCAGAAAGCGGGGACGTGGTGCGGGTGGCACAAAGGAGCGGACCGGGGCCCTGCCTCCGCCTCCCCGGAGGACAGAGCAGACAGAAACGCTCGCCCAAAGCGCCCCGAGACCGCAGCGGACGTTATCGTTTCCGAGCTCCTGCAGTGACACGAGATAATTGATGGCGACAGCTATAGGGACGTGACCTATATAAGACGTAAGGCTGAGGACGTGGCGATGGAAAGGGACTTCTCACAGGCCTGCTGGTGTCCCAACCAGCAGCCCGTGAGCTCTTTATTCATGCTGCAAAGGCTAGCTAGCGCACCACCATTAAACGCTGGTGTCTTAATAAGAGCAGGAGGACCAAAGCCTCCCGGCTGGAAGGAGAGGGGTGGGAGCGGGGCTGGGGACAGGGCAGGGACATCTCCGTCTCCCAGGGAGGGCAGCTCCGTGCTCCGCGGGCAGCAGGCACAGCAGGGATGGGGAGGAGAGATGTGGGGAGGAGCTTGGGGGCTGGGAGCCACAACCCGGCACTCGCCGCCCCGGCCCCTCGCCCACCCAGCGCCTGGGGAATTAACGTCGAGATCCAGATCCCCACCGTCCCGTAGTGCAGGTGAGCGGCTCTGGGTCTAAACCCCGCATCCTCCAGCTGGGGAGAGGAGATCGTAGCCATTAACAGCACCATTTTCAGCATTGCCTGAGTCTCACCAGCTTTTCCAGTGCCAGAGCAACCCGGCGGCGCTGGGTGAGCCAATACGGTTGTTTAAAGACCAGCCATTAAATAGCCCGGTCCCTAATTAAACATCCTCAGCCCTATTCCCCCCCTCCACCCCGCCTTTCCCCCCTTCAGCTCGACAAGGGAACAGTGACCGTCACCCCGCTCCCACCGCATTTCTTCCCGAAGGATCGCCGGAGGCCGCCACAATTTCCCCTTTGCTGGTTTCCCGCTGAATTGTTTCTCCTGCATGTTTGATGGCCCAAACTGTATTAACTGTAATTTTGTACGAAGAGTGACTGTCTGTTGGTTTAATAGAGCATTAGTTATTGTAATAATTTATTGGCTGTCGGTAATGTATTTATTAGTTACAAAATGTTAATAAAGTGCCAGCTCTTTTCTAGCGTGAGAGGGTTTTTATTGTGTCTCCCTTGAGCGTGTCCAGCTTCTCCAGCCCGTGACTTGCCCTGTGTCTGCTCCGTGCGCACACGGGTACGATACGCACCCACCGCGTGGGTCGGCTGCCACAGCCTCCTTCGCTTGGAAATACGGCATTTGAAAAGGATATAACCCAAAGGTGTTTCATTCTGTGGAAGTATTCGGCGGGAATTGTTTTTTTCCCTTTTGCTTTTGAGTAGGACAGCTTTACCGTGGTTTCTTTTCGTCCCTTGGCTTCTTGAAGTTACCCTTCTCCTCCTCAACTCCCTTGCCCTGCGTATCGATGGCTGACCGTCCACGCTTTGACTCCGGCGCTGCCGGCCCCCCTGCTGGCGTCCGTCTGCCCGCATCCCGCTGCCCTTTCGGTGGCGATGCTCAGCGCGGGCACCGGCAGGGCAGAGCGTCCCTCCTGCCCCGCTGCTGCCTCCGGTATCTATTACGAACCAAGAAACAAGCTTCGCGTTTCTTTTCCGACGTCTCTTCACGCCAGCCCTGCCAGCACAGAACCAAAAGAGCCGTTTCTGGTTCAATTCAGTAAACGGTGCTTCTCCTCCCCCCCCCCCCTCCCCTTGCAATAACATCGTACCCGGAGCACCTGTCCCTGCCTCTGAAATAACGCGTGCGCCAGTTTGTTCTTTTTGTGTTTCAACAAAACACCTTCCGTTATTTGGGGGGCGTGAAATAGGAGCGAAGAACTTGAAGAAACTTGAAGAAATTTTCCGTAAACCTCAGCAAAGGGAAAACTAACCATTATTGCTGTTGACTTCACCCATCCCCAGTGACGTAACTCCAGCTGGACCCATCCCCGGACACGTGTCCCCGCACAGCCCGTCCTGCACATCCGACGGAATTACAGGCCAGCTCTGAGGAAAAACTAACAGCTGAAAGGATTTTTCTTTGTATATTTATATTGGGGATTTTTTTTTTTTTTTTGAAGTTTCCTGTGGGATGCCTGTGCGGGGGTGCAGGGCTTAGAAATCACCGGGGTTATTTTTCTTGTGCTTGGGTTTTCATTCCCCCGGGCACCTCCTTCGTTTCCGCTCCTCCACTTCATTTAAATATAATATATATATGCAACAACAAGGGGCGGGGGGGGGAAACCACAACAAAACACGCAGATACTTCTCGTAAAAATCTCAAGACGCAGAATTTTTGCAGCAGCCACAAGTCAAGAAGAACCACATCGTTTTGTGGCGGTTTCTGTTTTCCACAGGAATAAGATGGTTGGGTTTTTTTGGTTTTGTTTTTTTTTTTTAAAAAAAAAAAAAAAGATAAGGATCAAATGATCCCGAAGCTTTGGAAAGCGACTGCTTGGCATCCCTGTCTACTCTTTGTCAAGGAGGCGACGGCGCGCTCCAAAAGCCTCTCCAGATGAGATGAGACATCTGCTGAATTTTGCATGCGGAGCTGCAGCTGAAGTGTAGCTAATAAAACATTCATGGAAAACTCCAAAATGTGTAATTGGGTCATCACTTCATGAGGAAACACGTGCGTTCTCGCAAGTCCAAACCCCGCCCCCCCCCCGCCGCCGCCTTGCTGCACCTCAAAAAAAAAAAAAAAAAAAAGGGGGTTCTGGGGGGGGTGTTTGCTGCAGGGGCTTCCCACCCACTGCTGAGCACCTTGGCTGCCCGGAGCACCTCTCCGCTGCTCCCAGCATCACGCACGGCTTCTCCAAACACGGGTGTCCCCGTGCGAGGGGCAGCAGGGATCTGGCCTTGAGGGGGGGTGGGTGTGGGAACGATCTCAGCCCCAAGAAGGGGTTGCAGAGAAGGGCACGGAGCCGGGGGGAGCAGCTTTGGACTTCATCAAGTTCTTGCACCAGGAGCTTTGCAAGTTGGAGTAATGGACTAGGTGGGTACTGGCAACGGAGAAGGTGCCCCAAGCGTCTCCCGGTGCTGGCAGCGGAGCAGCAGGGAATGGTTTTCTGGTTATTCTAAGAGCAAGTTAATGATGGAGAAGAGTTTTTGAGAGCTCCTAGAGAGCCGATTCGGTCCTGTCCAGCTTCACACTAACGGTGAGCGCATGTGCCTGCCCGCACAGACACCCCGCGGCCGCTGGAGTGAAGCACTAAAACCCTCTGCTCGATGGTGCCCTGCGACGGCGGATCCCGCGCAGGACACCCTCACCCTCCTCCTCCTCCTGTCCTTCTGTCCGCTCTCCACTCCCTTCCGGGAATAACTCACATAGCATGGGGGAAAATGGCTTCGTATGGCTTTTGTCCACATGTAAAAGGGCAATTAACTTTTTAAAAAAAAAAAAAGTTACAGCTCTTCAAGATTTGCTTCTGTTTGTGCTCCTATGCTTAAAGCCTCCCTGGAGCAGCTCGCAAGCCAGGAACGCTCGGGAGAGCTGCGCAGTGGGCTGGCAGAGGAACTGCATTGGTTTCATCAAATGGTCTGGGTTGGAAGGGACCTTAAAGCCCACCCAGTGCCACCCCCTGCCCTGGCCAGGGACACCTCCCACCAGACCACGTTGCTCCAAGCCCCGTCCAGCCTGGCCTTGAACACCTCCAGGGATGGGGCAGCCACAGCAGCGCTGGGATGTCTCGGCAGCGACCCGGCCACCACCGTGGTCTTTTCAAAGGAGATTTTTCCCAGGGGCAGAAGGGCCCAGCTGGGACAGGACCTGCCTCTGGTACCCTTCCAGGCGGGTCCGTAGAACCGAGACAGCCAAAACTCCCTCCATCCCAGTCCCCATGCCCGGTGCATCCCGGCTGCTGGCTGGCGCTGGCCGTCCATCCCTTATTTAGGCTCTGCAAGCGATGCCTCGGGGGTGCCCAGCCCCTGGAGATATGCAGGCGAGACCAGAAAGCTGCAGCCCCTTTCCCAGCTCCTCACTTGATGCAGGTGAGGAGAAAATGAGGGTTTTTTTTCTGCTCTTCCTTGAAGCTTCGGGCACCAGCCCTGCTCAAGCAGCTGGCGCAGAGGCTCTGCAGGGGGGCAGTGGAGGATCAGCTGCATCCTCCAGCCCAGGATGAGACCAAAACTCTGTTTCCTCCACCTTTGTAACCATCTCACATTTACCACTGTCTTGCTTTAGAGATTTTTATTGTTTTTTTTTTTTCTTTCTAAGCATTTCAATTCAGACAAATGTTCTCCTCTCCTCTAACTCTCTCTTTCTCTCTGCCTTTCTCTCTCCCCTCTCCTCCCTCCGTGCTCCCCGTTGCAGAACCGCATGCACGAATCTCTCATGCTCTTCGACTCCATCTGTAACAACAAATTCTTCATCGATACCTCCATCATTCTCTTCCTCAACAAGAAAGACCTATTTGCCGAGAAGATCAAGAAGTCTCCCCTGACCATCTGCTTCCCTGAATACACAGGTAGGTGCCAGGGCCGACGCGCCGCATCCTGGCGTGACACCCACTGCCGGGGCTGGGGGGGGACTCGTCTCGCAGTGGGATGGAGGGGACGGGGTGACTTTATGGGGGGGTGGGAGGAGGGGGCAAAAGCGCTGCCCACCTTTGAGAGCCGCGGTGCAGCTCCCTCACCCTCCTCTTGGAGGGGGCGGGGGGGGCAGTTGTGTCCTGTGCGTGGTTAATTCTTGCGGCAAAGGCGCGCGGCGGGCTGGTGGGACAGAGAGATGATGGTCAAGATGGTCAAGACAAATGGAGATGAGCTTTACTGAGCCCGGCCACAGGGAGCTGTGGAAAGGAGACGCCTTGGTGAGAACCAACTGCCCACCACTTGAGCCATCCCGTTTGCCGATGGCTCCTGAGAAGGTCCTGCTAGAGGAGCTGAGACACGTGGTCCCGCATCTCCCATTCGCGTCCTCCCAGGAGCGCCTTTGAGCAGGCTACAGCTAGAGAAGGGAAGAGCCTCCTTACAGGAGGAATCTGCGAAACCACAAGAAAAATCGCACATTTTTAAGTGAAACCAACATGGCTTGGGGGAAAAGAACAGCACCCAAGAAGGTGGGGTAAGAACAGATACCCCTTCTGAATTCTCCAAGGGAAAGAAAAAATCGGTTCCGACTCAGAGGCTCCAGTATCCCTACAAATACTTGAATGTCTCTGAACTATTTCACCCAGAGCACACACACCCCCCGGACACCAGACCCCGGGGACAAGGGGGTCCCCCATCAAGAGAGCACCCGTTGCCCTACGGCATAAGGGCACCAGCATCTCCACCGGAGCTTTTTAGGCTTCTCCATCATGAAAGCAGCAGTTCTTTTTCCCCAGCCACCTGGTGGGACATCCCAAACTCTCTCGCACGGAGTTGTACAGCGTATCATGGCTGCTCCGGGGAGGGGGACAGTCCGGTGGCACCGGGCCACCTCCCCTCTCCTTCAGCCACCCACCGCCTGGGGAAGGAGGGGAACCGTCCAGCTGGAAAAGGAAAATAAATCTCCAGATAATAGCAGCTCTTCCAAAGGCGATTTCAGGGGCGTAATTCAGGCTTTGTGGCTTCCCGCGAGGGGCCAGGCGCAGCCGCTCGCTGCCGTAAGCGGCTTAATACAATAATGCACATTTTTCCGCTCGAAACATCTGGCCCCTCTCCAACCCGCCTTAAAAAAAGCAAAGCCCCCCTGGCCCACCGGGCGAGTGGGCAACGGCGTGTCTCCGAGGGGCTCCTGCCCCATGGCTGCCCCTCGCCCACCCCAGAGCCCCCGGGTGAGACCCCCGCCCAGTCCAGCCACGGCCCCGACAGCACACAGAGGGGCTCAGACAGCACCCGGGGGTGACGTTGGGGTGGCCACCAACCCTCCCGGCCATCCCTCCCCCTGCCTACCTAGCCGGGGGGCCACGAGGCCCCCCGGCCTTTCTCCCCCCCTCCGTGTTCCCTTGGGATGCGCCACAGCGACTCACAGGTGACATCCCATCAGCGGCGACACCGGCAGGAGCATCCCTTGGACACGGCCCCACAGGGGCTGCTGGGGGCTGCTGCCCTTCCCCGGGGGTGGGAAAAAGGGGGAGCGGGCGGAGGGGGCAAAGCGGGAACACCTGGGGAGGGAGGAGTCTCCAATGGAGCCCAGGTGCTCTGTGTTTTGGGGGGAAAACAGGGGGAAAATGGGGTGGAAAAGGGTCGGTGGGGGGCAAAGGAGGGAGATGGGGGGAAAGAGGGGTAAATGGACCCTGCTGAGGGGCGAATTGGGGGGGAAAAAAATAGAAAATAAATAGGTTTTGCCTGGGGTTTTGAGAAATAAAGCAGTCTGCAAGCAGGGAGGGGCAGGAGGGTGGTGGCCGGTGGCCCTGACGCCCCTCGCTCTGTCCCCCCCCCTCCCCGCCTCTGCCCGCAGGTCCCAACACCTACGAGGACGCGGCCGCCTACATCCAAGCACAATTCGAGAGCAAAAACCGCTCCCCCAACAAGGAGATTTACTGCCACATGACGTGCGCCACAGACACGAACAACATCCAGGTGGTATTTGACGCCGTCACCGACATCATCATTGCCAACAACCTGCGGGGCTGCGGCTTGTACTGACCCCCCCCCCTCCGCCGGCACAGAGCGACTTCTTCGGTGGCGGTCGCGGCGCCAGGAGAGAAAAGAAACGAAATAAAAAATATATTAAAAAACAACAACAAAAAAAAAACAAACCCAAAAAAACCCCAACAAAAAACAAACCCCAAACCCCAACGCAACCACACACGGACACACACACACACGCACGCACGCACGCACATGCACGGGGGGGGGGGCGGGGGGGGAAAGAAAGGAAAAAAGCGAAATGAAAGGAAAAAAAATACAAAACCAGATGGAATGAGAGAAAAAAAAAAAAATCGTGATCGTAGTCATGCAAGTTGGTAAATAAAAAGGCGTAAGGAAAAATTATATATATACGTATATATATATATAAAAAAAAAATAAAATAAATCCACACCCACCTTTTTAGTTAGTCTCAGGAGCCGCGGGCAGACCCCACTGCCCCGGCGGCTCCAGCCCCCCCCGCATCATCCCGGGGGTCCCAGCAGCTCCCGGTGCCCCCCGGGGTGTGGGGGGACACGGGGGCAGCTCCCGGCGTCGCCCCACGGACCCTGCCCGTCCCCCGCCGCGGCCATGCCGCTGCTCTTCTGCGGGGGGGGCTTCTCCTCCCGGGAGGTATTTGACCGTGGGGGGTGTATTTTTTTTTATTATTATTATTATTATTATTTATTATTATTATTACTACTACTACTACTGCTATAATTAATTATTGTGGGTTGGTTGGGTTTTTTTTAAATTATTATGATGATGGTTATTTTTCTTTCCGGGGGGGGGAGAAAGGCCAGGCTGCCAACGCCTGCCCAGGCCCTGGGTGAGCTGCTGCCTCGAGTAACTAAAAGATATATTTAAAAAAACAAAACAAAACAAAACAAAACCAAACAAAAAAAAAAAAAAAAAAAGGAGGGGGAAAAAATTGAAAACTTCCCCCCCCCACCCCCCCACCCTGCCCTCCCAGACCTCCCCCGGCCATGTGTCGCAGGTTAAAAGGGGAACCAACAAGATCTTTTCCCATTTTCCATCCTGGCTGGCCGGGGAGGAAGGCTGCGGTGGGAGCATCCTCCTCCCGCTCCCGCTCCGGGCGTTTTGGGCTTAGATTATTTCGGAATTCCTGCCCCGTTGGAGGCCGGAGCCCTCGCCAACCAGGAGCCAGAGGGGGTTTTTTTTCCCCCCATTTTCATTCCCTCCTGGTTTTCCAGCTCCCATCTCACCCGCCACGTTCGTATCCAAAAGCACAGCTCGGCCCCCCCCCAGCTTCCCACCTCCCGCGGAGCCGAGCAGGAGGGTTATACAGATATACAGATTTTATTTTATTTTATTTTATTTTATTTTATTTTATTTTATTTTATTTTATTTTATTTTATTTATTTTATTTTATTATTTTATTTTATTTAGGGTATTTTTTGTTTTGTTTTGTTTTGGGTTTTTTTTTGTTGGGGTTTTATTAATTTTAAACCCTTTCCAGTGAATGCTTTTTTTGTGCTGCTTTTTCATCCTGCGTCCCCCAGCCACCCCCCCCGTCCCGCCCCAAGTCCTCTCTCCCTTTTAGTGAATGGTGTTTTTTCTCTCTCATGTGGGGATGTTTGTGCTGAGAAAAAAAAAGAAAAAAAAAGAAAAAAAAAGAAAAAAAAAGAAAAAAAAAAATTAAAAAACAACCTTTAAAAAAAAAAAAGCAAGAATGAAAATAATTTAAAAATTTTAAAAAAAACCACACACAAAACCACAAAAAATAATTAAAAAAATAATAAAAAAAAAAAAAACAAACAAAAAACAAAAATCGAATGTAGTGTTTACATCGAAGCCACCGTTTTCATGACCAATCCTTTGTCATTTCTACTTTGATTAGTAACCAGACGTCTTCACGGTTTCACTTTTACGAGTTACCTTTGCTGAAGAAGAGCAGTCACACCTGTTTAAAAGAAAATGAATAAATAAAGAGGAAACTTAAAAAAAAAAAATAATAAAAATATTATATATATATATATATAAAGCGCCAGGTCTTTCTAAGCCTTTCTATTACCAATCAGTGAGGTTTCTGTGATATATTACACACTGCCAATCTCTTTCTCTGACTAATGGAAAAATTCATGTGTAGCTCAATAAAGAGAATGTTTGTCTGTACCCCGGGCTCTCCCCTCCCGCGCCTCCGCCTCCTTCTTTCCCCCCCCCCCCGCGCCCGCCTCCTTCTTTCCAAAGGGAGAAAGGAAAAAAACACCAAAAAACCAACAACACTAAAAATCACGGGGTTTTTTTTTTTTTTGGGGTGGGGGGGGGGTGTTGGTTGGTGCTGGTAGCACGGGCAGGAGGGGCTGAGCAAAGAATTGGGTGTCGATCTTGGGTGGGAGCCCTTCCAGATGGCTCCGGTTGCATCACCGGGAGCAAAAATCCCCCTCAAAAAACTCCCCGACCAAGAAAAAAAATTTTTTTTGTTTCTTTGGGGAACGCGGAGATGGTCGTCAGGGCGAGTCCTTCATCTTGCAGTAACATCAGAAACTCCCAAATGTGCGAGTTTTTTTCCCCCTGAGATAGTGAGGAAGGTTCTCCAAGAAAGCTGAGACTTTCCCCCTGCTGCAGGAGCAATTCAGGGTTTGATTGGGTTTGGGTTTTTTCCCCACAATTTGGGGTGGGGTTTTTTTTTGCAATTTGGGGGTTTTTTTTCTCACTCTCCCCCATTCCGGGTCCCCCAGCTCCACACACGCCAGCATCGGGCAGCATAGAATCATAGAACTGCCAGGGTTGGAAGGGACCTTAAAGCCCACCCAGTGCCACCCCCTGCCCTGGGCAGGGACACCTCCCATCAGCCCAGGTTGCTCAGAGCCCCATCCAGCCTGGCCTTAAAAACTTCCAGGCTTGGGGCTTCCACCACCTCTCTGGGCAACCTGTTCCAGTGTCTCACCACCCTCATGGTGAAGAACTTCTTCCTAACGTCCAGTCTGAATCGACCCATCTCTAGTTTTAATCCAGTCCCTCTAGTCCCACCGTTAACCTGACATCCTAAAAAGTCCCTCCCCAGCTTTCTTGTAGGCCCCCTTAAGATACTGGTAGGCCACTATAAGGTCTCCTCGAAGCCTTCTTTTCTCCAGGCTGAACAACCCCGACTCTCTCAGTTTGTCCTCCTAGGAGAGGTGCTGCAGCCCTCTGATCATCCTTGTGGCCCCTGCATGATGGCAGGTGGGACACTGGAGAGCCAGTTTCCCCTTGGCGCAGCCTGGGACCGAGCTGGTTTCTCGGCACCATGCTTGCCATCCCCTCCCGAGCCACAGGAACGTCTCCAAACCCCACGGGACCACAGGGCCCATCAGCAAAGCCAGGGAAGGAGCCGTGGGATGGTTACCCAAACAGCCAGGAACTCCTGCCCTGGTTTTATGCTGGGCCACCCATTGGGCAAGGTTGGCTAGCAAAGCTGCTCCATCACGCAGCAGCATCTCCTGGTCTCCTGCCCCACGCAGATTATTTGCTGGGTTAAAAAAATGGCTGGGCCCAAAGAGTTGTGGTGAACGGAGTTAAATCCAGTTGGTGTGTGGTGTTCCCCAGGGCTCGATACTGCGGCCTGTTCTCTTTAATATCCTTATTAACAACCTGGACGAGGAGATCAAGTGCGCCCTCAGGCAGTTTGCAGATGACACCATGTTGGGTGGGAGTGTCGACCTGCTTGAGGGCAGGAAGGCTCTGCAGAGGGGTCTGGGCAGGCTGGATCCATGGGCCGAGGCCAATGGTGTGAGGGTCAACAAGGGCAAGTGCCGGGTCCTGCACTTGGGTCACACCAACCCCATGGACGCGACAGGCTGGGGGCAGAGCGGCTGGAGAGCTGCCTGGTGAAGGACCTGGGGCTGTTGGTCGACAGCCGGCTGAACGTGAGCCAGCAGTGTGCCCAGGTGGCCAAGGCGGCCAACAGCACCCTGGCCTGTATCTGGAATAGACCAGCAGGACTGGGGCAGTGATGGTCCCCCTGTGATCGGCACCGGTGAGGCCCCACCTCGAGTGCTGTGTCCAGTTTTGGGCCCCTCACCACAGGAAAGACATTGAGATGCTGGAGCGTGTCCAGAGAAGGGCAACGGAGCTGGTGAGGGGTCTGGAGCACAAGTCCTGTGAGGAGCGGCTGAGGGAGCTGGGGGTGTTCAGCCTGGAGAAGAGAAGGCTGAGGGGAGACCTTCTCGCTCTCTGCAACTCCCTCAAAGGAGGGTGCAGCCAAGGGGGGTCGGTCTCTTCTCCCAAGGAACAGGTGATGGGACAAGAGGAAACGGCCTCAAGTTGCACCAGGGGAGGTTTAGGATGGAGATTAGGGAAAATGTCATCACCCAAAGGGTTGTCAAGCATTGGAACAGGCTGCCCAGGGAAGAGGTGGAACCACCATCCCTGAAGGTGTTTAAAAGCCGGGCAGATGTGGTGCTGAGGGACGTGCGGTAGTGGTGGGTTGGTCAGTGTGAGGTTGATGGTTGCACTTGGTGATCTTAAAGGTTCCCTTCCAACCTAGAGGATTCTCTGATTCCATGACTCAAGTTCTGGCTGTTTACAGCGATCCAGAAGTAGCTCATGCTGGTACTGGGGAAGGCAGTCAGGCTTCTCCTCAGATGACCTCCCTTTCCAGGGAAGCGGAGCCAGCCAAGAGGCCACCACTGGTCCATGTGCTCCTCTGCACAAACCAGCCTTTCATGGCTGAAGTAGGTCATTGTGCATCGGTGTCGCAGGCAAGGATGCCATCCAGTGACTTCCCAGGGCCTGCTCCCCAGGGAACAAAGGGAAGAGCTGCCGGGAAAGGGTCAGGAATCCAATGAGAAGAGGAGACAAGTCCAGAAAGAACAGCCCAGGGGTCTCTGGAACATCCCCACCCCTCCTCGGTTTAGTTCCAGGCGCCTCCCGGCGCCCCCCAAGCCCAGCAGCTGCTTTACGCAGCTCTGTTGCAGCCGGAGCCGTTGCAGGATCCCGGGCGAGGGGGGTTCGTGCAGGACAGGCTCACGGCACCTTCTCCTTCCCCATCACCTGCTGCCAGGCAGAGGACGACTCCACAGCAGGGTCCCTCAGCACAGAGAGAGAGGGCTGGTGGCTGAGAAGAGCTGCTTTACTCGGCACCTTTCCAGGCCAGCACGAATGTAAGAAATCAGGGATTCGTTATTTTATTATTAATATTATTATCATTATTTCTTTTTTAGTGGTGAAAGTTGGGGTGGCCGAGACGCTGCACAGCTCACGGAGCAGCAGAAGCTGGGGGAGGTGGTTGGTGCAGTGCTGCTGCCCAGGGGAGCCAGGGGCTCCTCATATTCTGTGCTTGGGGAGGGGGAAGGAAATGTCCCTGGGAAAGCGGGCAGGCTGGGAGAGGACATGCCGCGGTGGTGGAGATCTTGCAAACCCAAAGCCAGGTCAAGCCCAAAGCTAGGTCAAAAAGCAGCGCTGGCTGCAGGCATAGAATCAGAATCACAGAATGGTTCGGGTTGGAAGGGACCTTAAAGCCCACCCAGTGCCACCCCCTGCCCTGGCCAGGGACACCTCCCACCACACCACGTTGCTCCAAGCCCCGTCCAGCCTGGCCTTGAACCCCTCCAGGGACGGGGCAGCCACAGCTTCTCTGGGCAACCTGGGCCAGGGGCTCACCACCCTCACAGCAAACAATTTCTGCCTCAGATCTCACCTAAATCTCCTCTCTTCCAGTGTAAACCCCTTCCCCCTCGTCCCATGGCTCCCCTCCCTGCTCCAGAGTCCCTCCCCAGCTTTCCTGGAGCCCCTTTAGGGCCTGGCAGGGGCTGGAAGGTCTCCCCGGAGCCTTCTCTTCTCCAGGCTGAACCCCCCCAGCTCTCTCAGCCTGTCCTCCCAGCAGAGGGGCTCCAGCCCTCCCAGCATCTCCGGGGCCTCCTCTGGCCCCGCTCCAACAGCTCCGTGTCCTTCTGCTGTTGGTGCCCCAGCGCTGGAGGCAGCACTGCAGGGGGGTCTCGCAGAGCGGAGCAGAGGGGCAGAATCCCCCCCCTCGCCCTGCTGCCCACGCTGCTGGGGATGCAGCCCAGGCTGCGGGGGGGTTCAGGCTGCTCGTGTTGAGCTTCTCATCCACCAACACCTCCAAGTCCTTCTTGGGGCTGCTCTCAGTCCATTCTCCACCCAGCCTATCCTTGTGCATCCCCACTGCTGAGATGAAGCCGGGCTGTACAAAATGCATCATCAGGTACCAAATTTCCCAGAAATGCAACACGGAGCAGGAACTCAAGGGAACCCAGACACCCCCCCAAAAAAAGTATTTCTGTGCTGTTTTCTCCTCTCCCACCTGCACTCCCAGAGGTCCATGGAATCTGCCGCTCGAGTAGACCCAAACTCCATGCAGTTCACACACACAACAGCTCTCCCCCCCTCCGCCTGCTGCCAGACAGTTCAAAACCCCACTTTATTTTTACAGTCCCTCGAGACACTGTTTCTCTTCCATTTCCATGTTCACAGCACGACTGAACTCCAGCAGCAATTACTGCTCCACGAGCCCAGGATTGCGAAAACATTCCCAAAGCCGGTGTTGGGCGGTTGTGTTCCCTTCCCTCCCGAAAGAAAGGGGGAACTGAAGAGGACCAAAGTGCGGGTGTTTCATTTACAAACCAAACGCGCGCCAGGAACACAAGAAATCACGCTAGAGAAATTTCCAAACAGTTTCCAACACTGACCAAGTTTTTATTTTTGGGTTTTTTTTTTGTTTTCTTTTTTTAAACAATAAAAACAAAACAGCTGTGCTCTGAGCAAAACCAAAGATCTCCAAAAAAAAAAAAAAAATTCTTTTAAGTTTACTAATAGCATTGCAAGGTAAGGCTTCCCAAAGAGTTTTATTGAAATAAATTATTTTCGCCTAAACATCGATGCGACTCCTCTCATTAAATTCACCTTCAAATGTCCTAAAAACCAACAGTAAAAAAAAAAAAGTTACCAACAATTCTAGATAATACTGGGCTCCTTCTAAAGGACAGCGATACTAGAACTCACTCTTCAGAAGTTTAAAAATTAAGTCACTGCCGTGTCAAATTCAACTACGCAAGCTAGCATCGGCGGCTCCGAGTGCATCCCGTGCCCAAAGTTCTTTAGAAAAATCAGAAATCAGCAAGTTGGGCTCAACCCCCCAACTCCTCCACTCCTTCTAAACTCCCGGTGAAGTTGTGGGGTTTAAAAAAAAAAAAAAAAAATGAAACAAAAAGCAAGGTATCGGAGCTACCTCCATAAAGTCCCGTCCGTGTTGCTCTGGAGTCCGGAACAGGCAGGTTTTTCTATCATACTCCCTTGGTTTCTGGTAATACTGAGCGGAGGGGCTGCTGCCTCGCCTCACGGCCCTTCTTCTTCACTCCGTTCCCTTCGGCCTCTCACTTGTTTCTGGCCATAAAAGGCAAAGGAAAATAACGCAGCCCCGGGGAACGACCAACGCCAGGGCTCTGCCAGGGCAGAAGAGCCCAGCAACGGCAAACAAACTATTTTATGCCGGAATCGAGGTGAATCAGTGCTTCGCTGCGCAATTCTTTTTATTTTTTTTTCTGCGTTATGTAGCTAAACAACTTCCATCCAGCCTAAGAACTGACGTGCCAGCGACGCTACCCCAGCCCTTCAAGCCGGCCTACGTAACACCCTTTATTCTCCATATGAAGAGACCAAAGAGCGGGCGCCCGCTCGTCTAACGCCGGGTTTGCTGCAAATTTCTAAGCTTTCTTCTCTCTTCTAATAACTCTCCCGGATCTCGAGCCGCACGTGCCAGCGCCTCCGCGACCTGCACCCGCAGCTGCTAATTCGGAAGACGCTTTCCCCAGCCTCCGCCGTGCAGTCAGCCTAATACCTCATGCTAGCTGCAGAAATCATGCCCGTGGTTTAGAAAGTGCCTTTTTGTTTGTGGAGGGGATCAACGTCACATAGAAAATATTACAAAAAAAAGGTTAATTTGTCAGCCGTCCAAACATTATTAGACCACATGCTTTATACAGCAGAGAGGCAGCCAGCTCACTCGGCAGCACAGCCAGCTGAACTCTGAAGAGAGACACTTTCCTGCTGGTATAGAAAGCGCAGGGTGGTTTGGTTTGGTTTTTTTTTTTTTTTGTATTTAATTTATTTATTCAACATTGCTCACGAGGAGGAGGAAGGAAGGGCAACGAGCGCTAAGAGTTTTGCTGCATCTGAAGTCTCCGTTCGGCGGCGGCAGCGAGCGTCCTGCGACGCAGGGTGACGGGATCGGCGGAGGCTCCCTCGGGCGGAGGAGAGGGCTTCTCTGTGCTCAGCTCCTCGTCGGAGGTTTTGTTTAAGTAACGCCTGCGAGAGGAAAAAGGAAACGACGGGTGAGCAGAGCCCATGTCATTTTGGCTCTGCAAAATACTCCACTGGCACATCCACAAGGTAAGGGAGGGCGCAAGGCACACTGAAAGAGGGAAAATACCTTGATAAAAGCACACACAAGCTACGTATTGAAATAATAAAAAAAAAAAAGCCTGTATAACCTAGGAGAGGCTTTGCAGAGTTGGCGGAAGCTCTTAGTGCTTGTGCAAGATCCTTGTGCCCGTGGGAGGCAGCCAGTTCTGAAGGCTCTACTCTTAACCCAGAGCAATTCACCGAGACTGCAGGTGAGTCACTGAATCCCTCTGTCCCCGTTATTCCACCATTTGTAACATGCTGGCAGCGTCCCCCACGAGAAGTCTGACGACAATAAGTAAGCCTGGGACAGAAGGGGCACTAGGGCTGCAAAGCGTAAGGCAAGGCAAAAATACAAGGAAGCAGCCGCCAGAGCTAACGGTCCAATGAATTTTTACGTCTAGGGACAAAACAGAGTAGTTTGCAATTCCACAGCCCCTCGGTGCAGGAAGAGAAGCAGTAAAGCAGAAAGTCAGAAATACTTTGCCTTCCTAAATGACGTTTTCCAAACATAAAGAAAAAACAATTCTAGGAGCAAGCCTATTTGTACACTTAAAACTCTTCAAAGGTGTCACACCCCCAGTTATTTATATGAACGCATTTCAGTGTGGGGAAAAAAAAAAAAAAAAAAGAGCGTAGATAGCCCAACACCACCAAAGGACACAAAACAGTGTAGATTTTGTAGACCCGTTCAGTAGTCTCCCTGCAACACAGAGGAAGGGACAACATTTGTTACAAATGCTAAAAAGTTTTCTCTGCATCACTAAAGCAATTTTCCTTCTCTTTTTGTCAGCAACTGGATGCTAGTAAAGCTCACCAACGTGACTGAAATGCGTGAAAAAAATTAAATTCTACCTCTAACACCTATTACTAGTGGGGCTAAAAGAAAAAGTTGATCACTGTCTCCTTACTGGTGTCGACTTGCGGGTCGTGAGCTCCTCTGGCGTGCTTTAGTAAGTGGTCACCTGTCAACTCTGCTTCGTGCTTAAGACACTCGCTCTGTATTTGGAAAAAGCGGTTCCTGACAGTCATTTCAGCTGTAACAGCACGGGCAGCGTGGGCCGACGCCTACGCCAGGGACAAGCTAAAGATGACTAGAGGACTCAACACAAGTAATGCGCTCTCGCTTATTACAGGCTCAGACCGAAGCCTGGAGAAATCACACTCTGATTTCCAAGAGCTTTGCATCAACCGCTTAGGAAGCTGTGTACGTGGTGGGACATGCAACGCTATTTCAGCGTTGGGTTTATCAGCAACGGTTGTTTTAAGCAGCATCCTGAGCCTGCTGTAGCAGATGTATTCATTCCTCGTACTACTCTTTGCATCTCAGTGGTCATAATCCATTTGAAACCCATTCTGGGGGACTACAACCCAGTGGCTAGGCTGGAGTTGTAGGAAGGAACGTACTTTCGAGCTTGCTGCAACAAGTCCTCCTTCCGCTGAACCAACATACGCTGCCTTTCATCAGCTGACTTTGAAAAGCGACTCCCCCTGGCCTCGAAGTCTTCTGTTTCACTAGGCTCTGCTTCCATTTCGCTGAATTCCACCATTTCTTCCAGTCTTGAGTTGAGTTCAAGTGGCACTCTCTCAGTCTAAGAGAAAAGGAAAAAAAGCCGTTAAGTCTTTGCAAGATTTGCAAGTGGGGCTTCTTTGCATCAAATCAACAAGCTACGAACAACGGTCATTTTCTGAGGCATTGGAAGAAACGAGACTCTCACCTGCTGCACCCTATTCCCTTGGGCTGCCTTGAAAACCCCAGCCAAAAGAGAGAACAATGCTATTTCAAAACATGGTCGAAGAGTCTGTATTCTATAACGCTGTATCTTTTATGGCCTGCCTGAAAGTAATCTCAAAGACAAACATTAATTACTCATAATTAATGCTCTAAGAAAACGGGGCATTTGAACCAGCCAGATTCTGCAGCCGACCTGACAAGCAATGCAACAGTAAGGAGTTGAAAAAGCAGAAATCCATGTACTAAGAAAAGAACAGTAAACGTATCTGCAAAGAGGACGCGTGCTTGAGAAGGGAATTTATGAGGTTTCGGTTCACCGGGTTCTGCAGCACCCAAATTATGGTGTATTCGGGCTGCCGGAGCAAGGCTGGCAAGCGTCCCAAGCACGGCGTGTCGATAGAAGAAGCTGGCAGCCCCGCACATAGTACCTCTTGACAGCTGGCCGACAACGCTAACGGGAAAATTGAGCTGATGAATGATGACACTGGTGAACTAGCATAGGTGAAACAGCGTATCCTGATCACATCCTGTCATATACGATCAGATCAGCTCTGCGATGGAAAAGCAAGATGTTACTAAGCGTTGGAGCGTCAAGAAACAAATCACCTGAATGAAAGGCTTAAGAGTTTAGCCATCATTTAGTATCCCAGAGGATTACTCAAACAAGTAGGGTGCATCAGAGAGGTATTAGAGGCATCAGAGGGCAGCTCCTACTGCCCGGTTTTGGGCCTTCGGTGTTACCCACCGCAAGAGTCTCAATGGGCAGTGACACGGGCACCACAGAGGCACCACCAAGTCCCAACAGGCCGGGCTCAGCAGCACCACGGCGTGCACTGCACAGGTTTCAGCAGCTGATGTGGAAAACAAGCTGAGTCATTCCAAAGCCCTAGAGACGTACCAGTAACACCATCTCCCTGACGCAATGCCTTCGGAGAGCAAAAACCAAGACAAATGTCAGTTCCCATCAGCTAGGTGAACCAAGCAGGAATGCCAGGGCCCAAGCCAGAGCAGTACGAACACTGCAACCTCAAACACACGTACGTCTTCAACCTGGGCTGCATCCCCAGCAGCGTGGGCAGCAGGGCGAGGGGGGGGATTCTGCCCCTCTGCTCCGCTCTGTGAGACCCCCCTGCAGTGCTGCCTCCAGCGCTGGGGCACCAACAGCAGAAGGACACGGAGCTGTTGGAGCGGGGCCAGAGGAGGCCCCGGAGATGCTGGGAGGGCTGGAGCCCCTCTGCTGGGAGGACAGGCTGAGAGAGCTGGGGGGGTTCAGCCTGGAGAAGAGAAGGCTCCGGGGAGACCTTCCAGTCCCTGCCGGTCCCTAAAGGGGCTCCAGGAAAGCTGGGGAGGGGCTCTGGATCAGGGAGTGGAGTGATAGAACAAGGGGTAATGGTTTTAAACGGAAAGAGGGGAGATTTGGATTATATTTTAGGAAGAAATTGTTTGCTGTGAGGGTGGTGAGCCCCTGGCCCAGGTTGCCCAGAGAAGCTGTGGCTGCCCCATCCCTGGAGGGGTTCAAGGCCAGGCTGGATGGGGCTTGGAGCAACGTGGTGTGGTGGGAGGTGTCCCTGCCCAGGGCAGGGGGTGGCACTGGGTGGGCTTTAAGGTCCCTTCCAACCCAAACCATTCTATGGTTCTATTTCAGCAAAACCTACAAACTGCAGTGTGCTGGGAAGGGCTCCCCGTATCACAGACACTAATGGACTGGGACAACACGATGGGGTACTGCTGGAATTGCCTCAAAGCAACGCCACGTCCCAGAGGAGGATGCAAGAGCTCTGCAGAACAATCTCACGGATTTTATCCAGGGCCGAGATGCCCTCGGCAGACCCAGAGAAACAGGTATGGAGCAACCCAACTGCTGCTCCCCACACGGGTGGACATGGGAAAGAGAAGCTCTGCTGGGTAAAGCCGTGAAAAGGGCACTCATTATAGTTGATGTTCGGACAAGATCACTGGCTTGCTTTTTTTTTTTCCTTAGGCCATTTCTATTCAAAGATGCAAGCGAGTTCACCTAAGCTTTTATTTTCATAACATTACAAAGATGCAAAAATCGATACCCAGAGCCCGTTCTTCTATCTGAACACAAAAGTGGGTACTCAGGAGGTTTTAGAGACAAAAATATCAAAACTAATTGCACTAAAGGTTATGACAAGCCTCAGTACGAGAGCAGGTCTCAGATGCACAAAGCTGTGTGCTACAGAAACCACTCCTTCAGGCTCCAAGAGAAAAAGCGTTAGTTTCATAAAAGCCATGGGATGCCTCAGAAGTGTCTCTAAACAGAGTCACCGAGTACTTTAGCAATGACAATGAACTGGATTCTCAAGACGGGGGGCAAGGGCTGCACCAGACAAGCTTCAGCTTTATAACAACAGTTTATGAGTTAGGTCTGAGCAGTCCTACCTAATCTCCACCCAGGATTACAGAAACACATACCTTTACACAAAAAAAAAAAAAAAAAAAAACAAACCCCACACAAATTTAAAGGATAATCTTTAAATACATTTTAGCCCATGAAAATACAAGCTTGCAGAAAGTAGCGATAGGTGCTCTGGGATGTGTTCTGACAGGGAGCAACAGCAGAGGCAGAAAAGAGGGGAGGGAGGGCACGTATGACAGGGATGGCGAGCGAGCAGGTACAGCACGTGCACAAGGCTGGAAGCATTAGCATCCCAATGCACGGGCGCAGAAAAGCATGTGCACGGCATCTTGCTAAGTGTACAGGCCAGGACTGTTAGAAGCAGGCAATGTTTAGAGCACTATCTCACAAACCTTTGCCACGATTTATACCATGATGGTGCTCAGAGATGTCTCTGAACCACCCTTACGTTCTCTCAGCACTGACACCTCAAAACCATAAGCTACGTTTGTGGGGGAGGTGGAAATAATCAGTCATTATCTCTATCTTAAGATCTTTGAATTCTAGACAGAATTAAGTTATAATATGACATACGGCACAGAGGAAAACCTGTGCTACTCATGAAGATGGGTGCTTTTATTTGAGCGCGTTGGCTCCCCTAAGAAACGTAATTTCCAACAAGCAGAACTCCAACGGGTCAGCCACTTGCTGTTGGAGATCTATAAAGATTCTCAGTGGGTATGCGAACTTAAAAAGAAGAGAGACAGGGAGCTTGTAAAACTTACTCTGAAGTACACAAAGCAACTAGAGCTGCCACAGCCTTTCACAGGGATGGTGTCATAAGGTTTGAAGTTACATCCATCCACTATTTGGAAAGCCAAGTCTCATCCAGAGGGGATGATGATGGCTTCTTATGTCCCTTCCCGCTTGCATTTAAAAAGCTTCTTAAAAATCAAGCACAACCTGCGGAAGTAGCTTGTTTGCTGCTAGACCTTTCCACGCAGACAAGAGTCGGGCTGACTGCCACAACACACTCTTCTGGCAAGAACAAAGAGAACACCTACAATACGCCAGGTACTCACTTAAAAACTGAAATCAAAAGCAAAGGGACACAGAAGCGACGGGCATTTCCTAGAGGAAGGACACCCCTACACTCCCAAGTCTTCTCCCCACAACAGAAATACTATCAACAGCAAGGAGGCAAGCAAGCGTGGCTCTCAGGTAGACCTCGGTGGCCATGTAACAAGGGTGATCAGCTTGTTGGAAGCCACCCTAAGTTAACACTAAATGCACAAAGCATTTACTAGGTGGGAAGAGGACAGCCGCAACTGGAGCTTCCACGTCGCTACCCAGCAGCAAGTTTTCCTCGGAGCACGGTAGTCTCAGTCTCCCACTTCAGCCTTTGCCTATGAATCCCATTTGGCACAGTAACTATCCATCCAGGTAAACCCGCGCAGAGGCCACCATTTCATCCCACACACAGAGCCACCAGCAGCCCTGCTCAGCTCTGAGAAATTCGCAACTGCTCACGTACCTCCAGGCTATGACCTGCACTGCTCTACAAAACAAAAACACGTCCTCCATCCAAACCATTTGCTCCAACTAAAACACACCGTTTGAGCAAAGCGCTGAGCTGAATTCCAAGCAAGAAGACATGACTATTAGAGAGCACGTGCTCAGTGACATGACACATGAACACTACTCCCAGGTTTTTCATGCTCTGTAGAAGGAAGGACAGAGACCCAGGTAACACAGGTAGCACTGGGCAGGAAGGAAAGAAGGTGAGCAGCACCACAAATTCAAAGCAGGATTCGAAGCCAGAACCAAGCTAAGGAAAACTAGTTAGATGCCATTTATAGAGAGAGAGGTTTTACTCAAAGAACAGGGAAAATGCCACCAAAACCTTCAAGTTAACCCAAAAAGTTACTAAAGAGTTGCTAGACCCAGATCAAGACTTTCATTCCTGCAGTTCTGCATCTCCTACCCCAGGCTCTTATCAAACACCTGCATCAATACCTCTTCCTCAGCCTCAATGGCAGTATCAACCCAATTTAAAGTTTTTTCTGTCTTGCTAACGAGGGACCTGCCACAGTTCCATTTCAGGTGAGTAACAGGCTGGCTATTGAGGTTATTAAAGCTGGCAGAGGCAGAAAGTCACACACCTCACAAATTCACGCAGCAGAAAGGCAGGTTTATAAAACAGAAACCTTCACAATTTTACTATTACAGTCAGGGAAAACAGAAGCGGAATAAGACCTTATTCTACTTGCAGGCTATTTTTTTTTCTTCCTGACACATTTTAACTAGCACATGCTGCTTAATGAAGCCCTTAGTGAGGACAGCAAAAACCATTATTGGGCTTCATGTACAAAAGGGCTGTTATCTCTTGGTCATCTTTGTATCCCACTCCATTCACACTGAAGCTCCCCATGTTCCAAGTGCTTCCTCCAAGAACACAAATGAATTCTTATATCCAGAAGAGAAATATTGCTCATTTTAAGGGAAGCGTCTGGAGATGTACAAAATGGGAAAAGGAAGGGGAAGAGCAAAGCATCCTGCTCTTCCTATTCCACCGCTGGGCATGGGCCTGACCAGACGTGAACAGAGACGTGATCTGTTTCTGTTCTTTGTGCCACTTGAGAGCACTTTCCTTCAAGGAGGAAAAAGAAAAGCACACAGATAATTCTCTACAGCAGCACCATGCTGGAGTCTCACTTCATTTGCCTGACAGTATTAGTTCTGGCATGAAATGCAAGGAAGGGCTGCCACCAACCTGACCTGGGACAGAACAAAATGCACTTATCTGTCTATGCAGCTTCTAATTGTGGGGTTGGGTTTTTTTTGCCTGTTTTTATGCCAAATTACCTGGGTGACAGTTTCAGTATCCTCCTGATCAGTACTGTGCCGTTCCACAGAACTATTCAGTGCAGGTCTAATGCTATCTGCACGCTGCAATGCAAACATCATGGGTTTAATACAGTGCGTGAAATGGCAAAACAAAAACAAGTTCTTTGAACACATTCAAACCCTGCCCTCTGCAACGTCATGTGTTATGTTCAATTTAGAAACAGATAAGTTAGCAATAAACAGAATGCACTGTGTTGAAAGAGAATTCTCTCTGCTTCCTCACACGCAGACTCCAGATAACAGTACTATCTGATGTGCACAGAACCAGAATTCAATATTCTTATTAACAGAAACACTGTCCCCAGACTGCTTTACTGAAATCTGCTATCACTAATTAAGAACAAGGCATCATTTTGCCGACTACTTTCTTTGCAGAAAACCTTCCTAAGTGGTACAATTGAATTATCTGTCAGCAGAGAAATCAACTGGAAATGTTCTAAAGGCTCTGCACAACAGCAACCGAGAAGAGCTGCTTTAACTGAACAAATATTTGTCTCTAGTCTAGCTAGGACATTTTCAATATATTTTTCGTACATGACTGAATATACTGCATTGACAGAGATTTAAACAAAGAAAAAAACAAACCGCAAGGATTTTTTACTAGAATTTAGCACTATATAACGTGTTTGAGACTCCATATGCAAGCACTTCATGCAATCTGCAGTCCAATCACATCAACTGGGGGCAAGCTATAAGGCATGGGTAACAGACTCTGACTACCCTTCATAAAGAAAATACCCTGTGTTACAAATAGATAATGCTAAAGCAGACCTGAGACCCATCCCAAGAAAAAGGCCGTCTTCTAAGGGCCACAGCAAGGAACAGATGTGCATACCTCAATCCCACACCACTGTGAGACATTCCAATCAAGTCAGATGTTGCAACATGGAGATATAAGGTAGCCTAGACTGCCAAAACTGGTTTGGTGCTTCTGACTGCAACACCTTGTGGGGTAAGGAAGTAAGTTATTCTAGGGGCATGGCTTTATGACTTACCTGTGTGGGGAAAGGTACCTGGATGCGCCCTTCTAGGATGTTGTCAGTGGTGATCTCTACAGAGCGAGTTAGCTGCAGATCCTGTAGAACTAAATGATAAGGGACCTGAGGGAACATCTCCTGAATCTGATGGGCCTGGAGAAAACGAGGTTTCTACAGTCAGTATCAGCAGTAAATAAAAGCTAGCTGGCACGTATCTCAACAGAAAGAGATTAAAAAAATGAACAGCTTAGAGATGCTGTTTACGATATGATAACCCACGCACAGAAAGACAAACAAGAGCAAGAAAACCCATGCTGGCATTGACTTCCAGGGCAATATTTTGACTCCACTGAAGCCAACAGCAGAAGTGCAACTCCTATAGAGACACCATGTGGTCCTGAAAATTTATGTTCCTGAACAGTGCTTGTAGGTGCACAAAGGCTTCAGAAGTTCCCCAACCCACAGGGTTTTTTTTTTTGGTTTTATGACAGCCTTTTTAATGAAGATCTATACAAAATTCAGATGAGTCACTGAAAGTTAGATCAACACCGAAAAAACAATGTATCATATTTCCTTGTTCCAGACAGGTTCTAAAATGGTACTGGTAAAGACAAGAGGAATAAGTTTTAATAACCTTCTCTCTCCAGCCACCCTGCCTACAAACCAGTTTAATGGGGTCTGAAAGCTCAAGTAAATCAGACTGAGTTGGCAGGGAACTGTTATTATCAAATTTCAAGTTACTTAAATAATATCAAAATTAAATAGACAAAAGTAAGAGAGCACACAAATAATATGCTTTTAGAGGCCAACAGCTACACTTCATTACATATTGAAATCTATATTTTAACTAACGCTGAAAGTTACAGGGGGATGGGTTGGGCAAGGAAAACAACAAGAAGAAAAGAAGGATGTAAGGAGTTTTGAGAGCAAAGCAAAAACTATACACCAGCTGACAGCGAGTTCAAACCCAAGCAGCTACAGCAAACCTAACTCTCCTTTGTACTACCTTGTGACCGAAACAACTGATTTAGCATTTCAGCCTCTGAGCTTTCCCTCAAAACACTTCCCTAGGCTTTTATTCAGTAACACAAAGGAGAATTTCACTTATTTTCTATTAAAAATGTGTAATGCGCTAATAGTTTGCTAACCTGGGCTTTTCCATTAAAGCGGGCATTTTAATCTAAGTTGCTACTCTGCTTTTAATAATACCCAATGGTAAAAAATCATTACTCATCCTTAACAAAAGCCCATTTGTGTCACTGTGTCCAGTAAAAGAAGAACTAAACTACCCTTAGATGGAGAGTTCCTGAATATTTAACTAGTAATTAATCTGCCAACACCTTACTGCTCCCTGCCCGTCTTGCCTCAAACCCCTGAAAAATTGTGGCCTTATCCTGTTGAGACTTAAACAGTAGTGAAGGTGATAGGAGAGATCTCCCCTTCAGAAAATTCTGTCACTTTCATGAGATACCTCACCAAACATTTATTAACATGCTAGAGCACACAGTCACTTTAAGAACTCAAAGCAAACAGCACTTCTCAAACTACATGAACAGCTAGACTGTGTGTTTCGTGAGGCCGTATCCTTCTCTTTTTGTACTACATCAGAGTGTTTAGGTAAGAAGTCAACAAACCTGGGATTTCATCCTGAACACCCCCATCATCACCATGAATCCGCAAGAGTTAACTGTGCTATTCAGCCCCATCTCACACTGACACTCAAACAGAAAGAGCTATCTTGGAGCTTAGCGCTATTAAAAATAAATACTAAAAAAATCAAAAGCTATAGAAAGGATTGGATCAGTTACCACTTGACTAACAGCTAAATTCTTTTGGTTACAGACTCACACCCTTTGCTACTGCAAGTCGTGAGTGAAGGTAAGTACTGAAAAAAAGCTAAAGAAACTGCACTAAGCAAGCTGAGAAAAAGTCTGCCTACCTATGCAGAAAGCATGTGCAATTTTTCTCCCTCATTTACCTGCCTCCGAACCTGTTCTTTTAGGTTTGCGCATTTGAACCAACATATAGCCCTAACTTCACTAAAATAAACCTTCTCTCTCTCAAAAAATAGCTTTCCTGTGGCACCTAAACACTGTTTTGACTTCCTTCCCCTTTATGTTCTCCATCTACACGTACCTCCCCCCGACAATGCAAATAATAGGAAGGCTGGGATGCGAACTATTAAAGCAGTCTTACCATAGCATTCAGCTGGGAGTTGCTGGCTTGCGTGATACCCAGGATGTTTGTAGTATGCATCACTTCTACCGAAAAACTGGGCAGCCAGCTGGCAATTCGAGAGCCTAAGAATAAGAAATCACCAAGAAAGTCAAGCAAGAATATGAGGTTCTCAGCAGGCAAAGTACTTCTACATGCATTTAACACAAGTCTTCATATTTCCACAAGGTACATCGGGGGAGTTCGGCAGCGCAATCCATCCCTAAGGTCTCCCAAACACGGAGATGGCTGGAGTAAATCAGTAAGAGCCGACACTGTCTTCAAACATGCTGTCATAGTGGCTTAACAATCTTAGGGCCAGAAGACGACCAAGAAAACACCACATCCTGGTTTTCTTGTTTTAATGTTCCCATTAAAAGGAAAATTAAAATAATCTGGAGCCAAATTCAGTTCTGGAATACATGAAGAACTCCAGCAATTTTACTAAAAACAGGACAGCTTCTAAACTGGTCCCAAAATGGGTCAAATTATACGTGGCTGGCATCACTGAGAAAATATTACTATAAAGGGACAGAGAGTAACAGAACAAAGCGATTGCTGCTGCAATTGTGTGCTTCGGCTCGGAGTAGGGCAAATGGCTGGCTCCCTCTTCCTTCTGTGTTTCCATTTAAATAAACACAGGGTTTGCTCTATGCCACTTCTCCTTCTAGCTCTACAGTAATTTTATGGGTCTCCAATCCACAGGAGAGCACAGGGGAGGACAGCTATCAAAAAACAGAGTGGTGTTCTACACATAAATGTCCTTTGGAGACCTAAAGCACCCCAAAAGTAGGAGCCATGCAAGAAGCTATCAGCCAGTCTCAGGGTACCTAGAAATGTCTGACCCTTCTCTGACCATTCTTCTCCTCCCACAATCTCCAAAGATTGCAAAACCAGCACCAACAAAGAACGGGTCACTACGTAAGTTTGCAGCATCTCAGCTATATCACAGGAGCTCCACAAGGACAAAGCCCAAAGCTGGGTATTTGCACTAGTGAAACCTTCTGAGAAGCAACAACAACAAAAAACTTTCAAAATATTGGGCAACTGTGGAAGACAAGCACACACTAACTATAAACTATAAAATTTTGGAAGATAAGCAATGGAAATGGTCTCTTTCAGAACAAGTTTACCTGCACACACAGAACTACCATGGTCTGAAATCACTTCTGCTTTGTGAGTAGTTATAACACACCACTGAAGTCACTGGAACCAGTATGTAAAACCATTCTGGTTACATGATGCCATCTAAGGATAAGCTTCTGCGGACTTCTGCACCTGACCAAGCATTGTGAGTTTCTTGGAAATCGAGTGGCAAATGGACTTTTGACAACCTCACATTAGCTAGGAATAGCAGAAAGATCAACTTTTAGACTGTATTTAGACCACCACAGAGGTTTTTTTCCTCTTCAACTGCCACTGATTAACCCACCGCCCAGTAGCAAAACAAGACATGTGAATTTCCCGTTTTGTTGGTCAACATGGCACACAATGAATAAAGGCCAGCATTAAAGCTGCTAACGACAACAAATCAAGGCAAAGGGGGCAATTGTACAAAATCTTTCGAGAAATCTCTTAGCTCTGGACAACCTCAGAGACACTTATCTGAACTCTTGCAACAGAACTGTAAGAAACACACGTGTTTGACAAACTCCAGTTTAAGTTTCCACTGAAGCATGGACAGAATTCCCTTCTACAGGAGGCTGTTCCCTTCATTTAGTTGGGGAACAGCATCAGCTCTCAAACGCGCGTAGCTCACCGTCGAAGTGGAAGAAGTGATTGTGCTGGTTCAAGCGTGGTCTGCCTTCTGCTACCGCCACGGGGACCAGGTTCTCATCCAGATTTTCCCTTTGGTGATCCTCCCTCACGTGATGGCTGTCAGTGATATTAAGAGACATTCTGCAGGTAGGGCAAGATGTATCTTGTTCCAGCCAGGACCGCAGGCACGAGCTGACGGGAAAACAGTAATGTTATGGTGAGCTTGCAGCATTTTTCCAAGACATCGGTATCAGGAGTACATCAAGCAGCTGTAGCATATTCTGTACAGAACATCGACAAATGCACAAGGACTGCTCAGAGATAATTTGTGAGGAACGCTTGATGAGCTCCTGATGACTCTGGCACCGGGCTCTTCTTTCTTTCAGCTGAAAATACTCTTCACTTTTTATAAGCAAGCATGCAGATTTATCACCAACTTAAAACATTCTCCAAGTTTGTTGTCCCTCTAGCTCAGAACAAGCAAGTTTTGGCTGGAAGGGGAAACAAAGCATTTCTCTTCTCTCACCATCCCCAACTGAAAAAGGACAAAACCCAACTGGAGAAATATTTAATATATACTGACACATTTTCATAGCAGTCCTGTCAGCGTGAAGTGGCAATGGCACCTCCAAAGTTTTTCGAGTATCTTTTCAAAAATATCAATACCCAAATCACCACCAAGGTGAGTACCACTCTGGAAACTCTCCAAACATTTATTAATGCTAACCAGTGCTGTGCCATTACAACGTTTACTTAATTCTGAACATTTGCTGCCTTGCAGAAAGTGAAAGTGTTTGAAATGCAGGTTTAAACACTCAAGAGCTCTCCCTGCTTTTTGACTCAGACTGGTATGACCCAATTGTGTTATTTGTTGGCACATTAAACCTAATTTTCAGTATGGAAGAACTGAATTTCACAGAACTGAACACATCTCAATATCGTAACACGTACTTCACGCTTGCAGGGTGACAGTTTTTTTCCTGCAGAAGCTCTCAAAAGACTTTAGAAAGGTAGAGAAATACAAAAAGGTCAAATAAACCTGTTTCCCAAATTGTGCATTCACAAATGGAGCAAAGGCACGGATTACAGGTTTGGGCAACAGAGCAAGAAAAAAGCCCTAACTGCGGGACCAGAGCAAAGTCAAGGATACTAGCCCTCTGCGCAATTCCTGAAGCGTACAGACGTATTGCCAAAGCGGTTTTCATCATATTTAAATGGAGGGTTACGCAGAGTTTAGAAATCAGTGATGGGTTTTCCAGAAACAACCAAAGCACTACAGTGAAAATCTACCATCTTCCACCACCTTGGTCATCAGCAGAGCCGGCACGTCAGCACTGCCGATGCTGGACAACTTCATCTCCATCACTACAGCAAAACCAGCCCGCACACACCAAACTCCAGCCTCCACTAGAGCTGTACTCAAAAGGTCACTTGTGAAACACCGAGAGTGAGACAAGCTACCACCACGCTACAGCTCCTCACCAGCCCGACCACTGAGGTGTGGGGCAGACATGAAGCCCTCAGCCTGCATCAGCAGCAAGCCAGCCGTGGTTATACCCATTCTGTACCGCACAGGCAGAAGGGCTCGGTCACCTACAGCACCTCAGTAGAAGGATGACTAACAACAGGTCAAGGTCAGCAACATTTCAGAGCAACAATCTTTTGAAATTGACTGCTTCCTAGAAGACAAAGGAGAGAGTTTCCACAGAGGCTAAGAGATTCAGACAGCTATTTCCATTAAAATTCCTTAATATTTAGGCACAGAGTTGATCTCAGCATTGTGAACCTTCCCTGCCATCTTCTCTTCTCGTCCAAATAAATGGCTATGAAACAATTCCCGTGTGATTGAGAATGGACGCAATGTTTAGCCTGTTGGCAAAATCACCAGGCTTTTACGAGAAGAGAAACCTTTTTTAGGTTGTAATTAGGGTTATTAATTACATCCGGTTTTATACGCAAGCGTTAAGTTATCCGCTGTAACATGTTCCCTCCCCAAATGCACCAAGGAGGAAAGTGTAACTTAGTTTCAGAAAAAAATCCAAAAGGATCCTTTTAGATACAGAGAAAACAACTTTCTGAAGAGAAGACCCTGGGGTTCTCAAGAGCTCAGTAGGTGATTAAATATTCATACGATTCAGTAGCACTGGAAGAGGAGTTTCTGCTATGGAGGCACATTATCTCATTAGAGACTTCTTGGAACACAGATAAATATTTATGGCGAGGTTTGTCATAAATGACAACAAATTAGCAAACAGATTATAACCTCTGGTTTGACAGTTACCAGAAAAGCAAAAATCTATTTGCAGAAAGTAACTTGCTCATATTACACCACAGGGACGATTTAACTGACCATGCATGTTAAACCCATGGCGCTTCAGAAACACCCAATTCAATCCCCATCTCTCCTTTCATTCTTAAGCACAAGCATGAAAATACAAGCACTGCTACAAAAGAGGTAAGAAAAGGCGCATCTAGCTCAGCACACCTTCCCCACAAGCATCCGCTACTATTCACTACCGAGTGTAAGAAACAGTATATAGAGCGATCCTCTGGTCAAGAGCCTCCCAGTTCCAACTACCAGCTGCTTAGGGACCTCTTCAGCTAATTTGATTAATCTCTTTTATAGCCCTGATGGACTCATCCCCCCATGAAATCATATAATCAGACCTGACCTCCACAACTGTCCTGGGGGACCCATTACCATACAAGGATGCACTACTTAAAAATATTCCTCATTTTCTCTTTAAAGCTGGTATCTGAAAGGTACTTAAGGATCTAACTCTAATTTTAATTCCTCTCCTGGAAATCAACACACCCTCAAGGAAGAGGTGATGCATAGGATAAAGTAAGGGGCAAAAGAGTGTGCTTTAGCAAGCAGTTACACAGCAAGGCAGGGTACAGACTTGCAGTTGAGATACCATAACTCAACACTATCTACCTGTTAGCTGACAAGACGCATACTCTCAGTTTGGGGGGGGGGGGGGGGGAAAGAATGCAGCAGGTGAAACAACTCCCAACATCAAAATGACCGGAGTGAACCTGACTTGTACTTTGTTATTACTGTCAGACCAAGATAGCCCAGGCAGCAAGATATTATTTGTCATCCTGCTGTAACTTTCAGACGTGCCTATATGTATATCCCTTCCTTTCTACAGTCAAGTGCACCCAACGTACTTGTGGAAGAGATGGCCGCAAGGGAGTTTCCGTGCGGATTGCATGGAGTCCCAGCAAATGGCACAGTCGTCATTATTGACTGCTAGCTCCTCTGGCGTTGCAACCGCAAACCTACAAGGAAGAAAAAGGAAGAGACAGAAATAACGATTGCACCAGCTCAGCGTGACCTCCTGTCTAGAGAATCCGCGCTGAGAAAACCTTATCCTCCATGTTAACTCTTCCTTGGGAGAGGAGTGCCAGCAGGTTTGCTATTTTTTTTCTATTACTGGAACTCATTCCACAAAGGAAGACACACAAACACACACGTATCTCCCATATACCTTCTTGCAGGCACATTTTTTTTTTTGCACATCTCTGCATCCATCCTAGGTTCAAAAAGCTTTGACTGAGTATCTTCCAAGAAGTATGATCATTAGGTTGAGAACCTCAAATTATAGCATGTATGGATTTGGCTTACGTCATTTTTCTAAATGAGCTTTAATAGCTGTACCCATTAAGATGTCTTCTTGGGATCATAAGCATTTACGGTCTGACTAACTTCGGCCTCAGATTTTGCCAACCCTCATTTGTCTTTGATTTCATTTTTTTTTCTTTTTTTAAACTAGAGCCATACAAGCAGCTACTACACAGTACCCAAACACGGACAATATAGAGACGAGTGGTATAACAACATCTCACAGTACTGCTGGTGTGGAATATACCTGAAAAGGCAGGGAGCTCGCTGCCATTGGCAGCTTCAGGAGGAAGTTAGAGTGGCTCTTCCAGAACAATCATAACGACAAAACCACATCAAGTTGCTCAGACAAGAAGTCTGAGACACTTGCAACTCAAACAGCTTTGTGAGCAGCTTAAAGGGGTTTAGCGGCTACATCTTACTGAAAAGAAACAACGCATTGTGGATGAACTTCATTATGCAGCTCTTAACCTGATATTACAGACATTAAATGACTTTTCACAACGAAAACCTCAGGAATTTCTAGAGAAGTTAGTCTTCTCCATCTGGACAATAGCAGCAAGTATCAGAGGTAGTCAAACCCACTTAAGTCCACAATGAAAATGGTAGTGATGCGCAGAAAGAGTAAAACTGCCTGTTGCTCTTAAAATTAGTAAGGATGTAGCTGAGTTATGAAAACAGTGGATCAGAGATGCAGTAGGATCTGGCACAATCCTAGGTTTTAACAGGCCTCATGATTTCTCTATGTTGCCTCAGTGCAGGGGATGGAATAAAGTAATCCCAAGGCACTCTCGGCTCAACTACAAGTAGAGAGTGTTTAAAGTTGGCTTCAGGTTTAATAAATACATACTTAAAGCTGAGCAGGTTTTAATGAATATTTTGCTTTCATTTCAGGCAGTAAATGAATAGTATGGCCTAATGAAATTTAAGAGCATTTACTTCTATCACAGCCAAAGCCAATATTTGTCAACTGAAACAGGCAGAGCTTATGCACCCCAGCACCTCAGGTAGTATACAAGAGAATACAGGAGAAAAAATACCGGACAGAGTAGTTCACTTGTTGCCAGTAATATGCTACCAGTAATACTGCTTTTATAGAAGTCAATCCTACATATCTATTAAACCTGAAAAGCGTGTCCCTCTTTAACAAATAAAATGGGTAAAAACATACCCTAAGCGTACAGACTTTAAAAGCTTGATTTGCAAGATGGCATCTCTCCAGCTTACACCATGCCATCGTGTGTCAAAGGAACGCAAAAAGAATCTCAACTTCTTCATCAGGGTCCTCTCTCCAAGATCCACATCAAGATCCCAGAGCAAGGAAGAGGCTCACCTTGCTTCCATGTTTCCAACCACACGCAAGTAGTTCTTGTGCCGCCGAATTCTTCGTTGAACCTCATGAAACAGGTACCGCAGCTGCATAAAAATCACCAGGCTCGCCATTGACAACCAGATATTGCCAAATAGCTTTGGAAAAAAACAGAATGGTGATTAGAAACAAACACCACGGGAACCAAGAGGCAGCCACAGAAAATTGCATCAGGTCTTAAGAGAAAAAAAAATAATCAAGAAACCAGCACTGAAGAATTTTCCTTTTGTTGAGCCCATTCAGACTAACCACAAGCGCTCACAGGTATCGCTACTCGTTACATCTTCAGATACAACTTAAGCAGCACAGTATTTATAAGGATAAACTGTATCCGGTCCTGTTCAGTTTAATGTCCCCTGCCAGTTAAAATAATTCAGTCTGATATTACTCAGTAACAGAGCTAATTAAACACCTATTAAACAAATAATTACACAGTAGTTAATACTCCGTAACAAAGTTATTTGTGAGGACTCCAATTACACAGCAGGAAAGAATGCCAGAACCCCCCACACTACATTTTCCTCTTTATTTAAAGAGCTTCTCTGTAATACTTGGTTCATGATATCAGCAAAGCAAAAAAATACATAAAATACATATACCAAGCGCCTTTTATTTTAAGGCCAGTCTATTTGCTCAATATTATGTTCAGTATTTCATACCAGCATATGAATATGATGCATCAAATCCAGTGAAAGCAAGGTTAGCTCCATGACAAAATCCGTGTAGTAGACGTAAGTGCCTTTGCTCTCCCACGTTCCTTCATGGTTGAGATCCCAGAGATGAATTACGTATCTGCAAGAGCAGGGAAATTAACATTATTCTATCCTTTTTGTTAAATAGCATCTCTAGCATTCAAACTACTTTATCCGTTTTTCAAACAACTTCTGGATATGGATTCTTTGCCCTTCCTAAGCTCAGTGCCCACACTCTGCGCTTTCATGGGGGACTTTTTTTTAGTGTTACTGGTTTCAAACAGCAACTTTTTAAAAAGACAAAAGGCAATCAATGCTTAGCCACGCTGGCATGACAGATACCACCAGCTGACAAAGAAGATTGCTAAAAACTCCTGCATGTACCAAAAGCCAATCTTGGGATTACAGTAACTATGGACCGACGTTTTTCAGCACATGAGGTGTTTCTCAGGTGAGGCACTACAGCTTGGTGACAGACCTGGAATGCCAATAGTGACCTGGACAAAAAGGTTCTGTGCTACACATCATGTCCTACATACGCATATACATGTGCATTACAGCTGCACGTGCACATTACTTTGTCAAAGCAAAAGTTCTAGAGGTAAAGATCTTAAAAGAAACACAGTAGGATGACATTAAGTAGCATATATCAACACTCATACGGCAGCACCAATCCATTTTAATCCATGCCTCAAACTATTAGCACCCACTAAAGCTATCTATGCACTACAGAATTCATGCTTAAAAATAGTACAGGCTAAGGTTAAGCATCTTTGTCCATCTCCAAACATGCATCTGCACTGCAATAAGGTAACTACATATAGCTCTTAAATCAACACGCTATATGCGCTACCTCCTCGAACAACCACCCTGCAAAACGTAAGGTACTCACCGTAAAATCACATGAGCTGTTCTGACTGTCACAAGCAGAGACTGCGGAAGACAGGAGGGAAAAAACAAAAGGTACGTTAACAACATTCTGGCAGGGAGAGTGGTACTCAGGCAGGAGCTAAAGGGCTGTAATACAAAACGCATTTACTGCAGCTTAACAAGTTCCTGTGAACCAACAGTCACTATAGATGACCGTGGGCACAATATACCTGTGACAAACATGAAGCTCATATATAAATACAGAAGAAATTGTTCTCAAGCGCACAATGCTCTTGGAGCAGTCACTAGCATCACTGTTGTTTAAGTCTCGCTTTTTCCCCCACTACATAGGATGTATCACCTTTTTCTATTCTTATCACTCAATAGCATGAGTGATACCATGGAAGCACTTTCAAATATTTTTTCCCTTTTGCTGAGATGTGGACACTGCAAAAGTAACTTCTCTCTTTAATCATACCTCTCTAGGCTAAGTACAGAGAAAAAAAAGAGTGTATCAGAAAGCATAAGCAGATCAGAAGTACAAAGACAAGTCACTAGAAAGGCCTGGTTCCAGAATACCTAACCACATGTCCATGGCCTCTTGTCATCTAAGAAATGTGGTCCCATCACCTCTCTCTAACCTGTCAGGCCCACAGAGCCCTGTCCCTTTATTGTATCCTCCCAGCGAAAGAAAACCGGACAGGAGGAACCCCCTCCAGAGACTGTCCCCTCGTTAGCAGGGGCCAAGTGACACTGAGATGCAGGGGATTCACCATGAGCAACTGAAACCATTTCTGTAAAACTGGTCTGATGGCGTGCCTTCAGCATAAGTATCAAAAACAGTACAGAAGAACTATCAAAACCACTAACTTCCCAATATAGCAATAAAACAGTTGGTTTAAGCACTTTTTTCCACTTGTAAAAAGCATTCTTAAAATACTTTGATGGATATTTAACCCTTAGTAATACCCAACATATCTGCCAACTGTTCGCTAGTTGGCTTTAAAATAAGTATTCCTGTGACTAAACATCAGTGCAATCTTTCATCCTAAAAAGGCCTTCAGGGTAAGACACACACATCATTAAAATAACAGAAAAAAAAGGCAAGAAGGTAGCAGCAGTCATCTACCATGTTGTGCTGTTCTCATCATTAACATTCTTCAGAAAAAAGTTAAATTGGCACCCTAGCTGCTCCTGCAAGGCACGATATGAGACCCTCTTCTGTCTCCTCTTACCCCACATGTGGGTACCAGAGACTAACACCTTGCTCACACAAGGCTTTTGGCTACGGAGAAACTTTGAGCAGACCACAGAGGAAAAGTAAATATGTCCAAATCCTAACCAGGCAAGTGATGAAGCAGGGCGATTACCTGAGCTGCTGGATGGACATGCCATCGAGCACTAATTGGTGTCAAAACCAGTACACATGGCATAAAGTCTCCAATAAGGAAGACGTCTGTCAGGTAGAAATCTGAAGAGTCCAATTTTCGCAACTTTTAAGAAGTTAATGTTGCCAAGACATGATTTATAGTGGTTAGTGCTGAGGCAGCAAGAGCATCAAGATTAAAAAGACAGGCTGCTGTGGACTGGGTCAAGGTGCTAGTTTCTGGTTCCCCCACTGTTTCCAGAAACACATTTCAATGTTCTGACACAAGAAATGCTTCGCAGAAAGCCCAACATTGCATCACAAGTTACACAACTCTGTAATCCAAGGTTCTAAATGTACAGCAGGACATTTTCAGTACCAACACCTCAAGAGCTCTTGTTCTGCTCCACTACACACACGCTTCTACCCGCAGGGGCTCCGTGATAGTGGCAGACACCAGTCACGTAGATGAGCACGCGACTGGAAGGCACTCAAACCCTAAGATAATGGATGCGGCATAAGAAGCTCTACAGGAAAACATACTGTTATCTGTAAGGTACAATTCTAAGATTTGAATATCACTGTCATTATGCAGCTTTAACTGAGCTGTATGAAACAGGATTAGAGGACGGCCGCTATGGGAATGGAGTAATTCCTTCTTACAACAAAAAAGGTGCAAAGATGGACTGGACATTACTTGCTAAGCCCTAATTCTCGAATACCATGTATTAAGGCAAAACAGCTTAATGTTTACTCAAAAATACAGACTGTCCTTATTCAACCTCCTCTGGGCATTTGCAAATTTCACATCCACCCTATGCAGGAAAAAAAATGCTGACCAACAACACAGAACAAGGGAAAGCCTAACTAAAACCTGAGAAAAACATCTAAATTGCTTTATTGAAAACCCTGAGGCATCAAGATAAATCAATGTTTGCAGAGTCAGAAGAGAGAGATGAATAGCTTAATGTAACTTAATGTAATTAAATACCCACTAATGGAGGAGACTTGGCAGGGTCCCCCTCGAACAGCATCACACAAGCCACCATCAGGAAAACATTTTAGGCTGCAAGATTGAATGCTTTTTGCTGAGAGCTTGAGGACTGCCACGAGGTGTCACTGCTCGTAACTGCACAGAAAGAAACCTAAACGTTTTATGCCACTTAATGAGCGCTGGGTATTAAAATCATGGAAACTACTCATGGTCACCTAACCCATATAGGGCATATTTAAATGGTTCAGGGAAGGGCGAGATATGAGACAATCTCACATAGGAAATATTAAACAGACTAGAAGTCTTTTGCTTGGAAGGAAAGTCAGAAGGGGAACAAGAGAAAGGTCTACAAAACAACAAATGGTGTGAACAAGAGTAAAAAGGGAATGAGTCTTTGTGGTTTTTCACCATAAATGTATTAGATGACAGCCAGGGACATTATCAGACAGAAGACTCAAAACAACTAACAGAGCTCTTTTGTGTACAGAAAGCCAAGTTAAATGTGCCTTTGGATATTGCGGAGGCCAAAGTATAAATGAGTTCAATAAACAATCAGACAAGTTTCCAGAGTCCATCTGGGGCTATCAAGCCCAACAGGCTTGTGCAATGCTCAGCTCAGGAACGTCCTCAAACGCCAGCCGCTGCAAGCAAGGGTAGAAGACCCTTTCCTATACATTCCCCACAAACCTCCTCTGCTGGCCACCAGCGGCTGCGTGGATCCATGGCTTGGCTGAGGACCACACATTTATGCTGACCGAGCCCCTCCTTCGTTAACAAGCAGACAGAACAGCTCCCACCGAAATGAAAAGCTGGGCCCCATCCTGCAACCCAAAACACGTACACCACTACATGGCGCAGCACTAACGAGGCAACACTTTGGCACTGCAATGCTCCCTGATAAACCTGCCCCATGCTGGTACAAGGCTGATACATCCTTCTGCCAAGCCAAGATAAGAGACACACCACCAACGAGACCCCACCTATTAGGGACACTGACAAATCTTCAACACCCTTCCACTGGGTAATTACAAATCTGGCCTTGCATTTTCTCACATTTAAGGAAAGGTAAACTGACATATTAAATAACCGAACTGTGGTGTGACCAGCATCATATTCTCCTACGATCAGCTGACCGTTTTCTTTCCCCCCTCACTAACTCCCAAGTATGAATTCAAGATCGGAGAATAACCACACACTCTACTTGTTATCTGAACCAAGGATGTGTTAACACGACTTGTTTGCAATTACTCTGGTTACCACCCCTTTGTTTAAGATTATTACTTCCTCGGGCAGAGCGCAACAACTCACCATAACATTAAAAACATACTGATGTTCACCCCACAAACACATTGATGTTGACTCCACACCGCAATGGGTTCAGGAGTGCACAAACATGGGCTGCTCATCTCAGCTGAGACGCATCTCTCTGCACAAACGTAAGCAAATCCCCCTGAGTATGCCTTAAGGAAAGGATGTTAGTCTCGTTCCTTTTTGGGGGAAATTAAATAGAAAACACAGCCTCAAAGAAACAGGCTGAGGTGCGCATTACACTTTCATACACACTCTCTCCCTCTCTCTAGCAGCCATTTCAACTAACCCCTCTTGCAATGCTCATGAAGCACAACCATTATTTTTTCATAGGCTGCCATTTCATTTCAGCATCACCTTACGGATTTATCCTCTCATTCTCTTCTTCAGATCAAGATCTTTTGCAGGCTTAAACTCTAAAGAGAGAAAGCAAGCTGATCTGGCAACTACTCTAGAAGACGGGAGGGCTTGTTTGCATCTTCGGAGTTTCTTCCTTGTGGGAAACTAAAAGAAAACCAAGAGACCCCCAAGTGAGGGGTGAAAAGCAAAGCAGAAACCACGACACGTTATGAAGGAAGTCTCACCTCTGCTGCCATGAAAGCCAACGTGTGCATGCCATGGGTGTAGCCAATAATACCACAGACGACTGCTAATCCACAGCAGGAGAGGAGCATGGCTATGAGCAGGGTCAGGACTCTGATGTGGCTGCTCATGGGTGTGGTAGGAGAAAAGGAAAGCTGCAACACAAACATATAGGTGCATAACAGGTTTAAAGGAGTACTTCAGCCACCCTGCCTTCCATAGTCGCCTCACCAAACAAGTCCTCATTCAGGAAAATCTTCTGCTTTCTAGAATAAAACCAAGACCTCAACCACACACTGTAGTAATAAATGATGCAGAATAAAGCTAAAACCACACACCACCCCAAAGTCCCGCTCATCTTGCTCTCATTTACGTTCACTAGGCTTTTAAAGTCAGAAGGGACCATTACAATCATTTGATCTAACGTTTGGATCACCCGTGCAAGAAAACCACAGGCACTTTCTCACACAGTAGTTTCTGCACCAAATCCACGGCATCTGCTTAAGATGAACACACGTTTTAGAAACACACCTGAACTTACACAGTCTTTGAGCAATAAGAATAAATGTTCTGCCAATTTTTCACTCTACAGCTGATCTGAATTTGTCCAGCTTGATCTTCCAGCCTCTAGTTCTTCCAATGTCATTTTCTTCTGGAATAAAGAGACACCTCCCTGAAAAATTTAACTTGCACCTAGAGACTGCTGGACAGAACCTACCGAAAACGGTTGTCTCTGAATAGCATATATAGTGTATTAATTCTCTAAACTACCTTAAAGGTAGGCTACACCTAGGCTGTCTAAATAAAAGACAACTCAAGAGGCAAGGTATTCAGGTGGTCCATCCCGTTATTTTCAGGGCAGGAAACGGAAGAAGACGACAAGGAAAAAATAAGTTGCCCAAAGCTTCGCTCTGGTCTGATGGATGAAGTTGGCTCCCATGCTTTGTTTTTAAATTGGTTCTTTCTTGTTCATATCTGGTTCAGCTCCACATCCCCCTGAGTTTGCAAGGCAGATCACACAAGTACCGTTTGTCCAAGTAAAAAATTATGATATGTGCTTTGAAGGCAGAAGGCATATAATAAGGATTTCTTCCCACATGGGCTTTGTTCTTTTACAGCTTTCTGAACAACACTAAAAATACCAGATGACTGCCTTGTTCACTTCTGTCTCAGTTTTCCCAACCCCAACCAATCTAGTTTCAAACTTTGTGCTTAGCTACTTGTGAATTAACAGGCCCTACTGGATATTAATAACAAAAAAAAAATTATTACAAAGCACAGAGCTATCGAAAGGAAATTCATAGATTCAATTTAGTTCAAACTTTTATTCCAGGACAGAGGAGCTGAGGAAAATGCGTGTCCATTATAGATGTTAAAAGGGCAAGATTTATTGTTCAAATTCCAGTTCCTTCTTCCTTGCCTAGCCTTCAGTTTCTGTGTCTCTACTGAATTTATTCCTGGTGTTAACAGAAACTGGGATACAGCTTATGGAGAAAATTGCACTGTATATTGTAAAGACATGGGCAGTCAATATTTGGTAGATGTAAACGAGCTTGAACCCCGAGCACAGAATCCGCAGACATGGGCGTTAGGGACCCATACTGAAGGGCAGCAATCTAGGGGATGTTCTGTTGTCAAGATTTCTTCACTAAGGAGAGCTATGAAGACATCTCACAGAGTTATGTAATAGTAATTACAGGGCACGCATAAGGAGCAATTTATCAAAGAAAATAAGTATCTTCAGCTCCATTTGTCTGATGGGAAAACCGAAGGAGTGAGATTGATGTTGCACTTTAAAGCAAGTATTCAAAGCTACTGGGAGGTGCACGTGCTCAGCACCGCAGGGTGGGGAAAAGGCCTAAATGATGTGTTTGTAATCTATTATGAGCCAGTGCCCAAACCAGACGCAGAATTTGCATGTCCCAAAAGGCAGCCCTTCATCAGAACTTACATATTCAAAGCGATCCTTGCAGAGCTGAACCATAAGATGAAGGAACACAAGTCCAGAGAACCAGAGGCACCACATCACCACTTCTTCCACTGTCTGAACATTCAGCACACCAAAAATGAAGATGAACTTGTAGAAAATAAAATTCCAGAATTTATCCTTGAGATGCTGTAAAGGAAGACATCCAGTTACTCTCGTGAAAGCACCGGCAATCCACATGCAGGGGAGAGAAGGAGGGGAAAAGAGAAAGAAAAAAAAAAGATGGAAGTAGAAATGCGACAATAGGTTAGCAAAAGCCTGCTGCACACGCATCTTGAATAGTATTTGTTACCCCTACTGAATTAAAAACATATTTGAGATATTAGTGGTCCTTAGTACCTATCTAGTCTTTTTTACCACCACAGCATAATTGTGCAATGTGGCGTACAACGTAATTTCCTGCCATACTTCTAAAACTTTTTAAAACAAACCAAGTTTCATCTCAGTTTGATTCTCCACGCCCAAGCGACACAGCTCCTGGGCCGCAAACACAAAGTCCTCTTTGCTAGAAGAACCGCCACAGTTAGTTAGACAAGATGCCCAAAGAGCCTAGCACCTCGCTTCCGAAAACCTGCCAAAAAGTACAGACGATTAAGAAAGGATGACAAAGTCCGCTCTTAAAAAGCACAATGCCTGCAGTGGAGAAGGAGATGGATGAGCAATGAAAAAAAAAAAAAAAAAAATTATTTCCACGCACAATGCAGTATGAAAGAAACAATACGATGGTCTGAAGCAGTAGATAGCAAGCCAGCTTGTTGGGGATAAAAAAAAATATGAAATAAAACGTTTTGTTAAAGAACACGATGAAATCACCAGGAGTTTAGTTAAGACAGGCCCAGAATTTCTTCATGATGCTGCCGTTTTTGGCACGCCAAGATTAATAACCAGCTTTCTTCTACATGAGAAGTGAAACATATTCCCACTGTCCAAACGCACAGGGATCCACACTGCTACTGCTTTTCACTTCAGTTATTAAGAGGGTAGAGAACATCCTGGAAATTATCACCGGTTAAAATTCCACATCCTTAGAGCCAACACAGACGAAAGAAAGTCTGGCCCAATGCAGTTTGAGAGTGCCTTGTTTTTAATACGCTTCACTTGGAGGCTCTACAGGGTGCAAATCACAAATACAATGGGCGTCGAGGGATCCATGGCTATTAAAGAAGCTTCATGTGCCTCAGTTCTGCATGTCAAAAATCCTCGTTTTTCCTAAAGAACTGCACTTACATCTTTTTTTTTAAAAAAAAAAAACCAAACCATACGAACACACTTCAAACCACTGCTACTGCATTTACACAGAGCAACTTAAGCATCTGACTTTCTCCTTTTTTAAAAAAATATACAGATATTATTCAAACCACTGCTGCTGCTTTTATCTTCTGCAGGATCCTGTTTCTAAAAAGCCTGGGCTTTAATGGTTCCCTTGCTGAATTTTTAAAAACGTTCTCAACTAGCTCAAGAGCAGGACGAAACAGCTGGAGTTTTCAGCCCTGCTTACCTCCCTCCTCTGGCACATGCCCTCTTAAACCTGAGGGCAGATAAACCACCCGCTCCGCGTCTGAGGATGGAAAGGGCTCCTCCAGCAGTCAAGGCACAAAACAAGGTACCAGAGAGAACTCATCCTGCCAGTGCTGATAACTTAACTACGAAACACAATGCAGAAATGCTGCCAAACGCAAACTGAATAGGGAAGAACACTTTATAAATATTCTTAAGTGAGGCACGCTTGTACGAAATCTGACAACGTTCATTAAGGAAGCAGGATTTTCAAGTCCACCAATGGGCTTATAAAATACAACAGCAATAGTGAAAAAGAAAAGTTGCCTTCAGAAATAAACTGGAAGCTTGTGGCTGCGGGTGTCCCAGCTAACCAGGAAGGGTTTTCTCGGGCAGATTGTTTTCTGTATGGTTTTACCGGACAACATTTTCAAAAGTGAGAAGTCCAAATGGTAAGATTTAAGCTGTTCTAAAATTTACTTTTCTTGTGTAGTTTCAACCATCCCATACAGAAAACCACACCAGTCGTACACCAAGAAATTACGAACCAGCACAGGTACCCAAGGCGACAAACAGCTGTCTCACCTGCCTCTCGCTGACACGAAGGGGACCGAACACGACGCACTGGATTAGCTTAGCAACCAACATCAGAAAACAGCAGGCAGTGTTCACTAGTACCTGGAAAGAAATAAAGCAGTCAGCAACAAATACTTTTGCCCTATTTAGAAGAAGAGAGAGAGAGGAGGGGAAAGAATGAGTCTAACAAAACCTACCATTGTTCACAGAATAGTTTTAGTTGCCTTTTTTTTTTTTTGGTGAAATTTAAGCCTGGCCTCTTCCAAGACATGTACAGTAGCTGATAAGTCACTTAAATTTTTTCTAGAAACACTAACGCAGTCAGTTTGATACACCAGTATATCCAACACATAAGCCTACCTCTTCACGGTAAATTGTTTTATATAGATTAGCAAATCTTAGCACCAAGGAACGTGAGGACAAAACTTACAGATCACCAAGATGCTCATTGTTTTTAACGTAGGACAAATGAGAAAACTCCAGTTTGAATCTGCTGTTACAGGAACAAGATTCATTGTCTCGAAACATACTGAATAACACACCCCCCCTTCTGTAACAACACTGCTTAAATCCGTCCGGGGAAACTGCTTTAAAGCAAAGCAGCAAGGAGCAGAAAACTGCTCCTAACATTTGACAAGACACTTGTAATTAACTTTTGACCTATGCAGAACACTAATAAAGGGGAGGGGGGGGATGATGAAGCGGCCTCACCCTGTTATTTCTGAAGAACATACAATCAACTTTTCCAGTGCTCTTAATTTAAGGTCCTGAGACCGAGCTTCGACAGGCTGAATGTGCTCGGTATATTCAAAAATCAGCGCCCGAGTCAAAAAGCAAGCACGTTATGGAGCAGACATCCAACTAATACCACCTTTGACTGACAGACACGTGGAAGCTCAACAGCAGCCGTGCAACTAGGTTTCTGGTGCCCCCTCGCTCAGACTTTATTTCAGCTAGAGGAATTACTGAGCCGAGATGTGTATAACACTGCCGGGTTTGGGTTTTGAGAGCAACAGAATTTTTTTTTCTTAAACGGTGACAATGCTTCCTCTTACCTGCATGACTTTAAATGTTATTTTAAAAATATAAGAAGGTGAAGCTCGGGCTGGGAATACCTGATGGTTCAGCAGGACACGCAGTGCTTGGAGAAGGGCTAATGCACAATCCAACCCGCACCGCAGCAAAACACCCCCAGAGCTTCGCCCAAACCCACCCATGGCTCATGGACAAGCCCAAGCCCTGAACTTTGAGGCTTTCAGAGAATTGCCCAGGTTGGAAGGGACCTTTCAGATCATCGAGTCCAACCATCAACCCAACACTGGCAAAACCCACCACTACCCCACGTCCCTCAGCACCACGTCTGCCTGGCTTTTAAACATCTCCAAGGATGGCGACTCCACCACTGCCCTGGGCAGCCTGTTCCAAGGCTTGACAACCCTTTCCATGATGACATTTTCCCTAATCTCCATCCTAAACCTCCCCTGGCGCAACTTGAGGCCATTTCCTCTTGTCCCGTCGCCTGTTCCCTGGGAGAAGAGACCGACCCCCCCTGGCTACACCCTCCTTTCAGGGAGTTGCAGAGAGCGAGAAGGTCTCCCCTCAGCCTCCTTTTCTCCAGGCTGAACACCCCCAGCTCCCTCAGCCGCTCCTCACAGGACTTGTGCGCCAGACCCCTCACCAGCTCCGTTGCCCTTCCCTGGGCTCGCTCCAGAGAAGCGAGTTCCCCGCAGCCCCATCGACCCGGCAGCCCCTGAGGGGAAGCGGCCCGTGGCCCGGCTGAGGCCCCCTCCTCCCCCTTCTCCCGGGACCCCCCTCTTTATTTTCACACACCAACAACCAGACACCCCCTCCCAAGCCCGCCCGCCTTCCCCCCGCCCCTCCCCGGCCGCGCTGAGGTGCCGGCGGAGGCCGCGCCGCCCGCCCCGGTAGCAGGCCGCGTCCGGGCCCGCAGGCCCCGCCGCCGCCCGGGGCTCACCCAGACGCAGAGGCTGTCGGAGAGCAGGTAGTAGGCGACGTCCAGGGCCCGCGGCCCGGTGGGTTCGCCGCCCGCCGCCCCGCCGTCCGGGGCCTGGCTGAGGGCGCGGTAGGCGCTGAGGCCGGTGGCCAGCAGGGCCAGGGCGCTGAGGGCCGTGTAGGTGCGGAGGCTGGGCCAGGGGAAGCGCTCCAGGAAGAGCAGCGGCATGGCGGACACCTCGCCGCCGCCCGGCCGCCGGCTCGCTGCGGCCTAACGCCCGCCCCGCCGCCAACGCCCGCCCCTCCACGGGGCCGGGCCAGGCAACGGGCCCAAACCGCCCCCCCGCCCCAGCACTAACCGCTCCCGGCGCGCTGAGTCACGGCCCGGGCGGCGCTGCCAGCCGGGCCCGGGCGGGACGGGATGGGACGGGGAGAGGCTCCGCTCCCCCCCGGCCTCCACACCGCCGCAGGGCTGCGGGAAAGCGGAGGGTTCTCCTCCGGTGGCCCCGCGACGGGAAAAGCAGGGAATGGACACGACGTCCCAGAGCTCTGCCAGTGGCAGCTTAATGCAATTATTAACGAAAATTACTGCAAGGGGCAGACAGCGATGGAGATGGGGGATACAGGTTAATGCCTGGCCCTGACAGCAGCGCTTTGCTGGTTGTTCTCTGACTTCCAAACCTCCACTATCCCTCCTCCCTTCCCCACACCAGAACTGTTCCGTTCTACACACCACTACTAGCTTTGTTTTCCCTATCTGGTTGTCTAAGAAACCATACATTTTGCTAACTACATGTCCAGCCCTTCCATCCATACTTCTATGGACCACTGTGTCCAGCGCTGGGGCACCAACAGCAGAAGGACACGGAGCTGTTGGAGCGGGGCCAGAGGAGGCCCCGGAGATGCTGGGAGGGCTGGAGCCCCTCTGCTGGGAGGACAGGCTGAGAGAGCTGGGGGGGTTCAGCCTGGAGAAGAGAAGGCTCCGGGGAGACCTTCCAGCCCCTGCCAGGCCCTAAAGGGGCTCCAGGAAAGCTGGGGAGAGAGTGGAGTGATAGAAAAAGGGGTAATGGTTTTAAACGGAAAGAGGGGAGATTTGGATTATATTTCAGGAAGAAATTGTTTGCTGTGAGGGTGGTGAGCCCCTGGCCCAGGTTGTCCAGAGAAGCTGTGGCTGCCCCATCCCTGGAGGGGTTCAAGGCCAGGCTGGATGGGCCTTGGTGTGGTGGGAGGTGTCCCTGCCCAGGGCAGGGGGTGGCACTGGGTGGGCTTTAAGGTCCCTTCCAACCCAAACCATTCTGTGATCCACAGGACCAAAGTAAAGAGCCCTACCACTCAATTTTCCAGTATTCTTTCAGTATCAATCCCATGCTGCGCAGCTTCATTTTGACTGAAGCTCCAAGCTGTCACAATTGTTCTGCACGTAGCTTACCCCTACAGCTGGCAACAGAACCAAGCACTTTGGCAAATCTCAGTTCTCTTGGCAGCGGGCACTCTCCAACGATGCCTTCATAATTGAGGACACCACATAAGCAACAGTGCATCTTCTGATCAGAGGCAGCATTTGGAACCAACTCTTTAAAAGACTTAAGCAAAACTACGGAAGGCTAAAGGGATTCATTAGGAAGGAACACATCCAACTGGAATTGATGTTTAGCCAAGCATGTAAAAAGAAAAAACGCTATAAAAGGTTGATATTTACTAGCCACAGGAGACTGAAATGTTGAGGTGAGGAAGCACGAGTATCCCCTGCAGGATGACACAGCATGCTGGTCCACTACAAGAGCTCACCATAACATGGAACCACTTGCATATGACATTAACAAAATATTTCAACATGACCCAAATTCTGTCCTGTAGCTACAGAAAAATATACAAAATTAATCTCACTTTCCATATTTTAACTGGACCTCAGGCCAGCCCAACAGAATTTGTTGGGGTATTACTTTCTTAAGGGGGCACAGAGGGAAAAGATATACCTTATACCCCCTCCAAGCCTTGTACACAGTAATGCTTCCAGATCAGTTCTCGTAAGCTTTGAGCAAAGGCTACGCTTGCCTTTAAGTACTTATACTCCCTCAAAACAGCAACTCTGTTCTCTACGTTAAAAAAAAACCAAAAACCCAGACTCAAAATTATGTTGTACCTACTCATACTGTTTAATCTCTCTCTCAGACTAACTCTCTGCTCAGGGATGCAGATCAGAGCATCCGAATGGTCCCTGAACGGGTTAGGTCCTCCTCTGGTTTCCAGGATCTTCTGTATTCCTGAAGGAAAGCAATAAAGTTTAAAATATGTACCTCCTACAAGTAGGAGACTTGTAGGTACAAAGACTAAAGCAAAACAGAGACCAAAAAAACCCGCCAAAAACCCAAAACCAAACAAACACAGGACAAACAGAATCTGAACCATTTTGTTTAATGTTGTACAAAAAAAATTCGGTGAGTATTACAATGAAATGTGATTAAAACACTTATATCACATTGCCACCCTACTACCTAAACAGTTGAGATTCACTTCTCTATTCATATCATAGAAAGTTTAGCGGCCTTCAGGAAAAGAACGACATAAAAAAAATCCTTGCATCACACGTATTCTTTTCTCTACATTTTAAAGCTGTGCTCACAGAGACGGCTTCTTCTATCGGGCTCTTCAGGCATATGGGAATTCAGTTGTAAATAAAGTTGAACCTAAAATTAAAAGGATTATACTAAGTGAGGAATTTTCATTCTTTTTATTTAAGTGACATCTTGGAATAAGCAAATGTTTTGTTTCTGTTCTTGATAAGCCTCCAGCTGACAGAAGAAAAGGGAACTTTTTAGTAAGGCAGCTTTACAGTATAGCAGGAAGCATGGTTTTTAACAGCTAGTGCTACACTAGCATTGCCCATCAGTCTCTTAAGGTTGCAGAAGAACTAATTATTAACATTTCATCTCTCAAGAAAGGTTCACAGATATGAAAATACCAGTGAGATTTATGTACTCTCATCAGCAACTCTTTTGCAGCATTTCTGCCATCAGGGCCAGCCTTATAATACTCCAAGGTAACAGACGGACATACTCAACAGCAGAGCTGATTCTTCTCAACTAAGTTTCACAATAAACAGCGTTCACGGGGTGAAAGCAAGCATCCCTCTCAACTTCCCAATGTCCGTTCTTTGGAGGCGTCTGTTGCACTGATACCAAACCAGCATTTGGCTGCATAACAGCCGGGATTTTGCTGGTACCCAGGAGAAAGTATCCACTGTCTTTAGAGGAAGAGGAAGGGGAAGAGGAACCCCCAAAACTACAACTGCCAAAACTGGGACTAGATAGAGGGGAAAAAAAACAGAGCTCGATACAAGCTTGTTATGGGCAATACCAGTGCCGACATCCTGCTAACAGATTTTTTTCATCAAAGTAGGTGGATGACAGAAGTACTTCCCCAAGTAACAGCTGACAGCCCGTGGGATGCCCGAACACTTGCTGAAGTAACAGAAACCAATAAGACTAGAGCGCTCTGGAGACCCGAGGTACAAACCATTTTTAGGTGAGAGCGCCAAAAAGCGTGTACACTGGGAAAAGGCAGGAAAAAATAGAGCTGTCCCTACCGACACTTGCGTTATAAAGATGCTACGCATGATAAACTCTAGAACACAGAGTCTGAAAAACCCACCACATCTAATCAACACAAAGCTGTGATAACATGCACACCTCATTCAGTGCTTCACACACGCATCTTGGCTTTTACTCCCTAACAGCACTTACAAGAAGCTGTTCCTTAGCATGTGCACAGCTTCACCCTCACTATATTTCACATTTTCCTACGCTACAACTGCTAGACAGCACTTTGGTGCTAGCAAGTTGCAATCAGAGCCTCTAAATTGTCTGTCACACCTTATCCGAGGTAGATTCTGAGCTCTTTGGGATAGCTGCAACCTTTTCACAGCTGGTTTCTGTAGTGCCTAGCATTGCTCTGGTTTCCCACGGCAAATGTGTTCCCAAGAACTATAATACAAATACATCCTAATATACCTGCTCAAAAGTTGAGGAAGGCTGGAAATAATGGGTCCATATCCTGGTGCATTGTCATAGAGCTCAAACAACGGTGCAGCGACCAGCTTGTAATTTTTTGGGACCGCAAACAAAGCTAAAAACAAATACAAGAAAAACCACCACAGATTCAGCCAAGGTATCACCACCCTTGATACATATACCTCAAAACAAGATCACTTTATAGCACTCGAGTAAGTTTATTCCTTTTCTAGTTAAAGATGGGGTTCATGTGCTATACATCCACTGATGCATGAGCAGGAATGAGCAATTACTAGCAACTCATGTTCAAAGAATCACCCATCTTCAAAACTGGTATCAGCATTTAATTTTGTAGTGATCTACTATAAACAACTGCAAGCATACAAACACAAACTTGGTAACACATTTTCTTGCATGAAATGCAAGCATTTAGACGTTGTTATAAATACAACCCTTTGTTGCAAACAAACACTTACCCTTTTCTTGAAGCTGGACCAAGAAAAGCTTTTTGTGCTCTTTTGGTTTTGTAATATGAGCTGGGATATAGGGATACTGGAAGAAAAACCATAAAAATTGGTTGTACAGAGCTTTGAAAATATTGTGCAATCTTAAGTGCTACTTCACAAATTAGCAAGCACTATGCGTGCTTTCAATGTGTCGAATTGTTCTTTTGTGTCATCAAATAATGAAAACCACTTTTATAAAAAAGTACTCAGAAAGGAATGCTGTTGCTGTCACAACTATTGACAGGATCTAAGTACTCCTGAGCAGTTAAACAACCCAACAAGACAGAAATGCACAACTGAGCAAGTATTTTCAGTACTAAAGCATTTAGAAACAGGGTAGCATGACTATTTGATTCACAGGGCAGCTGTTCCATATGCAGCCGCGCAGGAGTTTCCATTGTGGCTACGCTAGGGATTTAAATGGTGTGTCTGGCTCAGCACAGGACTGGAAGCTATTACATCCAGTGGTTTCTCATCCATGAGGACAGATGCGAGGAAGGAGAGGGGAGTTTCCCCAAGAAAAAGTCTGTAGTTTCTCCTCCACCACAGAAAGGAGGTGAAATAGGTAAAAACCAGAAAAACTAATTGCTCATGCAGCAGGTACTCAAAAAGCCCAACTGGTAGGTTGAAGGCTTTTGGAAGAACAATCAATACATGACTGAAGAAGATGAAAGTCAACATGAGTACGCACCTGTGGAGGTTCAAAGTTCGGTCTCCACCAGTTACCAATGCAGTCATCAATCACCCAGTCTTGCTGAACACCATCCTGACGACCCAGTATCTATCAAAAATCCAGTTACAGTCAAAACTCTAAATACCCCATGTCAATTTTTTTAGAAAAGATACAGTGGAGGCATGAAGACTTGCTGTAATAAGGGTCTGGTGTAGTTCAGAACTGCTCTGGAACAGCTTTTAATAGATTTAAAGAGTATTTTTGTATAAAGTGACATTTTTTAGTAAAAGCCTCACCCGTCAGGACAAGGACACTCTAGACGGTGTTTCAAATTCCACGCTGTATTCAGTTGAACTGAGTCCCGTCGGACCAATGGGAAGAATGAAATGCATTGTTACACTACCTGACAGAATTAATTTAGGTTACGCAGAGAGCATGGGAGGTTAACTGGTGCATTGGGAAGACTATCTCAGAAGCAAGTCCTCATCAATTGTGCTCCGCAACATATTTTATTGCCCATCTGCACACTCACTTGCCTGAAGCCAGCCAAAAAGCAAAGCTGCAAATGAACACAGGACTTGAGCAGCAGGTAGGAGGAGCTCAGCCACTAGACTGCTCTGTCACACTCACAATGCAGATAAATTAAAACTTACTGCTTTATGTGTTAACTACCCGAGAACATCATGAAAGCACCAAAATAACAGAAGCGATAAGACGACTACTGTAATGCTTTGGCTTATTCTAAGTCAAGTCTAAAATAATCCAACATTCTGGGATAGCAACATAATGAAAGAAAACAGACCTCTGTCATTAAGCGTTTGAGCCCTTCTACCTCATCTTCTCCTGGATTGAGTTCACCACCAGGTCTGTTAAAATAATCAATGATGAAAGCTAAAGTTATGTTTTATTGCATTCACAGACTTCCACAGGTAAATAACGATGTGCTTCCAGGCAGGGAGTTACAAATTCACTCAAGGCCTTTAAGTCAGAAGTTCCAAATCTAACTTTGTCGAATTTGAAGGCAATAGGATAGCTTTCACCAAACCCGTGACTAAAATGACTACTGTATGTCCCTTAACAAAAAACACCCATTATATAAAATACTTTATAAAATACTTACAAAATATAAAATACCTGCAGGACAAAGGGTAACAACATCCACAATAATAACTGGGAGACTTAAAAGGTAAAGTTTTAACAATAATATAAAAGCACCAGAAGTTGAAGAAAGGGTTGCAAATACTGACCATATTTGTTCTTATCTCAAAGCCAGCACTCACTGAAGCACACAGGAAGCAGAAAATAAAACTCGTGTGGGGAATCATCCTGCATTTGATGTAAGGTTAATGAAAAAAAACTAAACCCACACTTTTATCATTATAAATTTTTGCAAAACTTCTGCAGTGTAGCATATTTTGCTCACACACATCCCCTAAAATCAAGATGTCAAAGAAGAATCCAGATTAAACATTAGGTTTCAAGCACACGCAATTCAGAACAAACAATGTAAGTGTTAAAAACATAAGACCAAGAACACAAGCAGGATAACTCGAGACAAGTCAAGCCCATTCAGTTTAAAAAAAGAAAACGAGCACCACCACCATCACTACAATCATATGATCCAACTACTGAAATTTCACTCTGGCACTGATAACCATTAGATGAACTGAAGCAATTTTCTCAAATTCAGAAGCCTACCTTTCTTACTGTGCCCAGCTCACCCAATAGTTTGTAAACAAGTATCATTCTGTGTTTACTGGGGTTTACTACTTGAGCTTCACTTCACCATTTTTGTAGCCATAGCACGAGCAAACGTAAGCATAACATCTTTCACAATGTAAGAACAACACACTACCTACCAATAGTAAGTTTTAAACAGGATTTTACCATAGTGATGCACTGAAGATTTCCAGACAGTTCGAAACTGTCACCCCACTCACGAGCAGAGTCAGGCAAATAGATGAAAACCCCACCATTCAAAAAGAGTTTTCCCACGGGAAGTCTTGGGAAGAAATGAATCCCATTCAAAACATCTGTCAGTGGAACACACTTTAACCTCTAGCATGCGTGTTTAGTGGTCTGTGACAATAAATTTAAATGAAATGTTACATTCAAGAAGCAGACACTTACAGCTTGAAAAAAGTTGTACCCAGCTGCAGTAAGAGCACGTGGGGCAGCCTGTGCTCATGTACAATCAGAACTCCTTCCACTGTCCGCCTCATGCCGATCTTGTCAAACTCTTCCCTCATGCGCTGAAACCGAGCTGCCACCGAACTGTCCTTCTCATACAGGGGCTCCTTTGTACCAAATGTGTAATTTGTCAGAGGATACCTGCAAGGGGGGAGAAAATATATTACTGCATAACAAGAAATCTAAATTTAAATCACTCTGACACAACACGCACCCCGAGGCAGAACCTTCTGTGCTTGATGGAACAGTATCTCATTCACAGTACTGGGCTAGAAGTTCTTGTTTGTGACTTAGGGAGCTCCTATCGCACCAAGATCTGCACTATGATACATACAAGTGCAGAAAGTCCTGCTGATCGACACGCTAGTGTGGTGCTGGTTCAACAGAAGGAAAGAAACCCAGAAGAATCAGCAGCAACTGTTATTAAACAGCCACTTCTTTGATCTCCACACCGCAGAGAAAAGGCAGCCGAGGCTCTGAGAGGCGCTGGGAAAGGGACAGGAGAAAAAAAGCTCTGCTGGGAAGGAAGCAAGCTGCACAGGACAGTGTTTTTTTTACGCAGAAGTAAATGAAGAGCCTGAGAACTAAACTGTCAGAAGCGTTTTTGTTTTGAAGTCGGAAATCAGACATCTGGATCACAGAAGAGGAGAAACGCTGAGTGTCTAAGGGCAGGGCCGAGACCCTGGAGTAAGATCAAGAGTTTGAGCAGATCACTCCGCTGGGCTAGGTGCTGGACCTCTGCCTCCTCCAGTGACACTACAGTGGAAACTCGAGAGATTTCCTCAGGTAAGAGGGACTGAGAAGAGTCAGAAAAGTAAGGAAAACTTAGGCAAGAAATCAGTCATTCCTAGAGAGCACAGAGGGCAACAGGAAAACATTGTTGAACAGCAAAATCCAAGTAACACAGCAATCTGACAGCACAAGGCCTGGAGGGAAAATGGGATCGTCAGACTAAGTCAAAAAGGGAGAGGAAAACTGGTGCTGGGCAGAGCTCTAACAAGTTATCATCACGGTTTTATTGACTTGTGGCATACAGCAACTGAATTAACAGAATAAATGACTGATTTAAAGGGAGTGTTTTCCTTGAGATGCATCTCATTGTGTATTCTTTCCTCAATACTTAATCATGTCAAACTTAAGCAGTATATACTCTTCCCCTCCTCAAACTCCCCCTCATGTTTTACAGTGGCAAAATCACAAGTCAGCTCCCCTTGCTTCACTTATAGCTTAGAACCATCTACATTCCTTTTTCCATTCATTTCCATTTTAAGATACACAAAAAACATTATTAACAAACTACTATGCAAACTCTAATGTGAATACATTAGTCTGTACATCAAAATCCTTAGCCTATACTTTAAAAAAAAATTGATGTTGATAACACAGCTTCCTGCCCAGTCTTTTTTGAGAAACAATATAAAAATATTACAATCTCTCAAGTTTCTAGTTGAACTTCCAAAAAACTCCTAATTGTGAATAAACTCAGCTATACCAAAAAATACATGAGTCTCTGTGATTAATACCTAAAATTGAATATTAACTGTCATAGTTAACATTTTTCTGTAGTAAACGTGTTTCTGCAACTTGACAGACGCACTTATCAAGAATAAATCCATCTGAGTTTACCGGAAGAAGCTACAATATAGGGATTCTCATACCAAAAAAGTAAAACTTTCTAGCAAATAGTTTGCAACTCTGACAGAAGTAAAGTTTTTTCTGGTAGCAACCACTCTGAATTTAAATTACAATACCTGAATCACCAGGCACACCAGGCAACCATATCCTACTGACTACACAGGGTGAGCCCACACTCCATCCAGGCCAATGGCCTGCTTCTCTCTCTGCCGGCAAAGGCAGATGCCTATGAAAGAGCATACCAGAGAAGATGCACGTATGATGTTCACCATGCCTAAATACTCCATAACTTTGCTATTTGGGGTTCACACTTCATAAAATGGTTTAGGTTGGAAGGAACCTTGAAGATCACCTAGTTCCAACCCTCTGCTAGTGTGACACCTCCCACCAGACCAGGTTGCTCCAAGCCCCGTCCAGCCTGGCCTTGAACCCCTCCAGGGACGGGGCAGCCACAGCTTCTCTGGGCAACCTGGGCCAGGGGCTCACCACCCTCACAGCAAACAATTTCTGCCTCAGATCTACCTAAATCTCCCCTCTTCCAGTTTAAAACCATTCCCCCTCGTCCCATGGCTCCCCTCCCTGATCCAGCGTCCCTCCCCAGCCTTCCTTGGAGCCCCTTTAGGGACTGGAAGGAGCTCGAAGGTCTCCCCGGAGCATTCCCCACTCAGATGCTGTTTCTATATCCTAAAGCATGTACACTAAACGCCGCACATTCCCCCGATAGCTGGCAAGCCTTCAGTGCCCACAACATCCTACAGTGTGGCGTTTCACAGCTTCACAGCACGCCACTACAGGGGTAAACAGAGCCCTGACTGGCAACTGGGCTCTCCCCTCGGCCCCTGGGCCGGGGGCGGCCCTTACAAGGCCGGTACTGAGGGAAAAAGCCCCCGCGGGCTGCCCAAGGGCGGCCCCGCGGCTGCTGAGGGAGCGCGGAAGGGCCCGTTAGCGGGACGGGAGTGGACGGGCCCAAGCCCGGGCAGGCCCGAGGCGGCGCTCACAGGTTGATGGTCCTCTCCAGCGTGAGCGGCTTCGTCTGCTGGATGTACTTGTTCCCGAACTGGTTCACCCCGCGGGGCCAGCCGGTCTGCGAACGGTTGGGCGGCACGACAGACATGGCGGCGAGGGAAGCGGTCAGTGCTCAGCGGCGGGAACGGCGTCCGCCATTAACCTCCCCGCCAGGCCGCACACCCGCCGGAACCGCCCGCCGCGCTTCCGCCGCCACCATAGAGAGGGGACGCTCTGCCCCCTCCCGCCCTCTCACTGGCGCTTTGCCGTCGCGCCCCGCCCTCCCCCCTCGCCCTCATTGGCCAGCGGAGCGCCCCGGCACCACCCGACTGGCCGGTGGGCGGCGCGGTGCCGGCTGGGAGTTGTAGTCCGGCGGCGCGACCAGCGGCATGAGCGCCAAGCGGCGCCGGGCCTCGCCGCCGGCGGGGAAGAAGCGGGGGAAGCGGGAGGCGCCCACCGAGCTCTGCACCGCCATGAGGGACGCGGCCCTGCGGGAGCGGGCGGCGGCGGCCTGGGGCGGTGGGGAGCCGCTCCGCCACGGTACAGCCCCCTTTCCCCGCGGCCCGGCCTGCGCCGCGGCGGGCCCCCGCCTCCCCTCACCGGCGGCTTTTCCCTTCCAGAGGCGGCAGCGGTGGAGCCGGCCCCGTTCCGGCATGGCGTTATCCCCGGCTTCCTGGCGAGCTCGGCCTCGGCGGAGGCGCTGCGAGACGAGCTGCTGGGCCTCGGCTTCCACCGGCGGCGCAACGACCTCCTCTCGCTGCGGCAGGTGGGCCCCGGGCCGGGCCGGGCCGCGCCGGGGCGGGCCCCGCCGCCCTAACCCCCATCCCTTCTTCTCTTCCATGGGCCGCCGCAGTCCGAGGAGCTGGGGGGAAGGACGGAGCCCCACGTCGCCGCGCTGAGGTAAAGCCGCCGAGCTCGGGGCTTCGCCAGCTCCCGGTGGGTTCGGTGAGGGGAGCGGCCCTGTCCTGCTCCCCGGGGGAAGGCAAGGGCTGGGGCCGCCTCCTGACACGGTGGTCATGCCAGAAACCGGTCTTGAAGAGCTGAATATGTGTCGGTCACGGTCCTGAAGTCGGTTAAAGGTTTCCTTCTGAGCAGCGCAAGTTGATTCAGCCCTCACACTGTCACTTCCAGCTTCACCGCCGGCTGTCGTCAGCGGTGTTGTAAACACCGTGAGGTTTCCCTGGCCAGCTCCCGTGCGGTTCCACAGGGACACAGCATCTCTGGCGGGAACAGCGCTCTCGCCTTCCCTGGAGGTGTTCAAGGCCAGGCTGGACGGGGCTTGGAGCAACCTGGGCTGGTGGGAGGTGTCCCTGCCCAGGGCAGGGGGTGGCACTTGCGTGGGCTTTAAGGTCCCTTCCAACCCAGATCATTCTATGACTGTTTGATAGTTGGAAGGGAGATAAATAAACTATGATGATATGTTTTATAATGTGGGAGGACACATACCTTTTGCTTGGCTTCTCAGGCATGCCCTGTGTGAAGAATTCCGAGCCTGGCTTTCTGCTGTGACCCAGATTGAGTTGGAGCCGACTATTGACATCTCCTGTGCTAAATACGAATATACCGGTCAGTCTATAAGCAATCCTTTCCCCAGAGCTTCTATGGGTGTATAGGAAACTACAGAATACCTAATTACATAAACCCACCACAGCCCCTTTCTAGTTCCGGAGGGTCCTAGAAGCTATCAGCAGCAAATCAGAGTCACTTAAAATGAAGTCCCAATTATAGGAAAACAAAACCCTGTTGCTGTAATTCATGCTGCTGATGGCTTTAACTGGGCCCAGTGTTGCAGCACGCCTCCCTCCTTTCGGAGACGTGCAGCCCGTGTTTGCATCTTGCTTCCATGCAAAAGGGTGATGTGTTGCGCTTCCAGCTGCCACGGTTGAGTTTGTGAAGGCTGGTGCTAAACCGTCACCTTGGTGAGTCCAGGTTACAACTGCGCCTACCCTTTTAGCCGTGAAAAAACGCTGTAGGAAGGGGAAAAATTTTTACTGCTGTCAGTTCTATCTACTTTTGCGCAATGTCTTTTGTGCGATGAATTGTTGGTCCAGCTTTTCTGTTCCCAGGGCTCCCCCATCCCCTCTACTCCAGCAACAAACCTACTCAAAAGGCAGTTCTGTATTTAAAAGAGCTTGAATCATTATTTCAGTCAGGAATCTCTGTCCACTGCACCCAGTGACAGCCGCGGAGGGGTGGCTGATGAGTTATAACTGCCCATACCTCCAGAGTGGGCTAATCCGCTGATTGTAGTGCAGTCCCGCAGAAGTTAATCTTGCAAATCTTGGGCTGGTGATGCTGACGAGTGAAAATACAGTTCTTGGAAAGGGTGTGTTTTTTCTTGTTGTACTCTTGCGGGGACAAAGCAGGGAAGCAGCCATTGGAATGACTCATGCATGTACTGGAAAGGTGCTACTGCAGCAAAATGTGTGTAATTGCAGATGTCTTGCTGTGCCACGATGATGAGCTGGAAGGTCGGAGGATTGCTTTCATCCTGTACCTTGTGCCACCCTGGGAGAAAAGCGACGGCGGAACGCTGGACCTGTACAACACAGACGGTAAGAGCTGCGAGCTCAGCCTCGGGCGGCTGAAAAAGATGAAGTTTATGTGCCCCTTGCAGCAACTCTCTCCTCAAACAGTGCAAGGGAGATAAAAGAGTTTCTCCTTTGTCTAGAGAAGCTGGTAAAATCGTATAGGTAAAATTTGCACTTTAGAGATGGGCTGTAGCGGGCTTTGCAGACAGTGCTAATGGGCAACAGCAGAGGAACAGGAGAAGACAGTGAAGAGGGGAATCCTTTTTTTCCGTTTTTTTTTTTTCAAGGGCCAAGAGTGGAGGTAGGATGGAAGTGATGCCAATAGCTATGCTTGGAACTCTAAAGTGATGGAGATAACTTTTCTTTCCAGCAACAGAAGTCCACTGATTCCTCATCAAGCCCTTGCTCTGAGCTCCATCCCTTATTCCCAGGTGTATCGCCAGTCGCAATGTCATGAAGTCAGAGAGAAATGGCAGTTTCTAGTGAGTTACAGTTCATATCTTAACCAGAGTCTGTTTTCTTCCTCCTCAGAGCACTTTCAGCCACAGCAAATCGTCAAGTCATTAGTGCCTTCGTGGAACACGCTGGTTTTCTTTGAAGTGTCTCCAGTCTCTTTCCACCAGGCAAGGAGCTGTCTTTTGTTCATTTTTTGATTCTTGTTGTTGTGGTTATTCATTCTGTGGGTTATTACAGCCCTGGTGGGGAGGGAGAAGGGAAAGGGAGAAGCATAGGTAGAATGGATACTCATGCTAAGTGCTGCGTGTTAAGGGCAGGACTCCAAGGAGGACAAGAACTGAGAAAGCCAACTTTAAACTGTCAGTCTAGCTTCAACATCCTGGGGGAAGAAAAATATCCATTATTTTGTGTTGCTATCCTGGCAAGCTATTGCTGTGTTAAAGGAGAAGCCGCTGCCTGAGCATTCACACAGCATTCAAGGAGTTGCCCACCAGAGTCTTTAACTGCTAGGGCCAGGGCCCCTTTGCAGCGGGTGACTCCAGGGGGCCAATGGGTGCCCCTTTCGACTCCTCACATACATGCACTCTTACTTTCGGGTGCAATCCCTCCTTCTTCAGGCTCAACCCTTGTTTTCCCGCAGCAGAGTCTCAGGCGTTGAATTTTATAAAAGTAAATAATTTAATCAAAAGGTACAGGTGCAGGGTCAGCCCGGGCTGGGTGCTTCCAGAGAGGGACGTGGAACGAAGAAATCCCTGGGCAATGAAACCCTTGTGATCTGTACACGCGCTGTTCACGCATCTTTTAGTCCAATGGTGATTTTTGTTCTGGGGTCTTGTAATACCTTATTGGATTCTTCCTCTGTGTCCAGGCGGGCAGGCCATTGACTGCTTGTATCTTGTTAATTTGCAGTCTCTGCTGAGGGTTGGAGCCTCCTTATTGTCTGATTTACGCTTCTTGTGTACCTGCACTTGCTGGCAGAACAGGGGGAACTGAAAAGTCCCAGACTTAGGGAAAAATACTAGTGAAACATCAGTGTGTTATCAACATTTTTCCTCACGCTAGAAGACTAAACACAGCACTGTACCAGCTGCTAGGAAAATTACTAAGAAAATCTATTACAGCCTAAAGGCTTCAGCAAATCTAGATGCTCACGCTAAGTAAAGCTAGGCAAACAGCATAAATCACACCATATTATAACCCTAAGTCACGTATTCTTATTAAACTTACTTGTTTAAGCTAAAAAACTAATATCTGTCAACAGCTGTTGGTTTGGCTGTGGTGACGAGAGATTTTTGTTTGTTTGCTTGTTTAAACTAGCTCACATTTTTCATGCAGACGCCATGACTTTGCTCCAGAAGAGCTTCTCAGCGCATCACCTTACCCATAGAGCACTATGCAGATACGGCTTTACCCCCTCTGTAACACAGGTGTAACGGGGTTCCCTACAGTAGAAATGCTGATATGGTTAAGTAGGACTTTGTGGCACTTACCAGGAAGATGCTTGGGAAGGGGATGAAGAGTCTGTGGAACTGCATGATACAAACACCTGGCTTGAAGTCTGAAACTCCTGTGTACTCCAGAATACCACGGACTGTTACAAACAGGGCCACAGAGCAGAAGGTTAGAGAGGAAGAAAATCGGTGATTTAAGTTGGGTATGTTCTCACCTAGACTGCTTAGGGTTTTATTTCTGTGTTATTTATCTCTTAATTAACAGAAGCATCTACTTGGTCACTGCCCTAATTGTTTTCAGGGAGTGATTTAATCTTGTCATAAAAATCCACGTTCCGCTTAGCCTTATGACTGCCTCCTACTGACCTAAACTTAATCCCACACATTAGCACTATCCCGTCCTGTGCACTGTCTGAGATACTGTTAGCACAGGCAATGAACTCAGCTTAAATCATAAACTTATTTTTAAAATAAGCATTAAGCTTAACGGGGAGTGCTGTGAATCGAAGCCTCCCAGATCTGCATCTCACTGGTGGTGCTTGGAGTATTTGCTGAACCACTGAATCATTTCTTTGACCCTTTCGTCAGTAAAGCGTAGAGCCTGCAAGTTACTGTTAAGAGAACTGTGTCAGGCTCAGAGCGATACGAAGCCTTCACAGCACGTGCCAGCCTCAAATCCCTCTCTGATATTGGGCAAAGAGCACTTAGTCAGTACTGCCTAATAGATCTTCAGGTTTTGGACTTCGTGGTATACGAAAGGGCCACTACAGCTCTGTAACAATCAATAAGAGCCAAAACCCTTTCAGAACAAACTCGCTGTTTCTTCCTCCTGTTCCATCCAGTCTGTTACAAAAACAAAACAAACAAACAAAAAACCCAGTGCAAAATCTTTATGTGCTATTCAAAAATTCAGTTTGTGGCTTGCAACCAGTCATAACGGGGTGGCTTTCTCTTCATCCTGCCATTACAGTACAGTGCCCTAGAATGTGGAAATTTTTCAGTTTAACCCAACTTACCTTAGTGTGCAATTTGATGAAATCAAGATTTAACAGTGGCCATCACTCCGCAAAACCCAAGGGTTTCCACAGACCAGGTTAAAAGCCAGGACAGAGGGGTTGCACTTAGTCTGACAGGTAGATCTTTAATCCAGAGCCAAAAGCATCAGGCAAACGCTCTTCACGATGGCTTGTATTACAGCACTTTCTAAAAATTAAAGCACAAAAAAGTAGACTGATACAGTCTGCAGGGACCCACAGATACTCAGTGTTTCCTGAGTTTCCAGATTAAGCTGTCACAGCTAATTTTTGCAGCCTATGATAGTTGGTTATTCAACAGAACGAATGGTAGAAAACTAAAATACCATTACTTCTAATATCAGACTGACTCAATGCTCTCGGAGAAATGGAATGGATTCTGCTGGGAGCTTAGAGTAAAAGCTTGGACTGGCATTCTGGAAATTTACAATGGATTCGAGCATCAGAGTTTGCTTTAAACCCTCTTTCTGTTAACCAAGAAGAAACCAGCCTGGTGTAGCCCTTGTCTGACTTTTCTGTGTATGCAGCAGGCTCTCTGGAGTCAGCTCCATCTCCTGTGATGAGTCGACGTGGTGCCTGTTACAGCTGCTCCTTAAACGTGTTGTATTCTAAACAGTAACATGATGCTCAACGTTGTTCCAGGTGTCAGAAGTTCTGTCTGAGGAGAAGTGCCGCTTGTCAGTGAGCGGCTGGTTTCACGGCCCACCAATCGTCAGACCTGCACGCCACATCGAAGCTGCCTTGCCCAGGAGCCCACACATCCCCTACGACGTGAGTAACAACCTACGTCTGCTTCTCTACATTTCTCTTTCTTTCCTGTCCCTGCAAGACCTGTTACGGGATGCACTGATGCTTGGGTTGCTTTAATCTTTAACTTATCCCATTCTCTTTTTTTTTTTGTTTCCTGTCCATAAATTTGTAGCTGGTTTCTTTCTTTCTTGTCTGTCTTTCTTGATTATGTACATTTTGCACACCTACAATAGTGCAGAGAAGGCAGCAAATACTCATAGTGCAATTAAAAAAAAAAAGAAAGGAATGGAGTGTGTGTGTGGAGGAATCCAGCCCTGTGGCCAGCTGGGTAATTGGGGAATCCTTTTTATTTTTGCAAATCCAACATTCAAATCCATTTCCCTTCCAGCATGAAATCTTGTATGAGTGGATCAATCTAGTTTATTTGGACATGGACTCCCAAGCTCAAATCCAGGAGGAATTTGAGGAGCGATCAGAAATTCTCCTGAAGGATTTTTTTAAGGTGAGCCCTTAGGAGCCTCAAACAAGTTAGAAAAATAATTAAGAGTGCCTTATTCGAGAGCAGAGGATGGCTGCTTCTAGCACACCAAGGGAGATGTGGGAGCTAAATGTTAAAGTTTCTGCGCTATCTTTCTCCTTTAGAAAGAGAAATACCAACTACTGTGTCAAGCTTTGGAGAACAAAGACATCCAGTGGAGTAGCCGAGGACCTGCTAATAAAAGGTGGGGAGTGACAGCATCCTGCTCGTATTGGTCAGGCCGAGCAGGAACTGCCATGAGGCTGCACTGGTTGATGCTGCCCCCATGGATGTGGTCCTTGTTGGTTCTCCAACAAGGAGATACATCTGCTGATACATCTACTGTCTTTCAGACTCTATGAGACAGCAGAGGAAGACAGCCTCCCTGACATGCTGAAGAAATTCATGCAGTTCTTACGCTCTGAGGCCTTGTTTTTACTGCTTTCCAACTTCACTGGCCTAAAGCTGCACTTCCTGGCTCCCTCTGATGAGGATGAAGATGCTGGGGAAGGAAGAGCAGCAGACACCGCTGGGCACAGCAGTCCCAAATCCGAGCAGGAAGAGACTGAACAACACGCTGATGGCAATCCCCACCAGCCAGACCAGCCTGACAACATCCCTGAAGCACAAGGTGGCGAGACACAGAATGGTAAGTCCAGCAGCAGCATGAAAGGGCTGGAGCAGAATCCTGACATTAAGGATGTTGGTAGCGGAATTCCCAGTGATCTTAATGGAACTAGATTTCACCTTGTACTACAGCCAGTGCAAGGCAGCAGCACAAACGGGGCACTTGAAGCATGTAACACTGGGTATCCAAAATAAGTGAGCATTGCAAAAGAATTTGGAATAAAACCAACTAACTTGAAGATACCGTTTTGAACGGACTTAAGTCTTAAGGGTGGGACTTCTGTAGGAGTTAAGGCATGGGTGAGGGGGGGTGTTAATTAATTGCCCAATAATCTTTTGCCAGTAGTTACACCCCTGCTTCACCTAAAGTAGATTCTTGTAGGAGACCAAATCAAAAGGAAGAAAGTGAACAGATCAGAAATAAATTAGATATTAGATAATTAGAATTAGAAAACCAATACCTAAAACTAGGCTTTAACCTTTCAGAAAATGCTGCCAGCCTAAATAACCACTTAGTTGTCAGCAATGAGATATCGTTGCTAGAAAAGATTAATTTGGGATTCATGGATTGGTGCTGTTTCTTTAGAACAGTGCCTTTGACGCTTAAGGGTAGAATTTTTGAAAATGCTCATATTGGTACTGAGTCAGGCAAGTTAGTAGACAATGGAACAGAATGTAATAAAAACCCAAATCCTACTGAAAATCCCAGCAGAACGCTTACCCGGTACAAAAGCTTTGTTTTTCCGATTTTCACAGCTAGTCGTTTTGCCTCTTCTACCTGCCATGTTCCCACTGCTTGATTTTAAATTCACGTTCGAGGAGGGCATAGTTTGGGGCTGCAGGGATTGAAAACTGAGCTAGAGCCATCAGACAAGAAAGGCTTCCCCAAATTCTGACATACCTCCTGGGACGGCAAGTGAAGAGTGAGTTCAGAGCAATGTCATTCTTCACTGAAGCATCCGGTTGTTTCAGTACTTCGAGAACAGATACGTTGCTGGCTCTTGAAGTTTGGAGTGCTACTGTAAATCTTGAAAAGGGGGAAAACAACGAAAACAAAAGGAGGAACTGGTTAAACCAGAGCGCGTCACAGCTTGGTCCCTTTCAAAGAGCAAATTTTATCCCATTCCTCCACACTGGTCAAAGCACATAACTTAGAGCTGCATCTAGGAAAAAAGTTAACATGAGATCTGTGGTTTTACTTTGTCTTCCCTGAAGGCTTTCCTGGGGCTGGCAAACAGCTCCACAGTGGCATGGCAGCGCAGGGGCTTGCCCCCTACATGCCTTTAGCTGTGCAGGCGTCAGCTCTTGTACAATGTCATTGTTTTCCTTGGCTTCTCTGTGCCCTCTTCTAGGCTCGGGTACTCCTGTGTGTGCAGGGGAGCTGCGGCGCTGGACCCACGGGCACTATACTCTAGTCCATGACGCTCAAGCAACAGAATTTGCTCTCGACCTGCTCTTCTTCTGTGGCTGTGAGGGTAAGCAGACAACATGCAAGTTATCAGACTCTCCTTACAAGGTCTACCTAAAGGAAGGACTTCTGAATTCTCAGCAATGCTATGATAGCCAAGAATTTCCCTGTTCTTTCCTACATAGAAGGGCTCTGCAGACTTTATCCTAGTCCTCGCTTCTGCATAAGCACTTGCCCAAAGATTGGGAATGTGGCCTTGGGACCAGCTTTGACCTTTCCGGCTGGAGCCAGGAGGTGGCGCTTGGGCAGAGGGAAAGGCTGCGTCTCCCAGACCTTTCCTCTCACTAGGGCCATGGCTCTGGGCACGGCAGAGGGTGAGGTGGCCAGAGTACCCACTAAAAGTGGTGTATTTTGCCCCTTTTCTCATCAAAATTACCACTGCCTCCGATTCACAAAGCCCAGGGTTTTCAAAAGTCACTTCAGGCATGTCTAGGCATTTTCGGCTGATCGCTAGCTAGATAGTGGTGAAAACAAAAATCTAAACGTAAGCATTTTGGACTAGCTAAGCCCAGAACGCATGGCTGAAACCGCCTGGCACAAGCCGGTAATTATACTGCAAGCCTTTTGCATATCTATCTGCTAAGGCAAAACTGCTCTGCATGTGAGGAGCAGAGCGCCAAGCAGCCTTAAATGGCCCGTCTGTGGTAAAAGGCAAGTCTGGTACATTTGCTTCAAGTTGTTTCTGATTTGAAAAAAAAAAAATAATAATAAAAACCAGACTGGCAAGAAGCAAACTGGGGATCATCCTGTATCCAGTAACTGCGGGGAGTGGGGTGGAAAACAAGCACCTCCAGGAAGGCTGTGCAGAGCCTGGACAGCATTGAACTTTCTAAGAACCTTTCTTTTCTCTTTTAAGACTGGGATCCAGAATATGGTGGCTTTACTTCCTACATTGCTAAAGGTGAAGATGAAGAGGTAAGGACCTCAGTTGCTAGCTGCAAATTAGATAAATTGTTTAGGGTGGAGAGGCATAATTACACTTTGTTGTAATGCTAACATAATCCTGCGGGTGCTCGGTATCGCACTGGAGCCTTAATGCCTGAATTACTACTCAAGCGTGTAGCTCTGGCTTCAGCTTCAAGAGGTTAATGTTCACCGTAAAGCTTAAGCTCTCACGGTGCCTAATGCCACCTGCATCTGGTGGCATTTGGGAAGCCTCAGAGGGGCACCAGGCTGTGGCAGAGGTGATGTGTTCCCGAGGAGGGCTGTTCACTAGGGTCACATTCAGTGTCAGACTAGTGAGAGCGCTGAGCAGTCATACTAAGAAGTTGTCCAGAATCAACAAGGCTTCAGGTTGAGGGGTATTAAAATGAAAATAGTGACACAGTTAATTTTCTAACACCAGACCTTTGTTCTGACTAGCTTTTGAAACGGTTATTTCTTCCTAGGAATGATATTAAAGCCATTTTTGGGAAACTGATTTCCTCCCTTACTTCCATTCCTTCTAGCTGCTGACAGTGAATCCAGAGGACAACTGCTTGGCCTTAGTTTACAGAGACAAAGAAACTATGAAGTTTGTGAAATACATCAATCACCGTAGCTTGGCACGCCTGAAAAAGCACCCAAACAGAACAGGATTTTGGGATTTTTCCTTTGTCTATTATGAGTGATGGTGCAGAGTGGGACACTGGTGTCGCATGGAGGGGGGGGCAGGTTTGTACCCAGGCATTTGGCTGGGGCCTAAGCCCAGAGAGACTTTGCTGTTACTACCCTCGTCATGCCGTGTACGAGCTGTGCCCTGCTAAGTGGGGTCCAGGTGGCTTTTTTTAACTGTACAAATGGAAATTCAGTCTCCTCCCGAGTCCTTTGTAGCGCACACTCTTGACTGCTTTTAATGCTATGCGGTGGGCATCATCGTCACATAGCTGTCAGCTTTCCAGCTGCTCTCTCGTGAAAACAGCACGGTGGGATGCAGCTCTAGCCTGCCAGGGTGAAAATTGCGGTTGTACATTGCCCCAAGCTTATGACTGATTTTATTAAAAAAAAAAAAAAAGGAAATGGGTCAGTTAAATGCTTCAAAGTCTGGTTGGGCAAGTCTTGTTACAAAACGCTGAAGACATTTGCTGGGGCTTAACTGTGTTCCCTGTTTGTAGAGGCAGAAATAAAGGAGCTGCCACGGGAAATATGAGGTTTTTCCAGCTGCACAACTCTGTGGAGTTGGGAAAGAAGACAGTGAAGCTATAAAGCTGCTGGCATTGAGCAGGACCTGGCACTGTAACAAGGACCAGGACTTTATTATGCTAAATGCTGTGCAGACAGACCCAGATGCAGCCCTTTCTCCGAACAATTTACAAGCTCAGGAGATGAGACGCTCCTGCGTCCTTCTCTGCGTGGATGGCTCTGTGAGAGGGTTGTGGCTCCAGCCTCAGAATGGGCAGTGGGCTGGTAGCAGGAAGGTGCTAACTCACCTCTCCCTGGCTTGTCATCCACAGGCAGCGGGAGGGTCACCAACAGCGTGGCCTTGTGTTGTGTTTTGTCCTGGGGTCTGCTGAGCTCTGACACGGCTTCTGTCACTGGAGACCAGCTCAGATCTTTCCAGGCAGCAGATACACAGCTCCTGTGGTAAACAGTACAAGACAGACGGTGGTCTTGGTGCCATAGTTTCCTCCAGGACACATTTCCAGCACTGCCCCACATTCACTGCGAGCAGGACTGTGCCAGACTGAGGTGTCTAGCCCGGCAAGAGGTGCTGCTGCTGAGCCGTGCTGGCTGCCTCGGGAGGCAGCCAGACTGCAGGATACCCTGCTGCCAGCTCGGCCCTGGCCTGCACGTGCTTGCCTGAAACTTTAGATTTTTTGGCAATGAATAGACACAGGTGTACTTTCAGCTCCTCCAAGCCAGACAGTTGCAGGGGAGAGTGTACACGCATTATTCCTCCTGCTTCTCTTGGGCTGGGAGAGGGCAGCTTTGGATTAGAGTCTGCTGCCTCTCCAGTTTCAGGCCTGTTACTGAAGACCAGCGTGGTGGCGTGAGACCACAGCTGGCAGCAGAGGAGCAGTAAGCTCAACACAAGACAAGCTGCGTTGGCACACGAGTACTCTGCACCCCTCGGCGCAGCAGCAGGATGTCCTTCGGGCATGTCTTCATGAAGATATGGGAGTAACAAACTTCAGCTGCGATCCCAATGCATAAGGTTCGAAAAAGGAATCACCAAAGCATGAAGCTACAGCCGTTGCTTCTAAAAGGAGAGGTGTCTCAGCCCCCGCAACTGCTTTAAGCTACTTACTTAAAAGACAAGGGGATGAAGTTAAACACAAGGACAGGACGCTCTCTGTGAATTACTGGTTTCTGGGCAGCAGCTGTTCTTGGGGAGAAAATAGTTCTTATTCTGAGCTGCTCCAGTAGAAACAGACAAGTGATGGAGGTTTCCAAGAAAAAAAAATAATTAAATAAAATTGTTTGGGTAGTTTCGAGCAAAGGTGACAGATACCACAGCATAGTCAGCTAGGCAAAGCTGGGAGTAAATTAATTAACAAAATGAAGTTACTTAGTCTACTGCGTTGCCAACCTAAGAGCATGCTTGGTAGATCTTGGAACAGCCTCCCAGAAGACTGGGAAGAAGCTGGGCGCTCTGAAGCTTGCTGCTTTTTAATAATAAATAATACACTAGAGGGCATACCAGCCTCTGCCTGAGTGAGCCTGTATCTCCCCGATCGCACACGGAGCCACCCTTCTGCCTCCGGTGACTGAGATGAAGTAATTCAAGAAGCCAAATTTGCAGTTAGCATTCAAAGATTTAAAAATCAACACGTCTCTGCTCTCCCACCCTTCCGGTTCAGCCTCGAAAGCCAAAGGCAGCCCCACACACGGCTGGCACTGCGGGTACAGGGGAAAGACCCCACTCGCTGAAATTTCAAATGACGTGAGCTACTCGGGGAAAGGGAGAGGTCTTAATTTAGACCAAACCAATAATGGGAGCCCTCTCTATAGATGCTTTTGCGGAATACAAATCTGTATTTACAAATAGGCGTAGCTGCTTGCAAAGTACTCTGATCATTATGGGAAGGAATCTGAATATGAAATATGTACATACCCCCAAAATGAGTAAGCAGGGCAATATAGGAAAATAGGATTGAGAACAGCAAGCGAACGGAGTTACAGAGCGTGAGCAAGAGAGAACAGAAACTTCATACCCAGCAAGATGGCCTCACGCAGACGTCAATCAGCTCAGCTGTACGCAGACACGGGTTTCCCACCGGCTGGCTGCACCTCCAAAGCCTGGCATTTGGCACACAGTACCAGCAGCTTTCAGTTACTGAAGTGCCGATTTAGAGCAACGCTTCACAATAAATTTTTTGGGATGTGGTGGTTATCAGTTTGCCCAGTAGCTAAAACCAGGAACAATTCAATACGGAGCAAGACAGAACAGTGAAGGAATGGTTTTGGCATTCAGAAACATGCAGCAATGAAGTTCTGACATCGGGTATTCAGTAAATTAGTATTAATTAAGATGAGCAGCCACCCATGGGACTTGGGAGAAACGGGGGCTAAAATCAGACAACCTGTTGTCAAGTGTCAGTTCCAATTTTTTTTTTGTTTTTTAAACTCCAAACTGGAACTTAAATGAGGAGATTGAAAATCACTGTTGCACAGATCCCTCTTCAGCGGGTGCTGATCCAGCACGGTACTTCTGCAGCGTGTTTCCTGGGCAGCAAAGGGGCCGTAGGAGGAAAGCTCCATCCCAAACTGAAGTTTCAGGAAGGACTGTGGTCTAGACCCGGTCCCCAGCGCACGTACCAAGGCGTGGTGCCATCTCAGCAGCCTTGCCCATGAATTTTTAGCAACACGCAGCTCTACCAGTGTGGTTTCAGAGACTATTCTGTACTCGACCAGTGGCTTAACCTGCTATGACCAGTTGCCCTTCCATACCTGAGAAGGGGATCACTCGGTGTTAGTCTTGGGATGAATCATACCAGTGGGGACTGTTTGCCACCAATCTCCCAGTGCAGGATCAGCTCACGTCAGCTGGCTGCTGTGTAACAGCCAAGGGCTGCTTTATTTCAACAGGCAACTGCAAACTTGGTATCACTTCAGCTTACGGGACATGGATTTTACATTTGGCAAAGATAAAAGTTGTTTTTACCGGAAAATAAATGACAAATTTGTTGTCAGAAACTTAACTGGGGGAAATCAACCTTATCGGAGGTCTGGACTGTGACCGAAGGACTGACCTGACTGCCAAGAGGAAAACAGAGCCAGGACTAGGAGTGCCTGGCGTGTAGCCCTGACCATCAGGGCTGACGGGAAAGCTGCTTTCTGACCAGAGCCGCTCTGTCATCGCTGAATGGACTACATAAATGTAAGCAAGCAAGCATTAGGATTTTGAACATACGGAAGAAGAGGTTGAAAGAGTGGGAACAGGTACAGCAGGCGGCAGAAAGCCCAGCGCTTATGCCAGTAGACTGTTCCATAATCAAGTCTTAAAGCTCACTTGCTTAGAACAGCATGGGTGGCTCACCACCCTTTGCACCGAGGAGCTGGATTTGACTAACAACCAGGTTCTTAAAAGGATTCAAATGAGCTCCTGCTGCAGATTAGAAGTGACAGAGACCCATACTTTTGGCAGGGCAGTTCTTCATATTGAAGGGTCTGAGGCAGTGGCAAGGGGACATTTTGGGGATTAAAATAAATTGCAAGAATTACTTTCCCCATTCCACTGGCTGCAGGCTCACCAGTTGCTCTGTAATGGATGGTGGGCTGCTGGCTTTAGTTCAGTAATGGCAAGTAAGAGACAGACCAGCTACAGGATGTGGATACTCCTCGCAGCCCCGAGAAGCCACCCAAGAACTTTGCTTCACAGAGGTGAACTGCCTCCTCCCCGCCCACATTCCAAACACCGATCCATACGGTGGGAGATGTGATGAATGGCACAGGAGCTAGGAGCACTGGGGCCCAACCTCCATCCTGTGCAGGATATTTTTAGCTTCTAGAAGAAATTTGCTTTGGCAAAGGTTCTAAAATATCTTAGATCTAAAGATAGAGCCTTACTGTAATATTTTAATCCAATTCTAAGCGATCCCACAATTAATAACAGGTTTGAGCCAGGAGCCAAGACCTTTTTCAATACCTTCTTTTGATCCCATTAAGTACTGCCAGCTCTTCATAAGTATGCACCAAGCTTGGGTGTGTAGTTGTTTTTGTTGTTCCCGAAATGCACCCTTGCCCACCTCAGTATCTGCAGGTTTGTTTTTTTCCAGCAGTAGCACAGAACCAGTAGCTGGAAGCAAAACTTCCTGCGATCCAGGTGTGGGGAGAGCGCCGGATCTGAAACAGACCGCTTCCTACCTACATGGATCGTGGAACTGGACGGCTTTCAAAGATCTTCTGGCTTAAAAGCCAGCAAGGAGATATTATCCCTTTGGTGCTTCTAGGGCACTGAACTGCAGTTTACCTAGAAAGCAGCACATCCCTGCAATGAAACCTGGGATTCTCCGACACAGAGAGTGAGTTCAGTGCACAGAGACTACGCAGAAAAACCAGAAGAGTGGTTTGGTTTTGATTTTTTCAACAAATAAACTTAACCATACGCACGTCCCCAACTAAATCAGACCAAAAGCAGTCAAACCAGTCTATGTTTTAATGGAAGAGGCCGATGCCTTAACTACAAAATATATTAAAATACATAAATAAGTTACTGTAAGAAAAATAACTGTTCCAAGGTTATACCTCTGTCTTGCATAAATATCACATCTGCACTTAAACTCTGATATTTTCTTCATGAAGCTTTGGCCTGCATAATAACATTTATTGCCTGATGGCTTAACTAAAATACTACCTTTGCAATTACTTCCCCCTACAGTGGGGTAGGGGACTGAATTGTCGTTATTGGTCCGTTATCTGCCCGCTGCATGGAAACGCTGGCCCTGTGCAACTGCTGCTCCTCCAGTCACTTTAAGAAGAGGCTGTTCCCACACGCATTATCCTGAACAGCATGTTAAAGTTGTTGCTTCTTATCGCATCCCGACAAGCGCTGATCACTTGTGTTTTAGGTTTGCCAACTGTAAAGAAAATAAAAGGAAAGAAAAGAAAAAGCACTTCAGTTACTCAGTAAGAAACTGGTAAAAATACTTATTTCACCCAGCCTCAAAAATTTAGGGGTCTCTTTCAAATATTTTTTAAATACACAGTGAAATGCCACCTTTTCTCTAGTACATAAACAAACCCCTTTCTTTAAAGAAGAATCATTGATAGCTCTATTAGAAAGCAGCTTAAAGGACTTGTTGAAAGGGGAATGCTATAAATACACAAAAAATACCTCCTTCCCCAAAGACCTACAGAACCAATAATATAGATAAACAGCCCTGCTTAAGATGATTTTTTTTTTTAGGCAGAATTACAAATTAAGAACTGAAACACTACTTTAAAAGTGCTTTTAATATTGCATTCAACAAAACTAGCAATTTCTATACCATCCAGCAAGCTGGAAACCGCTTTGAACTGTTCTTTCTAAAATCGTGATCCCAGATTACACTGGACACCCACAGTTCACCGTCACAGGCAATTGGCTTTGGCTGAAAAACAGAAGATTACTTCTACTAATTCAGTTTCAGGTCAAAAAGCCTGAAGTCACTTAACTAACCCAGGCGGCCTCCGAGACACATCTTATCTGCCTCACTGGGGTCCAAGACTCGCCATTCCCTCCAAACACATATACTTACTGCGTAACCGCCCAGCCCTCTGGATTGCCTGATTCACAGCTTTCAGATTATTCAACAGCTCCGTGTGATTGTTGCAACGAATTTTGTATTGATTTATTAAGTCTCTGTTAAGATCATACAGCTCGATGTACCGTGTCTTCATGTTTTTCCTGGGGGAACAATCAGTCCAGTTATTTGCATCTCTGGGGACAAGGATGTCATTCCTGGTTTGTCAACATAAAGGTGTTGCGATACGTGGTTGTGATGGCTACCACAGTTATCCACATGTCTGCCAGCTACAACACAGACTTGTCCAGACATGTTGGTTATACTAATTATCTTACTGAAAAAAGTGGTCTATTTTTGCAGTTATTTTATTCGGCAACCCAAAGAGGAGATGCCACCTTCGCCAGTTAAAGTAACACCGCTCTACATTAGCTCAGACCTCTTTACTGCTGCTCTTGACAGTAAAGAGAGGACATTAGCAGGAGAACACAGCAAGTCAGAGTGAAAGGACTTACACCCAAAATTTCTTTCTTGGTGTTCTCAAAAGTTCACACAGTGCAGAGAGCTTTTATTGCCTTCTTCCCTTATTGTGTGTTTTCTAATTATCTCACCATCTTGAGGTTGATTCACCCCACCTGCATCATGCTAAGCCCCTACCTCCGCCCTTTTGTCTTCCCAGACTAGTTTTCCACCTGAAGAACAAGGCTCAAGGAAAGCTCATGGTGGGACCAGCAAAGGTACCAATTTAACAACAAGAGTTGTAACTAGATAACCCCTATATCACACAAATGGGTTTTGTGCTCTTTTCTGCCTGAAAAGCAAAGATTGGCTGTTCTAAACCTAAAACACTCAAGCTAAGCAGCAATTACTCACATGTCTCCCAGGAGCCGTGCATCTTCCGCCTGAACCAGCATGCTGCGGATGAGGTTGGAGTGTTCAGCCATGTCGGCAGTGAGCCTCTGATTCACCGCGTGGTGTTCATCCACCTGTCCAAGAAAAACAGTCATGAGAAAGGGCCCCTGGCACTCTGGGTCTGTTCCACAAAACAAAGAATAAACAGAAAATTGAGGGTGTCCCATTGTCTTTGCACAGCAAGCCATGGCTGCATGATTTCCGCAAAGTGTTAAAGCAGTTCAGAGATCCTATCACACAAATGCCCCCAGTGACTGCTTAGCTGACAATTTAGAAACGTCCGATGCCTCCTCACCTTGACCAACACTTTCCGCAGCTCCTCAAAGTACGCAGGGAAATCTGCTTCCACCTGCAAATCTTCGATGGCCAGAAAGGAGGCCATTGACTGGATAATGTCACCAGCCAGATCAATATCATCCGTGTTGATGGAAATCTATCAGAAAGGAAAGAAAGCACTTCGGTGCTCTTCCATGCCAAAGTATCTCCCAGAATTGCCCAGCAGGACTGCCTCTCAGTTACCTGGCCTCAAAGCAGTTCATTCTATCAAGAGGCAAAACTGTTGTATGAGCAAGCTCTAGGCTTTCAGTAGATAAGACGACACTGATTTCAAAGGGGCTTTTATTCAGGCCTGGGGCAAAGAGGCATCTGTGCATAGAGGACCAGTGCAAAAGTTACAGGCAGAAATTATGGCTCCCTGAAACCACCCTGTGTGGGAACAAACGCCTTCCTACAGATCTGTAGGCTAAGCAGGATTTTTTCATTAACTGGTCCTGGAATTTTACCCACTAACAGTAAAAAGACCCAAAAGTTTCCAAAAACATCCCTAAAACATGAGTACTTTCTCTGCCTGTTCAGTTGTCTTTCATTTTTACTGCCTTGTATTGACACCACCCTTAAGTTTCACCAGGGTGTAATTAAACGGGTGTTCCCCTTGTCCATGAAGGTACTCACCTCTCCGCCGGGCTTGATTTTGATGCAGAGCTGACCTGCATTACGAAGAGAAGTGAAGCAAACCTGAAAGGGAGCGCTCTGAAACTCTGCATCCTCTGGTAGTAAGAAGCTCTGATTCAGCCACATAACAATCTTGCAAAAATAAAACGAAGAGCATCAGCCATCAAACTGCGTGAAAAGCCTGGAGAACCATGCAATGTCCCTGCATATGATGTGCGCCAGGGCACACAGGGTGCCTTGGAAATGTCATTCACTAAATTTCATCCCCTAATCCCATGTCATGAACTTGTTAGAATGAGCATAGTTGAATCCTTGCTCCAAAGCTGAATATTCCACAGAAAAACAAATCCAACAACCAGAGACCACAGCCCAAGGTCAAAGCATAAGCCTGGGCCTTGGGACTGGAGAAAGCTGGGAAGCAAGGCTTGGTTCTTTCAAGGAAAGTTTCTTTTCATCTTGGTTTTTTTTTTTTTTTTTTTTTTTTTTTTGCATTGGCTATTTAATGCAGTAAAGGCCATGTAAATAGGGCAGAGCCCTCCAGTTATGAGGGAAACAACCAGCTCTAATTACCCCCATCCCACAATTCACATCTTTTAGAACCAAAGCTACAGCACTGCTGCTCATATGTTGTGAAACGGAACCACTATCTGGGCACTGTATTGCCTTTTTCCTGTTTGCTGGTCATTTACAGAATTCGTCACTCACTACAGAGCTGCCGCTGCTGGCATTCCATCAATTGTCACACAGCAAACAATACAGTATCTGAAACACCTCACGTTCTCAGGCCATTAGTTCCCACAGCTTCAGGAACTCCTGAAGCAATCTTTCAAAGAAGGAAAAAAAGCACTGAGTCAAGTTGTTGACACAGACTCCAAAGGCCAGCGCTGCAGTTCCCTGCATAATTTTCCCTTTGCTTTCGGAATCCTCAAGCTAATTGCAAACCCTCCACCTGCAGTGTCTCTACGCAGGAGTGGGAAATAGGAAGCAGAGCAGAAACTTACCCTTTGCGGTCTCTCATTCATTGTGCAGTTAACAAAGCTCAGCGGCTCCGCGGCTGAGTCTGGGCTGCTCAGGGCATACATGGAAAAGCGAGGAAGCTGTCTTGTCAACTCAAATACATGGAACTGTGTGCTGGAACCAAGCCAAAGGACAAATAGAGACAGTTACTAACATACCAGGTATTCACCTACTGCAATGGTTCCCAGTCCATTTTTAGCTGGCTACTGACATCAGCAGCTTCCAGACATGTAATCAGCTCTGTTTCCCAGAAAAAACACTGGATCTTGAAAATTCCAGGCTTTGGGGTAACCTCATTCACGAGGTTGAATGATTCCTCCCTACTGCTTACATTTTCCATAATCCTTCCAATGAAATATGTTCTCTAGGCTAACATATTTAAGATCTTACTATGTGACTGAGTATTTTCTTTACAGGTTCGGTGAAGTCTTACTAAAAGCAATAATAAAGACAAATAGAGAAAACAAAAAAAGGAATTAAGTTCTACACATTCCTTCTGCAGTGGTTGGCTAGCTCTCAAAATATGCCTCCTCATTCAGGGAAAGGAAGCAGATATGAGCAGGGAAAAAGCTGGTGTCAAGTGTATATGAAGACATTTTATTTCTATTGGAAACTGGAAAACTGTTGTCTTGAAGTCAGGCATATGCTACTTTCTACTTGCCCTGAAGACAAACTTAACTTCGTAGCTTGAAAGACACCGCTGTGCTTTCAGGCCTGCTCAGGTACTTCAGCCAGAGCAGGCATCATTCTGAGCCTGGAGAGGCAGGCACTTAGAGCAGGCAGCCTGGATACAACCTCTACCTCTCCCAGCTCCCTCCAGAGACCCACAGTAAGGCATCCACGGACAAGAAATGCTCGCTGTTCCCCCAGAGGCAGAGCCGGAGCACAGCAGGTCCCAGTGCCTCCAGAGCATTTAGACTTTGTCTGGAGAAGAGCTCAGCATCACAGGTGCAAGAGTGTTTTTAAGAAAGTATTCCAGCTCTACTTCCACTAACACAGAGAAGTGGGGCACGAGGGAATTAACGGTGTGCTCCCCACGTGACAAGCATGAAGGCACATCGTTGCTGTTTCCTGGTCACACAGTTAGCTCTGGAGACCAGCAGAGATCCCAACACAAAACTCACCTGTTTCTGTAACCCACAAAGGCTTTGATGTGCAAATCCACAGGGACGTCTTTGGGGGGAATAAGGGGAACGCGGACACAACCAGAGAGGTTCTGGAGACTGGGGTGTACCACGTGGCTCTCTCCTTCAAATATGCCTTCAGCAAAGATCAGCACAGCACGGATGATTGTGTCTTAGCAACAGGAAGAAAAAGCAGTTCCTAAATTAACAGCTGTCCTCTGGCAACAAACCACCACTGTTTTCAGAAGTAAGCACAGTTGACTCTTTACACCCCTCCTCTGAATTGTTAAAATACCCCAGTTGACCAGCACGATCACATCTGGACCTGACTGTATCCTCAGCACGCCTGGTGCTAGGTGCATTTGCTGTCTTGGGGTAGCTCCAGTTTTGCATATAAAGCCAGCTGAGGTTCAGCTGCATTCATGCAACACCCTCACTAACACTGCTGTAGGTTAATGTTTAGAGTCAACACAAGGAGCGTTGCAGGGATCACCAAGACTCATTTTGTCCAAGTTAAACGTTAATTGCCTTGGAAAACACGTAACAAGAAACAAATTCCATCAAACTCCTCTCCCCCAAGACCCATCAAAGGATCACAGCTTGATTCAAAACTGTGTGAAAGGAAAGCGACCACAAAGGGGAAATTACAGACAATAAAGGGGAGACAGGCAAATCATCAGCTAAATATAACTAAAGGTTTGCATGAATTTACATGAAATTAATGTCAATGGTTGCAGGTTACCACTCACCATTTGTGGTGGAAATACACAGCTCCACATGGGCAGACTGGCTGTCAGAGCCCAGATTAACCGAGAGGGCTGTCTGGAGTTGGGTATTTGCGGGAATCACACCTCTCTGCCCATCAGCTTCCTTCAACTGAGTCTTCAGTTCAGCCTGTTGCAAAACACATACCTTTCAGTATCAGAATTTCACGATTTTCACTCAAGCAACCTAGAAAATATATGCGTAAGTCAGTTCTCTTTTCTTGCAGGAGAAGGTTGCATTACAGCAATTCCCAGACATTTCACATGGCTACAAACAGCAGCTGGCTTAGGCATGGAGCTGTGGACACTTGTGCTACAATTTGTTCAAGTGCTTTATTGTCGATGGAGCTCAGCTCTGTACCCACACCTTTATTCAGAAAAGCACCTAACATATATTCAATTTTAAGCATAAGCTTATATAATTCCATGCTTTTGCTATGGTGGTCATTTACTGTTCAAATATGAGTTTTCTCTTTCCTCAGACTATTTTTTGAAGCTCTTTAATTCTACACGTTCACCATCAAACCACAAGTGCGCTTCCTACACATTGGCAGTGCTCCCAGCCCTCACCTAATTAATTACCTGATCCTCTCACGCAATCCCCTCTGACCCCCGAGTTGGCTTATGCATTGAAAACTACAATTTGCAGTTGTAAACCAAAGCACAGGGCTGAACAGAATCCAGGTCCAAACACAACTGCTCTGGCAAGATGAAGGAGCAAGGAAAATGTTATTTATTAAAATACAAAAAGCAAGTTCTGAACTTGCACAAGGAGCAAGTCAGATGCAGAAGCAGGAATCCTCAGTAGGCAATCTCGCTTCATCCTAACAGGTTAGAGCTCTGACTTGTCTGGACTGCCTCAAGACTGCTTCCCAGATTACTCCAGATTTATAGCAATGGAAAGGTGTGGTTTGGCCCTACACATTATTTAAGTAGTACCTTTGCATTTTCCTCGTAATTTCTTAATTCCAGCAGCAGATTTTGTTTCTTTTGACTAAGTTCTCGGATCAGGTCCTGCTCAGCACTCGTATCCATTAGATTTCCCTTCATCTCCTCAGCTCCTGGCAGATAGCCTCGGACTGTACAGAAACAAAACATAGCCAGTTTCAGCAAAACCTTTCACAATCTCCCCAAAACTTTAGTTTCTGTAACAAGACCCCCTTCTACCACCCTCAGCAGCAGACACTGATTTTCGTCTTCATTTGGTACCATTCAGCTGAGAACCTGAGCATTGATTTACACCCACCAAGGCTTTTGATTTTCCTGGTGATCAGGACAAGAGAACTGCACATTTTAAAAAAGAAAAAAGGTGAATTACCAACCTGTCTTTAAGCTGTCTTTACCTGACCAAACAAGGGCAGTGCCCAGTCCCTTTGCGAGAGGATTCCCACTGCAATCATTCTTTCAGGTGCTTAGGCAAATTTGCAATTATGCAAAATTAATAAAATGTGTACCTGGATTTCTAGAGCTGGTCAGAGGAGTTGTTACTGTCTGAAGGTGACTGTAAGTCACTGTCAATGAGCCAGTAAACAAGATTTACCCACATGAGTTTTTCCCCAAATCAAGGGATACTTCACTTCAAGGGGTAAGACCAGTTTCCCAGTAAAGCACAGAGTTATGGAAATATCTCCAACTGCCTACGGAAACAGAAGAGCCAAACAGATGAGACAAAGATGCTTGCCATAAACTTCTGTTTTGCTCTAGGGCCGTGTGCTCTGATTGCAACAAAAAAATCTTATACCTGTGAAGAATATGCTGCCTGGCTGTGTAACCATCGTAAAAAGTTGCAGAGAACTTGAAAAGCATGCAGCAAGCACACTGTCCTCCAATGAAAGGACTGGCTTTATTATTTGAGCCATTCATTCATTTAAAGTGAGAGCAAGACAGAAAATACACTGAAACACAGAACACCAAGTGAAAGGATGCTGGCCCCAAACAGAACTCTAATGACAAGGACTATGAGAGTACACTGTCCATATAACCTCCAAAACAGAGCTATTACTATTTAATAACACCTAAAGGCTCCAGCCTAGACAAACCATTGTGCCAAGGTTTGTTTATGATGGACCCATCAGAAAAGGATGCTATTAACCTACACAGCTCTCCTAGGGCAAGGTATCTTCAGAACTGTGTACAATGTTCCCCTTCTGTGAGCTTGGGAAAAAGGTTTATATGCTGAAGCCCAAGCACAGCAAATCCCCACAGCCTATGATTAAGACAGAACGCAAAACACTGTGCTATTTAACAAGCTTTTGTTCCAAATGGGTTGTGCCAGACCTGCCTGTCTCGGGCCACCGACACCAAGCAGTTGGATAATCACACTGGTGTCTTTCCTGGAGCCATCCCTGTAAATTATGCTGACCTTATTTAAATTACCTGTGATGATACTTGTTTCCACTCACAGAAACCAGGTGTGACTTCTCAAATGCATGGTGGGATAAATCCACCAGTCCTCCTATCTCAGGATAGCATTTTCCAGCAAACAAAGGGCTGTTAACATCTAAGATTTTGAATATAAAAACTATTCGTCTTAAGAAGAAAGCCAAAACACACACCCCCCTTAGCTGTCTAAACACCTTTACCCACTGTAAAGCAACCAAAGAATTATCACATATAGGGAAGAAGATTTCCTATACATTCGTCTATAATAATGTGGCCTGAACAACCAGGGTCTGCACAGAATATAGTTATCTTTGCATTATTAGGATGGGACTACTTCCGTTAGGCAAATGAATTTTGATGACTTCTTGGATCACAATGAAACACATGCCGCTTATCACAGAGAAGGCAATATTCAAAATCCTGTTTGCAGATAGCGTAACGCAAAATTCCCTTAACTTCACATAAAGCAAAGGGAATTTGGCAGACAAAAATGCCTATGGAAACAAAATGTTTAGCTAATCTGAAATTATGTGATGCGCCTGATATTATTGTGTGTTAAATTAATATCCTGAACAATTCTTTTACCTTCACCGTCAACTGAACAGCAGATTAACTGGGTGCTCCCATCCATTCTGTAATCCCCCTCCACCACTCCTGCAATTGAGGAAGCAAAGTTGTCCTTAAAGATGACCTCCCCAGTGCGGTCACTGCGTGCATCAACCTGGAACAACAAAGAGTTCCAAGGCACAGCATGAACAGAAAAGTTAACTCCAAAAATATATGTCATGCTGTACTCTGAGCTGTTAACTGAAAGCCAGCTCTGCTCATGGAACTGCAGGTGAACTTGCAGCTCTGCTGATCAGACCACCACACACGAAAAAAATACCATCAAGAAATGACCTCTAGACAGGCTCAGCTAGAAGGAACTGCTCTTCAGAGACGCTTCCCTAAGTTACAAACAAGAGGAAGGAAAGAAGGGGACTGCAAGTCTGCACTGGGAAGGTTATGCAAACATGAATGCAGCAATGATGGCACTATACCAGGAATAGCTTTAATGCGATAGTTACAATCTCTTCTCTTTGCTGCAGTCCGTGATGAATTACTTTTATACACAAATACCAGAACCTTTAATTATCTTTCATTGGAGAGGAACAGAGAGGGGGGGCTCAGTTCTGTGCAGTGTGCCTTTTCCAAAGCACGGGACCCAGCATTACTCTTTCTAGGACCTAGGGACTGTTTCAGACCAGCAAGCAGGGTAGAGATTGCCAGCGGAAAAGAACAGAAAAAAAGAGTAAAGCAAGGAGAGGTTCTCTCTTTAACAATGCTATACACCTAATCCAACCTAAGTTACAACATATCTGGGCTCTAGACTGCCAGCTTGATATGAAGTTAATTAAATTCCCCCAGGCTAATGAGAGTAATGAGAGGTGTGAAGAAAGAAGCATAGCTTTACAAAAAAACCTGGCAAGCTGTGTCCAGGAGAGGTTTGGAATCCAGAACAGTCATTTCTGACAAAGGGGAATACCAAGCAACAGGCTTAAGAGACTAGGACTGGCTGTATAGAATGCTTTTACATGAAATGAAATAATACTCGATGGATTTGTTCTAATCCTGCCATAGTCAAGACTGATGCTGCTCTCCTGTTACACAACCGCTTTCTCTCCCCTGTAGTCTGAGAACCTTCAGGAAACATCACAGAGGATTATTAGCATGTGCTCAAGACACAGCTGAAAAGAGACACTCAAGAGCTCCAGGATGTGGCATATGATCTCCACTACCATGGAAACAACATACCACACCTTAGCAATTGACTCTGAACTAAGCAGAGGAAGCAGCTTTTCTCTCATCTTGCACTTGGCACAGGATACACCAGCCAAACAAGGTTTACTGCAATAAATCTTCAGGACTCAGTTTTCAACAGCCTTTTTAATTTTAGGTTGCTCTCCTTCAGACAATTTAACAGCCTTGTTCAAACACAGCTTCCAGATTTACAGCTCCTCGTTTGCCCCCTGTATAAACTCACCTTCCCATTGGACCAGCCAGTGATCAACTCACACACGCCATCAGAGTTCAGGTCAAACGCATGTATGCTCATTGCTTGGTTCTTAGACTGAAGACAGAAAAAAAAGAACTGAAGCCTGGGTATGTTTTCTAAATTGCATATGCTTGAAACATGTAAGACACAGGAGTAGGAGGCTACAGAGATCACAGAAAGGAATAGAAGTGTCTCCTTAACGGGAAGTTTGAGCATCACTTCCTGTAAGGTCACACATATCTCTGATATCTTAGCCCTTGAATTACAAATCTAGTCCACCGCTCTCAAAGGACTTGATCTTTCCTTTAAATACATTTACATCCAAGCAAATTACTAGAACTCACAAAAAAAAAAACACAAGCGTAAAAAGCCAAACTCTCTAGGAAAAACAAATAAATTGGCGTTTCAACATTATCATAAAATGAGATCACTGAGAAAAGCCATTAGCCTCTTCCTGCCACCTCCTAAGGAATTCCTCCTTTTATTACTATTAAATAGACTGGTCTGATCTGTGTTACAGGAAGAATATTAAAATGAGCATCAGGAAAGGATCTTGCCAATATGATTTGCTGCAGCAGCAAATTGCTCTTGATGCAAAAAATTAGCTTCGAACACAGACAATGCAAGATTAATTCAGTCTCTGAAAAACAGTTTATTGATTCAACAATACAGCCGGAGGCATTTTCTAACACTGAACTCAAATTTCTCTGTTGCATTTCTGCTGCTTAAACAATGCTGCAAAGCTGAAGCATCCCTAGTAGCGCAGTTGTACCAGTGGTGTTAAGCCATCACCAATAGTCCCAAAAGCACTGAAGGAGCTGACACAGTATTAATTTTGCATGTATCTATGAAAACAGGTTTTGTAAGAACAACATTACATTAAGTGCTATGCTCAGCAGAGAATTTCGAATTCATCTAAGGAGTAAGAAAAACACCATAACAACCCGAGACTAGGTACTAAATCTCCCAGCAGTCTTCAAAGCCTTCAGTGATGATATTCCACCATTAGACTAACCTTAATCCTCCAGTAGCGGGCTGTCTTGTCATAAACTCCGACTGTCCCATTAGAGAGAGCATAGCCAAACCGACTGCCGTACATGGGGCTAAGCGAAGTAACAGTCTTGGGTGAAAGGAGGGAGAGAGACGATACAGGAGTGAGAACTTCTGCATCTTCAGGTAACAGAGAACAGACTACACAATATCTCTTTCCTATGAACTGTACATTACTTAAACGGTAAATAAGTCTATTGCAGAAAACAATAAATACTGAAGTAATTATTTTTAAAAATCAGTTTGAAATCACCAAAGGCCTTATCGGATTTCCTCACACATGCTGCATTGCCAACACTAAAACACACTTCACCAAAGACTGCAGAATTGCCCTCAAACTGTGTACTTTGACCAAATATGTCCTACCACAAGCAGCAAAACAACTGCTCATAGGATTCCTGTGGTGATCAGTGCTAACACTTATCATTGAAAACGTCCTTCAAACACACAACATTCCTTAAAGCTTCAGGAGCTGCGTCAGGATAGTAAGGAGTTCAAGATTACATGGGTTGGGAAAGCCCCAGAGATATTTTTGGTAGAAAATCTTTGCCTGAGATTAGCAAGATAAAAATTAACAGCTCCCACAGTTGGACTTTGTCTGGAACACAATTAGAACACCAGGCTAGGTAATACCTGAATATCCAGGGAAGGGCCCAAGAGTCATAACTTGGTCTGTTTCTCACTCCTTGTAAGACCCATTACCTTACAATTCTTCATCGAGCTAAGGCTCTCAGGGCTTGGAAATGCTGGTCTTTCCATGCACTAAGACTAGACATTTTAATGTCAGGAAGAACAATTGCAATCATCTGTCTGGTCTTCTGTACAACGTAGCACAGGAGACTTCTTTAAATTAAATCATTCACAAACGTCTTAAACTCAGCTGACTGCTCCTTGATTTTTTTTACCATAAAACATAGTTTCCAAACCCTTTACCCTTTCAACTGACAGATCTTCTCCAAAGCCTTTCCCAAGTAACAATACCTTCTAAATTGTGAGGACAGAAGACCCCAGCAACAGTCAAACTCACAAACATAGCAATACTCTCTTTAATATCTGATTGCCCATTTATAAATTCAAGAATCACAACAGTCTACAGTTTCACCAGGGTAAGAGATTAAATTCAGAAAATGCAAACTATTCAAGTCTTCCAAAACAAGCACAATGGATAAAGCCATTGTTCCCCAAATTTACCTTCTTAAAGGAAAGGCTTAGGAGCAGCTGTGCCCTTTTAAATTAGAACAGTAGGATTTTAACAGGTCTCTAAAGACTCTGAAGGTGTGGATTTAAAACAATTCTTCTGTGGATCTGGAAATAAATCATACAAGAAAGCGATGGACCTTTAGCTTCCCTTTAACTAGAAATCACAACACGGCTCCAGAGTGGCTACTGTACAGGCAGCAGAACATATTCCAGGCCCAGTTCTAATCCTAGCTATAGCAACAGCTTCCTTTCCTAGAACACTGCCCGGGGATTTGTCTTTTATAGCTCTTCGTAAGTGGTTTAGTAGCTAACTAAGCCTTTTAGTCCCAACTTGGGCAGTAGGGAGACCCAAGATCTTCAAGGACAAAAGGTCTGTCATGTGTCCTTAGCCTACCCTGGGCCCAGAAGGGTCATGAGAAGGCTAATAAAACTCCTGAACATAAGGGTATTTTTCTCCCTTCCAAGCAACCAAAATTTAACAGTCAGGATCTCATGGTTCTTAAGCTAAAAAGCAATTCCCACACCTTTTAGCTATCCCTCTGAAAACTTACCCACCCCATATTTTACTTTAAGCACTGCAAAGGTGCAGCTCTTTTTATTTTACAAGTCAGCACGTAACTCCAACTGCAACACAAACCTCCTATTTTACCTGGGCAATCCCCTTCTATCCTGCCATGTGCTGTCTGGCTACACACAGGGGCAAGTTACTTCATCATGATTGTGTCAATGCATTTGAGAAAAACCGTAGAATACATTCTTTTGCTCAGAAGGCACGAAGAGCTTCAATCACAAGCCAATAACCTTAATCACTTTTGGACAGGGCCCTGACTTTCAGTCGAGCTATAGTCACTTTTCTCAACCTGGTGAAAGGTTTGTAAATAAACAAAGAAAAACCCCCCGTGTATAATGAAAGACATTATTAAACTCGAACTTTTGCAGTTCTAGCAGAATAGATACCGTGCCAAATAGTTAAGTAACTGTTTAACTACACAATAAATTTGAACCAGAGTAACCAGAGAAGCTTTACAGTACACAATACTTTCAGCTCCATCAGCAATTTATGTAAACATTAGCTACAAATAATTTACCTCTGTCTCTGACATTTCTGCTACGATCTCATCTTCTTTGAACACACGGATGTCAAAATCTTCAGAGCCAACAAGAAGCTACAAAAAAATAAAGTCTACCTTAAAAATAGTTATTCGAGCTAAGGAAATAAAAAGGACATACTCCAGGACACAGAGGGCAAATAAACATTCCAAGTCCAGAAATGAAGAAGTTTTAACAGCTGTATGAAAAGTTGCCAGTGGAACAAAAGGTACCCTCTGTCAAGTCAAGATTTCAGGAGTCTCCCATTGATTAAATATTAGTTATACCTTTTCTTGTCAATCTAGACTCTACAAAAGCATAGCACAATATCTTGAGTAGGAAGGAAAAAAGATACATCGGAACATCAGGGCTATGCTCTTTTCTTACTGTAATACATTCAGCGTTAGCATTTGTAACTGCAGTTATATACATCAAAAATGCTACGCTGTGTCAGAGCAGGAGACCTGCAGCTCAGTTCTGACTTATTACTCCGTGGGTTCAGAGAAACACAGACTCCCACTTACTAGCCTGTCAGCAAACGGCTGGAAAAAAAAAAATCATTGCTTAGCACTGAACATAACTCATTTGAAAAAACCAAAACAACTCAGAACCAATTAATCCAAGTATCAAACCACCACTGCTCCTCCAACCTAAATGGCGCTGCCTCTACTGCAAAGCATGGGAAAAATGGGCTTTAACTCAATGTAAATGATTATACAGATAAGAAGGACATCAGCACTGAATTAGGTCTTCTGAATTCTCATTCCTTATTGTTTCTTACATCTTAGATCTTAGTATTAACTGAAAAGCAGGCCCTTCAGACAGGAAAAGCACTGCCTAAAGATGGTGAGAAGTCACGGCTTCTATTTTGCAAATTGAGAAACCAGGGAACAGATCTGCTTAGTGCCTTGCCCATAAAGTCATCCATCAAATCAATGACAAACAGAATTATAAATGAAAGTTTAAAACGTGGTAGTACCTTTCCCCACTGGAACTGATGTCTTCCATCTTTACTTAGCAGAATAGACAGAAATCCATATTGAAGCTGGATTTTTAAAAAGATTACAGGCTTTTTTTCTTCCAAAGTAAAGGTGCTTCAAATTATGACAATGTAAATTACACCAACCTAAGCTTACTGTAGCTATTGAAATAATTTACAAGAAACAACATATGTTAAGAGGTACAGATTTCCTGACAAGTCTTAACCACCTGCAAGAAGTGACCAGCTAAAAGTACAGAATCCTGAAACAATTACTGGTGATACCTGCCTTTCCTAGAGGTGCCTATTTTTTTTTTTCTCCATTTGATTCAACTCATTGCCCTCAATGACTTTCATACCACTGGACTGGAATTTGCCAAAGAAAGGAAAAAGGGTTTTTTCCCCAAAATCTTTGGCAAGGTACATGTTACATAGTCCAAGAAAACATTCCAAACATGGATTTTCAGGGAACTAAACAGAAAAACTTAAGTAATTATGATTAAAACTGAAAGACAGATGACAAAAGTGTTTTTCGCATGGTGATTTAACAGCATATTTACTTGCATCTGATGTATACTAGGAAGGCATTACACTTCACATTTCTTAAAGACTCATATTTATAAGCCTGATCCTTCAATTCCTTCAGAATGGAAGAATATTTACAGCACAGAATGCCATACAAATTCACAACTTCATCCATCCATTGCAGCCTGCATGATCAGAATGGCAGCTGTTTCCCATTGTTTGTCTCACATCTGATCAGCAAGATGCTTGTTAGAAGTTATCTTCATTTTAAATCAGAAAAGCAAAGAATATTTCATTTCCCCATGTCACTATGAAGAAACAGTGGGACTGAATGTGAAGACAGGTTTCTTGATTTTGCCAATTGTAAGTGAAGCTCTTCACAGCAAAGCTTAAGAGCTCACTTTTACATGTAAGATCCTTGCAAGTTGTTTCTCTGAAATTTAAAAAAAAAAAAACTATTTATAACCATATTAATGAAATACCACTGAAACAGGTGCCTTGCAACTGATGATCACAGAAATTGTATTTGTCCTGGTGTAGTTTTTCTCCTGGAGACGTTTTCCATTACAGCTGGCAATCGATTCACCAAAGCAAAGCAGTAGTGCTGTAAAGACCCCAGGTATCCTAGTTTTACACACCCCAAGTAGTCCCAGACACCAGTGCTGCTCCCTGTATGTGGGCTGAGCATTTGTGCACGTCTTTGCCAGACTGGAGCCTCAAACAGGCACAGCTTCCGCACAGAGATCATTCTAACCAGTAATATAAAGCAGTCATATTTGACAACCCATGTTTTTTTATTATAATTTCACTACAAGACCATGAAAACAGATGAATTCACATGTAAATGTTTACAAACCTCAGTTTTGCCATCACCATCAAAGTCACACAGTGCTAATGAACGAACATTGTCTCCGGTAACCTAAAACAAGAAAGACAGTCCTCAATACTCATGATAGCTGTCAGAAGCAAAGCTATTTTTATGATCTCAACTGCAACAGAACAATTGACACAGCCAACATTCAAGCAACATCTGAGTGCACTAAATACATGACCAAAATACAGTTTGAGGTCTGAGATAAATTTAGAAAGATCAACAACCAAATTAATATTTATCATATAAAAAAAATAATTCAAAAGGAATTAGTGCCATTGAAAGAATCTTGTAATAACATCAAAAGCTTTATGCCTTACTGTCCAAAAAAGGTCATTTCCTTCATAATCAAAGCCCTGCAAAGCACAGTTTCCACCGATAATGGCAAGTGGAGATGAAATATCTCCCAGCTTTCCAAGAACTATTGCATTGGCTCCATCTGAAACCTACAGAGAAACATTAATGAAAAAAGAAACGGCAGATAATGAGACATCAGAGTACACAAATAAAAAAGAGAGCTTCCAACATTATCACTATCAGTTTAGCTGAGCTCTGAATGCCTATCAATTCTTTTAAATTTTGTCTTGCTAGGGGATGTGTGATAACACAAAAATTTGCTCTCGCACGTGCATACACAAACATACATCACATTCACATTTTTCTTCTGAAATATTTTAGCTATTCTGAAGGCAAAACGTTCTGAACACAGTAATATAACTAATGCAAACAACAGAAGCATAATTAATTGTCAAAGTAATGTAAAAACTGTGATCTTTAGAATGGAAAGAAAAAGAAGACAACGAAGGTACTAAAAAAAGCAGACAGTTAAATTAACTTGCCTCTCTGTAAAACAAATCCGAGTTGTTATATACATCATAAGCTAATAAATTAGTCTGTGTTCCAACCAGAAGACAATCGTAACCAAGCTGAGGGTTCAGCACTCCCGAAGCTAGACAAGTGATGCTTTGATTAATGTTGAGAAGAGAAATGTCCGAATCTTGGTTACTTTGCACCATTCGGTTTGTGTTTGTTCTCTGCCCTCGGGCATGAGGATTATGAATAAAAACCTGTAGAAACAAAGATAAAAGTATTATCACAAAGCATGTATGTGTTTGTATACAAACATTACAGACTGCTGTTTGGATAATAACTGCGATGGGGAAGAAGGGCATTCATGCAATCAAGGTGAGGACAAAATACTGGGGGGGTTGCTGACAATATTGTATCTGTTATTCTTTAGTTAAAAACTATTCTTTAAACTATACCAAAACAAGGAAACAGCAGGAAAAAGCAGCAGAGTTGTGCCACCATTGTTTTGTTTGTTTCTGAAAATGGCAAACGACAAGTCTTCAGATGCAAAAAAGAGCAAACCAAAGGGAGCAACAACAAACTAAACAAATTATATCCAGCTGGTAACAGCGTTACCAAAACACCCCAAACATTTAGGACAATTTACCTGGTACCTATCTGTAACCTCCATCTGTAGGTGAACATGGTAATTTTAAAAGGGGTTTGTGATAAGCAAGTTTTTATTCTCATTGACCAATATTCAGTCACTGTAATTCTCTGGAGCAGAGTTAGGGGATGACAGGATATTACGCTTAATAACCCTTGCTTTATGGCTGTACAGTCTGTCTCTCAACCAAGACCTTGTTCTATGCTGTTCCTAAAGGCTCCAAAATAAAATTAATAACACTGGGAAACATCACAGAGGAACCATGTTTGTATTTACAGCAACCTAAATGCCTCTGTGGGTTTATGCTTCAACCTATGTTTTGTTTATTAGTTACATTGTACTTAACACTCTTTTGTTTGTATTTCAAACTCAAACAGAGCGCACACAATGTTTTCTGTTCCCGCAAGGCAGTCTTTGCATCACCTACAGACACCTTAGCACTGCTCCCTCTATCAGCACTGAGGTTAGCTAGTAACGGCACTAAGGCTCGCTGCTGGAACTGAGAACAGTATGATAAAACCCACAATTTGAAAAAATCCCATTATCATAGAATGGTTTGGGTTGGAAGGGACCTTAAAGCCCACGCAGTGCCACCTCCTGCCAGACCAGGTTGCTCCAAGCCCCGTCCAGCCTGGCCTTGAACACCTCCAGGGATGGGGCAGCCGCTGCTTCCCTGGGCAACCTTATCTGCTAGAAAATGGGAAAGTTTCCTCAGCCACTCAGCTGGGTTACCAGATATTAATTTCTGCAAACTCCCTGTTGCCACAAAACAGAGCTTCGAGTGCTGAGTGCTGGTCCCCGTGCCTGTAGGTAGCTCCAGCACCATCTCCATCGCTCCCAGCCTACGGACAGCAGAGCAGACCTCTCTCCCTCGCCTGCCTTTGTGAGGGCGGGCAGGGAACCTGGCGGGCGTTAACACGGTTTTCTGCCGGAGCCAAAACACCAGAGACAGGCTGAGACCTCCGCCGACACGCCGCTGGGCCGCAGGCCGGCCCCGCAGCCGAGGGGAGCGGGGCCTACCGTCGGGAGAGCGCCCGCCCGGGCGCCGGGGAGCCCCGGCGGCACCACCAGGGCAGGCCCCGGCCCCCGAGAAGGACCTTTTCCCCTCAGCTCAGCAGCGGCGGCCCGGCCCCGTGAGGGGACGCTGGGCGGGATGGCGGGCCGCGCCGCCCCGTTACCTTGCCCGCCTGCGTGGCGGCCGCCAGGCAAGGGTGCGTCCCGTCGTACCGGCCCAGCGCCACCATGCGGGGCAGGATCTTGTGGTTGAGCTTCAGCGTAAACACGGGCACCAGCATGACGGCGGCGGAGAGACCGGGCCGCACCACGGGCCCCGCCGCCGGACGCGGGCTCCGCCGGGGCCGAGCACCGCCCGCTCGCGCACGACGCCGCTGCGTCACGGGGAGGGGCGGGGCCGGAGTGGGAGTGGGCGTGTCCGTGGCGGAGGGGGCGGGGCCATGGCGGGGAGGGGCGGGGTTACCGGGGGGTGCATTTGGGGCTGGGGCAAACGAGGGGGCAGCGGGGCTGGGGTACTGGGAGGGAGGTGGGGGGAACTGGGGCATGGGGTTGGGGCTGAGGGGGCATTTGGGGGAGCTGGGACGTGGGACTGGGGGGGGCAGGTGCAGCAGTCAGGGGAGCTGGGGGGTAACTGGAGAGTAGGACTGGGGGAGCTGGGGGGGCATTTGCAGAGGTCAGGGGAGCTGGGGGGACAACTGGAAACACTGGGGGGCAGCTGGGGTGTGGGATTGGGGGTAGATGGTGAGGATATTTGCAGAGGTGAGGGGAGCTGGGGGGCAACTGGAGGTACTGGGGGGGGCAGTTGGGGCAGCTGGGCTGTGGGACTTGGAGGGGGACAGTTGCAAAGGTCAGGGGAACTGGGGGGCAACTGGAGTGTAGGACTGGGGAAGCTGAGGGAGGCCATTTTCAAAGGTCAGGGGAGCTGGGGGGGCAGCTGGAGCTGCTGGGGGGCAGCTGGGGGAGCTGGGGGGTAGCTGGAGGCAGCTGTGGTTTGGGACTGGGGGGACACGGGGGGTGTTTGCGGCAGTTAGGGGAGCTGGGGGGCAACTGGAGGTCCTGGGGGCAGCATGAGGAGCTGGGCTGTGGGACCGGTGTGGGGAAAGCTGCAAAGGTCAGGGGAACTGGGTGGGAACTGGAGCTGCTGGGAGGCAGCTGGGGAAGCTGGGAGGCAGCTAGGGTTTTTAACTGGGGGGGGACAGTTGCAACAGTCAGGGGCACTGGGGGGCAACTGGAGTGTAGGAATGGGGGAGCTGAGGGAGGGCATTTGCAGAGGTCAGGGGAGCTGGGAGGGGAACTGGAGGTACTGGGGGAGCAACTGGAGGTACTGGGGGGACAGCTGCTGCCTGGGACAGAGCAACCTCAAAGCATCGGTGCTGCTTTTCGATGGGCTTTGGACAGAATCCAGCCCTTGGGGTGCCGGGCAGGGGTTGGAAACGGGGCGGGGGACAGAGGGCAATCGCCCGCTGAGCTGCTGCAGAAACGCCGATGCTGGTCCCCATCCCGGATTTTGGTACCCAGACCCTTAGGGGTCTCCAGAGTCCCCTCTCCCTGCAGCGACCTGCCCATCTGCAGGCTGGGGAGGGAAACCCTGGTTCCAGGTCCTGACTTTAAAAATCCTCACGTTCTTTTGGGTTTAAGAAATATTTTTAATGCAATAGCCTCACCGGGTGCCGTAGATACGCTGCGCTCTCTGACCGGCACCCGAATCCAGCACCTGCCACCCGCTGGCACCTTATCACCCCCATGCCAGCAAGAGGAAAGGATGCACTGGGACAACAGCCCTTCCCTGCAGAGGCCGCCAGCTTGAGGCAAGGATTCATTTACTTCTAGGAAAGCCGGCAGGTGCGTCCCAGTTGGCATTTACTTGTGGATCGGCCCAGCCCTGGCCGGCAGCGGCGTCCCTGCCGTGCATGCCAAGGAGGGCTCTCAAAGGCAGCGCTCAAGCCAAGATCATGCGACTCTGAATGTGACAACCGCCTTTTTCTCTTCTTTTTTTTTAATTGTTTTTACCAAGTTTTGCTGGCAGCTCTATCAATGTGCCATTATACTTGCGGATAACGAGGCTGCAATCGCATACAGCATATTAAAGAGGTTTTTTTTCTTTTCCCCTTTTGTGCATCTGTTTTGGTCCTGGTGCCAGACTTGCAGTGGGTCCCCCCCTCCTGGGTGCCGGTTAGGACACCAGAGCACAAAGGCAAAGCACCGGCATGAGCTCAGAGGGGCAACGGGGTGTTGCTCCAGCCCAGCAAATCCCACTGCCCTCCCCAGGAAAACCCCCAGCTCCCCTCCCAGCAGTGCCAAGCTGGGCTCTCCAAACCCCACACAGCACAAAGGGGGAAAAAACTATGCTCAGAGCCCTACATAGGCTGGTAAAATCATAAATGGATGAAAATTCCAACTGCTTGCTAAATATGTATGATCTGGGCTGTAAATATTATTTTGCATCACTAATTACACTATTGGGTTTGGTGCATCTGCAACACAGTTAAATTACGCTGCCTGTTACAGCCACCACATTGAATTTGCTTGCTCTGGAAATCTCAAAATTGAAACCATGACTTTTAGTGCCCATTTTGCATCGTTTGAAAGGCCCGTTGTCTGTACCGTACGTAGAGATCATACGCTCAGCATCTAGCCCTGAGTTCGGCGACCGCCCCGCTCGCATCGCAGCCATCCAGCTCCGCTGGGGACGGGGGTCCTTTTCCCTTTCCCCACTTCTACGGGGAGGGAAATCCCATATAATCCTTCCTGAGCCCTGGGTATGGCTGCTGCACGGCTGAGGCTGCTGCGTGCTGTGGCTCTACCCAAGGAGTGACTCGGCCGTGCCACCGGAGCAGGGCTCTCCATGTCCGGCAAGGGCTCATCCCCATCCTCCCTCCCGTGCCACCCCGGAGCTGGTCTGCCCAGGCTCAGCAAGGCCATGTCCTGGCACCAGCCTTTGCTCCTTTCTAGCTGCTGGGGGGATATATATAAAAATCATAATATAATATAATATAATATAATATAGCGTAATATAATATAGCATGATATAATATAGCGTGATATAATATAGCATGATATTATATAACATAATATAGCATGATATAACCTAATACAACCTAATAGGACATAACATGACATATTGGAGTTGGACTCAATGATCCCTATGGGTGCCTTCCAACTTGAGATATTCTATGATTCTACAAACATAATTCTCTAATATTTTATATCTATACAATGCTGTGCTGTGCTATGCTCTACTGTACTATGCTGTAAGAATATAACGTAACATTATATAACGTTAACTTATTGGAGTCGGACTCGATGACCCTTATGGGTACCTTCCAACTTGAGATATTTTATGGTTCTCTGAACATAATTTACTATAATATTTTATATATATATACTATGCTACACTATGCTATGCTGTGCTATGCTACGCTATGCTATGCTATACTATACCGTACTATAATATAACTAATTTATATTATATTATATTATATTATATTATATTATATTATATTGTATTATATTGTCAAAAGAGGCTTGGCCCCGGTTGCAGGCTTTCTGGGTGTGACAGCACAACAGGTACGAGGTCGTCACCCACCCAGGAGCTGTTTCTTGGCAAAGGCTTCAAATCTAACCGAAAATTCACCCTGCCCTTATCCACCTGGCAGGGCATCCACCCGCTCCGTCTCCCCGGGTGAGAGGCTAAACCCCGCGGTGCGCTTAGATACTGAGTTTAGGAAAACGGCGGCGAAAATAACCATCACCCGGCCCTGGAAGAGGGGAAAATATGGCTGGAGGGAGCGGGGAGGGATGCGCAAGAGCATCCACATGCCTAAATACGTTTTAAAAATGAAACCCCATCCCGGGTTTGCCGCCCAAGCCACAGCAGCATTTCTCCCCGCATTCCATGCACGGATGGGATGGGAGATGCCTTCGGATGGGGATGGGAATAGCCGCTGCGCCGGATCCTGCCTCCCCCGAGAGCAGCTACCGCTGCTCTCGGGGGAGGCAGGATCCGGCGCAGCGGCTGCGTGAATCATTCCCGGGACAGACAACCACGACCTCTGGATCTCAGGAGATATCAAGGAAAACATCACCTCCTTTTATTTCACACCTTTATACGAAGGGGGTTGGCGTTTTCTTTGCAAGCTCAGGCAAGCGTCTACTCGACGTCCCAGGGGATTACTCACCCCCTCTACTCCCGGCTTCTAATTAGCAACTGAAGGGGAATGAAATAATGAAATATGCCCAAGGTAACGATACTTGGAAACTTCAGGTCACGTTTCAGCCAGGGGGGAGGCGGCGAGTAGCTGGAGCAGGTGAGTTTGAAGTCTGTGGGAACCTGAAAGACGCAAAAGGGAAAGGAAGGCGCAGGGAGCGGGCGGGAAGGGGGGGAAATTACAAAGGAAAAGAAGACAATCCGAATTGTACACTGGGAAAGCATTAGGTTTGTGAGTTAAAACCATGCCCAGGGTTGAGGTGATGCTGAAAGCCTCTCCGTGCGGCTGGGAGGGGTGGGGGACACGTGGGGACCCCCTTTCCCAGGGATGCGGGGTGGCCCCTGACCCGCCGGTTCTCTGCTCTCGCAGGTGGGGGGACAAGGTAAATTCGAGCTCTTTTATTCCCCAGCCAAAGCTTGGTCCGTCCTCATCCCCTTCTTCCCCTTGGGGGCTGCAATTCTGCCCTCGTTAGACCTCGAAGTAATTCCCATTAACATTTATGAGAGTTTCACGATCAAAAGGAGGAATCGGCCCTTTCATCTTCCAGACGTGCCCCAACACACATCGCCCGGCCCCAAAACCCCCGTACCGCCGGGCGGCAGCTCCCCCTTTGTGCCGGGGTCCTCGGGATGCGCACCCCAAAATTGGTGGGGAGTTCGCGGGGTCGGATTTACCCTCCTGGACCCGCACGGCACCGATTCAGCATTTCTTCCTTTCCCTTCCCCCTACAAATAAATAATTAGCAAACCACCACCCTCTCCGCACTGTTTATTTTCAAGGGGAAGGTGATATTGATAGCTTGTTTCCAGATAAGAAATCCGGAATAAATTTCAAGCCCTTGCCTGCAGCCATAGGAGGGGCCGGCGGCAGAGCCGGGCTCCAAATCCGGGCTTTGGGAGACGGCTGGGATGCACGGCGGCTCCCAGAGAGCCCACATCAAAGCCCGCTGCAGGGTTGCGAAAGCATGTCAGCGTTGCAGGCGCTGCAACTCCTGCTTAACGAAAACCGGCTCGTCCCCTTCCCCGCTGCCAGCGCGGCCCTCGCCAAAGGTGTGTTTCTATTGCCACGGACGCGATCGTGGACCGAGGGGTCAATGGAGACGCGCCGTGTCTTTGCCGATAGCCGAGCATCCGGAGAAGCCCTAGCTGGGATATATTTTCCCGAGGCTGTGGTGGGGGAGCGGGCGGGGGGCCAGCAGGGATGCGGGCAGCTCCCGGGGAAGGAGCCAGGAGGGAAAGCAGAGGACGGGCTGAGCTCACGTCTGCCGCTGGGACCAGAACAAGCCCTTGCTCACCGCTTTATTGAGGGGAAAAAAAAAAAAACCAAAAAACAACAAAAAGGAGCCTCCACAGCGTGAGGTCACCCCACCGATCCGGTTTCGCTCCCAAATGATTTCCAAAGCACACAGGGAGCGTTTCAGAATGGCTTCCCGGGGCAGGCCAGGGGTGATTCATCCTCTTCCTCCTCTGCCAAAGGGCTGGCAAGCGCTGGCAAAACAAAACGACGTCAGCACCTATTTCCCCTGGTTTAAACACTTGTTTATCATCAGCAAATAATAACCTGAGATACTCGTCAAGTAAAAGCCAAGCCTGCTTTCTAAGCAACGATCGTTCCCGCGGCTTCCTGTGGGATCTCAGCATTTGGAGCGCGCCGTGTATTTGCTGTGTGCCAGGAGGGGTGCATAATCCCTCTTATTTTCTCTATTTCGGTTTGAAAGGCCAGTCCCGGGTGGGTTATGGTTCCTTCCTGCCTCTCCTGCCCAAAGCCCGGCACAAACGGGCAGAGCTGAGCTCCCCTCGCTGCTGCCGCAGCCCCAGGGGCACCCCGGGGTGCCTGGCACAGCCGGGTGCCATGGGGCGGCATCTCCCTGCCCAGCAAGCAGCAGGACATGGTGAGGGGCAGGGACTGTCCCCTAGGGTCTCTGTCCTGTGCCCACAGGGGTCTCGCAGCCCCCTGGCATCCCTGCCCATGGGCTGTATACCCATTTGGGCCATGGTGCTTTGCCAGCTCACCGAACCCAGCGCCGCTCGGGGGGGACAACGAGCCCGGAGTGAGTGTTTTGGGGAGACACATGCCCTCGGAGAGGGGAGAGGGGGACCCATAGTTGTCTGCGGGGTCCCCCCGAAAGGTGACATGGCTGCAGGAAATCGCAGGCAACTGGAGGCAGGAGCAGGTCCCTCACGTGGCGTGGCATGACCGTGCGCGTCCTTCAGCGGGGAGTCAGGGCAGACCCGTGCCAGGTCACCTCCTCGGGAGCTGGCTGCTGCCCATTCCTCCTCGCCTGCCTGGCACCAGCCCTGAGTCACAGCCGGCCACCCGCACCAGCCCCGGCACCGGCCCGTGGCTTTCAGCAATCAGCTTGAGGCACCCTGGGGTGTCGCAGGGACGGCGCCTCCACCACGTCTTCCTGAGGGTTGTCAGCCTCCATCGCTCCTTCCCGGAGCGCCCCATCCCCACCAGGCCGTGCAGAGCCATCACCCCAGCTCGGCCATCTCCATCCCACCGGCGAGCGTCCCCTCCGGCTCTGCCCACAGCCGTGCAGCATCCCGCTGACTCACCCGCGTTCATTTGCCCGGCCGTCTCGGGGTGACTGCCACGGATGTGCCTGGGGACAGAGCCGAGAATCCCACGCAGGGGACATGGTCGCTGAGGGGTACGGCTCTGGGCTGGCAAATAATTGCCACGCAGGGATTCTGCCCATTTTGCTCAGGCTTATTTAAGTGATGGGGAACCCCCAGGCTCTCCCAGCAAACGAGGGCAGGGGCCAGAAGGCAAACTGGGGCTCACAGGGCTTTGTAATGGGCAATATTTAAGCAGCAGGAAGGTCTCCCTGGGGTCCCAGCTCTGCAACTCAACACCCCAGTTACAAGCTGCTGACGCGCGTCCGATTCACAGCCCACTGCTCCAGCCCTATCCCAAATTAATTACAGAATGGACCAGGAGCAACCCTGAGCCCTGACCCCAAGTCCTGCGTCACCTGGAAGATGCTTTTTTCCTTCGTGACAAGAAAGGAAGGAAAAAAGGGCAAAAGGGCTGGGTTCCAAGCGGAGAATGGGTGCTGGAGAGTTTTTCCTCTGCCCCGTCCCGGCGTGGAAGGGATTGCACAGGGCAGCCCATGATGTTCTGTTCCACCAGCACGGGCTTCTCCTTCCTCCCCCCAGGCTGGAGGAGAGAGGCCATTTGTCCCCACATCCCTGGGCCACCACCAGCCAGGGAGAGGGACAATCTGCCAACACCACGGCTTCCTCTGGGTGACCAAGGGTGGTGCGGGAGGACACAGCGGGTGCCACGGCGGCATTGCTGTTCCCCCACGCGTCCATCACAACACAGCTGGAAGCACTTCCTTGGGCATATTCCTGCACGTGGGAGTGCTCAGCTGGTTGTTTCAGGAGCAGAGGACATGCAGGACCCCAAGGAGATGTCCCCCGCTCTGCCCTGACACCCCCAGCACACAGGCCCGTAGCCGGGGCTGGCGGGCTGCCACTTGCACGTGTGTTCCCCAGCACGTTTGAGTTTCCCTGCTCCGGCGGGAGTGAGTGACACCCTTGGCACGCGCCTGGTCCCTGGTACCATCCCCTGCCATCACACCCTGGTGCATCAGCCGCAGCGTGACACTCACACGGCCGCAGGGCTGGCACAACGGGGCACCGACGAGGCACTGCCGGGGCCGCAAAGGGGCCCATCGCCTCTGCCTTCCTCCGGCTTTTACATCCCCATTTCCCACCCTGGCCTGGCTGGGCTGGAGGAGACGCCGAGTCGGGGCGCTGGCACCGTTCCCCGCCAGGTCACCCGACAAGCTCCCAACATGCCCAGACAGCTGGGTGGTAAAAATACTCCCTGGCCCGCTCTTTCGGCTGGATTAGCATCGCCTTCAACGAACCGCCTCAGCCAGGTGCCGCAGGCAAACACCCAGACTGGAGAAAACCCCGAAGCGAAGGAGTTTCGGAGCGCAGGGCAGCTGGGAGGGGGTACCACCGACATGGGGGGTGAGGAGGAAGGATGCTCCACGGCTGGCGGTGCCTCCTGGCTGTGGGGCAAGTCCCTCCCTGCACCTAAAATCTCAGAAAGCATCCTTTTTTTTTTTTGCGCCTTCCACCCCAAACCCTCGCTGCTCTTTGGAGTGGGTGGGTAAAACCCGCCGGAGGAGTTGACCAGGGTGGTGGCAGCTCACCCGCCACCCTCCTCCCCTGCGCGTCCGGATAATGGCGCGCGGAAATTAATTCAGACGAGTGGGACGGAGCCACCGCAGCCGGGAAGGAGACGAGGCACCCCGAGGTGCCATGCGCGGCGCCAAGGGGACGTGGGTGCCACCGTCCCGGGGCGCTGGGAGGGCACAGCAGGCTCCGGCCGGGCCAGTCCGGCTTGTTGCTGGTCCCGCTCGCGGGGAGGGTGTCGGAGACATGGGATGGGGTCTGGGGCAGGGACCGCATCCCTGTCACCCCACTATGCCAGCTCCCCATCACCCCACTGTGCCGGCTCTGGGAGGAGGGGGCTGTGGTAGCAGCCCTGGGATTAACACCCCCCCGCTGAGACATATGGGGACTTGGCACATTGATTTTGGCAAAGGGTTGGGCTGTGGGGGTCTCCCTGTGTGCACCCCTTCAGCCCCCAGCCTCTGGGAGCAGAGCAGCACTCCTAAGGCAGGTGCCATCCATGTCATGAGAGCTGGCTGTTCTCTGCACCCACCCACCCACCCCCCAAACATCTCAGCAGAGAGCGGTGGTCACCCACATAGCCCTTCCTGCTGCCCCTGGCACCCCGGGGAGGGGGACAAGGCGGGACGTGGGAGCCCCCGGTCCTGCCCGGCCGCCCAGGGAGTGAATCAGCAGCGCCCGGGGCAGATGCCGGGCCGAGCCGTGCGCAGGCTGTGGGGGGCGGAGGTTTTGCACTCGCTCTCACCCGGCCAAGGATAAATAGGAGGCGGCTGCGAGTCCTGCCAAAGCCGCTCTTCCCATCACCCAACGCTTCCGACAGCCGGCACCCAGCCCAGGCAGACATGGACTCCCAGGACTGCCCTTGCGCCGCAGGTAAGCCAGCGCTTCCCTCCGCCTCGGCCCCGGGAGGCTGCAGCAGCCGGAGCATCCCGGCGGGACCACCAATGCTCCCACCCGCCGGCCTCCTCCGTCATCCCCGATGCTCTCGCTCATCCTGGCCGGACCGGCTGCTGAAATCCGCTCCCGGTGGCACACCTGGAGCATCTCACTGGGAAGCGGCCGGGAATGCCGTGACCTCCCCGCTGAGAGAGGCCGAAGCATCAGGCCCGGTCGGTGCTGCCGGAGAGCGGATGCTCGGCGGGACAGCGATGCCCTCGGAGCATCCCCTCCCAGATCCTCCTCTCAACCCTTCTTCTCCTTCTCTCTGTGTTTTAGGTGGCACCTGCACCTGCGGGGACAACTGCAAATGCAAAAACTGCAAATGCACATCGTGCAAAAAAGGTAAGGGGGGGGTCCTAAGCCCCATGGAGGCGGGCAGAAACACTCGTGAGGGTTTTCACTACACATCCCTGGACACACGGAATCAAATCAGGCTCAGCATTGCCAGAGTTCACTTTATTCCTCCTGTATTTTTTCGCCCCCAAAAGGAGACAGGGTGAACTTCCCCCCCCTGCTTCTCCCCCGCCACCAGGCAATACGAGCCACCCGGTAGAACCCAAAATTCAGCGTACCCTCAGCGCAAGGGGATGCCCCGGGAGGAAACGGGCACCGGGATTTCTTCCGGCTGCTCCTTATGGCGTCACCCCCGGGGCAGAGCCGTGTGCGGGAGGGTTTGCCCAGCGCCGGGCTGGGGGGGCGGCTTGGTGAGCCCCTGGGGGTCCCGCACCCTCCTGCTGCCTCCCCAGTGCCAGCCCTGGGTGCAAAAACACCCCGGGAGACGCCGCAGGGGATGGAGATGCTGCTAAAAGGGGAGGACATGGGGGTCGGTGGGAGGTCTCCAAACCAGCCACCCCCTGGGGGACCCCCCAAACCCCACCCTGAGACCCCCCCCGGGAATGTTCCTGACTTATTTTTCTCCCCCCCTCCACAGGCTGCTGCTCCTGCTGCCCGGCGGGATGTGCCAAGTGCGCGCAGGGCTGCGTCTGCAAGGGCCCCCCCTCTGCCAAGTGCAGCTGCTGCAAATAGGGACCCCCCCCGGCTGCACATCTTGGGGTGCTGCACATCTGGGGGGCTGAAGAAAGAATAACCTTATTGTGTATGTTGGGGGTTTTGTTGTTTTTTTTTTATATGTGTTCAGATATCTTTAGTGTTTGTCACTTGTGATGTGTAATAAGCTACCTAAATAAAGTGATGTGTATATAAAGGTCTATGAGGAACCCGGCAGTTCTGTGGGAGGGGGCGGTTTCCCTGGGGCGCGGGAGGGTAACGCGTCTGGGGGGTCATGGCAAAGAGCCCGCCTCTTATTTTTGCTCTTTTCTTCCAATCTTGGCTCTGCCCTCCCTACCAGCAGCTCTGACTCTTGTTTTAACAGTTTCCCTACACAACAAAGTAATTTATAGGGTGGTTTTTTTTTTCTCCCCCGCCCTGTCGTTCCCCAAGGGCAAATCCCAGGCCCTCTCCTCCACCAGAAATCCTCGGGGCTAATGAGCAGCTGGTTATTACAAGCCTTCACCGCCAGCATAATCACCGCTGTGGCCCTGCCCATTTCCAGGGGGAACATTTCCACGGCAGGTGGGGCGGTGGGGAAACAGGTTTAGTTTTCCTCCTGGCAGCTCAGTTGAACTGTCTGGCAGAACCAACCTGCTCGTCCCTCTGCCAGCCCGGCGGGGCGCTGCTGCGGGGAGCCCCAGCTCACTCGGATGCCCACGAAGGGGCGCAGTGCCTGCAATGCGGTGGGATGCCTGGGATGGGCTGCAATGCCCACCATGGGCTGTGATGCCTGTGATGGGTTGCAATGCCCGTGGCCCGGGTGCAATGTCCACAATGGGATGTGATGCCTGCAAAGAGTTGTGATCCCCGTGCCAGGGTGCAATGCCCTTGTGGCCAAAAAGGCCAGTGGCATCCTGGGGGGCATCAAGAAGAGTGTGGCCAGCAGGTGGAGGGAGGTCATCCTCCTCCTCTGCCATGGCCCTGGGGAGGCCGCATCTGGAGTGCTGTGTCCAGTTCTGGGCTCCCCGGTTCAAGAAGGACAGGGAACTGCTGGAGAGGGGACAGCAAAGGGCTACCAAGATGATGAGGGGACTGGAACACCTCTCTGATGAGGAAAGGCTGAGGGACTTGGGTCTCTTCAGTCTGGAAAAAAGACGACTGAGGGGGGATCTTATCAACACTTATAAACACTTAAAGGGTGGGCGTCAGGAGGATGGGGCCAGGCTCTTCTCAGTGGTGCCCAGTGACAGGACAAGGGGGAACGGACACAACCTTGACCATAGGAAGTTCCATCTCAACATGAGGAGGAACTTCTTCCCTTTGAGGGTGGCAGAGCCCTGGCACAGGCTGCCCAGAGAGGTGGTGGAGTCTCCGTCTCTGGAGACATTCCAACCCCGCCTGGACGCGTTCCTGTGCCACCTGCTGTGGGTGACCCTGCTCTGGCAGGGGGTTGGATGGGATGATCTGCAGAGGTCCCTTCCAACCCTACCGTTCTGTGATTCTGTGATGCCCATGCCAGAGAGCAATGCCCGTGATTGGTTGCGACGCCCACACCAAGGTGCAGCACCCACAATGTGGTGCGATGCCTGCAATGGGTTGCGATGCCTGCAACGGGATGCGATGCCTGCACCAGGGTGCAATGCCCACCATGGGATGTGATGTCTGCGACGGTTACAATGCTTGTGCCAGGGTGCAATGCCCACAATGCGTTGCAATGCCCATGCCAGGGTGCAATGCCCACAGTGCGATGGGATGCTCGCAATGGGTTGTGATGCTCATGCCAGGGTGCAAAGTCCATGATGGGTTTGTGATGCTTATGGTGGGATTGTGATGCCCACACCAGGGTGCAATGCCCATGATGGGATGTGGTGCCTGTGATGGGTTACGATGCCTGTGCCAAGGTGCAATGCCTGCAATAGGATGCAATGCCCATGATGGGTTGCAATGCCCATGCCAGGGTGCAATGCCCACGATGGGGTGGGATACTCGTAATGGGATGTGATGCCCATGCCAGGGTGCAATGTCTATGGTGGGTGGCGATGAGCATGATAAGCGGTGATGCCCATGTCGGGGTGCAATGGGATGTGATGCCCGTGCCAGGATAAAATGCCCACAGTGGGATGTGATACCTGCAACGGGATGCGGTGCCCATGCCAGGGTGTGATGCCTACAGTGGGATGCGATGCCCATGCTGGGGTGTGACATTCGCCCTGCCCAAGTGCAGCCACTCCGCTGCCAGGACGCTGCACCCCAGGTGCCACGTAGCCCCGTGCTGCTGCCCAGGACACACAAGGCGTCCTGCCTGTCCCTGCACTCCCCGAATTCAGCCTTTTATGGCCTCTTTTCAGCTGCAAACCCCTTCCTGACACATCCAGCCACCGCTGCTAGGACTCAGCCAGAGTTTTGGCACAGCCAAGGCCCCCCCTTGCCCACCAGCTGCTTGCGGTGCCAATGCCCAGGGGATCCCCCTTTGCTCCGGGAGGGCTCTTTCCCCAGGGTGTCCCCTGAGTTGTCACCATCACGCCACTGCTTCCGAGGGTGTGAAGCAGGTCCCCGCGCCAGCTGAAAGCAGGGCAGGGCAGGATGCCGCAGGCAGGGTGCAGCATCAGCTCTGGAGCGCCAAATTAAACTCCGCTCCTCAAATAGCAGGGTTATCTCTCTTCCTTCCTATTCGGGGAGATTTAAATGCCAACCATGCAAAAACATTGCTGGTGAGCCCTGTAACCAGTTCTTTTTTAAAAGATTCCAACGTACAACCCGGAGTCCACACAAAGGAAAAAGAAAGGTTAACTCCGGTTTATTGTGAAGCCTTGCTACAGGGAAAACAGTGAATTCAGCTTTACTGCGAAGCCTTGCTAAGCAGTTCCCAAATGGCCCAAAAGTTACTTAAGAGAGTCTTACCAACTCCGCAGATTGTAGTAGCGCTGCTGAGCAGCAGGATAATGAGGGGCTACATCGGTACGGCAGAGGAAAGCAAGGCACAGCGCTTTCTCAGGGCGTCCCCTGTATCTTCAAAGTGCGCTCATGTCTCTCTCTCTCCCTCTCCGGCCCGAGACAACCCCCTTATATCCTGCACCGGATTGAGTGGAAAAGTACAGGCCAGAGTCGCTGCACGGGTGGCCAGCACATGCAGCGAGCCTCACCAGACTCATGATCCAGGTTTGCTAACAGCGGCTGTCGGATACGCGACCACTTGTTGTACTCCCTTCTTGTTATCTTCTTCTGCGAAGGTCAGGTTCTCAGGGACAAGCACATAGTTTTTGCAGCAACAGTACTGAGGTCCTTTTTCTCGGCACGTATACTGGGTTTGGTTCAACTAGTAATTTTCCATCGCGTCTCACTCGGACCATCCTCTATTATCCCTTACACAAGCCCACAACAAGTGTGAAGGGGAGATTGCTAATGGGATTTCTCCCCAAACATGTGGTTTAACCAGTGGGCCTGAGAGCATCCTTCCAGCCTCACTGCACCTGTGGGTTTCATAGAATGGTTTGGGTTGGAAGGGACCTTTAAAGGGCATCTAGTCCCATCCCCTGGCAATAAGCAGGGACGTCTTCAACTAGATCAGGTTGCTCCAAGCCCCATCCAGCCTGGCCTTGAACACCTCCAGGGATGGGGCAGCCACAGCTTCTCTGGGAAACCTGGGCCAGGGGCTCACCACCCTCACAGCAAACAATTTCTGCCTCAGATCTCACCTAAATCTCCCCTCTTTCAGTGTAAAACCATTCCCCCTTGTCCCATGGCTCCCCTCCCTGCTTCAGAGTCCCTCCCCAGCTTTCCTGGAGCCCCTTTAGGGCCTGGCAGGGGCTGGAAGGTCTCCCCGGAGCCTTCTCTTCTCCAGGCTGAACCCCCCCAGCTCTCTCAGCCTGTCCTCCCAGCAGAGGGGCTCCAGCCCTCCCAGCATCTCTGGGGCCTCCTCTGGCCCCGCTCCAACAGCTCCGTGTCCTTCTGCTGTTGGTGCCCCAGCGCTGGAGGCAGCACTGCAGGGGGGTCTCACAGAGCCGAGCAGAGGGGCAGAATCCCCCCCCTCGCCCTGCTGCCCACGCTGCTGGGGATGCAGCCCAGGCTGCGGGGGGTTTCTGGGCTGCCGGAGGACATTGCCGGCTCGTGTTGAGCTTCTCCTCCACCAACACCCCCAAGTCCTTCTCCTCAGGGCTGCCTTCCTTAAGGCTTGTTTTAATGGGGCTCCCTTTTGCCCAGCTCTCTCCACATCCCAAGCCCATTCTCCCCATGCAGAGCGATTCCTGATGAGGAAATCCCAAGCGCCACGGTCCAGCTGCAGCGACCTGCTCGGATCCCTCATACCCAGCAAGCGAAACGGCTGCAGCACCACCATTTCCTACAGCCCTTCAAATCCCAATGGATTCCCCCATTAATACAGCTTCTACATACAAAAGTTTTCCAGATTTACCAGCAATTACCGTGCCTGAGGCAGCCCCGAGCCCAGGGGCTGCAGTCCCTCCCCTGCTAATTGCTGCTACAATTCGGGGGGTCAGGGTGCATCCCTGCCCGTCAATTCATGGCCCTGATGCACTGAAATCCAGGCATGGAGCCGTTGACCACTACTCTCTGGATGCGACCATCCAGCCAACTCCTCATCCTCTGGACAGTCCATCCATCAAATCCCTCTCTCCCCAATGTAGAGAGAAGGAAGTGGGGGGGATCCCACTGGATCCCTTGCCCACACTGGGGAGGGGGTTTGCACCAGTCCTGCCCTGTGGCTCTGCCCCTTGCCTGTCCCCGTCCCCCATGGCAGCCTGATGGAGAGCAGCTCTCGGATGTTGTCCCCGGCCTGTGTGGGAAGCGGGGGGCAGACGGGGGTCCTGGTGGCTCAGCTCTGAGCCCTGAGACCTGGGCTGGGCACTTCCTCTTCTCGCTCTATGGCTGCTATAAAACCAGAGTCGGACCTGGCTCTCCTCCTGCACGGGCACAGCCTCGGGATTAACCATTTCCCACCGGTCGCAGGAAACGGGAATACCAGCAACACACAGGAAACCCCCCCAAGGTCCCCTCTCCCCACTGCTATCCACCACATGCCCTGCACCCTGGCGTTTTGGCAAACCTGCAGCTCAGGGCACACACAGCTCATCCCTCCCTGTCTCATTATTCAGTGGAAATGCCCCGATTGGGAAATAAGGCATTTTCCGGGCTCTTTTCCCTTCCCAGCTCTGCGCACAGTCCTGCGGGGACGCTGCACTGCCCCTTCCCGTACGCAGTGACGGGGGGGCCTGCGGCCATGTACCCCGTGATCTGAGACAGCCCCTCCATGGGTGACGTGCAGGATTCCCAGAAATCTGGGAAGTCTTCTGCCTCCCTTGTCGCCTCCTCCCTGCATGCTCCCCCGGGCTCTCTGGTCCAGCCCCGTGTTGGGGTGCACATCCCCATATCGGGTGGCGGGGGCGGGGTGTCTCCTTTTTCTTAAACAGGAGTGCACCAGAGCCCACCCCCGAAGCTGGGGCGAGCTCCCGGCCGGCAGCAGCGTGCTGGGGGGGGCGGTGTCCAGGAAGCGATTTCACAACCCGTGTTTATGTGCAGTAAGACCACACGTGTGCAGTGATTTCACCCCTCCTCCTTCCCCGCTCAGCCAGTGGCGAGTGCAACGCCTGCTGGCATAGCCTCCTATTTATGTTCCCTCACTGTTGCTGCCCGTAAAACACTGCTGGGTAAAAAAAAAAATAAAAAAAAAAATCAGTGTTTTTGCAAACAAGCACGAGCCGCTCCCTGGCACAACCTCCCAGGGCCACAGACCTGCTCCTTGTCCCAGTACCCGCTGGCCTGGGCACCATGGGGACCGACCCCATCCTTAGCGCCAGCTCCGAGCCCAGACTTGCCCTGTTTTTAACAAAACCCCCACTGCCACCAAGAGCCCCGGGTGCAGGCATGGGGACGACCTGTCCCTGGCCCAGCCACGGGTTTCCCTACCAGGTGCCAAACTGGCCATGGGCACACGCAAGGCGGTGGAAGCCGGTTGGCACGTAAACACCGTGACAAGGGGGAAAACCCACCGGCACCGGCAGTGGCACAAAGCCATGATTCCCAGCAGCCCCCTGCCATGCTCCCACGCTGCATCCCGGCACTGCACCCCCATGCTCACCCACTCCTGGGGGGGCCAGCTGAACACCCCAGCCCCACGGGGTCTGCCCTGGGGCCACCCCGCTCTCTGGCGGGATGCTGAGACTGTCCCACCCGCAGGGACAGCCACCTGCACCCCGTGGGCTCCCCAAGGGTTTGGGGTGGGTGGTGGCGGCACAGCCGCACCCCACCTCTGGACACATGGGGCTGGGAAGGGGCCGGGAAGCACCCCCTCCTTGGCATCTTCCAGCATCTTGGTACCACCACCCCCCACCCCGCCCCGGGAGGCAGCACATGGGGGTGCGGGTGGGAACCCCGGGCTGGGAGCATGGCGCGGGGGGGGGGGGGGGGTGGGGGGGGGTGGCGGGCGGGGCGATGACCCGGGGTGAGCACGGCACGTCCCCGGGGTGAGCACGGCCCCGTGGCACGGCCCCATGGTGAGCACGGCACGGTCCCGGGGTGAGCACGGCCCCGTGGCACGGCGCCATGGTGAGCACGGCACGGTCCCGGGTTGAGCACGGCCCCAGGGCACGGCCCCGTGGTGAGCACGGCCCCATGGTGAGCACGGCACGGCGCGGGGGTGAGCACGGCCCCGTGGCACGGCGCCATGGTGAGCACAGCACGGCGCCGGGGTGAGCGCGGCCCCGCCCCGCCGTGCGCAGCGCCGAGCACCGCCCCGCTCCGCCGCCACATAAAGTGCGGGCGGCCGGCGCTTGCCCTACCGCTGCCAGCACAGACCAGCTTGCTCAGACCAGCTTGCTCAGCCCAGCCGAACCGAGCCAAGCCAAGCCATGGACCCCCAGGACTGCACATGTGCCGCCGGTGAGTGTCCCGTCCCAGCCGCCCCCGTCCCGTCGGGTCCCGGCCGTGCCCGGCCGCCCCCGTCCCGTCGGGTCCCGGCTAACGGCCGCTCTTCCCCCGGCTCCTCAGGTGACTCCTGCTCCTGCGCCGGGTCCTGCAAGTGCAAGAACTGCCGCTGCCGGAGCTGCCGCAAGAGTGAGTGGGGGGAGCTCGGCCCGGGGGGGCACAGCTTGTCCCGAGGGGAACCTGTCCTTGTCCCACAGGGGGGGCCCGTCCTTTCCCTGTTGGACTGCCATGGGGACTTCCCTGTCCCATAGGGGAACCCCCTTCTTGCCCTGCAGGACCTCCATGGGACCTCCAAACCCTTGCCCCATAGAGAAACTCTAGGGTTCTCTATAGGGGTGTCCCCTGCCCTCATGAGACTCCTTCCCTCTTCCCCTGCCCCCTGGAGACCCCCCCCCCCCGCTCCACTTTGGCGGGGTGTCCCTGTCCCTAGGGGTACCCCTCCTTGCCCTGCAGGACCTCCGTGGGACCTCCCAACCCTTGCCCCATAGAGAAACCCTTCCTTGCCCCATAGGGCTCCCTATGGAGACCCCACCACTCCCCCAGGGGGGTGCCCCTGCCCTCTAGGACCCCCATGAGGATCCTTCCCTCTTCCCTTGTCCCCTAGAGACACTCCCTGCCCACCTCCTCCCCCCCCCCCCCCCGCTGCCCTTTGGGGCGGCTGTCCCTGCCCTGTAGGACCCTCATGGGGATCCTTCCCTCTTCTCCTGTCCCCTGGAGACCCCCCTCCTGCCCTTCTGGGAGGGTGCCCCCTGCCCTGTAGGACCCCCCAACTGCTGCCCCATTGGGATCACAGCCCTGCCCATGGCAGGGGGCATGTGTCCCCTGCTCTCCACAGGGTGCCCCTGCCCCATGGGGACCCCCATCCCTTCCCACTCGCCCGCTAACTCTCATGTGTGTGTCCCCCCCCAGGCTGCTGCTCCTGCTGCCCCGCCACCTGCAGCAACTGCGCCAAGGGCTGCATCTGCAAGGAGCCGGCCAGCAGCAAGTGCAGCTGCTGCCACTGAGCCGCTCGCCTCTGCCTGTAAATAGCCGGCACGCTTTGGGGACGGGGCGGGGGTGGGAGGCACAAAAATGCCTATTTTCATGATTTTGTATCTTCTCTACCAGTGGTGAAACTGGGTGGAAATAAAGGAGTTTGGCTGGAGGTATGTGTGGTGCTGTTGGGCTGGAGCTGAGCCCTGTTGACGCTCATGACTCCTGTGTGGGGATCATCGCCTTGGGGTGGTGGCGGGCTGCTCACAAACCCGCCCCCCCCCCCCCCAATCCTTCCCTGAGGGGGCTCTGCACCTCCCTGGGGGGAAAAGCAGTTTCCCAGGACAGAGGATGGACCTCATCCTGCATGTGGGGTGGGCTCTGGGCGTCTCTAAGGTTCCCCGGTGAGGACAGGGGTGATGTGTCCGGGGGGCGGGGGGAAGGCACCTCCAGCCTTTCTCAGGCTTCGTGGCAGGTGTCTCCACGTCACCCTGCAGCTTCCTCGGGGTGGAAGAGCTTGTGGGAAGAAGCGCGGTGGGTGGTTGGGTGCCGTGGGCTGGCAGCTTACCTGCCCTGAGGTGCTGCTGAAAGGTACCCGGGTGAACCCCCGTGGGGATGCGGCTCTCTCCTGGGCAGGGGCAAACCTCCCCCAAGAGCTTGCACTTTGCAGACCCTGACCCCCGTGCAGGGCAGATCTGTCCCCAGAGGGATGCTGCCCCATGCCGAGGACCTCCAGCTGCAGTGCTGGGCTCCTCTGGCCCCAGGCACGGCCGCTGAGCACACTTTTCCAGCCCGTTTTTGGGTGGCATCTTGCTTGGGGCAGGCAGGACAGACACCCATAGCCCTGAGTAAGCCCTGGGTGGGTTAAATGCTGCTCGTGGCTGCAGGGTAGTGGGTGCTGGGAGCATGGTGTGGGTGGAGGGGGGTGTGATGGGAAGGTGTGTGGGCCGTGTTTTGCTTCCGAAAGTCTCTGCCAAGTGAAAGAGTGGCTTTTTATGCACAGGAGCCTCCGCCGCCGGCTGGGGCGGCTGCCCCTACCTGCCTGTACGTGTCCCCTGGGTGCGCCCTGCCATGGAGGCAGGTTCCCAGCCCCGCTGCCAAGGCCCTCACCCCTTCCCTGCCTCTCCAGGCAGTGGGGGGGGCACTCAGCTCAGCCTGGGCAGGGATGTCCCTTCCAACCCTTGGTGGCCAGGGACAAGATGAACTTAAAAAGTCACCCCAAAACGGGGCCACCCAAATACCCCTTGCGGTCCGTTTTGCCAGCCTGGGTGGCACAAGGAGGGGTGTCCGCAAGGGGGGAGTGTGGCAATGCCCCTGATGCTCGGGCCCTTCCTGGGATGCTCCAAGTACCCAGGGGAGCTCCTGGCCCCTTCCCCAAAGGTGTGCCCGGCCTGCTCAGCACCCGACCTCGCTGGTGAGAAAAGCAACACCCAGCTCAGCACCCGCTTTTGCCTTTTAAATGTGTTGCCTCGTTGCATTAGCGTGTGCCTTTTGCCTAAGCAGCCTCCCAGCGCCGCCTGCCGCAACCCGGCCTGGGTGCGGAGACGGGGCTCAGGGGCCTGCCTTGCCCTAAATGCATTTTAAAAAAAACCCAATACATCTCATGGGAAGGCGCTGCACAAGAGTGCCGGGGAGGGGGCGGTGGGGGTGACACGGCCCCTATGCAGTGGGTGGGCTGCAGAATGAGACACCCCCCCCCCCCCCCACTCCAGGGACCGGGCGCCTGCATCACGCAGCAGAAACAAAGCTGGGGCGTGGATGGGGTTTCCCCTCTCAGGAAGCACCCCAGGCATCAACGGCTCCCTGTTCCCAGCCGGGTGCCAGGGTGGGACATGGGCACACACCTCCACCCCCTGCCTGCTCGGCGTCCTGCCTGCACCCCCATCTGGCAGCAGCTGCTGTGCCCCCCCCATCCTCAATGCCCTTTTCAGCCTCCTCAGGGGTGATTTTGGGAGGGGGAAAGCCATAAGAGCGGCAGGATGGGTGCAGGCACCCATGGGAGGTGCTGGCCTGGAATGTGCCCAGCACCCGGCTCTGCCCGTGGCTGCTCTCAGTGAGGTGGGGGGGGCTTTCTGGTCCTGGCGGGAGTGTGTTCTATGGAAAAAATCCACTTTTTAGTGAAGTGTGAGATGCTCTCAGCCTGCACCCAGCTGCGTGTAGCAGGGGGGTGATGGGAATAAAGGCTTCATGCGAGAGAGGGCCGGTGTGCTTTGTCCAGCCTGTTATGGTTTGAAGAACCCACAACAATTTATTGTCGTTTAGACAATTATTCTCTCACCCAATGAGCCCTCCCCACCCAGGAAGGGCAATCGGGAAAAAACAAGGAAAACCAAGGGTTGATATATAAGCAGATTTAATAAAATAAGACTAGATAATTCACATTAATAATATAAAGGGCCAGTACTGATCCCGATACCAATATAAACCACACGAGGACTATTCCCAGCCCGTTCCCCAGCAGAAGCCGTGCACTCCCCGCAGGGACAGCCAATGTGGGACCCTGCGAGCGCTGCGGCTGCGGGAGGAAGGGAAGGGCTCAGGGCTGTGGCACCGGGGCGAGGAGTGCTCAGGATGGCAGCCATCAGCGGGGAGAAGGAGAGAGAGAGAGAGAACTCCTCAGCAAACTTCCTAATTTATACTGAATGTGCCATTCATGGTATGAAATAACCCTGTTGGCAGCTTGGGGCAATGCCCGGGTCTCGCTCCTCCTTGTCCCTGCACCTCGAAAACACTGAGACCTTGAAACCCGCACCCCGGAGCTGGAGATAAAGTAAATATTATCACCAATTCAGGCACTACAGTCTTCTAAAAGTGCAGTTTTCCCAGGCGTTACAAGAGAACTTCGTCCTGTGTTGCTCAAACCACGACACAGCCCCTGGAAGAAGAGCAGAGCTCGGCTGGCAGAGGTGGTTTGAGGTGATGGTGTCTCTCCCCTGGGTGCCCGGGGGAGGCGGGGAGGGGTGGCCTGGGCGCACCCCCAGCCTGGCAGTGGGGCGCAGCACTGGGGGTGCGGTGCCCAGCACCGCTCCTGGCTCTGCATCAGCCCTGCGAGGCTGGTCTGTGCCCCCAGGGCCACACTCTGCATTTCTCCCAGGGTCTCTGTCCTGGCTTGAGCAACATGGGACAACAGGCCTGGGTGGTGCTGGCATAGCCTGTGACAAGGGAATGGGCATCCCAAGCACCCTGTGATGAGGGAAGAGGCACCCTGAGCACCCTGTGCCAAAGGGATGGGCATCCTGAGCACCCTGTGACGAGGGGACAGGCACCCTGTGATGAGGGAATGGGCATCCAGAGCACCCTGTGATGAGGGAACAGGCACTCTGAGCACCCTGTGATGAAGGGACGGGCACCCTGGGCTCCCTGTGCCAAAGGGATGGGCACCCTGAGCACCCTGTGCCAAAGGGATGGGCACCCTGAGCACCCTGTGGCAAGGGGACGGGCACCCTGGGCACCCTGTGACGAGGGGACGGACATCGTGTGCAGAGAGTAAATACACCAAGCGCAGAGAGGAAATGCACCCAGCACAGACACCGCTGTGTGCAGAGGGGATGAGCACCCTGCGCAGGCGTGACAGGTGCCCTGTGCAGAGGGGACGGGCACCCTGGGCACCCTGTGCAGAGGGGACATGCCCACAGCGCAGAGGGGAAATATACCCTGTACAGGGGGGACAGGCACCCTGTGTACCCCCTGCAGAGGGGACAGGCACCCCGTGTCCTCTGTGGAGAGGGGACATTCACCCCGTGCAGAGGGGACAGCACCCCGTGGAGAGGGGACAGGCACCTCGTATCCTCCGTGCGGAGGGGACAGGCACCTCGTACAGAGGGGAGAGCACCCCCTGCATCTCGTACAGAGGGGACAGGTACCCTGCGCACCCCGTGCAGGGGGGACAGACCCCTGTGCAGAGGCGACAGAGCCCCCCGTGTCCCCCGTGCAGAGGGGGCAGCACGCCGTGTCCCCCGCGGGGAGGGGACGGCCCCCGCCGCCCGCAGGAGCGGGTCCCGGCGCTGGCAGCCGCCGCTCGCTGCCGGCCGCTCCCTTTCCACAAGGATTTGCTGCCACCTCCTGCTCCGGGCCAGCGCCGACCCGCAGCCCCGCTGTCCCCGTCCGGCCCCGCTCTCCCCGCCGCTGCCCGTGTCCCCCCCCGTGTCACCTGCCCTGCGGGGGCGGCCGCTCCCCCCGGCCCGCCCCGGGGGGCACCAGCACTTGTTCCCGGGGGGCTCAGCGCCCTCCTGCTGCCGCTGGAAAGCTGCCCCGGGAGCCTGGACAGGCTCAGGGAAAGCTGGGATGGCACGGCCACCCTGCCAGGGCACCCATCCCGTCTGGACACCCGTCCCACCAGGGCATCCATCTCA